>NC_045793.1:54515877-55208376 GCF_009873245.2 Balaenoptera musculus
CTATTTTTTCAACTAAAATGTTTTGGAGTTTTATCTCTAATTTTTGTTATTTGCTATTTAATAATTATTGTCATTTTAAATTTTGTCTTATTTTGATTACCTTCTTTTGATTTGCTCTTTTTCTTTTTCCTTACTTTTTGAGTTGGGAAGTTTATTAATTCTGTGTTTGTTCTTTTCTGATATAAGCATTTAAGACCAAAGATTTATGAAACTACTGCTTTACCTACATTTAACAAGTTTGGACATATTGTATTTTCATTGTTAATTTAGTTCTAAATATATTTCAGTCTCCATTATAACTTATTTGGTCCATGAGTTAATTGAAAGATTCTGAATGATTATCTTTATCCAAATATTTTGGGAAGTGGACATTAGCTTTCTACTGTTGATTTCTAACTTTTAAATTTAACTGACTTTTGGTCAATTCTATGTGATTCAGAGTCTTGGGTATTTCTTGTGATAACTTGTATAATCTATTACTTGGTAAATTTTTTTTTAAAATTTATTTATTTATATTTATTTTTGGTTGTGTTGGGTCTTCGTTTCTGTGCGAGGGCTTTCTCTAGTTGTGGCAAGCGGGGGCCACTCTTCATTGCGATGTGTGGGCCTCTCACTATCGCGGCCTCTCTTGTTGCGGAGCACAGGCTCCAGATGCGCAGGCTCAGTAGTTGTGGCTCACGGGCCTAGTTGCTCCACGGCATGTGGGATCTTCCCAGACCAGGGCTCGAACCCGTGTCCCCTGCATTAGCAGGCAGATTCTCAACCACTGCACCACCAGGGAAGCCCCAATTACTTGGTAAATTTTTTATGTTTCCCTTGTAGGCAGTAGTCAGTAGTGCTTTTTAACAAAATATTTCCAGATCTTTCCAATTGTTATGAAACTTGTACTGTATTTCTAAGTGTCTATAATCACCATGACTCAGTGTTTAATTGCATTGTTATTGGGTTGGCCAAAGGGTTCTTTCAGTTTTTTCCATAAGATGGCTTTAGTAGCATTCAGTTGTCTTTAACTTCATTCAAAACAATTTTGTTAGAGTGTATGTGACAGCTGTCATATCAGCATGCATTAAAAAAAAAAGACATCAAAATTGGTGAATTTTTGTGTAACCATTCTAATATTGAAGAGAGAAGAAGAAAAGTAACATTTTCAGCATATTATGCTTTATTATTTAAAGAATGGTAAAAACGCAACTTAAATGCAAAAAAAGATTTGTGCAGTGTATGGAGAAAGTGCTGTGACTGATCAAATGTGTCAAAAGTGGTTTGCGAAGTTTCGTGCTGGAGATTTCTCGCTGGATGATGCTCCACAAGTCAGGTAGACCAGTTGAAGTTGATAGCAAACAAATCGAGACGTTAATTAAGAACAATCAATGTTATACCACATGGGAGATAGCCAACATACTCAAAATATCCAAATCAAGCGCTGAAAATCATTTGCACCAGCTTGGTTATGTTCATCTCTTTGATGAACATTTTTTTCTCTTAACTTATGGTTCCACATAAATAAAGTGAAAAAAACCTTCTTGACTGTATTTGCACATGCAATTCTCTGCTTAAACGTAATGAAAACGTTCCGTTTTTAAAACAAATTGTGACAGGTGATGAAAAGTGGGTACTGTACAATAATGTGGAATGGAAGAGATGGTGGGGCAATTGAAATGAACCACTACCAACCACACCAAAGGCCAGTCTTCATCCAAAGAAGGTGATGTTGTGTATATGGTGGGATTGGAAGGGCGTCCTCTATTATGACCTCCTTCTGGAAAACCAAACAATTCATTCCAACAAGTACTGCTCCCAATTAGACCAACTGAAAGCAGCACTCAACAAAAAGTGTCCAGAATTAGTCAGCAGAAAACACATAATCTTCCATCAGGATAATGCAAGACTGAATGTTTCTTTGATGACCAGGCAGAAACTATTACAGCTTGGCTGGAAGTTTCTGATTCATCCGCCGTATTCACCAGACATTGCACCTTCAGATTTCCATTCATTTCGGTCTTTACAAAATTCTCTTAATGGAAAAAAACTGTCAATTCTCTGGAAGACTGTAAAAGGCAACTGGAACAGTTCTTTGCTCAAAAAGATAAAACGTTTTGGGAAGATGGAATTATAAAGTTGCCTGAAAAATGGCAGAAGGTAGTGGAACAAAAGGGTGAATACGTTGTTCAATAAAGTTCTTGGTGAAAATGAAAAATGTGTCTTTTATTTTTACTTAAAAACCGAAGGCACTTTTTGGCCAACCCAATATGTGGCACCAGCATAAAATACATTTTTGTTGTGTTAACCCACTGAGATTTTGATTCTTTTTGTTACTGCAAGATTATGAACCAATCCTGATTTGTGGATATGGGGTGATGATGTTAGAATCCTGCTATTACTTGGATGTCCAACCATGTATCTAATGATTATGTAGCACTAGGAGAAGTGGTTGAAAATCCAAACAATATTAGCATGTATTAGTTGTTATTAGCTGTTCTTATCAAGCTATTATGAAAGAGACTCAAAGAACGTGTGCTTATAAAATATATTTTATCTTATCATTTGGCACAGGGTTCCATTCTAGTCCATCAGATCAACTTGTTAATTGTGTTGTTGAGATCTTCTATATTTTTACTAATTTCTGTCTGGTTGAGCTATTACTTTCTGAGATGATTATTTAAAAATCCCTTACCATGTGAAAGGTAAACATTTCTTGAACAGAACCTAATAAGTATTAAGCAAAAACATTCTTAACAAATTACATGTTAATAGAATTACACATTTCTGTCAGTCTAAAAACACCAATAAAATAGTAAAAAAGGCAAGCCAGAGAGTAGAAAAAAATATTTTCAATACAAAGAGCAAATACTTCAGATCTACAATACTCAAAACTTCCGGTTGTTGTTAGACCAACAACAACAACAACAAAAAAAAACAGACAACAAAAAAAGTCAAACCAAAAGAAAAAATGTGTAAAGACTTATGGACACTTTACCAAAAAGGATATTCAAATAGCCAATAAACATTTGAAAAGGTTCTTAAGGAAATGCAAATCAAAATCACAATAAGAAATTATTATACATGAAAAACGGTACAAGTGAAAAAATAAAAGATACTCTCTTGCACTGCTGCTGGGAGTGTAAATATGTACAACCTCTTTGCGAAACTGTTTGCAGTATCAATTAAAGCTCAAAATATGCATATACTATGAGCGGACTATCCCAGTCACACAATAATGATTTTTGAGGATCCCAGCTTTATGTAAAGGAAACTCTCTGGACTAGCTAGGCTACTCATAGGGCTCATCTCATTTGTTTACCCTCTCTCAGGAAGAACTGTTCTGTGTTGCCTGTTGTCCAATATCTTAAAATCACTGTTTCAAATATTTAATTAGTTTTTAGTATTTCAAGGCAGGAGTTTAAACTGGTTCATACTGCTCATCCATCTTGGCTGAAAGCTGATGTCATGTGTGACTTTTTGTTGGCTAACTGCTCTGGCCATTTCATCCCCTGCTGGGTCACAGAACATGTAGCTGCAGTTGTCCTAGTCAGCACACCTGTGCTATGATGTCTGTCTCAGTTCCAGGAATTTTTGCCAATAATCTGAAACACTTCAAACCCATGCATAGTTGGTTTGTGATTTTTGAATTTTTCTATTCTTTTTCCAGGAGTTAGACAGGAAATTAAAATTTTTTCCTTCCACATAATTTGATTTTTTAAAAATCTCTTTATTATAAACCCATGTTCACATTTCCCCAAATGGAAATGTAAATCCTAGCTGATAATTGTATTTCAGTCTGGGAGTTTGCAATGAGACCACATATCTGAACTTGCTTTCCTTGTGTTTTCATATGTTGATTACAGCAGAAAATGCTATTCTTGTGTATTACTAAATTTTATGATAAAACTCTCTAAAACACTTGGGACTGCTTATTAAGATGCTATGAAACTAAAGCTGTTCTTTAACTTAAAATGTTTATGAAAATGAGTAAGCTACTAAAATGTGTGATGGTCCAAATGTAAAACAACAGTAGTTTAATTTCTCTTTAAAATCAGTTTTTTACATCTTACTTTATTCAGGAAAGAACCAAAAGGTGCATTCTTCTGATACTTTGTTTCTGTTGCTCTTGTGGAAGCAGTATGTATGTAATCAGGGTACCATTAAATAGCCATAGTAATTAAAAGTGACTCAGATAGAAACTTACTAAAGAACCTGCATTTAAATATTTTTAAATTTTTTATACAATTTTTAAAGGTGACTTTCCATTTACAGTTTTTACAAAATATTGGCTATATTCCCTGTGTCGTACAGTACATCCTTGAGTCTGTCTTACACCCAGTAAGCTGTACCTCCCACACCCCCATTTTTTTTAACTTCACCCCTTTGTTTAGCAAGGCACTGGTTGGCAAAATGATTGAGTAGCTAAAGTTGATTTTTTGGTTCACTCCCATTAATTTCACCTCTTCTTCCTTATTTTACCTCTGAGGTAGCCTGCAGCTCATGTGCCTTTCCAGGATGTTAGCACCCACGGCCACGGAAGTTGACATTGTCCTTTTAGGTTCTCTTACTGCCTTCTTCTCTACAAAGTATTCAATAGTATATATTGAATCTCATAAGCATAGTTCAAAGTTAGTTGTTACTAATGGTTTAACACAGGGTCAGCTACTTTCTCTGTAAGGGGCCAGATAGTAAATATTTTTAGTTTTTTAGGCCATACAGTCTCTGTTGCACCTTCTCAACTCTGTCATTGTGACACAAAAACAGCTCTAGGCACTATGTAAATGAATAGGTGAGGCTGGTACCATTAAAACTTTATGTACAAAAATAAGCAGTGGGCCAGATTTGGCCTGTGGCCATAATTTGCTGAACACCAGTTCAATACGTTATCCTTCCCAAAGCAGTAGGTTGGAATTTTAACAAAGACCTCCGGGAAACCCTGTAACTCAAATTTTAAAAGTGGGCTTTCATGTGGCAATTTCAGGTCCATTAATAGAACTGTAGGTCATATATATTTTAAGCCCTTCAGCATCCAAAGCAAATTGTGTTACTAAATAGATGCATATGCATATGAGGAGTGCCTCATGAAAAAAACTGTTTTCACAGTTTTTCATATTTACTATAGGCACTATATGAGAGTTTAATGTCCACTGCAATTAAAGCAATACTGAAAAAGAGCAAGGCTGGTTTTTATTAACTTTCAAAAGCATTGTCAACTGATGATTATGATACTTGAGAAACATTTAAAACTAAGAGAAAGTATGTAATGGTCAGATATGGGAGTCTGGTAAGTTACTTAGCCTCTCATTTAAAGGAAGCCTCATTATTTTGCAAAATTATTTTTTAATATGGATATGTACCCATGTTGTCTGAGTGGAGATCTACCCTAAAATATCCACTTGAATATCCATACATAAGCCATAAGTCTCGATGGGATGAAGGAACATGAGCATGATTTTCTGTTAACTAACTTTGAAAAATACTGTCATTGTAATTTCTCCTTAACAAAGGAGCAGTTCTCTACTGGTTAATGTTTTTGTATCTGTGGCTATATGTAGACTGTAAAGTTGCATTTCTTTCTTTTTTTTTTTTTCCAATTCTAGTCAAATTTCAATTTTAGTCAAATAAAACTAAAACCATTTTACTAAAAAGTCTTATGATGGATTTTGAAGACTATATTCAAAGGACAGATCCATGGTTTCAGGTGATTTGGGGGAAAAAAAATCAGTCAACCGGTGTTTTCTGCCATACTGTCACTTCTAGTTCTTTAAGTCTCTTTGTGTTGGTAGCTTTGCAGTAAAATATTTTTATTTTACTGAGATATATTTGGCCATTGCAATGACATTCTTTTCTTGGCTAAATCCTGGTAACTTAATAAGTTTCTTGAAACTACATACAAGAATTGAAAGTATTATTAAACCGTTTAGAACATTTTTAGGAAGCATATTCAAAGATTATTGTGGTCACTAGGCAGGAACATTCCCTTTCTTATGCCAGTAAGAATTCTATGAGCTTTTATAATACCAGGTAGGTCAGGATCTCGAGTAATTTTTCAAGTCATTTCACAGTAATTCCAAAGTTATGCATTTATTCTTGAAATTAATAGCACATCATAAATCCTGACTTTCATTTTTACTTAATAACTCATGCCTTCATTTTTTCAACAAATGCATGTTGAACCTACTATGTGTTAAGATTTGGGAAGTCAAGGATGAACAAATTAGATGTAATTTCTGCCCTGATAAAATTAACATGCAAGCTGGGTGAATCAGACACTAAACAAGTAGAAATATATATATATATATATATATATATATATATATATATAATAATTTCAAATACATACTAAACAGATACATATGCATATAAAAAGTGCCTCATGAAAGAAACTGTCTTTTCACAGTTTTTCATATTTACTATGAGCTCTATATGTGGGTTTAATGAAGGAAATGACCATGTGGCATTAAAGAGTGACAGTTATTGGACCCTGTACCAACCAACAAATGAGGATCCCAGCAATTCCTCTGCTAAGGAAAAGTGCAAAACATGAAGCAGTATGTCACTGATACTCTGTTTTCTAAGGAGTTTTCCTAAGGAACAGAAATTTCCTAAGAAGGCTATTTCATAACAGAAGTAACCTGTAGAATGAAAAACTATTTCAAATTTGTAAACTCACATCAAAATGGTTTATGATTAACTTTAGTTTTTCAAGTTTCTCAGCTCTCTAATCCCATGGATATGCCCACAATAATCCTTTACTCTTATAAATTCAAATTTGAGAAACCCTTAGGTCCCTCACCCCGTTGCTGCTCTGAGTGGGAGGCTGCGAGTCAGAGGGGAGGGGCCACAGGACATCTTCCCCCCCTGGTTGACAGGTGGTAAGTTTCTCTGTAAATCTGACATCAAGGGATGGAGACTAAACTCCCACAGAATTGTTTCTTTTGCAATGTCAGGCTTCCGTGTACCCGGGCCACTCTTCTGAAATGGAAACAAGATTCAGGGCTTTCATCTCACTTCTGATTTAACTATACTCCGTATTAGTCCATGTGTGGAGAATGGTGGTCACTCCGGAGAGCTTATTTTTACTGTTCCTCTGGATATTTAAACACCTGCATAGCACTCCCAAATCCAACTTAATGCCTAAACTTAACAGCTGAAAGAAGGAAGCACTGTGAAAAAGTCACACCTCTGCAAGGGTATGAAACACAGAATGGCAAGTATATCAAATGGTACTGCATTTTTCTACAAGTAACAGACAGCCTGGAAAGCAGTGGTTTAAATTACTAATCAGTCTGTTTTCTTCTTGTAAATAAGAAGTAGGCAATCCACTTGTTGATCTCATGGAGTCATCAAAATCCAGTTTCCCTCAAGCTTTCTGTTCAGCCTTCCTTAGCACATAGTTTTCATTCTCAAGTTTTCCCGTCGGTTATTCTCAAAACTTCAGAATTTTACACTGACATTGAACAAAATGCAACCAATGTTTACTTTTTCAAGAAAGTAAAATGCCATTGGATGCTATATAGTCACAAAACTTTCTAAAATCCGGAGAACGCCAGGGAGCAAAGAGAGAAAGAACATACTGCTTTACTTATATTCGACATCACTGTTGTCTGAGACTTGACAAAGCATAGCACTGGCTTCTGAGGAACCAAAAGGCAGAGCCTTGAAAGCTTGCAGGACTAGAGAGGGAGGAGGGGGAGGCAATGTGAGAAGAATGCTGCCCATAGAAACTTGTGATGGCAAAGATGAAAGGACAAATGGTCGTGCCTCCTTCCTGCCAGACTGAGATGAACATTTAGGATCCCCGTATAATTGACACTGACATTGTGCATGGTGAGGGAGCCTCATCGGCTGGAGGGAAGGAAGGTCCTTCCTCCGTACTTAATCTTCCCTAACACCAACCCAGGGGTTTGGGGGCACCTTTTATAAGTCCATGAGGGTGGAGGTCTAGGCTAATCACTTGGCCTTTGCTGGGGTGAGTAGGGGTGGTTGTCTACAAGTTTTTTTCTGCAATGTTTGGCCGGAGTAAAGTGGTTATTGTTTAAAAGTTTTCTTCAGCTAGACTGCCCTAGACCGTTCCTTTGGCTAAAGAGAGCGGACTTCTCTGGTGCTTTTGTAGTGCGCACTGTTGACATTTCCAGATCGTGGATTCTTCAGCTCCCAGTCCGGGATATGTGGGGCCAAGAGAAAACCCAGGGAACACGCCACTGTGTTGTTCCTCAGGTTGCAAGTTTCCTAGCCAATTTGCCTTGTTTCCTCTACCTTTTGGCATCTTCTCATGACTGTTTTATATATAATGTACAGGATTTCCCATTGTAGTTAGTGGGAGAAAGAGGGAAAAGTACATTTACTACATCTTCTTGGAAACAGAAGTTGGCTAGAGCCATGCACATTTTTTATTTCTGGCATGTAGATGTATTGAATGTTGAAAAAAAATTTAAACTTTTTTCCATAGAAGTCCCTTTTATTTAACCCAATATATTCAGAAAACCTCGGAAATTCAAAATGTTAATTTCAGTATACTTGTGCCAGTATAACTTACGTTCTATGTAAGTTGAAAAACTTATCACTAAACATAATATTTCAGGTCTTCAAAAGAGCTCCCCCTACCCCCAAAGCTAATAGCAAGTCCAGGAGATGAATATTGAGAATATTTGAAACAGATTACATATATTTAAGTACATGAAAGAAGCCATTTTTAGCACTCAGTATTTCTTACAGATTGTCTCCTGTTTTGCTCTCAAGTTGACTCCCCGCAAGAGAAATTCTTTGTCGTTAGCCGCAGGATAGAAGAGCTGAGGTTAAGTTCACTAAAGGAAATTTGCCATCATCCGTTTGCACACTCAACTGATTTCAGAATGTTTCACTGAGGGCCAAAATGTCCTCATTCTAATGCCATGCTTGACCTTTAAAAGGAATGACGTGCTTTATTTGTTCTGAGGTGCATTTTTCCTCCACACATTACCGTCTCTTGAAATCAAGTGCCTCTTGCAATCATGATGGGGTAATGACTGTCATTGCCTACACACGTGCACTGCAAGATCAAAAGGTGTAGATTGGGCGTCAGTGGCTTAGAAGAGAATCTCAAAGACAATACTGTAGCCCTCTTTTATTTCCTAAGAAGCAAATAGCTGTAAGATGGCTAAATGTGGTCAAGCAGAGGGTTGTGCTTTATTCCCAAACCCAGAAAACAAGCAGGCTAGCTGTATTCAGTTGCAAAGCCACCTTAGGAATTATCTCTAATGACTTTTAATACTTGTAAGATTATTTTAAGAAGTCCTGTGCCACCAACACTTTTGATGGAGCAGAGGTAGATATTTTGTGGGAAAATATGGACATTCATTACTCTAGATAGAAAAGGGATTCTAAATTTCAAACTCTAAACTTGAAAAAGATTTTAGGAAAATCTTAACCAATTTATTTCACTTATGTTTTTATGCATGCATAGAAGTAATATGTGATAAAATTCCATGAAAACATATCTCTCAGTAAGTATAAAGTAAAATTTTGTGATAAGAAAATGTGTCATAGTTCAATTGGCAGTATGGGTTTCTTTCATAGTTCTTAATAATGGACAGGTTCTTTGATAGCATTTTAGAATATATATTATGATATTAATAGTAATATATGCATAATTTATTGTATATAATATATATATTATATAGTACAAGCATACCCATTTTAGATGCCAGTAATTTAAGTTACAAATATTAAAAAATTATTAATCTGCAGCAGTTCTCAAAGGCTTTACTACGTGAATGCTATGTTGAATTTTTAAAATAATGTTATAATATTCAGATTTTCTACACATTTTTTTCTTATAGATCCTCTTACTGAGACACCTTGGAAAATGGTTTGGATAATATTGTTCTAGCTTCTTTTATGTTACGGTGCTCCCATATATATTCTAATTTTCTATACACTGTAGTATTTAGCATAGTAACAGAGATCATATTCTTTGTTAATATTTTCCTCAACATCTGTGATAAATTGTTATTTATGTTAGAAAGGTTTTTAAACATAATTTTATTAACCTATAAGACGTAAATAAGCCTAGATACATAGTAGTTGTTCAATAAATCCCCAACCAATAGGATCACACAATAGTTTCCTTTCCACCATGCTCAAGAGAGGAAACCTAGCAATGGTTTGTTGGAGGGAGCGTCCTTTGCTGGGGCTGTTACACATGTTATACTATATATCACCCTTCTATTCTTATCACTTCATTAAGTCTATGAAAAATCAATCCTTGTATCTAAAATAACCAGTAGAACAAAAATTCAAACTGAGGCCCTTTGAGTGCATTTTCTTTCCAAATTATATTGATTATCGTTTTAATCTAGCACCTTTTTTCATGTTGCTAAAGTATTTTGAATCATGTAGGAGATTTATTTTCTTCTGACATTTCTTTGTCATTCTCTAGGTGAATGTCTCTTTTAGTCACATGTCTATTTCCCTTGGACCCAAATTCCCAAACGATGGAATTATTCTTGTAGCAGTTACCATTGACTCACTGAGATGTCTGCTACATGCATGTTGAATGACAAAATGCAAATCTGACATATTTGTCAAAGAATCAAGAGGAGAGAAGGTGAACAATTAAAAAGAAAAACTTTGCATAAGATGGATGTCTATCAGATGTTCTCCAGCATCATGATTAAATTTTCCATGTTCAAAGAAGGTCGAAAGGGACTAGACAAGAAATATTTTGTACAAGGAAATAGTTACCTCTTGGAAGCACATTTAAATGTTTTTAAAGCACATCTTTAAAAACATTACACAGAAAATACAAAATTATAAGTGATTCACTTTTTGTTATTATAGAAAGGTACATTTTGGTGGGTAGTAAAAGTGTTGGGCTTCTTTCCCCTCAAATAATAAACTTATCATATGAAGTATTTGGTTTATTCGTAGTGGCTTATGATGGGACTCAAGTTATTCAGTTATTTTTCCAGAAAAAGTAAACAATCGTTCATTTAAAACAGGGAGTTGAATAGGTGAAGCATAAATAAGAAGGAAAGTACAGGCAGTGAAGCCCTCAACTTTCAAAGCACTGGGTTTTTTCTTTCATTTTCTTCTCTCCCCCACAACTCCCGTCTCGCTCGCCCCACCCACTCTGTATTTCTACTCTCTACCTTTCATTCTGAGGACTGCTCATTATTCTTTTTTAAATGCCAAGGGCCATTCCAACCTTATTAAGTGGAAACTTGACCGATAGCAATGAAAAGGTCACTTGTAATTCAGGCTACAAGTGATAAAAATTTAGGGGTTAAGATCAACAGAGACTGGGAGGAAAATTGAAAAAATAGAAATAAAGATTTATAGACACGAGGCTATTCAAAGAAGACCAATCCCTGCCAGTTGCTGAGAAATCAAATTGATGACCAGAAAATAAGATCAGATTAAGAAATATGAGGTTGGTAGGGTCACCTGAGGCACAGGCTGGGGACGGGACACTGAGATATATTTTTAGTCGACTATGAAGGGTTTGGGAATGGATAACTCTGAAATCCTTTTACACTACATCACAATATGTCACATATTCCTTGAGAAACTCAATTACCAAACATCCCAGACAACATGAGTGGCTCTTGCTGAAGTGAGAAAAACTTTGAAAGTGACATGAAATGCTAAATTGGCTTTCAGTGTTCAAGATAGTATTTTATAAGTAGCCTAAACCCTGATTTTCTTCAGCACAAGAAGCTCATATCTACAGGCAACTACCCGTGACCTGTGAAAGGTAACTAAGTAGATTTTAAAAAGGTTTAAGATTGTTCTGAGCCCTTAAAATGAGCACAGACATGCTTTTTTACTTGTAATTATTTAAGGTCTCTTCTTTTTTAGTTTATCCTTCCTCACCTTTAATTCACCTGGGAGAAGCACTTAGGAACTACCCAAAAGTAAACAAGTACAGGAGGTATATAGATTGAAGGGCTGCTTATGAAGGAAAGTGGGAAAGAGGTTTTTGTTTTGTTTGGGTTTTGTTTTTTTTTTTAAGGGATGGAACCAAATAGAATTTTTGAAATAAATATTCAAAATAAATAAATAAATATTTTGAAATAAATACAGTAGGTAACATTCAAATTCAAATCTTGGTATGTAGTAAGAACTATTCTAACTTTTGATATAGGGACTTTGATTATTATACCCACTTTACAGGTGAGGAAACAGAAGACTAAGAGAGAATAACTCCCCAGGTCTGAGCTGAGCCAGGCTTTGAGTTCAGGAAATGTAGCTTCTGGGCCTTGAGCAACTATGTTGTACTGCCTCATGAGCAAATACTTCCTCCTCTTACTTAATAAAAATAGACTGGGGACTACTAATTGTAGTAAAAAAGAGCTGCTGAAATGTGCTGTGCTCTTGCCCTTTTCCAAGCTTTACCTATGTTACATTATTTAACTCTTCAAACAACTCTAAAAGGTACTTATGGTCATTATCTCTGTTTGAAAGGATGGACCTGAGCTTCTATGAGGTTAAGTAACTTGACCTAGGCCAGTGGTTTTCAATTTTGAATGTACACAATCATTGCCTTGAAAGTTCATTAAAATACAGTTTCCTGGGCCCCAACTCTGGAACTTCTGATTCAGTAGGCCCAGGGTATAGCCAAGATTTGCTGACGTTCCTGGTCAGAGGACCACACTTTGAGAACTACTGCTCTAGGTAATAATGTTAGCAACTGAACCCAGACAGTCTACGTTCTGAGCCCTTAATTTTATCAACACATGAGCCTATAGAAGTTTTGTGATATTTATTAAGTCCATATTGATTGATATATCCTTTCTGGATGAGAGTACCTGCCAACTGACCCCTACATTTTGCTCCAGCTCCTACTGGGGCTCCAGCTGCTTCCTGGCTTCTTGATATATCTTCTTTTCTAGTCCCTTTGGCTCTGGAGATGATAAATCTTACCATGTCAGGATGACCGGGTGCCTCAGTATTGTTTCTTTGTCATTGCTTTGCATTAACATATCTTAGTTTGAGCCATCCTGATGCTGAATCTGGCCTCTGTACCTCAACACCGAATTAAATCTCAGAGACAGAGTTTTGGGCTGAAGTAGAAAAGAAGAGCTTTATTGCTTTGCCAGGCAAAGGGGGCCACAGTGGGCTAATGCCCTCAAAACTGTGTGTCCCGACCTGGAGAGGGTAGTGAGGAGTGTTATAGTAATGGTTCAAAGAGGAGGGCATGATCAGTTTGTGGACATTCTTCTGATTGGTTGGTGGTGAGGAGGTTAGGAGCCAGCATCGTCAACCTTCCAGTTCCAACTGGTCTGGGGTCTACGTGTTTGTGGGCAGCAAACAGTTAACTTCTCCCACCTGGTGGGGGTTACAGTATGTGCAAAACAGCTCAAAGATATTGTTATGTATATCCCTTGAGAGGGAACCAGGACCCCGCCCCAAGGCTGCACTATTGTTTCTTGACTGTTCCTCCCTTGTCTCCACTTCCCCTCCCTTCCCTGATTAACAGCTGTTTGAACCTGCCCTTTGGAATTCAGGGAAGGTCATGGAGGCTGAATGAAGCCTATTTCCTGTAATCAAGAAATGGGAGACACAGAACTGGCTTTCGGCTTTTGTGCCCAGGAGCCCCACAGGGTCCTGCTTGGTTTCAATCCTTTTCCTGCAAAGACCTACTGGACACAAATAATCCCTGCTTCATAAGTTTTTTGTAAGGTTTAACTAAGTTAATACATGTAAAATATGTAGCACTGTGCATAGTTTATAGTAAACCTTCAATAAATTGTAGTAATTTCTCCATCCGAAACATGTAAACAATAAGGCATCGCGCATGAATGTCTTCTGTGGACTAAAGATGCAATAGCTATAAAATATTTTGCAGAGTTTCTGGCATACACTTGGTACGCTATGCTATGACTCTTCCTAAAGGGTTTAGTTGAGTACATGTACATGGGGTTAGTTCGTATGAGCTTTTTAGCAAGATGATAAATTCAAAGCAGAACTGTGAAGCATCAATTTCACCAAGCAAATAGATGTTGTTTCCTGGAGCTGGCATGTGAATGGCAGTTAAATCAAGTGGGCTTGGTTTGGCCCCCAGTGGGTGCCTGAGAACTTGCTGGTGTGGCAGGAAAATGACTAACCCTGCTCACAAAATGGCAGACCCATTTGCATGGGGGCAGGAATGAGGTATGATGCCCAAGGAAGAGCACAAAGCAACCCTTGATCAAAGTGCAGAGAACAGAAAGATTGTCAAACTAGCCCTCCTTACCAGAAGGCACTTGGAAGGGAGGGGAATTAGAATTTGAAATAGTACCTCCTTGGCAGGTAGGACTGATTTCTTAGAACGTCCATTTTCACGTGATACAAAGGCAGTTACTGGGCTGCAAAGTGGAGTAGCTGCCTCAGGAGGGCCAGCCACCTGAGGTTCACTGAGGAATGAAGCCCAAAACTCATGCAAGTAATATGCCTGCCTGGAACTGATGAAGCCAGGAGAACCCAATCTCAGTAGCAAGGGGCACAGGAGAGTGAGAGGACCCAATCTGGCGATGAGACACAGAGAAGGCAAAAATAAAGGCCAAGGAGGGAGCCCTTAGGATAACAGAGTCAGTTATTCTCAAATGTGAGTCAGAGCAGAAGAGATTTGTCTTTTATATCTGGGTTTTGAAAGGCTCTGAACTTCCCTTCTTTGAAGGTTAGAAGTGTTAAAGGGCACGGCCCAGTTGGGCCTTAAATCAGAATATGCTGTGGGTTGAATCATGTCCTTCCACGAAATCCTAAGCCTCAGGATCTCAGAATGTGACAAGAATGTGATCAGGTCTTTATAGAGGAAATCAAGTTAATAAGAAGTCATTACAACGATTTTAACAATCCCAAACTATTTCATTCAGTAATTTGTTTCTGAAAAGAAGAATGTGTAATTAAATATTTCCTACTTTTTAAAAGTATAATTGGTTTACAGTGTTGTGTTAGTTTCAGGTGCACAACAAAGTGATTTTTCATTGGAAAAATCATTTAATATTTTTGGTACTAATTCTACTCGTCTGTTAAAAATAAGTCTCATGATCTGGTCTTCATATGCTGTGATTTCTGTGATTTATATAGTAGAAGACCCCATGGATCTAACACAGCCATAATTTTTTGTACTGTTTAGGTAAGCTTTCTTTTCTACAGATAACTTCTTTATTAAATTTTAAATTAAAAATTATTAATTTAAAAATACCTTGATCATGAAAGTCTTGTATACTCATTGTTAAGCATTTTTATGCAGAAATTATGGAGATGGTAAAATTGTTGACATAACAATGATTCATAGACAACTACTGCTAATATTTTTATGTATTTTATCCAAGCTATTTTTTAGAACAGATCATGCAATTTAAATTTATTTATTTATTTATTTGGCTGCATTTGGTCTTCGTTGCTGCGTGCAGGCTTTCTCTAGTTGTGGCAAGCGGAGGCTACTCTTCGTTGCGGTGCGCGGGCTTCTCATTGTGGTGGCTTCTCTTGTTGCAGAGCACGGGCTCTAGGCATGCGGGCTTCAGTAGTTGCAGCACGCAGGCTCATTAGTTGTGGCACGTGGGCCCTAGAGTGCAGGCTCAGTAGTTGTGGCGCATGGGCTTAGTTGCTCCGCAGCATGTGGAATCTTCCCAGACCAGGGATGGAAGATTGTGTTCCGGGCATTGGCAGGCGGATTCTTAACCACTGCACCACCAGGGAAGTCCCTCATGCAATTTAATAAGAGGACACAATATTGATTTATTATTTAACCCTTGTTTAATGTCTCTATTATTGTGTCTTTTAAGTTGCAACAGACATGTTTGTAAGAAAGCAGAAATTTAATAATTAATGCATAAGGAGAATTCATGTGGAAAATGTCTTTTGGAACTACTTTATCAGATTCAATTAAATGTAGAAGTCACCTTCCTTTAAATTAGAGTGGCTTATCAAATATATACCATAGGAAATTCATTCATGCAAATTAAGTTATCTCTAAAAGTCTTAGGGGTCAAAAAGTAACATGTCAGTCACACAAAGATGTTGGGAAACAAGAAGCGTATACTTACAAAGAAAAATTGTAATCTTCAAACAAAAATGACCACCAGAGAAGCACAACTGGGCATAACTCTTTTGTACAAAAACAAGCCGATGGAATTGACAAACATTCCAGACACCTGATAAAATAAATGGCTGATGACGCTACACAGTAACTTCTACCTGTAGCCACTGCTTCTTCTCTTAGATGAACAACAATATAGCTCTTTGAACATAACACATTTATCCATTTATGAAAAAATATAGCTCTAATATAAATTATATTTGTATTGAAAATAACATTACGTTCCTGTTTCTATATTTGCAAGCAGTGGCTAAATGATACTTCTTTCGAAGGGCACATACACACACATACACCCACCTGCACACACCCCTCCAGAATGCTGAAACACAAGAGGCAATTGAAATTTAATGTAAGTTAATTGGGAAAGTTATGTAGAGCAATCATAGACTCTCACTGAAAATCATTCATATGCAAAAATATTCATAGATGTGGACAATCTTTAATAGCTAAACCCTATTCTGATTACTTTTCAATATATAAGAGTTTGTATATGCTATTCAGCCTACTACTGGAATCTGTATTGCACTTGTATAGTAGACCTCCAAAGGAAAAATGCTCTGTGGCCACTCACTAGTCCTATAATGAAATTAAGTTCTGATGACAAAGCAAAATATTATTGGCACTCTTCTAAGCAAAAACAATCTTTCTAAAGCTCATCAACTCATAATCAAAAAGCCACTGACGTGGCCATAGGGATGTGGATTGAAACACACTAGAATAAGAATAGAAAATTAGGGGAAAATAGCAGCTTCCAGGATAGCACTTACAGGAGCTGGATTAAAGGCTTCAATGAAAGCAATACAAGCAAGTTTGACTCTTCAGAGCAGAGAAACTGTAAAGAGAGAAATTGGCCATTAGGCTTGAGTGAAGTAGATTGGCATTTGTATACAGGAACTAGGATATTTCAAGATTTTAAAATATGGAAAGGTATCTCACTGTTCACTAAAGAACTTAACCCATATCACTTCTAGAATACATCAGGAATATGTTTCATAGAGAAGGAGAGCTCCCAAGTTCTCTTGGGCCAGAGAATTTTCCTCGTAGCCAAGAAGGTATTGTACTTTCATTTATCCAGTGTCCCAAATCCAGTGCAAAAAGACTGAGAGCGTGGATGCAAAAATAAGAAGACACCATTAGCACTTGTCCATTTCAACTTAAATTTTTATGCAAAATCAAATTTTTCTAATTTAAAACATGGCTCATTAACAGAGCACTTCAGACCTTTGACCTTCTCTCCTACTTCCCGTAGCTCCCAGTCCATCATAATGATATCAGAAGACCTTCCAGCTAAAGATCAAAGTTTCAAAAGAAATATTACATCCAAGAGTGCTCATGAAATAAAATGGTGATATTGACTTGAGTGGCTTATTCATGAGTGAGAAGTTGTAAGAGACAGAGGTGGAAAATTTATTATTATTTATTATTTTAAAATAATTTATTTTTAAATTCAAAATTTATTATTATTATTAAAATTTATTTAAATCTGGAATTTAAAATTTATTATTATTTATTATTAAAGCATTTTCAACGAATTACTTCATGGCATCCTCAAAACTGCTGAGCTAGTAAAATAGGCATCATCAGCATTTCAAAGGCATGGAAACTAAGACTGTGAGGTTAAATGAAATAACCAAGGCTAAAGTCTGTGTTCTTTTTAATGGTGATACTGCGACATCAACTAAGATTCACTACTCTTGAGTATTTCTACTGTGTATTTTATATATAATTATATAAAACAGCCACAAATCCTCCTCCTCTACCTCTTTTGTCAAATAAAATCACCAAGGCTATATTATATTGGTATATAATCCTTTTCTATTAAAACTCAGAAGATAGTACTCCTTTGTTTTCAAACATGTCACATTAGTGACCAAATCTCGTGCCCAGTGATCACTTGTATGTTTCTCAGACATGTCATATTTCTCTGGAAACGTTTTACAGTCTTCTGTTTTATCTTTGTGCTCTGAAACTTCAGAAGGTTTTATCAATATGTGGGACTGACTATTCTACAGATCCCTGGAGGACCATATAATCTAAAGATTTTTGTCTTTCTTAAACTATGAGAAATCAATTTATTTCTTATAAAATATTCCCCTCAATTTTTTTCTGATATTTTATCTTCTATAACAAAGATTTTATCCCCTTTTACTCAGTCTTTGCCTTCTGCCCTCTGCCAGATCTCTCTCTCTCTCTCTTCCCTCTCCCCCTCTCCCTCTTCCCTCTCCCCCTTTCCCCCTTCCCCTACCTCCCTCTTTGCCCTTCTTCCTCTCTGTGTGTGTGTTTTAATTTCAAAGGACTCTATCCTGGTTTCTGAATGTTACCTTTTCAGTGCATTTTCTTCTGATTTTATAAATTTGTCTGTGTATACCAAATTCTGTATTAGAATTTTAAAAATCTCTTTTACTTTCTGAATTACCGCTATAAGTTTTGGTCTTTTGGGTCAGCAGTTCTGTTATTCATTCTCTTCTGATGTTGAAATCAACATTTCATTTGTCTAATTATCCTTGACTATTCATTTTTATTTAAAGAATTAGACATTGGGTTAATCTAAATAGCAGGTATGCATTTCCTCCATTGTGTATTTAAGTCCCTTTCCCTCATCAGGTACACACCAAAATGGAAAGTTTGGCCAGACATGCTATAAAAAAGTAGTTTGTGGTAGGTGTAGTTTGTCAATTATTAGGTTCTGCTTCAGGTCTGAGTGGTCAGGATATTAGTTGGAAAGCTACAGATGCCAGAATACGAAGGGTTTTAATCAAGGGTGGTGACAGCCACATCCATGGCCCTGTTTCTCCTTTAAATAGAGTCAAAACTTCAGTTAACACTCCAAACAATTTTAAAGAGAGAAATAAATGCCTATAGCTATAATATTTAGACTTCCCATGGCTATAATTCTATATCTTCAGATATTGGTTGGTAAATATCTTAGAAATCAGTAATCCTTTCGAAATCCATTCAGCTACTCTATTTTTGTGTATGATAATTATGCTCTCAATAAAAAATGCGTGGACTTCAGGAAAGTTCCAGTGTTCAGGTGGAGTTTTATCAATTTCACATGTAGGTTTTATACTGAATTTTATATACTTGCATGAAGATTATTGCAAGAGCCTCAAGCTAGGGAGACTAACAGCAAAGCTAATATCAAGACCATGATTGCTTCAGTACAATGGATTAAAACGGCAGAGTGATATTTGGGAAGGGAGGATGATCTATAGCCAAGAACAAAACTGAAACCTAGGAGGAAGAAGACCATATAAATACTGAATAGTTAATGGCACGTGCATTTGAAGGAGAATTGTAGCATCTGCTCTAAAGGCGTTCCAAGTATACGCAATTATCTGATGGACTGTGCAATAGGGGAGGATGCTGTATGATGAGAATCATTAGAGATGAAAGAAAGTTAAGGTGGGAGTGAGCCACGCAGGGCGAATTTGCTTACCTGCAAGATACCTCCATAGGTTGCTAAATGAGTGGTGACTGGAGCTGTGCGCTTTGGGTAACCGCCTTAGTGGAGCCCAAGACAGATTAGAGTAAAAACTTTTCTAAAATACCAGTGGCATGAGTATTTCCATTATGATATAACCCTCTTCATGAGAGACCCCATCAACCATGGGATGTGTTTGGGAGTGTTATGGCGGGAGGGGTAAAGGAGATGCAATAGGGTTTTTATGACAAAATATATGTAATAGCTACATGATACTAGTTGCTTTGTGAAGGTCAATCAAAGAAATTTCCAAATAAAACAAATATGAGGATGTTTAACTGATGAAAGAACTTGCTCAAAACAATATTCTAAAAACAGGGGATGTGAAGTTCATTACTTATGAGATTTATTAGCCACAAGTGGGCCAAAAGTTGGATTTTTAGCTTTACCCCCATATTGTGAAAAAGTTCTTAGTTAATTCACAGCACAGAGCAAACACATGCTAAAGTCAATGTGGAACAGTAAATAAATAAAAAGGACAGCTTGAAAGAATCTCATTCAGAAGTGAAATCACAAGATAAGCTTTCATTGTGAATCAAGACAACAGTCTTCACAGTCCAAATAGCCTGGTAATAGCCTGAGCACATGACCACCAGAAATAAAGCACAAAGTCCCAGCCTCCCTGTCTGAATGGCAATCACAGGAGCCAGATGCCAGCCTTTGAAAGACCTCTCACTAGCAGCAGGATCTGACACACTGGCAAGCTTTTCAAATAGTTTCCCTGGCAGCTTTGAAGTTGCCTCTAAGTCAGTTATGTGATTAGATTCTTCAGGGAGCCTGGGTTTGCTTATCTTCCTCTGTGCCATATCTTTGGACAATGCAGCTTCTCACAAAGACAGGTAACTGTGCAGTACCCATCAGTTTGGACTGCCAGTTTTCCAAGACTGAATATCTATTTTGTTAAACTAAATAAATAATCACAGTCAATTTTCTAGAATATACTTGCCTAAGCAAAAAATCCTGAGTGGACAGAGAGAAAGCATGATTATTATGTTTTGATTCTGGGTGCCTCATCTTTCTTTCTTCCTGGTCCCCATGCCTACTTTAGAGTTTCCAAAGATTTCTTCTTCATCTTCTCTTACCCTAAGTAAACAACCACTTCCTCTTGGATCTTTCTAAAATTACATTTTATGGTAGAGTTAGGGGGAAGAAAAACAGAAGTTCAGAAGAAAGGAAAATTAAGAATGGTCACTGGAAATGTCTTCCTAGTTTATATCATCACTAGGTGTTTTACCAATGCATGGAACTTGAAGACAGATGTGGTTTTTAAAAAAGTTTAAACCACATAGCATTAAGGAAATCAACAACAAATAACCCTTCTTGGTAAGCTTTATATATAAAACTTTTAGAGTAGATTCAATTGAGTCCATTTTCTCATTTACTCAGGGCCCTGAGAGGACCAAACTTATACCTGTATTATTCTAATGATGTTCAGTGAAAGTGTGGTGCATCTTATTTTCAAGAACTTAAAAGCAATGCCAAATAATATATTTAGTATATAAGGTGCAGTGCTTATGTTTTCCATTGTGCCATATTCAAAAGAATATAGGAAGGCTGTATATGATAAAACGCCTCCTTAAAGTTTCACATTGATAACATAATTCATTTATCATTTCTTTTACTAGTAAAAATGTTCTTCCCTACCTCCAAAGAGCCTTTCTACATTTTAATGACAGTGCATATTTGATTTATTAAAGTATGGGTCACTGTGAAGTTAGAAATGAAATAATAGCATGTCATCTCTCTTCAGCTCTCTCTACTACAGGACTGTGTAGTTTTTATTTTTTCTGTATACCTTGCTTTCCATTCCCATCTGGCAAAGAAGGTCTGCCTAGTTATAGCAGAGGTTGCTCTCACTGGGTCCAAGGGTGGAAGCAGGTGTGTTCAACCTCAGAACCTGAGAAAATTACAAATAAGACAGGCTTGATCTTCAGCCAGGGGAGACGGTGCTCATCAGTCTTAACCATCAGACCATCCCCTGCTTGAGTTTTCAGCCAGCTTGAGAGAAGGTTAAACAGAATTTTTTCCCATTTTCTTTTTTTCCCTTCTTTTATTATTTTTGCTGGTGTTGTAAGAAAAAGGAGGGAGGGAATTTAAGTAGTAGATTTTTTATTCAACAACTCTACTTTATGACTCCCAAAGTAAAGCTTTCAGCACTGTAATTGGCTGGGAAAATTAACAGAGTAATATTTAATGTGTGAACTATAAATTTAACCTGTTTCTAGAAAACCTCATTTTATCATTTGGCTGAAGAGGAGATTTGGAAATCGTCCTCTTTGAAGAGAACAGAGTACAGATACCCAACATTTCAACATAGTATAGTCTGGACTGACATTCATAAACGCATGAAGGTTATATTTTGGAAATGTGAGGAAATAATTTCCTTTCAATTTTAAAAGCAAAATTCCATCTCATTTGGGTGGTGGCACCTTCCACAGCAAATGTATGAATCAAGTCATGTTCATTTCCTTCCATTTCCATTCTGTCCAATCTGCTTTTACCACTTCCCATTATAGAACTTCTTTATTTTTAATTAGTTAGGGCTCCAAGTTGCTCAATTGCCAAACTTTGATAAATAAGTAAAAACTCAAATTATCTTTGGTATTAATATCGCAAATGTGTACAATGCCTTACTTTTTCATCTTTCACATATACCGTGTGTCATTTGAACCTCATGTAGTATACCCAGGGGAAAGGGTTATTATCCGAGTCTTACAGGTGTGGCAATACAGGTTCAGAGAGATTAGGTGACTTTACCAAGTCAGTAAGTGATACAGCTAGGCTGGGATGCTTTTTAGATCTAAAGCCAGAGATCTCTAAGCTGTGGGTTCCACTATTTTGATCTCCTTAGCTTTTCAGTTGCCAAGCAGAGTTTAGGTGACACTAATCACCTAACCACTTGCCTCCACCTGTAAAAAGCCTCATTCTTTACACCTGTGGGCCATACACCTATTGTCATGTTTTTTATGTGCCCTATGATAGGAATATAATAGGGAAGTATTGCTACACACTATCACTGTTCCCTAAAACATTTACCTACATAGTTTAAATTTTATTCTAAATACATTCTAAAATTGGATTAGTAAATCTTTTTGGCTCGTGTTTGAGTCACTTTTATTTTGTGTTTCTGCTTCAATCAGCAAAAAACTATGTCATAATTAATACAGTGATTTTATCAATCCCAAACTATTTCATTCAATAATTTGTTTCTGAAAAGAAGAATGTATAATTAAATATTTCCTACTTTTTAAAAGTATAATTGATTTACAATGTTGTCTCAGTTTCAGGTGTCCAGCAAAGTGATTGTTATACATGTATATATAACATATATATGTTCTTTTTCAGATTCTTTTCTCTTATAGGTTATTACAAAATACTGAGTAGATGTCCCTGTGCTATTTAGTAGGTCCTTGTTTGTTATCTATTTTATATATAGTAGTGTGTATATGTTAATCTCAAAATCCTAATTCATCCCCCCCTTTCTTATCATGTGGGTTCACGTAAATTTCTTTCTTCAGACTACATACCAATCCCTAACCAGAAATCTCTTACTATTTTTCAAGAAGAGAACAGATAAAAGAATATATGTGTATATACATCAGGGAGCGAGAGAGAGAGAGAGATGGAGAAGGAGAGAGAGAGAGGTAGATAGTGTAGGTATACAGGCACACCTTATTATATTGTGTTTTGCAGATATTGTGGGGGAGGGGTTTGTTTTGTTTTACAAATTGAAGGCTTATGTCAACCCTACGTCAAGCAAGTCTATTGACACCATTTTCCCAACAGCATATTCTCACTTCATATCTCTTGGTCACATTTTGTTAATTCTCGCAATATCTTGAACTTTTTCATTATTATTATATTGGTTATGGTGATCTGTGATCAATGATATTCAATGTTACTATTGCACAAAAGATTATGGCTCTCTGAAGGCTCCGATGATGGTTAGCATTTTTAGCAATAAAGTGTTTTTTAATTAATGTACATACATTATTTTTTAGACATAATGCTATTGCACACTTAATACCCTACCATATAGTATAAACCTAATTTTTATATGCCCTGGGAAACCAAAAAATTCATGTTAACTCACTTTATTGCAATACAGGCTTTATTGTAATGGTGTGCAACTGAACCCACAATATCTCTGAGGTATGCCTGTAGATATAAACTGTATTTGTTGCTCTAAATCTGAATGTGTCCAATTAATTAGCCATTTTCTTCTTAAGATGAAGTTGAACGTATCTCTGGAAGCCATGACAATATTGGAGGCTCATCCCCTTTCAGTAAAAGTAACCAAAAAATACTTTTGAAAGTTGATTTGCCATTCAAAATTTACCAGGTGCTTTTATGTGTGTTTTCTGTTTTGATTTCTCACAACAATTTTTTTTGTGAATCAGCTATTATTATCGCTGAGTTTCAAATCAGAAAGTGGTTGTGAGACATAAATTCTCCTCCAATTGCTTTAAAGTCATGTCTCAGTCTAGAACTTCCTAGGAGTTCTGAGTAGTGATCCTGACTCACAGTGTCATTTCTGTCGAAGTGATGCTTCCATTAATGTTTATCACTTGGTGCCCCTTGTAATAACCCATGAAATTCTTGAGATATTGTTTTGTTTCCTCTTTCTTCACCTGAGGTATCCTGAGACTAAACAAGTTGCCCAGTTCTCCCTAGCTAGGTTGTTAATTCCAGCCATCTCCTCACACCTTCAGGATCCTCAGACCCACCTAAGATAAATGGTTTAAAATGAATTATAGTTTTCAGTGTAAAGATAGATTAATATCACAGAACCATTGAGAGACATAATTTCCACCAAGGGAAGAAGATGGCCATTTCATCACAGAAAGTTTTCATAACTGGCATCCCTCGACCTGCAGCACATTTGCTAGTGGTCACCCTTAATATTAGAGGATAATCAGCTCACAGCAGTGGAGGAGGAACACACTCCATCAAGTAGGAGCTGAGAAGCCAGAAAACCACATGACCAGAATAGATTCAGAATCCCAGGTGGCTTTAGCTACTGCCAGAACATTCTGACTCTGAGCAAAAATATTACCATCATTTGCTCCACGGCCCCAAAGTCACACTCAATCCCCATCCTCACGTAAATATTTCGTATTATAACACCCCTTCAGAGCCCTAGAGCTCTGGCAAGCTTATTTCAAAATGACGGATGACCCTCTGTCCCATAGAGACAGATTTCACTGACTGCCTCAATGTAAGTTTCGGATGGAGCGTTGTGTGATGAAGTTCAGTAACAGCAGTTAATCTGCTACTCACAAGCCTAATAGCCAGACAGAAGTGAGGAGCCTTGACACCAAAGTCCTAGCCTTAGGTTCAGCAGTGCGGACAGCAATCGACTTGGATGTCCGGTAGATATCGTCTCCGCTTTGGTGCTTGATAGATGGCAGATCATTAATTTCAGAACCGTCAGACTGACAAACTAGGGAGACTGTCATCTAAAGAGAGCCTGAGATTTGGAATAGCTTGTTTTTAATGTTAGGTAAGGACTTGTAGGAGTATATATTCTAACTGACCATTATACCATTATATTATATAAAGATGTTAACAACACTGGCCTAAAAACACCAACAGTCTCAAGAAGTTTCTTTAACCAAAATGTCTCTATTCCTGGACAAAAGCCAAATGTTTTTCACCTTCATCAGCCTGTAAGTTTCTTCAGCGTCCCCAGACTCAGTGTCAGACACACTTTCACTCTGAATTCCACCACACCCAACATCACAAGAATTTAGTGAGAAGAGACAGATTGTGTTTACAAAGCGTTTTCCTGATTTATCCATCCATCCATTCATTCATTATCCATTCAATCATCTACTATATTTACACAGTATCTACTATATGTTGGTCAGTGTTCTAGGCACTGCCTATAGAGTGGCAAGTAAGATAAAACCAACATCTAGTAGCAATCATGAGTTATGAATCCTATATTCTAGTGGAGTCATAGGGAGTGTGTGTGTTTGTGCATTTGTCTGTCTGTGTCTGTGTCTGTGTGTCTAAAACGGTGCTAGGAAATAATACTAATAGGTACCCATGGGCCAGATAATATAGGACTTTATAGGCCACAGAAGAGAAAGTTTTGTACCTTTCTAAGTTTTTCTTTTCTTTTTTATACAGCAGGTTCTTATTAGTCATCAATTTTATACACATCAGTGTATACATGTCAATCCCAATCGCCCAATTCAGCACACCACCATCCCCACCCCCCCCGGGGTTTTCCCCCCTTGGTGTCCATACGTTTGTTCTCTACATCTGTGTCTCAACTTCTGCCCTGCAAACCGGTTCATCTGTACCATTTTTCTAGGTTCCACATACACACGTTAATATACGATATTTGTTTTTCTCTTTCTGACTTCACTCTGTATGACAGTCTGTAGATCCATCCACGTCTCAACAAATGACTCAATTTCGTTCCTTTTTATGGCTGAGTAATATTCCATTGTATATATGTACCACAACTTCTTTATCCATTCGTCTGTCGATGGGCATTTAGGTTGCTTCCATGACCTGGCTATTGTAAATAGTGTTGCAGTGAATATTGGGGTGCATGTGTCTTTTTGAATTATGGTTCTCTCTGGGTATATGCCCAGTAGGGGGACTGCTAGATCCTATGGTAATTTTTAGTTTTTTAAAGAACCTCCATACTGTTCTCCATAGTGGCTGTATCAATTTACATTCCCACCAACAGTGCAAGAGGGTTCCCTTTTCTCCACACCCTCTCCAGCATTTGTTGTTTGTAGATTTTCTGATGATGCCCATTCTAACTGGTGTGAGGTGATACCTCATTGTACTTTTGATTTGCATTTTTCTAATTATAAGTGATGTTGAGCAGCTTTTCATGTGCTTCTTGGCCATCTTTATGTCTTCTTTGGAGAAATGTCTACTTAGGTCTTCTGCCCATTTTTGGATTGGGTTATTTGTTTCTTTAATATTGAGCTGCATGAGTTGTTTATATATTTTGGAGATTAATCCTTTGTCCGTTGATTCGTTTGCAAATATTTTCTCCCATTCTGAGAGTTGTCTTTTCATCTTGTTTATGGTTTCCTTGGCTGTGCAAAAGGTTTTAAGTTTCATTAGGTCCCATTTGTTTATTTTTGTTTTTATTTCCATTACTCTAGGAGGTGGATCAAAAAAGATCTTGCTGTGATTTATGTCAAAGAGTGTTCTTCCTGTGTTTTCCTCTAAGAGTTTTATAGTGTCCGGTCTTACATTTAGGTCTGTAATCCATTTTGAGATTATTTTTGTGTATGGTGTTAGGGAGTGTTCTAATTTCATTCTTTTACATGTAGCTGGCCAGTTTTTCCAGCACCACTTATTGAAGAGACTGTCTTTTCTCCATTGTATATCTTTGCCTCCTTTATCATAGATTAGTTGACCATAGGTGTGTGGCTTTATCTCTGGGCTTCCTATCTTGTTCCATTGATCTATGTTTCTGTTTTTGTGCCAGTACCATATTGTCTTCATTATTGTAGCTTTGTAGTATAGTCTGAAGGCAGGGAGTCTGATTCCTCCAGCTCCGTTTTTTTCCCTCAAGACTGCTTTGGCTATTCCGGGTCTTTTGTGTCTCCATACAAATTTTAAGATTATTTGTTCTAGTTCCGTAAAATATGCCATTGGTAATTTGATAGGGATTTCATTGAATCTGTAGATTGCTTTGGGTAGTATAGTCATTTTCACAATATTGATTCTTCCAATCCAAGAACATGGTATATCTCTCCATCTGTTTGTATCATCTTTAATTTCTTTCATCAGGGTCTTATAGTTTTCTGCATACAGGTCTTTTGTCTCCCTAGGTGGGTTTATTCCTAGGTATTTTATTCTTTTTGTTGCAATGGTAAATGG
Organism: Balaenoptera musculus; assembly: GCF_009873245.2. Classification (NCBI taxonomy): domain Eukaryota; kingdom Metazoa; phylum Chordata; class Mammalia; order Artiodactyla; family Balaenopteridae; genus Balaenoptera; species Balaenoptera musculus. The sequence goes on from NC_045793.1 coordinate 54,543,270, forward strand.
GAGTGTTTCCTTAATTTCTCTTTCAGGTTTTTCATCATTAGTGTATAGGAACGCAAGAGATTTCTGTGCATTAATTTTGTATCCTGCAACTTTACCAAATTCATTGATTAGCTCTAGTAGTTTTCTGGTGGCATTTTTGGGATTCTCTATGTATAGTATCATCTCATCTGCACACAGTGACAGTTTTACTTCTTCTTTTCCAATTTGTATTCCTTTTATTTCTTTTTCTTCTCTGATTGCCGTGGCTAGGACTTCCAAGACTATGTTGAATAATAGTGGTGAGAGTGGACATCCTTGTCTTGTTCCTGATCTTAGAGGAAATGCTTTCAGTTTTTCACCATTGAGAATGATGTTTACTGTGGTTTTGTCATATATGGCCTTTATTATGTTGAGGTAGGTTCCCTCTATGCCCACTTTCTGGAGAGTTTTTACCATAAATCGGTGCTGAATTTTGTCAAAAGCTTTATCTGCACCTATTGAGATGATCACATGGTTTTTATTCTTCAGTTTGTTAATATGGTGTATCACATTGATTGATTTGCATATACTGAAGAATCCTTGCATCCCTGGGATAAATCCCACTTGATCATGGTGTATGATCCTTTTAATGTGTTGTTGGATTCTGTTTGCTAGTATTTTGTTGAGCATTTTTGAGTGTATATTCATCAGTGATATTGGTCTGTAATTTTCTTTTTTTGAGGTATCTTTGTCTGGTTTTGGTATCAGGGTGATGGTGGCCGCATAGAATGAAATTCAGAGTGTTCCTTCCTCTGCAGTATTTTGGAAGAGTTTGAGAAGGATGGGTGTTAGCTCTTCTCTAAATGTTTGATAGAATTCACCTGTGAAGCCATCTGGTCCTGGACTTTTGTTTGTTGGAAGATTTTTTATCACAGTTTCAATTTCATTACTCATGATTGGTCTGTTCATATTTTCTATTTCTTCCTGGTTTAGTCTTGGAAGGTTATACCTTTCTAAGAATTTGTCCATTTCTTCCAGGTTGTCCATTTTATTGGCATAGAGTTGCTTTTAGTAGTCTCTTAGGATGCTTTGTATTTCTGCGGTGTCTGTTGTAACTTCTCCTTTTTCATTTCTAATTTTATTGATTTGAGTCCTCTCCCTCTTTTTCTTGATGAGTCTGGCTAATGGTTTATCAATTTTGTTTATCTTCTTAAAGAACCAGGTTTAGTTTTATTGAAATTTGCTATTGTTTTCTTTGTTTCTATTTCATTTATTTCTGCTCTGATCTTTATGATTTCTTTCTTTCTGCTAACTTTGGGTTTTGTTTGTTCTTCTTTCTCTAGTTCCTTTAGGTGTAAGGTTAGATTTTTTTTATTTGAGATATTTATTGTTTCTTGACGTAGGCTTGTATAGCTATAAACTTCCCTCTTAGAACCGTTTTTGCTGCATCCCATAGGTTTTGGATCGTCGTGTTTTCATTGTCATTTGTCTCTAGGTATTTTTGGATTTCCTCTTTGATTTCTTCAGTAATCTCTTGGTTATTTAGTAACGCATTACTTAGCCTCCATGTGTTTGTGTTTTTTACGTTTTTTTCCCTGTAATTCATTGCTAATCTCATAGCATTGTGGTCAGAAAAGATGCTTGATATGATTTCAATTTTCTTAAATTTACTGACGCTTGATTTGTGACCCAAGAGGTGATCTATCCTGGAGAATGTTCCGTGCACACTTGAGAAGAAAGTGTAATCTGCTGTTTTTGGATGGAATGTCCTATAAATATCAATTAAATCTATCTGGTCTATGGTGTCATTTAAAGCTTCTGTTTCCTTATTTATTTTCATTTTGGATGATCTGTCCATTGATGTAAGTGAGGTGTTAAAGTCCCCCATTATTAATGTGTTACTGTCGATTTCCTCTTTTAGAGCTGTTAGCATTTGCCTTATGTATTGAGGTGCTCTTATGTTGGGTGCATATATATTTATAATTGTTATATCTTCTTGTTGGATTGATCCCTTGAGCATTATGTAGTGTCCTTCTTTGTCTCTTGTAACATTCTTTATTTTAAAGTCTATTTTATCTGAAATGAGTATAGCTACTCCAGCTTTCTTTTGATTTCCATTTGCATGGAATATCTTTTTCCATCCCCTCACTTTCAGTCTGTATGTGTTCCCTAGGTCTGAAGTGGGTCTCTTGTAGACAGCATATATATGGGTGTTGTTTTTCTATCCATTTAGCAGGCTTATGTCTTTTGGTTGGAGCATTTAATCTGTTCAGGTTTAAGGTAATTATCGATATGTATGTTCTTATGACCATTTTCTTAATTGTTTTGGGTTTGTTTTTGTAGGTCCTTTTCTTCTCTTGTGTTTCCCACTTAGAGAATTTCCTTTAGCATTTGTTGTAGAGCTGGTTTGGTGGTGCTGAATTCTCTTAGCTTTTGCTTGTCTGTAAAGCTTTTGGTTTCTCCATCAAATCTGAATGAAATCCTTGCCGGGTAGAATAATCTTGGTTGTAGGTTCTTCCCTTTCATCACTTTAAGTATATCATGCCAACTCACTTCTGGCTTGTAGAGTTTCTGCTGAGAAATCAGCTGTTAACCTTATGGGAGTTCCCTTGTCTGTTATTTGTCGTTTTTCCCTTGCTGCTTTCAATAATTTTTCTTTGTCTTTAATTTTTGCCAATTTGATTACTATGTGTCTCCGCGTGTTTCTCCTTGGGTTTATCCTGTATGGGACTCGCTGCTCTTTCTGGACTTGGGTGGCTATTTTCCTTCCCATGTTAGGGAAGTTTTCGACTATAATCTCTTCACATATTTTCTCTGGTCCTTTCTCTCTCTTTTCTCATTCTGGGACCCCTATAATGCAAATGTTGTTGCGTTTAATGTTGTCCCAGAGGTCTCTTAGGCTGGCTTCATTTCTTTTCATTCTTTTTTCTTTATTCTGTTCTGCAGCAGAGAATTCCACCATTCTGTCTTCCAGGTCACTTATCCGTTCTTCTGCCTCAGCTATTGATTCCTTCTAGTGGAGTTTTCATTTCACTTATTGTATTGTTCATCTCGTTTGTTTGTTCTTTAATTCTTCTAGGTGTTTGTTAAACATTTCTTGCATCTTCTCGATCTTTGCCTCCATTCTTTTTCTGAGGTTCTGTATCATCTTCACTATCATTATTCTGAATTCTTTTTCAGGAACGTTGCCTGTCTCCACTTCATTTAGTTGTTTTTCTGGGGTTTTATCTTGTTCCTTCATCTGGTACATAGCCCTCTGCCTTTTCACCTTGTCTATCTTTCTGTGAATGTGGTTTTTGTTCCACAGGCTGCAGGACTGTAGTTCTTGCTTCTGCTGTCTGCCCTCTGGTGGATGAGGCTATCTAATAGGCTTGTGTAAGTTTCCTGATGGGAGGGACTGGTGGTAGGTAGAGCTTACTGTTGCTCTGGTGGGCAGAGCTCAGTAAAATTTTAATCCACTTGACTGCTGATGGGTGGGGCTGGGTTCCCTGTCTGTTGGTTGTTTGGCCTGAGGCCACCCAACACTGGAGCCTACCTGGGCTCTTTGGTGGGGCTAATGACAGACTCTGGGAGAGCTCTCGCCAAGGATTACTTCCCAGAACTTCTACTGCCAATGTCCTTGTCCCCAGGGTGAGCCACAGCCACCCCCCGCCTCTGCAGGAGACCCTCCAACACTAGCAGGTAGGTATGGTTCAGTCTCCCCTTGGGTCACTGCTCCTTCCCCTGGGTCCTGATGCGCACACTACTTTGTGTGTGCCCTCCAAGAGTGGAGTCTCTGTTTCCCCCAGTCCTGTCGAAGTCCTGCAATCAATTCCCACTAGGCTTCAAAGTTTGATTCTCTCAGAATTCCTCCTCCCGTTGCTGGACCCCGAGGTTGGGAAGCCTGATATGGGGCTCAGAACATTCACTCCAGTCGATGGATTTCTGTGGTATAAGTGTTCTCCAGTCTGTGAGTCACCCACCCAGCAGTTATGGGATTTGATTTTACTGTGCTTGCGCCCCTCCTACCATCTCATTATCGTTTCTCCTTTGTCTTTGGATGTGGGGTATCTTTTTTGGTGAGTTCCAGTTTCTTCCTGTCGATGATTGTCCAGCAGCTAGTTGTGATTCTGGTGTTCTCGCCAGAGGGAGTGAGAGCACGTCCTTCTTCTCCACCATCTTGGTTCCTCTCAATACCTTTTCTAAGTTTAACTAGAATTGAATTAAGGGATTTTAGCTGGAGAATGACATGATGAGATTCACTTTGTTGGAATATCCCTTTGGCTACACTGTGGAGAATTTGAGAAACTGTAGAAGCAGAAAGATCAGTTGGGAGTCTAAAGCAGCAGTGCTTGAGAAAGCTGAGCATACTTGGGGCTAGAGTGAGACTGGCAAGGGTCACCAAAAGTTCAACATTTTTGAACCAGTTTTGAAGTTTGACCTGATAGGAGTGAATGGGGGTCTGAGAAAACACTCATGAAAGGCTGTTAATTGTTCATGTAAACTGCTGAATGTCTGATGCCATTTACTGAGGTAGCAATCAAGAGTTGTGTATTAGATTTAGAATTCTGAGATGTCTTTTAGATAGCCAGTGGAATTATTATATTGGCAGTTGGAATACAGGTCAGGGAGAGGTTGGAAATGAACTTACAAATTGAAGACTGATTCATCCACCACATAGGTGATGTTTAAATACAAAGCATTAGGTAAAATCACTTATGAGTGAGAGCAGACATAGCAGAGAGGTCTGAGGACTGAACTTTGGAGCACCTTATCATTCAGAAATAATGAAGGGAATGATACCCCAAAGGAACCTGAGGCATGAATGAAGTAAGATGAAAGCCAGGGTAGCATGTTTCTTGTTCATATTATTATTGGCCACAGGAATCATTGTGGGAAGAGCATGGTTGTGTTACCAGGAAGAAGTTACCAGAATTTATCTCATGTTTCTTTTTCACATTGTACAGCTCTGAAATCAGGATGCATCTTGTAATTGATGGTATCTTAGGACTGTGTCACAGTTTATATGGCAGAATTTTTTCTTGAATATTGGCACATAAAATAATAGTGTATCTTGGAATTGATGATGTTTTAGATCTAATGAAATTTAGAATGATGACTATACAGCACAGCACATACACAGTCAGGTTAGTAACATTCATATTCTCTCTCTTTTTCTGTCTGTCTGTCTCTCTCTCACACATCATTAAGTATTTGAACACTTTCTTGAGAAGGCTTGAGGATCCCATAAGGGTAATTTCATTTTCTTAATATAAAATAACAGGAAACAAATGAACAAGTTCCTATATATGATATTCGAGGAGGAGGATATTCTAAAGTCACTGGTATATTATTTACATGTTTCTTATTGTATGTCAACTTTATGATTTGGTGGTAAATATATTATACTCAGATTATAAATCCATCCAATCACAATTTACTCCTCTATCAAGCAAATAATTTCCAATAATTCTTATAAATTTCACAACTAAGATATAACTTGATAAAAGTTATTGAATACTTTCAATTTGCTAGAAATAAAGGAATATCATGGCCATGAAAGAACACTAATAAATTTTTGTTCGTGGTGATTTTGCAACCGAATTTTACCTTCAAACATTTAAGAATTGTTTTTTATAATAAAAATCGACACTGAAAATGATTTTACATGATACAGCTATCAAAAGTCTTAGGTAACTTGAAGTAGCAAACAACTCATTATTTTACCAAAGCGTAGTAAGTTATACAGTACATATAGTCATTGAACATTGGTCATGTTCAGAAATTGTTGTTGCATTGTAGCAAGCTGATATTAAATATTGGAAATAATATTGAAATTAAATACTGAAAAAATACCAGCAAATATGCTAGATGTATGGATACAGGACATTACCAATTTATGCAACTTATTACTGCTATCAGTGACTTTTTTTTCTTTTTTCTCCTTCAAATTCCATATTTAATTCATCAGCAAGTTCTGGCAACATTACTGCCAAATATATCCCAAATTTGACTACTTCTTCCCTTGTTTATCATCAAAATATTAGTCTAAACCACTGACATCTCTTACCTAGTTTACTGTAAATTCTTTCTAACTTGCTTCCCTTCCTCCTCTCTTGCTGCTACACAATCCACTCTTCACACAGTGGCTAGAGTGGTCTTTTTTTTTTAACAGACTTTATGTTTTAAAAAAGTTTTAGGTTCATAGCAAAATTGAGCAGAAAGCACAGAAAGTTTCCATGCACCCCTAGCTCACCTAGCCTCCCCCACTATAAATATCTCGCACCACAGTTGTATGTTTGTTACAATTGATGAACCGGCATTGACATGTCATTATCACCCAAAGTCCATAGTTTATATTAGTGTTCGCTCTTGTTGTTGTAAAAGAGTATAGTTTACATTAGGATTCACTTTTGGTTTTGAAAGAAGTAAAATGTCAGCTATCCATCATTATAGTATCATACAGAATAGTTTTACTGCCCTAAAAATCCTCTGTGCTCCACCTATTCATCCTTTCCTCCCCTAACCCCTGATCTTTTTGCTGTTTCCATAGTTTTGCCTTTTCCAGAATGTCATATAGTTGGAATCATACAGCATGTAGCCTTTTCAAACTGGCTTCTTTCACTTATCAATATTCATTTATGTTTCCTCCATGTCTTGTCAAGTCTTGATTGCTCATTTCTTTGTGCTGAATAACAACATCTCATTGTCTGGATGTACCAAAGTTTATTTATCTACTCATCTACTGAAGGACATCTTGGTTGCTTCCAAGTTTTGGCAATTATGAATAAAGCTGCTGTCAACATCTGTGTGCAGGTTTTTGTGTGGACATAAGTTTTCAACTCATTTGGGTAAATACCAAGAAGTCCAGTTGCTGGATCATATGGTAAGAGTATGTATAGTTTTGTAAGAAACTACCAGACTGTCTTACATACCATTTTGCATTCCCACCAGTAATGAATAACAGTTCCTGTTGCTCGCCAGCATTTGGTGTTTTCAGTGTTTCGGATTTTGGCCATTCTAATAGGTGTAGTGGTATCTCGTTGTTTTATAGGGTTGTCTTTTTATTTTTATTTATTTTTTAAAAATAATTTATTTTTATTTATTTATTTTTTTACTTATTTATTGCTGTGCCACACGGTATGTGGGATCTTAGTTTCCTGACCAGGGATCAATCTCACGCCCCCTGCAATGGAAGTGCAGAGTCTTAACCACTGGACAGCCAGGGAAGTCCTCTAGAGTTGTCTTTTTTTTTTTTTTTTTTTAAGAAATTACAGAGAACTTGGTTCCCAGCCTGGGGCTGGGAACTGGCTCTTTTTTTTTTTTTCTTTATCTATGGCTGTGTTGGGTCTTTGTTTCTGTGCGAGGGCTTTCTCTAGTTGCGGCAAGTGGGGGCCACTCTTCATCGCGGTGCACGGGCCTCTCACTATCGCGGCCTCTCTTCATCGCGGTGCGCGGGCCTCTCACTATCACGGCCTCTCTTGTTGCAGAGCACAGGATCCAGATGCGCAGGCTCAGTAATTGTGGCTCACGGACCTAGTTGCTCCGCGGCATGTGGGATCTTCCCAGACCAGGGCTTGAACCCGTGTGCCCTGCATTGACAGGCAGATTCTCAACCACTGCGCCACCAGGGAAGCCCTAGAGTTGTCTTTTTAAATCCTAAATTTGATTGTGTTGCTCCTCTTTTTAAAGCTTTCCAATGATTTCCCATTACAACTGTCAGTTCCAAACTCCTTATGATGACCCACAAGGCCCTGCATAATTTGGCCTCTGCCCAGCCATTCCTTTCTGATTGGTCTACACCTATGTCATGCTGGTTGTGCACTTTGATTTCCACCCACTTCTTCACCTCATCGGATACCATTCTCCTCATGGCCACCAGCCAGCTTGGCCCTCTTTCCTTCTTCAAACATGCCATGCTCATTTCTGTCTTAGGGCTTTGCACTTGCCATTCCTTTTTCTTGAGGTGTTTTCTGCCAGATCTGCCCATGACTGCCTCCTTCTTATCAGTCAGGTCTTGGCTTAAATACTAATCTCTAAGAGAGGACTTTCCTAACTTCAGGTGCATCTGGATGGATGGATGGATGGATGTGGATCCACTGAGTAACACTGCCAGTGTCCTTCATCAGAAATTGGGAATGATGCTGCATCCTCCATGAGCAGTGATGAGAAGTAGAGTTGATCGTGCAAAGCTACTGGCATAGGAGAGGATCTCCATAAAAATGGCCATTGTTATGATGCCCGACTCTGCCTCTCCATGTCTGTACCGATGTCTGTGTACCTTTAAGTATGGCCCAGTATTCCTCTCCTCAATGTCGCTCTAGTCTCACTCTAAAGGGTCCCTTTCTTTGCATGGTTGGCATTTCTCACAAATATCCATCAGCAGCATTCCCGGTTTCCATGACCGTGGTCTCTTCCCATCTCAGAAGCATGCCCTGCTGAGCCTTGGCTGCCTACGGACTCAGCCCTCCTCTCCTTCCCCCCTCCGTCACTAGTCTCTTCTTGTGCCACGTCTTCTATTTCACAGCTTCTCCAGCCCTGTGGGTGCCAGGGTCCAGGTCTGAACTCTAGGTCAGCCCTAAGCCCATCAGAGAAAGTCACTCTTTACCCATCAGCTAAATGCCCTCCTTTATGTCTGTCAATGCTGCATCAGAAAGTAGGAGAAAATCCTCCTCAGACTGCCACCCTCAAACACACCACCCTTGTAAAAGGCTAGAGGAGAGGAAGCAAGTTAACACTGTTGCCTGAACCTCAGGGCGCTCACTTCAGAAGGACTCTGGGAAAGTTCAGGAAGATCCTGAAGCACGATCCTGATAGGAGGGAATTCATCCACGGATCCAAATGATGCCCTCCCTGGCCTACAGAGAGGAGAGAGGATGGACCAGCTTTGGGGTCTCCTGCTCGACAGGGAAAAGTCCGCAGCTCCAGGCACCGAAATATCAGAGTTTGGAGCAGAGAAAGGTTTTATCGCAGGACCGTGCAAGGAGATGGTTGGCTCATGCCCTAAAATGCCTTGAGCTCCACAGTAACTTTTAAATGATGGTAATTGAATAGGATACTGCTTGATTGAGGCCGTTTTATAATTTCCTTATAGTTTGTTTTCATTAGTTTATTACGTTATTCTGTTTCGAAGCTGGAGATGAACTGTTATCCTGGCTTACCATTTTGTAGACAGGTATTCATGTCTGTGTCCCTAAGTTGTTCAGCTGCAGTAATGAGTCAAAGATCAATTAAGCACAGCCCCATAATGGATCAAGGCACAAAGATTTTTTTTTTTTTCCAATCCATTTGAATTTAGAAAGAGACAGCCTGGTTTAATCTGTCTGAAACGCAAGGTCAGTGGACTGGAGGATATTGGCTGCCACTCTTTTTGACACCTTCAATCAATCAACCTTGATTGGCCATGCAGTTGGACTTTGGAGTTAAGAAAATGATGTTTCTTGCCTCCTCTACTAATGCTTGAGATGAAAGTAAAATGAATCTTGATTTCAAATTTTAAACAAATGGTGAAGTTTAGTTTTCATGTATTATTCAAGCCTGGTCTGTAAGACGTACAAAATATATTTCAATGAAGAGCTAGGTTGCATTATTTTCCTTTAAAAATAGAATTAAATTTAAAAACAACCATGATGAAAAAGTAACTTACAAATATATATCTCACAGAATCCTTTATTTTTTACCCAAACATCATATTTATATCTAAAGGGACAATGAATTCTTGCTAATGAGATGAAATAGAAAAATAGCTTGTAGTTCACGTTTCCCTAATGATCATGAAAATGGTTTGCATTTCAGAGATTGGTGTGTACATGTTTATTAGAAGAGCTATAGGTTCAAATGGGACCCAGATAATCTGTCTACAAAGACAAAGCTAAGCAGAACAATGGAAGCAGAATGATCCAGAACATTTGGGCTCATGCTCATACAATATCCAGAATTAGAAATTGGCCACTTTATTTGTTGAAGTTGGGGTGTGAGGGTGTGGAGGGGTCACCTAAGAGGGATTCTTTGTTTTATTTGGTGATGTTTTCCTTATTTGCCCAGATTTGTTCTGTGGAATGGTTGTACAATTTAACACTGAGCATGACAACACCATCTCCTTCTGCTTACCCCCTCGTCTCATCCCTGATGTTTTTTTCCATGAGTGTGGCCTTGGTCTTGGTCTTGGCCTTGGCATAGCTCATGTTAACATAGCCCAGCAACGTATTCTCTTTGAGCGGGTTGATTTTCTTTTGCTTGAAATGTCTGGTGGAGGGAACTCCTTACTTACCCTTGTGAAGATTTCTTTCCAGCATATTCTCCAGCAGTGCGATGCCTAGTCTTTTGGAGTCATGTTTGGATTGAAAACTTTGATATGTTTCATGTTACTCAAAAAAAAGCATATTTTCTGCTTTAGATTTTATTTCTGCCAAGAGATACGCTCTATTACATGTCCACATATGTTGTCCACTTACTTCTAAGTGTTCTTAGAGGAATAGTAACATTCCAGTTTTGGAAACCCTGCTTGCTGGAGACAACATTGCCTAAGCCTTCCTTACAGGAGTTTTTCCAAAAACATGGCCATAGTCAGCATGTCTCCAAAATTTTTATCCCAGTGTTTCTTTGTGGCTTCTACATGACAGATTTAGATTTAGATTTTGCCTGTGAATTGGTTTCTAGAGTTCTAGGCTGTGAGGGCCTGTAGAGGCCCCTAGAGTCCGTATTCCCTAAAATGTCTATGGAAGAGCACACCCCCTTCCCCAACGTCACACACACAATAAATAACCTGCAGTGGCAAAATGATGACAAGGACCTGAATAAGTCAGCACAAGTTTTGTTTTGGGTGGAAAAATAAAGGGAAGTCTTCTTCATCCATATTTTTACAGGGTCATTTTCATTGGAAAAAATGTCACTGTTGACTGTAAAGCTGTGAAGGGTTGAGCAGCCAGGCTATGGTTAGTACTAAAAAAAGATGAATGGAAACTACTCTGGCATAATTAGGTATCAATATGGAGTCAAAAACACATCAATCTCACTCTGGAGTAAAACATAAAGCAATCAAGAGGTCCAAGTGAGGATAACCAGTCATGATGAGAAACACTGGGAAGTAGAGTCAGGTCCACTAAACAGAAGTCAGCAAGGGTAGCTACAGAGGTTGAGGAAATTCAGGAGGAAGACAGAAGGGTCGCCAGCTAAGAGGAGGTGGCCTGGGAGCCCTAACTCCATTGATCAAGTGGGTGCTTTGCCTAGCTTGTAAGTTCCTTCTTGGAGATTCCAGGTCCCTTTGGATCTACTAGCCTATGGCGCCATAAACTATGACTGTCTCATAGAGAAGATAGAGAGCAATAAGATCTCTCCCATCATTGTCTGAAGGTTTGCCATCAAATGGCCCTCTTTCAGATTACCAGCCATTGATTTTAGTTGTTAAATCATTAAACATATTAAAATTTCCACTGAATTTGCCAAGATGAACCACGGACTTGGATACATATACCTCTACAGTGGAAAATCCCATATTGTTGCAAAGGTGAGAGTACCAGTGGGAATACACCACTGAGGTGGAATATAGAGAAAAATAGAATATAGAGAGGAGTAGAGAGAGAATTAGGCAAAATGCATATCATAAGTCCAAGAGCTTATGATATAGTGTGGGAGACAGACAAACAGACAACTACTAATATTGTTATGCTATTTCATGTGATAATTTCAACTGGGACATATATAAAGGGCATCTACTGTAGGTAGAATGAAACACTGCACTCAATAACACTGAAGACATAATCTGTGTAAGAATAATATATGGCAAAGTGGGCTCAATGTCATAGGAGGAATAAACCACTCTTCATTAGAGAATCAGGGAGGGAAGCTAATTCATGAAAGATAGTTCAAAAGTATGAGGTTAAAGAGATGTAAGGGCTAGATAATGCAGTATTTGTTTACAGATGGCAGTAGTTAGTTTGGAGTACAGAATATGTGTTAATAAAAAGAAGGAGATATGGATAAAATTAAAAGTAAGAAAAATTAATATTTGTTGTGAACTTGTGATACTTTAGCCATGGTATATTGAAATTTACATATATTACTTCATTTATCTTCACAACCACACTATCAAGGTGAACATTATTATCATCAATTTAGAAATAAAAAGATCAAGACCCAGACAACTATAACTTGATTTAGATCAAACAGAAAATAAGAAGGGAAGCCAGAATTTGAACCGATGATATTGGAGTCTTTCCATTACAACATGCTGTATTGTAAAAAAAAAAAAAAATAGTCAGATGAGACCAAAACACTCTCTCTCATAAACCAAAGCCTGAGAGCCTCCTGGGTTCATGCATGAACTACATGAATTCATTGCATTAATTGTCCTTAATAATTATTTAAGAAACATCTACTCAAATTTTTTCACACTCTTCCACCTCATCCATCACACGCTCTGGTTTCTGATAAGAAAGTACAAGCCCAAAATACTTGTTCTTTTTCCTTCCAAAGTCAGAATTAAATGTGGTAAGTTCTGTTCAAAAGCTTGGAATAGGGTGAAGGAAAGGTAGTCCCACATTCTGCAGTGTTTTGCAAAAATCAGTTGTAAGCATGACATTAATTCTTCTTCAATCATACATTAATTCATTAAATCACTTAACATTATTATATTACTGACAAGAAAACAGCAATACTATGTGGGTTTGTGCTCTTTACTAACTATATTTACTGTTTTAAAAATACACAGAATATCTTTTGTTTTCTGAAAACTTATTTGGAGTCCTTAATCATAAGGCTTAAATAGATTGAATGAATGATGTATGAGAAAGTGGCTAGCCTGGTGTCTGACATATTTAGATTATTAAATGCATATTAATTCATTCATTCATGCATAGAATTTAATTACATTTTATTAATTGAAACAAATCAGCTGTGGGGAGTTAGTTTAGGTATCAAAATACTGCCCATGATACTCACTGCATGAATTATCCCCTCCCAAAATGTAAATTTGTTTTCAGACAATATTTTATAGCGTAAAGTACCAGAAGGCAGTATCATGTCTTTTTAATTTGCCTTGTAAGAACAATGCGAACAGGAAGTAGGCACTGGATTCTCTTAACAAGGATAACTAACATCTCCCTTTCTGCCTTCTACTCTCCAAATAATTACCTTTATTTTTTCCCCTATTTATACTTCCTATCCTTCTGAGCATTTTGATCACTACTGACCACTCTCAAATCCACTGCTGTGTTTGAGGATCAACAGGAATATTGAGGGTAAATAAAACTTTAAAATGGCAAAAGAATCCTTGGATGTAGATTTGGAAATAAAAAGATGCTTTTGGACAAAATATGCTTTCTTAAGTTGGGTTTCCTAGAAACAAAAACTGAGTTGTGTGTATTGTGCAAGTGGTTTACTAAGCAGAAATCTGTGGGGAAGTGAGGGAAACACCGCTGGGTAGGAGAAGAACCTTGGTAAAAAGATAAAGTCAGCCGAAGCCTAGCCGCAGTCTCATCTCCTGTGGATTTCAGGAGAGTGGACCGCACCACAGAATTGTTCTGATTTGAGGCAAGGTAGCTGGACTTTTACATCCTATTTCAGTCAGTCATCGACTCTGGAGAGTAAAACCTCCCAGGAATCCCTGGGAGAGGTGACACTTTTCAGTCTAGATCAGTTGTTCTCAATGTATGGTCCCCAGATCAGCATCACCTGGGAACTTGTTAGCAAGGATGGTTTCTTGGACCTCAGCCCGGACCTACTGAATCAGAAATTCTGGGGGTGGGGCCCAGCAATCTGTGGTTTAACAAGCTCTCCAGGTGATTCTGATGCACAATGAAGTTTGAGAACCACTGGCTGAGGGCAGTTCTCCAGAGGAGAAAGCTGTGAGCCCTTAGCAGCTGATCCTCACCGTATTGTTGGTTCAATTGCCCTGGGTGCCGACAGCACCCACCATGTATGCAAAATGCTTCAGTTGTGTTATAGTAAGTCATGCTTCTTGTTTTAACCACCATTGTAGCCTCTGTAAGCATCATAGTTTAAGATCTGCCCTCCATGCATCCACTAGTTATACCTCGTTCTGGAGAACCAGACAATCTACCTAAATCACTTTGCTTTGGCATCTTGCCTTCATCATTACCCACTCCCCTTCTCAGGAAGAGTCCTTCTCCTGGGGACTATTTTTCAAATATAAACCAATCAATCCAGAGCCCACTTCCCCCAACCCATTGGGCTGTGTCCCTACAGACCACTATACACCTGCCCAAATGACCCCCAAGGCCAAGTAGGAGACAACTTGGGACAGCCCCTTTGCCCCAGATCCCACTGAAATTATTCGAGCTAGCCAATCCTAAACCTGCTTATTTGCCTCACCTGTTCCTTCCAGAGCAAGCCACAATCAAGACCCTTGCCCACAATTCCTCTCTCTCCCTCTGCCTCTCGACCTACCTGGCTCTCAGAGCTTCCCGGCGTGTCCTCCCGTGGCGTGGCCCGCCTGCCCCTCTTGGGAAGGGTGAGTAATAGCTTATTATTATTTTCCATGGCAGTCATTTTCCTGACCTGTTGGCCTTACTATACCTCAAATTTCCATTAATGTGCTATATTTAAAATCACCTCTCCATAACAATCCAGTCATAGGAGGTGCACATCAGATTCAAATGTGGATTGAAGAGTCATACCACAGTGTGTGTGAAACCAATTGGCAAATCATTTCTGCGGATTTGAATTAAAATTTCAAGTTGGGGTGGATAAGGGGAAAAAGATTCCAAACAGATGCCATATAAAATTCTATCTCACATAATTCTCACAATGTGAGAGCAAACAGACTCAAAGTTCACTGCAGAGCTAGGGCAAATATTTGAGTCTTCCACGTAAGACTTTGCCTAGAAAAGAAATTCAACTTGCCCTCTGCATGAGGATTTAAATAATCTTTTCCTTTGAACATCACGCTTTGATTGCAAACATCCCTTTTGTGCTCACATGCAAAACACAGTTAAGATTTTTATTATGAAAGCTGTAGTATGTATATTTTTGGTCAGAACAAAATAACAACAAACAATTCACTGTTCGCTTTCACAGTGAGAATATACATGCCAAGGTTGAAACTGAAGGTGAGAAATAAACATTAAAAATATTGAGTATAAAACTAATGTAATTATATTATGAAGCAATTTTCCTGCAATAAGCAATGTGACATGTATTCTTTGGCATTGATTTGCATTGATTATTTCTATGAATTGTTCAGAGTCAGAAGCAGTACTTTATGATGTGTTGATTCTTGTTCATGAATGTATGTTTCAATTTTGAGTGAAGGTAGTTTATTTATCATGGACTTAAAAAGTGTGAACACAATCCCAGCTCTGGTGACCTTGTCTTTCAGGTATTCTCTGGTGTGCCAAACAGTGAAAACTGCAGGAGATGCATTTATCTTCATCATGTGTGTTTGATAGCAGTTATTGAATTTTTAAACTTAAATAGTTTTCAGGTTATTTTAGAGTCCAAATTTTTCTGCCAAATTTTCTATCTTATAAGTGATTTATTTGTGGGTCCAAAGCACCAGAGGCTATAAAGCTATGGGCCAAAAGATTCTTGATCTGTATATAGATTAAAAGGTTTATCTTACTGGAGGTACAGCTAACTCTTTGCATAGATGCCAAAACCCAATGGTGTGTGACACGGACAACAGGTCGTATGATCTCCAGTGGTCAGAGCTGGGCTGGACATTGGTATCTTTCTCCCTTGTGAAATACTCCATAGTTAAAAGAGTTTTCAGTTACTTGAGGATTATGAATCATTACCGGCATAATTCAAGATTTAATTCTACTTCTGATGTTAGCAGAACAATGGAAAGAATAATGTTTGTTTACAGGACGGTTATCTTAGCTTTTAACATGGGGAAATGTTAGACAGCTTAGCAATACCAGGCAAGCCTAAAACTCACTGTGATGATATAACAGAAGGCTCTATTCCAAGACACATAGATTTGTTTATAAGATTTAGTTTTTACTTGGGGGGGAAAAAGATTAAGAATTGCAATTCGAAACCCACAGCATTTAAAATGCATTATTCTCTCCAGCTGGTAAACTTTTTAAGCACAGAAAATTGCTTTCTTTATTAGCACCTCCTGGTTGTCTGTTTCATCACTCCTAACAAATTCAATTAAACATGATGATTGTGGCAAAATAAGGATAATGGTAATGACAATATTAGTAATACTAGCTGTAATTTCATAAACGTTTGTAGGTATCAGACCTTGTCCTAGGTGCTTTGGTTGTGTATTTTCTTACTTAATCATCAGAGCGATCCCATTAGGTTCATTTTCCAGGTGAGCCGGAGTTGAGCTCATAAGCCTATATATGGGACACTGGAATCGGGCAGACTGGGTTCAAATCCAGGCTCTGCCGCTGGCAAGGTGGGTGACCATGGGCGTATTACTTGACCTCTGACTCACATTATTTGACCTTTAAATAGTTGACTACTTGAAGGATCCTTAACGAGAATGCTGTTTATAATGTGAATAATACCTCTGATATAGATTGTTAGCTTTTCTTCTGTAATGTCCCTTGATTGAGTTCCCTCCTATCCACATTCACAGTGGCTTTATGGTTTATTTCACCTAGACAAAGCCCTTTCTTTTCCCTTGCCACCAGTGATATTCTAGAGCAAACTGTACTGGCTCATGAGAACACAGTGTTAAATATTCAGGGATTCAGAAATCCTGTTATTAAACCATTGGCAGCTTGAAATCAGCCACAGTTGGGAGTGTTTACACCAGGTAAATCTGTAAACTCTACAAATCAGGGCTTTTCCCCACCCATGTCCTGCAGAAGATCCAGTTTACCAGCACGTGAACCTTTACACTGCCAGCAGAGGAATAGTCAAAAACATGCATTTAATCACTTTTTGATACACTCCTATTCACTTCCCAATTCCTAGAGTGCAGACTACTTAGGGATCACTTATAATTATTTTTATACTTGAATGCAGTCGGTCTTTCCAGCCACTCCAGCTCTCACTTTTTGGTTCATATGTGTTTACACCATATTAGAGCAACTCTTGACCTCTTATTCCCCAGACATATCATGAACTCCACGCCTCCATATTGTCATTCATGCTCTTTTTGTCTGCCTAGAATTCCCTTCATATGATGTATACTAAGCAAACTTATTGTTTGAATCTTTCATTGTTCAGTTTTGTCTTCTAATCTGTCTAACTTCTTAAAGCCCCTCATACCCCCGGGAGAAATGGAGAGGGGGACAAAATCTCCCATAGCTCTTTTTTACAGCACATGTGTAAATGTGAACACTGTGTTTATCACACTCATTTATATTTGCTTAGTTATCTAGCTGAGTATACCCAAGGTCTGAGGTGATGGTTTATTACCTAGGGTACAGTAGGCATTGGTCAAAGAAAAATTGCACCAGAGGGAGGTAAATAGGCAAGGAAGACTTTTGTCAGTGCTACCGCAACAGGGGAGAAAGACTGAACTCAACTGTCCTGAAACAAAAGTTAAGAGAGTTCTTAAGCACTGGGGTGAGAGAGTGGAAGAGTACTAAATGATGTTGGAGAAGCAGGTTGGTCAATGTGATTACTGCCCTCCGTGTTATTGGCATTATCAAAGTTGGGATTTTACACTCCCCAGAGACGGGGATATAGGAGCTCTGCTTTTGTGATGATTACATTTCAAAGAGAGAGTTTTCGGGTCTTTTTTTCTTAGTTTTTGTTCAGTTTTACTGAGATTATCGACACACAACATTGTGTAAGTTTAACGTATATAACGTAATGACTTGATAAATGTGTATATTGTAAAATGATTATCACGTAAGTGAGTTTAGTTAATATACATTAGCTCATATAATTACAATTTTTTCCTAGTGATAACTTTTAAGATAACTTTCAAGTATACAAGATTGTTCACTATAGTCTTCATGATGTAAATTATATCCCCAGAACTTATTTATCCTAAAACCGTAACTTTGTACCTTTTGACAAGCTTCATACATTTTACCCACTCCCCTGTCCCCACCCCATTCCTCGCCTCTGGCAACCACCAGAGTGTTCTCTGTATCTATAAGCCATGAGTTTGTTTTCTTGTTTGTTTTTGTTTTTAAGATTCTGTATATAAGAAGTGATATCATACAGTATTTGTCTTACACTCTCAGACTTAATTCACTTAGCATAATGCCTTCAAGGTTCATTCATGTTGTTGCAAATGGCAGGATTTCCTTTTTATGACTGAATAGTATTCCTGTGTGTGTGTGTGTGTACACCTATTCACATTTTCTATATTCAGTCATCTGTTGGTGGAAACTTAGGTTGTTTTCATGTCTTGGCTATTATAAATAATTCTGCAATGAACATGGGAACTATCTTTTCAAGATAGTGATTTTGTTTTCTTTGGATTGCAGAAGTAGAATTGCTGGATTGTATCTCCATCCTGTTTTCCACAGTAGCTATACCAATATAAATTTCCACCAACAGTATACATGGGGTCCCTTTTCTCCCATCCTCACCAGCATTTATTATCTTTTGTGTTTTTGATGACAGCCATTCTCATAGGCATGACCTGAGATCACATTATGGTTTTGATTTGCATTTCCCTGATGATTAGTAACGTTGAGCCCCTTTTCATGTACCTGTTGGCCATTTGAATATCTTGGGGAAAATGTCTGTTTAGGTCCTATGCCAATTTTTTAATTGGATTGTTGTTTTGCTACTGAGTTCCTTACACGAGTTCCTTATATA
Organism: Balaenoptera musculus; assembly: GCF_009873245.2. Lineage (NCBI taxonomy): Eukaryota > Metazoa > Chordata > Mammalia > Artiodactyla > Balaenopteridae > Balaenoptera > Balaenoptera musculus. The sequence goes on from NC_045793.1 coordinate 54,561,909, forward strand.
TTTTGGATATTAACCCCTTACCATATGTGTGGTTTGCAAATATTTTCTTCCATTCTGTAGGTTGCCTTTTCATTTTGTTGATCCTTTCTTTTGCTGTGCAGAAGCTTTTTAGTCTGATATAGTCCTACTTGTTTAACTTGGCATTTGTTACTTGTGCTTTAGGTGTCATATCCAAAAAATCATTTCCAAGACACGTCAGGAAGCTTTTCCCCTATGTTTCCTTCTACAAGTTTTATGAATTCGGATCTTACATTTAAGTGTTTGATCCATTTTGCATAAATTTTTGTGCGTGGTTTAAGATAGGAGGTCTATGTTTGTTCTTTTTTACTTTTTTTTTTATAGAGTATATTGAAATATCTTTAAAACCCAAATGCACTTTATTTTTTAAAAAATTTTATTTATGTATTGTTTGACTGCGTTGGGTCTTTATTGCTGTGTGCGGGCTTTCTCTAGTTGTTACGAGCGGGAGATACTCTTCATTGCAGTGCATGGGCTTCTCATTGTGGTGGCTTCTCTTGTGGCAGAGCACGGGCTCTAAGCACATGGGCTTCAGTAGTTGCAGCACATGGGCTCAGTAGTTGTGGCTTATGGGCTCTAGAGTGCAGGCTCAGTAGTTGTGACACACGGGCTTAGTTGCTCCACGGCATGTGGGATCCTCCGGGGCCAGGGCTCGAACCCGTGTCCCCTGCATTGGCAGGTGGATTCTTAACCACTGTGCCACCAGGGAAGTCCTATGTTCATTCTTTTGCATGTGACTATCCAATTTTCCCAGAACTATTTATTAAAGAGACTGTCTTTCCCCAAGGAGGTTTCCTGGCTCCCTTGTCAAATATTAGTTGACCTTATATGCATGAGTTTATTTCTGGCCTTATTTCTACAGTCAGGAAGATACCTATCTAAAGTCTAGTCAAGCTGAGGGGAACATCAAGTTCACCTTTTCTTTTTTAAATTTTTAAATTTTTATTTTTTTATTTGAAATATATTTGATATATAACACTGTAAATTTAAGGTGTACAACGTGTTAATTTGATACATTACTATTCAATATGATTACTATATATGTTTATATGTAATATGATTTCTATCACCAATGTAGTCATAGCTAGCACCTCCATGTTACGTGATAATAATTTCTGTGGTTGGAATAATTAAAATCTCATCTCTTAGCAAGTTTGATGTTTATAATACAATATTGTTGTCTATATTCACTATACTGTGCCTTCAGTCTCTAAGACTTATTTACTACTTGTTGCAAGTGTGTGCCCTTAACAACATCTCTTTCCTCTATTCCCTACCTAGCCTCTGGGAATAACCATTTTATGCCCTGTTATTATGAGTTTGGCTTTTTTAGATTCCACATATAAGTGATATCATACACTATTTATCTCTCTCTACTTGATTTACATCACTTAGCATAATGTCCTCAAGGTTCACCCATGTTGGTTTTTTTTCTTATGTTTTATTATAAAAATTTTCAAAATAAAAAAAGTAGAATAATATAATGAACCCCCAAATATTTACCACCCAGTTTCAAAAATTATTAATTCGTGACCAATCTTATTTTATCTCTATTCCTACCTACCTACTTTGGCTCCAGGGTTTTTTTTCCTTCAGAATTTTTTTTTTTTTTTTTTTTTTGTATTGGAATAGATTTGATTAACAATGTTGTATTAACTTCAGGTGTATGGCAAAGTGATTCAGTTATACGTATATATGTATCTATTCTTTTTCAAATTCTTTTCCCATTTAGTTTATTACAGAGTATTGAGCAGAGTTCCCTGTGCTATACAGTAGGTCCTTGTTGGTTATCTATTTTTAATATAGCAGTGTATACGTGTCAGTCCCAAACTCCCAATCTGTCCCTCCCCGCCAGTAACCATAAGTTCATTTTCTAAGTCTGTCTGTTTCTGTTTTGTAAATAAGTTGATTTGTATCATTTTTTTTTAGACTGAGCATTTAAGTGATACCATGTGATATTTGTCTTTCTCTGTCTGAGTTACTTCACTCAGTATGATAATCTCCAGATCCATCCATGTTGCTGAAAATGGTATTATTTCATTCTTTTTAATGGCTCAGTAATATTCCATTGTATATATGTACCACATCTTCATTATCCATTCATCTATCGATGGATATTTAGGTTGCTTCCATATCTTGGCTGTTGTAAACAGCACTGCTATGAACGTTGGGGTGCATGTATCCTTTCGAACCATGTTTTTCTCTGGATATATGCCTATGAATGGGATTACTTGATCATATGGTAGCTGTATTTTTAGGTTCTTAAGGAACCTCCATACTGTTCTCCATAGTGGCTGCACCAATTTACATTCCCACCAGCAGTGTAGGAGGGTTCCCTTTTCTCCACACCCTCTCCAACATTTATTGTTTATAGAATTTTTGATGATGGCCATTCTGACTGGTGTGAGGTGGTACCTCACTGTAGTTTTGATTTGCATTTCTCTAATAATTAGCAATGTTGAGCATCTTTTCATGTGCCTCTTGGCCATTTGTATGTCTTCTTTGGAGAAATGTCTATTTAGGTCTTCTGCCCATTTTTTTTTTTAACATCTTTATTGGAGTATAATTGCTTTACAATGGTGTGTTAGTTTCTGCTTTATGACAAAGTGAATCAGCTATACATATACATATATCCCCATATCTCCTCCCTCTTGTATCTCCCTCCCACCCTCCTTATCCCACCCCTCTAGGTGGTCACAAAGCACCGAGCTGATCTCCCTGTGCTATGTGGCTGCTTCCCACTAGCTATCTGTTTTACATTTGGTAGTGTATACATGTCCATGCCACTCTCTCACTTTTGATTGGGTTGTTTTTTTCTTTTTGATATTGAGCTGCATGAGCTGTTTGTAAATTTTGGAGATTAATCCTTGTTGGTCTCATCGTTTGCAAATATTTTCTCCCATTCTGTGGGTTGTCTTTTCATTGTATGGTTTCCTTTGCTATGCAAAAGTTTTTGAGTTTGATTAGTGCCATTTGCTTATTTTTGTTTTTATTTCCCTTACTCTAGGAGACAGATTGAAAAAGATATTGCTGCGATTTATGTCACAGAGTGTTCTGCCTATATTTTCCTCTAAGAGTTTTATAGTATCCAGTCTTACATTTAGGTCTTTAATCCATTTTGAGTTTATTTTTGTTGATCATGCTTAATAATGTCTTAAGAATTACTTTGACCAGTGATGTGAATCCCATTAGTCAATGCATTCTAACCATGTTTATGGCTAAAAGCAATTAATATGTTAACTTTTTATACAGACTTTTAGTAATTTTCTAAATGGTTACTACCAATTGATGTTATTTTGGGGGAATTTTCCTATCAGTCTATCTAAATATATGTTCCTGAAGAGCTGTGTGCAAATAAATGTTTTATAAATAACATCATATTTTAAATATAGTAGAATAGTAGACTATTTAAAGGTCCCTTCAAAGGAAGGTTATTTATACTGGTGATAATACCACAGAATTAAATGTTTTATAAAAATGTGTCTCTTATACTGATCACCCTTGAAAAGAATTGAGGTACTTTTGGTGTGCTAGGGATATTCTGTTTCTTGATTTCAATTCAGGTTACACAGGTGTTTGTGAAAATTCATTAAACTTTACCTTTATATGTGCACTTTTTCTGAACATTATGTTCCTAAATGCACATTTTTTTCTGACTATTTATTATGCCTCAATATAAAAAGACATAGAAAAAATGACTTGAAATTTGGAATTCAGGCCTTGTCTTACAGACCTAAAGCAAGTTGCTTAACTGCTGTGTGTGTCAGTTTCTGGATCTGTAATGTAATATCACTTACCTGATGTACTTATTGTTTAGATCAAAAGGAATCATGCTTAGAAAGTACAGTATATAAACCATAAGTTATATAGAAATATGAGTTATTATGAATATATTAATGTTCATAATATTCTATCTTATTTAGGGTTTGACTTGTAACCCTGTAGTGGAAAATGATTGACATACTGTGCAATTTGTTTATGCTAAATTAATTAATTTTATTTTATTTTTCCTTTCCTTTTTTTATTGAAGTATAGTTGATTTACAATGTTGTGTTAGTTTCAGGTGTACAGCAAGGTGATTCAGTTATACATACACACCTATTTTTTTCAGATTATTTTCTTTATAGGTTATTACAAGATACTGAATATAGTTCCCTGTGCTATACAGTAGGTCCTTATTGGATATTTATTTTTAATATGTATGTATATGTCAATCCCAAACTCCTAATTTATCCCTCCCCCCTCTTTCCCCTTTGGTAACTGTAAGTTTGTTTTCTATGTCTACGGGTCTGTTTCTGTTTTATATACAAGTTCATTTGTATCATTTTTTTTTAGATTATACATTTAAGCAATATCATATGATATTTGTTTTGTCTGGCTTACTTCACTTAGTACGATAATCTCTAGGTCCAACCATGTTGGTACAAATGGCATTATTTCATTCTTTTTAATTGCTGAATAATAGTCCATTGTATAAGTATACCACATCTTCTTTGTCCATTCATCTGTCATTGAACATTTAGGTTGTTTCCATGAGTTGGCTATTGTAAATAGTGCTGCAATGAACATTGGGGTGCATGTATCTTTTCGAATTATGCTTTTCTCTGAATATATGCCCAGGAGTGGAATTGCAGGATCATATGGTAAGTCTATTTATAGTTTTTTAAGGAACCTACATATTGTTCTCCATAGTGGCTGTATCAATTTACATTCCAACCAACAGAGTAGGAGGATTCCTGTTTCTCTACACCTTCTCCAGCATTTATTATTTGTGAACATTTTAATAATGGCCATCTGACAGGTATGAGGTGATACCTCATTGTAGTTTTGATTTGCATATCTTTATTTTTGCCTTTAATAACAAACTTTCATCTCCTTGTCTTATTATAAGGATTTTATTTGGGGGAGGAAAATCTTGTTTCCATTTTTTAACATTTTATATAAAAATTCATAACAGTAAAGTCGAAAAAAAGTACAGTAAAACTTGTACATCTACCACCTAGGTTTTCCCATTTCCTCTTTTTTTTCAATATATAATTTTTTACTTCATGTAAAATTAACCTGTATAAATGTACAGTCCTCTGAGTTTTGATAGACAAATACATATGTATCACCACCACTGTATGAGAATATATAATATTTCCTTTACCCCAAAGGTTCCCAAGTGCCGGTCTGTGCTTATTCCCTGCCTGCTCCCTGCCCAGTACCTGGAAAGGACTGATATTTCTGTCCCTAATAGTTTTGCCTTTTACAGAATGTTATTAAATGGACTCTTCTAGTATGTAGGCTTTTGAATTGGATTTTTTTTCATTTAAAATAATGCCATTGAGGTTCATCAATGTCATCGTATTTATTAGTAGTTTTTTTTCTTTTTTCTTGCTGAATATTATACCGTTATTTAGCTATACCATAATTTATCTATTCACCATGTGGTTAACATTTTAATTATCTCCTGTTTTTGGCAATTATGAATAAAGGTGCTAAAAAGATTCACCAGTTTATTTTTTTTTTGTATGGAAGAAACATTGTAGTCCTAAGTAGTGAAATTTCTGAAACTTAAGATAATGTGTATGTAACTTCAAATGACATTGGAAAACTATTTTCCAAAGTGGTTGTATCACTTTGCATTCTCACAACAATGTATGAGGGCCCTAATTGCACCTCATCCTCGCCAGAACTTGGAGTTTTCAGGTGTTTATTCTTTTTTTGTAATAGCTGTGTAGTGATCTCATTATGATTTTAGTTTTCATTTCCATAACAACTAATGATATTGGGTAACTTCATGCTCATATGCTTCTTTGCTATCCATCTCTTTCCTAGCATGTCTGTGAAAAGTTTGTCCTTTAAAAAAAATGGAATGTTTATGTTCTCCTAGGGAAATTCGGAGAATTCTTTATATTTTCTGTGTGTGAGTTTTTTTATCATTATTTCTTGCAAATATTTCTCTATTTTCATATTTGCATTTATATTCATTTTCAGTCCAATTTATTTTTTCTCCCTTCTTCCTTTGGGTTTAATTTTCTCTTCCCTTTTTAATTCCTTGAGATGCAAGATTAGATTTACTTTGAGATTTTTATTTTCCAATGTAAACACATGATGTATAAACTCTCATTTAGGCACTATATCTGCATCTCACACATTTATACGTATTTTTTATTCAGTCCAGAATGTTTGTTAATTTCCTTTGTGACTTCCTCTTTGACACAGTGTTATTATCAGTGTTTCTAGTATTCAAGTGTTTGGGGAGATTCTCCAGATACCTTTTTAATACTTACCCTAGTCTATTCAGTTTGTTCCCAGTTCTTTAAATCTGTTGAAGTTAATTTTAAGGTCCAAAATGTGGTCACCTGGTGAATGTTTCATGTGTGCTTGAAAATGTGTATTCTGTTGTTGTTTGCTGGAGGGTTCAATTAGACCAAGTTGATTGATGGTATCATTAAAGTCGTATATCCTTAATGTTTTCCTGTCTCTGGAAAAGAAGTGAAGTCTCTACCTGTAATAGTAATCTTGTCTATTTCCCTTTCAGTTCTATCAGTTTATTCATAAATTTTGAAGAAAATGTGCATATACCTATATAATTGTTATATCTTAATGAATTGGTTTCTTCATCTTTATGAATTTTCTTCTTTATTTCTGATAATATTTTCGGTTCAGAAGTCTACATTATTTGATTTTGGTGTACCCAATCCATCTCTCTAATTACTATTAAACATTAAACATCTTTCTGTTTTAATTTTAACATATCTGTGTTCGTATATTTAAAGTAGATTTCTCTTAGGTTTTTAAAAAACCAAGAAATTATATACTATCTGCCACTCTGTTTTTTTATTGGGTGTTTAGAATAATTGCCATAGCTTAGCTGATGATGGAATTTAAATCTACCATCTTGATTGTTTTGTCCCATCTGTTCTTTTTTCCTTTTTATTCCTTGTTCTGAAAAACAAAACAGTGATTTTTTTTTAATTGACTCCGTATTATTTCCACTATTGGCTCTTTAGTTTTTTCTTTTTTAATTTTAGTGGTTTCATTAACACCTAAACTATACAACATTAATATATCTAGTCTACTTTTAAGCAATATTATATCATTTCACATAGTATTTAAATCTTGCAGCAATATAGTCTCATTCTTCCATGTCATCCTTCATGCTATGTTTGTCATACATTTGAATTTTGCATATAAGTATCACAAGACAGTGTTATTTTGTTTTAGGTGGTCAGTTTCTTTTCAAGTGAGTAAACTTAGAAAAAAAAGTTATTCTATATTTACTTTCATTTTACCATTATTAAGCACTCTTTTTCTCTTTGCGTGGATCCAAGTTTTCATCTGGGATCGTACTCTTTCTGTAAAGAACCACTTTTAACATTTCTTGTAGTACAGTCTTTCTGGCAATAAATTATCTCAGCTGTTGTTTGTCTTACAGCAAAGTCTTCATTTTGCCTTTTTTTAAAAATTTATTTATTTATTATTTTTGGCTGCAATGGGTCTTCGTTGCTGCATGCGGGCTTTCTCTAGTTGCAGAAAGCTGGGACTGCTCTTTGTTGAGGTGTGGGGGCTTCTCCTTGCGGTGGCTTCTCTTGTTGCAGAGCACGGCCTCTAGGCGCGCGGGCTTCAGTAGTTGCGGCACGCGGGCTCAGTAGTTGCAGCTCACGGACTCTAGAGCACAGGCTCAGTAGTTGTGGCGCACAGGCTTAGTTGCTCCACGGCATGTGGGATCTTCCCGGACCAGGGCTCAGACCCGTGTCCCCTGTGTTGGCAGGCAGATTCTTAACCACTGCGCCACCAGGGAAGCCCCTGCCTTTATTTTTAAATATATTTCTGCTAGGATAGAATTTTAAGTTGAAAATTTGTTTTTCTTTAAGTGCTTTCTGTGTGGTTTGCATAACTTCTGATAAGTCTGATGTTAAACTTCGTTTCCCTGTCTTCTCCTTCTGGGTCTCTAGTTTGTACATATGATAGATTTAAATGGCTTGATAATGTATCATGACTCTTGGATACTCCGGTATTTTATTTTCACTCTTTTTCTCTTTGTGTTTCATTTTGGATAATTTTTATTGACATACTTTCAAGTTCCCAGATTCTTAACATTTTTTATTCTTCTGATAATCCTATTGAAGGAATTGTTTGTCAATGATGCAATGGTTATATTTCTAGCATTTTCATTTGACTTTTTTCTATGGTTTTAATCTCTCTGCCGAAATTGCCTACATTCATGTATGTTATCCATCTTTTCCCTTAAATCCTTTAACATACAAATCATAGTTATTCCAAAATCCTTGACATATTTTATTAAGTAGTTAAATTTCAAGATAAACTTTTTTAAAATTTAAGGCATTCAGGCATAATAAACAAGTCACAAAGGAAAAAAACCAAGCTGGCATCAGACCTAACATCAGCTTACAATGTCCAAAAACAATTTAACAATGTTCAATAAAATTGTATCCAATCAAACATACTTAAGTTTCAATGCAGTTAGGCATTCACAGACATGAAGGAACTCAAGGAATTTGCTAGCATTTATTAACTAAATTTTTAGGAAAATCAGTTTGATTATCTATTCATTGCACATTAAATTGGTTAAAATATGAAATGATATAGTCCTATTAGGAAAACTACAATCTGTGGTCAATTATATTTATCTCTGTTTTTTGTGTACATGCACAGAAAAATGTCTGCAGTCACCAAGTGCAAAATATAATTGTTTACGGATGGTGCAAGCAGGATAAACCTCGCTAGTAAATATGTACTTTTGAGTATTCCTACAAAGTAAAAAATGATCATGTATTAACTTTACAAATTGTTTTTCTTTCAAAGGAATTTTATCAAATTATATACAATTCCAGTTTAAAAACACTCTGCCTATAGAATACTCTTCAGCTGACTTTTGTGACTGATGCTTTCTTTGAGGTTTTGTTTTTTTAAATCATTCCCCACAGGATATGTTTCTCAATTTATAACTGACCTGTAGTCTTGCTAGATCTTAAAGGGTCTGTTTTAAAAACTGAAGAATCTATACTTTTCCTGGACAAAAGGATAGTATGTATATTTTTCTCTTTGGATTATCTTAAACTGAGTTACTTTATATCCAGTATTCTGATTCTGTGTTTTTCATTTTGGCTGAGAAAGTTCATCTAGAAACTATACCAATTCTGATTTCCTTCTTCTGTCTTGCTTTGCTAACCCTTATATATTTCCATCCACCTGCCTTACTAGTAACCTCCCCATGTGCTTCACTGTGACAACTAGATACTAGTCAGTCTACTAGTACTGTTTGGGAAGCTTTGTAGTAGCTTAAATTATCTTGGATAAATTCCTGTTGTTAGGCCTTACCACTTTGCTCTTTCTTACCTTAGAGCATTTTTTTCAAAGTGCCCTCATTAGTATCTCTGTCCAAAGAAAGCTGAAAAGTTCTTATGATTTAGCAACACAGATTTTTCTTGAAATACATGAATATACATTTGTCTAATTAGTTTTTAAAACATTCACTATTTTAAAGAACTCTTTTTATACCTTCCACCGTCTCTTTTCAGTAAAGCACTTTACAAGAAGAAATTTATCCCCATAATAATATAAAAACAATAACTATTCTCAGGCACTATCCTAAATGTTTTATATATATTAACTCATTTAAAATAATCCTATGAAGCAGGTAGCATTATCTCCATTTTGAATATAATGAAACTGAAGCATAGAAAACTTAGAAAGCTTAAGTAACATTCCTAACTCCTAGAGTATGATGTGGTACCACTAGGAACATAGGTTTTGGTAAATTTTACTTTATGGTCATATTATTGTAATTTCATGAATAATTTTTATTTATCCTTGTTTTTATAAATAAGATCATGAAAATTTTGCATATATGTTGAAAAAATATAAAACATGTTTACTGTTTAATTAGTAAATTTATGAACCTGTGCTTTGCTATCAAATAAGACAAAATTTATTTCTAAAAATTTGGATTTTAGAGTAACATGAGGATTGTTTAAAAAGAACCTGTGTTCTCTCCTTTTGAAAAATCAGTGAAAGCTACTGGTAAATGCTGTTGCTTAAAGAACTAAAAATATGCATGGATTAACAAATTTAATGGAAATAATAACAGTGCTGTGATTGTTGTGAGCTAGGAATACTTTTCTCATTATTTTATTCAATGTCTCAATGACTATAGCCCAAAAAAAAGGGTTAATTTCCCTGATACTCTTTAACTGTTAGTATCTATGGAAGAAGCACTTACATTAAAAGCGTGTCCTATGTAGAAACTGAGAGAGATGGCTTTTCAAAATGACTAAGTACAGAGTACAAGAATACTGTTATAAAAATAATGCTATCATGTAATCAAATGCATAATCATGACTAATTTAACTTATTATCTTGTCATAATTTTACAAAACAATAGAACCTATGGAATGGGTTCTTTTCCTTTAAAACATATGAAACGAAAAGAGATCAAACAAGCAAGCATGTTTGAAAATGACACATTAATTTTAAATTCTTGTATTCAAATGGTGTCTACCATATATTAATAGTGACAACTGCAAAATGCTAGGCCATTTACTGTTCATGTGTTTCTTTTTAGTTCAGTTCAACATAAATCTGGAATGCAAAGAGTACTTTAGATGTGATTTTCAAGGATTTCATCAGACTCAGAGAAAGGAAGCCCTGGGGGAAAAATATCAACCTATTCTTAGAGGACATGAGAGACGGAATTTTTAATAATTCTGAAAACTGAATGAAGTCAAGTATTATCCTTTGACTCTTGATAGAAATTTTGTCAATCACTTGACTTTCTTATTGTTATGCCATCAAGAATGTCAGAACAAGTCAAAACCATATTACTAGTCAGTCATTGTGTCCTATTGATTCCTTTCAGCACCTCTCTCGTCTCCAATGACCTTGCCTAAGGTCAAATTGTCTTTTTGATACAAATAATGTCTTAAATGGTACCTCTGCCTTCATTCTTCCCTTCCATATCACAACCTGTCTCCCCTAAAACCAGTCCATTTTCAGTGCTGTCATAAGGACTTCCTAAAACTCATATCTGATGGAGTCACTCTTTAAAATCTTGAACACAGAGCCAGACTGCCTGGATTTGAATCCTGGCTCTTTTATCTGGTAGATTTGGAACTTTGAGAAAGTCATTTAATTTCCTGGTGCCTCGGGTTTTTTGTTTCCATGTATAAAATAGGGATGATAATGGTAGCTAACACAATAAGGTTGTTACAGAAATTGTGTTAACGTACATAAATTGTTAAGAGTAGGACCCAATACAGAATAAACAATATAGGCACTACTTTGTGGAAGAATAAAAGAAAAAAAAATAGTAAGCAGCCATTACATTTAGTTATATATATGTAAATGTATACAACTAAATGTGGTTTTAGTTATATAGGTATAAGACTAAACGTAATGGCTACCTATGCTTGGTTAAAGGTGTGTGTGTGTATATAATATATATATATACATGTAATATATAAAATATAAGTATATATTATAGACACATATATTCATATAAAAGTATTGGGCTGGCCAAAAAGTCCGCTTGGTTTTAAGTAAAAATAAAAGACACATTTTTCATTTTCACAAAGAACTTTATTGAACAACATATTCACTAACCGGACAAATTTTTTGGCCAAACCAAAAAGTTGACATTAGAAATTTTTACTCACTGCCAAAAGCCAGGATTAGAAGAAACGTAAAATTGTCAGAGTGGGAGTTCAAAGAAACTTTAATATCTTGTTCTAGATACCAGAATGAGAAAGCAAGCAAAGTAGACATGGATCCAGGTTATGTTGGTGGCAGGAATCCCCTTTTTCTGGCATATAGAGAATGGGAGAGATCTAGCCCTTGGAAGGAATCAACCAATAGCAACATTCAGTTTAGGTTCAGGTTCTGAGCATCATGTAGAATATAGTATAGCAAAATGAGACAGAAAGAACAGGTCTATGTCGAAGGCAGGTGGGCAGGATATAGAGAGTCTGGGAATCTAACAGGGATTTATAGGGACCTAACCATGAGCAGGGACCTATCCAGCATCTCTGGAGCTTGATGTCTGCCTTTGATTTCAAATTTTACTCCTGTAAAACTCTTAGAGAAAACTTTTGCCAGAAAGTTTGATACTTTCTACACAGTTACTCTCCAGTGGTTTTGAAGCAATCCGAAGCAACCCTGAACACATTGCTTCAGACCTAGTTCTTAGATGGGTGACAAAATAGAATCAAGCAGCAAATTCAACCATTCTGGTGGTCCCTTGGCTACTGGGACTATGTCCTAGACCACTGACCTCAGACCACTTTATCTGCAGTCATTTGACCGCGCTCTACTTTTTCAGTTATTGTATATTATGTCATTGCTACCCACCTGTATGGACAGCAGAAATCTCAACATGTTTTGATCTCTAGTTCTTGTAGTTTTGTTCCTTAGTTTTCCTGCAAGTTCTTGTTACCCAGTCTTTGCATTAAGTGATTTCCAGTTCTTTCAAATAAGCCCACCCTGGAGCAGACAGGACTCATTCTCAGGGATGTTCTGCTATAGATGTGAGCAGATTCTGGGACACTCCCCTGATTACTCCAGGCAGATTAGGAGATGCCATTTATATACATTCCCATTGTAGCAATAATGGTATTATTGTGCAATGTTTGGTCTACTTGTGAATCTCTCCACTAGATTTTAAACATTTTGGCTAGAACAATTTTTTACTTGTGCGTTTATCCCCTGTGCCTATGTCAGTGCCTGGTTTAAAATGAATAATATAGAAAAAATAATAATTTAATAAATCAAGGACCCAGTTGACAAAGGTATGAACTAATACTTGGCAGAAAAAGAGCTGAATCCATTGCCAGACAAATATTGATGGGAAGCTGTCCAAGTATCTTTTACAAAAGGAGGCATTTTCTTGAAATAGTCTAACTTTCCAAGATTTATTTCCTTGCTATGCTAACTTATTCAAGTCTCCCCTTGTTATGGCAAGAATATTTATATCTCCATTGTTCTGAGGACTAGAAACCAAAATAGTTACAGAGAATACATTTTTAAGCTGTATATACTGTCTTTCACTTTAAAACAGGGCTACATCTTACATATTTATTTTAAATAAACTTAGAAAATTAAAGCCTTCATATCTCAAATGTGTGTTAACTCATTTGTAGAGAAAAGTTCTCATAGATTGGAATTCTGATTATATCATCCTGGAGCTTTATAGACCCTATAAGGAACTGAGCTATTTCAACTGCTGGAAAGGGATGATAAGACGTTTAGAATCTTAAGTGGAAGACATCCATGAATGAACATAATGTGAGCTAAAGAGGAATCAAAGTAGGAACATTTAAAAAATAGCTTATGATTTTTCTTTACTGCAATATACTCTGGAAGTTAGAAGATAACATACCATCTATCTCCAATCTTTAAGTGACATGATTTAATATGTTAAACTTTGCCATTAGAGAATTTTCAAAAATCCATGTATGGTTATATTTCATGATTGGCATCTCTCTTTATTCCCTTCTCTAAGCTTGACTTTCCTTCAACAAGCATATCAATGAATTTCTAAAGCAACAAGAGCAACAAAGCAAAATTTCCCTTTTTTGCCGGGTTGGTCTTACAATTGGCATGAGCTACAATAGAAATAGAACATAAGTGTACATTTGCACTAATATGAAAAGTCTGTTTTTAAGCCTTTTCACTTTTTCATTGGTGGTAGCAAAGATTAGTTGAAATATTGTAGAAAAGAAGTATCATAAAGGGAAAATACCTGTAATATCTTTATTTATTAGAATTCAGAACTTGGGGAATTTTTATATCAAGAATAGTTATATAAATGCATGTACCCATGTGTATGTAATGTCTCAAAGATAGTATATTTTTAAATAAGCACCATACTTCTTAGTAATAATAACATTAACACTGGAGTAAGTGGAACATCAAAATTACAGAATTTACCACTTTAGAACTGCTAACTCTGCTAGCTCAAAATCAGAATTTGCAAAAGTTTCAAAATTATTATTACTTGGTTATTGAAATGAAGGTCATAATAAGAAACTCTTCTTTCATTAATTTTGCGTATTTCATACTAATTCCTACAATTCATTCAACTAATTTTTATTAAGGTATGTAGTAGCTTCTGATACTGTTGTTAGTGCTCAAAGTAGGGTTAAGAAACAGACAAGGTCCTTGCTCATGTGACATTTATATCCTGGGGTAGGAGGGGAAGGGGAGAAAAATGTCAAATGAACAAGTACATGAAAAGATCATTTGCAAAGTGCCATGCAGGAACAAAATCTGGGCAATAAAACAGTACATGAGGGGGCAACATTAGTTACGGTTGTCAATCAGGCTATGACATGAATGACAGGAAGGAATAGACCAAAGGAATATTTGGGGGGAAGAGTATTACAGGCCGAGGAACCAGCAAATGCAAAGGTATGAGGCTGGGACAAGGCTGCTGGCTTAACGTGACCAATAGGACACTAAATGGTTAACAGTCAGGTGGCGGAGTATGGCAGGGGTCAACTTATAAAAACAAAATTATGTGCAGGACATGGTAACGATCTGGATTTTCAAAGTACCCTGAAAACTATACAAAGATTTTCAGCAAAGCTGAAAACATCTAATTTTCATCTACATTTTGAACGACCAATTGGCTGCCATCAGTGAATGACTTCTACCTGACCAAATTCACGTACGTGGAAAACTCAGTTTAGATGTCAGTGCCATGGCCCAACGAGTAATGATTGTGTCATAGACTAGGGTGACAGCAATGAATAAGTAAAAGAGTGCTCAAATTTGGTGTGTGTATTAGAGGTAGACCTGACATGATTTAACAGTGACGTGTGTGTGTGTGTGTGTGTGTTGAGGGGCGTGGTGGTGAGGGAAAGAAAGGTGTTAAGAATGGCTACAGGGTTTTTTTTGGTTTGAGCAACGTAGTGAATGACTGTGTTCTTTACTGAGATAGGGAAGATTGATGGAAAATCTTGTTGTCGGGGGGGAGGCACAAATCAAAAAGTTCTATTTTAGACATGTTTAATTTGAGATGCCTATTAGTCATTCCGGTGACAGTTGGGTTTATGAATTTGGAACTCAGGGAAAAAATTAGACATGGGGACATATGTTTGGAACTTACTGCCCAGTTCATAGTATTTTAAGCAATGCAACTAGGTGAGATGATACAGGAAGAATTTTTAGAGAAATAGTAGAATGGAGCTTAAAACCAAGTTCTAGAGCCCTTCAATATTCAAAAATTGGGTAGAAAGAGAGTGGTATCTACATAACAAACAAGCAAAAATAGGAATGAGATAGTTGTCAATTATGTTGAATTCTGCTATGAAGCATGGAGATCATTAGTAAAATTAATGAGAGCAATTTTAGCAAAGTAGAGGACAAATGCCTGATCAAAGGAGGACTTGAAAGAAAATGGAAGATGAGGACAAGGAAAAAGCAATATAATTAATTTTAAGTTATTCTGTGAAAGGGTATGAAAAAGAGGCAAATGTTGGAATGGAATGTAGCATAAAAGTTGAGACTTTTTTTTAAAAAAATATTTATTTATTTATTTTTTAAAGAGCTCCTGATTTATTTATTTGTTTAATTTTTTTGGCTGTGTTCGGTCTTCGTTTCTATGCGAGGGCTTTCACTAGTTGTGGCAAGCGGGGGCCACTCTTCATCGCAGTGCGCGGGCCTCTCACTATCGCAGCCTTTCTTGTTGCGGGGCACAGGCTCCAGACACGCAGGCTCAGTAGTTGTGGCTCACGGGCCTAGTGGCTCCACGGCATGTGGGATCTTCCCAGACCAGGGCTCGAACCCGTGTCCCCTGCATTGTCAGGCAGATTCTCAACCGCTGCGCTACCAGGGAAGCCCGAGACTTTTAAATAATAATAATTTTCTTCTAAGATTAGAAATACCAGAGCACATTAGTGTAATTATTCAATAGAGCAGAAAAAATTATTGGTATTAGATAATAAGGAGGATAAAAAAAGAGTGAAATACTTAGGAGGACAAGAAGGGGTAGGATCCAAGTCACAAACATAGAATTGGCCATTAGTAAGACAATGGGCACATCTTCATAGTGTTAGGAGGAGACACAGCTTGGAGAAACCTACGAAATCCAAAAGGTTATAGGTTTGTTTACAGGAAGATTAAATCATTCCTTTCTGTTTCTGTCTTGGTAAAGAAATATAAGGTGAGGTCATAATCCGAAATTGGAATGTTGGAGGTGTCCTGATATTAATGGTGTCAACACAAAGGGTACAAGCACAGTAGGGGATGGTTGTGGTAGAATATAGCCCATTTACATTGGAGATGAGGTCAAATAGCTCAAAGTGAAAATTTTGCATTAGAATAAATGTGAGTATCTCTATAGTTTCACAACTCCTCTTCCACATTCATAACTCTAATAAGGAAATCAGCAGGGTAACTATGTATTTTACTTACTATGGTTTTGCATTCTTTTTGTCAGGTCAGACTCCTACAAAAGGACCTCAGTATTGTTCCTCAGAATAAGTACACTTTTTAGTAAGTTGAGGTAATCCATTTTGTGTTAATGTTGAAAGAGTCCTTCAAGCTGTGATTATTTAAATAATAGATCTTAAAAAAAACTTACAGTAATACAATAAGAAAAAGATACCTTTGACTTATACTGTACAAATAAAACTCTAAGCATTTTGGTTTATCAAAAAGATTGCAGATTCTTTTGTAAGATGGTGGTATTCAAAGTTGGGTTATTTTTCAGATTTTGAAAATACAGTCACCAATTGCACTGAAAACATATGATTCAGAACTTTGGATAATTCATTAGAAGCATTCTCTAACTACCAAATAAAAGATTTTGAGTTCTTGCTTCCTTTATTCACTGAAGTGGAATTTTTAGTCCTTTCCTCTAGGTCACGTTCATGATGATCTCTCTGCATTCGACCTAAGTACCACTGAGAAGATACTATTAAGGAGAATAACTCTGTGTTAGGACTAAAAGTCTCTTCATGTTGCTATTGGAATGAGGAGCACCACATCCATTAGTTGCTGCCATTTGTTTTTCCTCTGTTTAACATTTTTCACAGACCTAGGAACTCTGAAATACATTTGTCATAACTACATTGCTTTTATGTCTCTTGCCATTCTTATACCCTTAACTCCTGGAATAAAACTTAGCTATTAAAATAGGCAAAACTGCTTAATTTTGGCTTTGACCATATGGAATTAAAGAATGCAAAGGATCTAAATTCTTCAAACTTTCAATTGTCAAACATACAGACTTTTAAACACTTTTGGTTAACTTATTTTCTTTTTATCAATAAATATCGACACAGTCCTCTTAGATAGCCTCATCCACCAGAGGGCAGACAGCAGAAGCAAGAAGAACTACAGTCCTGCAGCCTGTGGAACAAAAAACACATTCACAGAAAGACAAGATGAAAAGGCAGAAGGCTACGTACCAGATGAAGGAACAAGATAAAACCCCAGAAAAACAACTAAATGAGGTGGAGATAGGCAACCTTCCAGAAAAAGAATTCAGAATAATGATAGTGAAGATGATCCAGGACCTCGGAAAAAGAATGGAGGCAAAGATCTAGAAGATGCAAGAAATGTTTAACAAACACCTAGAAGAATTAAAGAACAAACAAACAGAGATGAACAATACAATAAGTGAAATGAAAACTCCACTAGAAGGAATCAATAGCAGAATAACTGAGGCAGAAGAACGGATAAGTGACCTGGAAGACAGAATGGTGGAATTCACTGCTGCAGAACAGAATAAGAAAGAAAGAATGAAAAGAAATGAAGGCAACCTAAGAGACCTCAGGGACAACATTAAACACAACAACATTCGCATTATAGGGGTCCCAGAAGGAGCAAGAGAGAGAAAGGACCAGAGAAAATATTTGAAGAGATTATAGTCGAAAGTTTCCCTAACATGGTAAAGGAAATAGCCACCCAAGGCCAGCAAGTGCAGCGAGTCCCATACAGGATAAACCCAAGAAAAACACACTGAGACACATAGTAATCAAATTGGCAAAAATTAAAGACAAAGAAAAATTTTTGAAAGCAGCAAGGGAAAAACGACAAGTAACATTCAAGGGAACTCCCATAAGGTTAACTGCTGATTTCTTAGCAGAAACTCTACAAGCCAGAAGGGAGTGGCATGACATATTTAAAGTGATGAAAGGGAAGAACCTACAACCAAGATTACTCTACCCTGCAAGGATCTCATTCAGATTTGATGGAGAAATCAAAAGTTTTACACACAAGCAAAAGCTAAGAGAATTCAGCACCACCAAACCAGCTCTACAACAAATGCTAAAGGAACTTCTCTAAGTGGGAAACACAAGAGAAGAAAAGGACCTACAAAAACAAACCGAAAACAATTAAGAAAATGGTCATAAGAACGTGCATATCGATAATTACCTTAAACTTGAATGGTTTAAATGCTCCAACCAAAAGACTCAGGCTCACTGAATAGATACAAAAAACAAGACCCATATTTATGCTGTCTACAAGAGACCCACTTCAGACCTAGGGACACATACAGACTGAAGGTGAGGGGATGGAAAACGAAATCCCATGCAAACGGAAATCAAAAGAAAGCTGGAGTAGCAATACTCATATCAGATAAAATAGACTTTAAAATAAAGAATGTTACAAGAGACAAGGAAGGACACTACATAATGCTCAAGGGATCAATCCAACAAGAAGATATAACAATTATAAATATATATGCACCCAACATAGGAGCACCTCAATACATAAGGCAACTGCTAACAGCTCTAAAAGAGGAAATTGACAGTAACACAATAATAATGGCAGGCTTTAACACCTCACTTACACCAATGGACAGATCATCCAAACAGAAAATTAGTAAGGAAACACAAGCTTTAAATGACACAATAGACCAGATAGATTTAATTGATACTTACAGGACATTCCTTGCAAAAACAGCAGATTACACTTCTTTCTCAAGTGTGCACAGAACATTCTCCAGGATAGATCACCTCTTGGGTCACAAATCAAGCCTCAGTAAATTTAAGAAAATTGAAATCATATCAAGCATCTTTTCTGACCACAACGCTATGAGATTAGAAATGAATTACAGGGAAAAAAACGTAAAAAACACAAACACATGGAGGCTAAACAATACGTTACTAAATAACCAAGAGATCACTGAAGAAATGAAAGAGGAAATCCAAAAATACCTAGAGACAAATGACAATGAAAACACCATGATCCAAAACCTATGGGATGCAGCCAAAGCAGTTCTAAGAGGGAAGTTTATAGCTATACAAGCCTACCTCAACAAACAAGAAAAATTTCAAATAAGCAATCTAACTTTACACCTAAAGGAACTAGAGAAAGAAGAACAAACAAAATCCAAAGTTAGTAGAAGGAAAGAAATCATAAAGATCAGAGCAGAAATAAATGAAATAGAAACAAAGAAAACAATAGCAAAGATCAATAAAACCAAAAGCTGGTTCTTTGAGAAGATAAACAAAATTGATAAACCTTTAGCCAGACTCATCAAGAAAAAGAGGGAGAGGACTCAAATCAGTAAAATTAGAAATGAAAAAGGAGAAGTTACAACAGACACCACAGAAAAACAAAGCTCCTGAGACTACTACACGCAACTCTATGCCAATAAAATGGGCAATCTGGAAGAAATGGACAAATTCATAGAAAGGTATAGCCTTCCAAGACTGAACTAGGAAGAAATAGAAAATATGAACAGACCAATCACAAGTAATGAAATTGAAACTGTGATTAAAATCTTCCAACAAACAAAAGTCCAGGACCAGATGGCTTCACAGGTGAATTCTATCAAACATTTAGAGAAGAGCTAACACCTATCCTTCTCAAACTCTTCCACAAAATTGCAGAAGGAACACTCCCAAACTCACTCCATGAGACCCCCATCACCCTGATACCAAAAGCAGACAAAGATACTACAAAAAAAAAACCAATTACAGACCAATATCACTGATGAATATAGATGCAAAAATCCTCAACAAAATACTAGCAGAGAGAATCCAACAACACATTAAAAGGATCATATACCATGATCAAGTGGGATTTATCCCAGGGATGCAAGGATTCTTCAATATATGCAAGTCAATCAATGTGATACACCATATTAACAAATTGAAGAGTAAAAACCATATGATCATCTCAATAGATGCAAAAAAGCTTTTGACAAAATTCAACACCCATTTATGATAAAAACTCTCCAGAAAGTGGGCATAGAAGGAACCTACCTCAACATAATAAAGGCCATATACAACAAACCCACAGCAAACATCATTCTCAATGGTGAAAAACTGAAAGCATTTCCTCTAAGATCTGGAACAAGACAAGGATGTCCACTCTTACCACTATTATTCAACATAGTTTTGGAAGTCCTAGCCACGGCAATCAGAGAAGAAAAAGAAATAAAAGGATTACAAGTTGGAAAAGAAGAAGTAAAACTGTCACTGTTTGCAGATGACATGATACTATACATAGAGAATCCTAAAAATGCCACCAGAAAACTACTACAGCTAATCAATGAATTTGGTAAAGTAGCAGGATACAAAATAAATGCACAGAAATCTCTTGTATCCCTATACACTAATGATGAAAAATCTGAAAGAGAAAGTAATGAAACACTCCCATTTACCACTGCAACAAAAACAATAAAATACCTAGGAATAAACCTACCTAAGGAGACAAAAGACCTGTATGCAGAAAACTATAAGACACTGATGAAAGAAATTAAAAATGATACAAACAGATGGAGAGATATGCCATGTTCTTGGTGGAAGAATCAATATTGTGTAAATGACTATACTACCCAAAGCAATCTACAGATTCAGTGCAATCCCTTTCAAATTACCATTGACATTTTTTACAGAACTAGAACAAATATCTTAAAATTTGTATGGAAACACAAAAGACGGCTAATAGCCAAAGCAGTCTTGAGAGAAAAAAACGGAACTGGAGGAATCAGACTCCCAGACTTCAGTCTATGCTACAAAGCTACAGTAATCAAGACAATATGGTACTGGCACAAAAACAGAAATATAGATCAATGGAACAAGATAGAAAGCCCAGAGATAAACCCACGCACGTACGGTCAACTAATCTATGACAAAGGAGGCAAGGACATACAATGGAGAAAAGACAGTCTCTTCAATAAGTGGTGCTGGGAAAACTGGACAGATACATGTAAAAGAATGAAATTAGAACACTCCCTAACACCATACACAAAAATAAACTCAAAATGGATTCGAGACCTAAATGTAAGACCGGACACTATAAAACTCTTAGAGGAAAACATAGGAAGAACACTCTTTGACATAAATCACAGCAAGATCTTTTTTGATCCACCTCCTAGAGTAATGGAAATAAAAACAAAAGTAAACAAATGGGACCTAATGAAACTTAAAAGCTTTTGCAAAACAAAGCAAACTACAAGCAAGACAAAAAGACAACCCTCAAAATGGGAGACAATATTTGCAAACTAATCAACGGACAAAAGATTAATCTCCAAAATATATAAACAGCTCATGCAACTGAATATTAAAAAAACAAACAACCCAGTCCAAAAATGGGCAGAAGACCTAAGTAGACATTTCTCCAAAGAAGACATACAGATGGCCAAGAAGCACATGGAAAGCTGCTCAACATCACTAATTATTAGAGAAATGCAAATCAAAGCTACAGTGAGGTATCACCTCACACCAATTAAAATGGGCATCATCAGAAAATCTATAAACAACAAAAGCTGGAGAGGGTGTGGAGAAAAGGGAACCGTCTTGCACTTTTGGTGGGAATATAAATTGATACAGCCACTATGGAGAACAATATGGAGGTTCCTTAAAAAACTAAAAATAGAATTACCATATGATCCAGCAGTCCCACTACCTGGCATATACCCAGAGAAAACCATAATTCAAAAAGATGCATGCAACCCAGTGTTCACTGCAACACTATTTACAATAGCCAGGTCATGGAAGCAACCTAAATACCCATTGACAGACGAATGGATAAAGAAGATGTGGTACATATATATAATGGAATATTACTCAGCCATAAAAAGGAACAAAATTGGGTCATTTGTAGAGACATGGATGAATCTAGAGACTGTCATACAGAGTGAAGTAAGTCAGAAAGAGAAAAACAAAATCGTATATTAACGCATATATGTGGAACCTAGAAAAATGGTACAGATGGACCGGTTTGCAGGGCAGAAATAGAGACACAGATGTAGAGAACAAACTTATGGACACCAAGGGGGGAAAGCAGCAGGGGTGGTGAGTGTGGTGGTGTGATGAATTGGGAGATTGGGACTGACATATATACACTAATATGTATAAAATGGATAACTAATAAGAACTTGCTGTATAAAAAATAAATAAAATTCCAAAAAAAAAATCAGAATGTCTGCTATGTCCTGGACATTATGTTAGGTGCTCAAGACGCATTCAGTGAATAAGACAGGCACAACCCCTGTCTTTGTGGATCTTGCTCTTTATTGGAAATGATGTATTTTTTTTTATATCATCTACTATTACTGTTTTTTCTTTCTGGTAGTAGTATCTTATTTTATTTTTTAATTTTTATTTTATATTGGAGTATAGTTGATTAACCATGTTGTGTTAGTTTCAGGTGTACAGCAAAGTGATTCAATTATACATATTCATGTATCTATTCTTTTTCAAATTCTTTTTCCACTTAGGTTATTACAGAATATTGAGCAGTGTTCCCTGTGCTATACAGTAGGTCCTTTTTGATTATCCATTTTAAATATAGCAGTGTGTACATGTCAGTCCCAAAGATATTTTATTTAAGCACAGGGAACTACAGGAAGTTAAAGGCGTACAAAATGAGTGGACCTCAACAAATCGATGAAATCAAGGAAGACCAACTGGAAAAAATGAGACTTACCTTGCGACCTGGATGATAAAGGTTTTCCAGGAAATCCAATTCTTCTAGGCAGAGAAACCGCATATTCAATTGTTTTGAGGCAAGAAAATTTAGAAAGCATTTAGGAGACTTAAAGAAATTCAAGAAGTTTAGATTGTATAATGGGGAGGGTCAAGATGGTAAGAGATAAAAGAGAAAGAGTGGAGGGGCCATAGGGAGTCTGCAGGGAATTGGCAAGTCTGCAGGTAAGTGACTGGTTTCATTCATATGTTCATAAAATCACTCTAGAAAAAGAATGGAATATCTGCAAGAATAGAGTAAGACTAGAAGCAGGCAGGGACAAAGTTATGAGATTGTCGAAAGTAGGTCAGGGGGGATAAAATGGTGGCCTGGAACATTCATTAATTCATTCAGAAGATATTTACTGAATAGTCATTATATTTCAGGCAATACACTATGTATACAGTGGTGAATCACCACAGCTAATAGAAATATGCATTAAGAGTATTTATAATGCTTGGTGATTATTTGGATTGGGGTATGAAAAAGGGGCTTGAGTAACTTGGTGGATTCAGGCCACATGAAAGTAGGAACAAACAAGGTTGTGTGCTAGGAGTAGAGGATGCGTTGTTTGGGGCATGTTTCATTTGAAGTAAGATATCTAACAAGCAGGAGGCCTAATGAATCTGGAGCTGTAAGAGATCTAAGACAGAGTTAGGGTCACCAACTACTAGATAGTTACCAAAGCTTTTAGGGATAGATGAGCTTACACAAGAAAGGTGTGTGCAGAGAGAACGAAGGGGGCCTAAGATAGCTCTGTGCAGAAAGTAGTCTGCAGGGGATAAGTGAGGAAAGATGACTACAAAGGAGACTGGGAAGTAAAGATCATGCATTTAGGGTAAAAGCTCCAGCTTTGTTTCCCGTGAGCCTAGGGAAACAAGCGTTCCAAGGTGAGGATTGACTGGTAAACATACATGAAACCTCTTGACCTCTCCCGTCATCAACAAGAAGACAAAGGAAAAATAAGAAAGCAGTAGTGGAAATAGTCTTACTCTAAGTCTGAAAGAATTCTTTCAGTCTCTTTGACTGAACTCTTACTTGAGGATGGCTGAAAGCTCCCCACAAACATACCAATCTTCATTATTTTATTTAAAAATAGCAATATTTTCTGTCTTATTCAGCAAAATTTAAAGGAGTGGAAGATATGTTTTAATAATATTGCTTGAGACACACTACAATTCACATCCTACTCCCCATATAGTTTTCCTTTTTGACAACTTTTTTTTTCCTATAAGTAACTGGAACTTTCTTACCATTTATAGGAAACGTATCAACTAGCTGACAGAATTCTTCTAAAAAAGGGCTACAGAACTGGGCTCAGAAAACAATAGGAAGCAGGAAGCTTCAGTGTTCTAGTTATAGAAACTCATCTGCAGTTTTTTTTGTTTTGTTTTAAGTCTTTACGGCCAGGTTTAATAAACTCCAACTACTTTAGTCCCCTTAAAACTCTTTACTTAAGAATCATTGCCTGGGGAGATACAGAGTGCACTAATTCTATTTTGATTATGTGTCCCCTCCTTAATGAAGGTGGTCAGGGAAATGTACTGAGGGTCACTTTGAGACTGCACACAACGAGGAAGAGTCACTTACCCACACAGGAATCAGTATGCCATTATCAAAGCAGGAAGGAATGACCTCTGGGTGACTACAAAACCGTATTTTATTCTTTATTCTTAAACAAACATTCGTATACTAGATTCTTAATGTAAGCAAACTACAAATATTTTGAATTTCAAATTGCATAAACTCCATTTTTCCAGATTTATTCTTTTGTATCCTCTGATTTTTTTAAAAGCAGGGTTATTGAAATATATGGAAATACAGCAAACTGAACATGTAAAATTTCACAGGTTAGGTTTTGCATTTGTATATACCCTGAAATCATCTCCATTACCAAGACAAAAAGCATATACTCCACCTTCAAGATGTCCTTACACCCATTTGCAGTCCCTATCTCCTGTACCTCTCCACTCCATCCCCTTCCAGCCCAAGGCAACTGCTGATCTGCTGTCTGCTGATATTAATTTCCATTCCCTAGAATTTTATATAAGAGGAATCATGCAGTATATACTCTGTTTTGTCTGGGCTTTCATTCAGCATAATTATTTTGATATTCATCCATACGATTACCAGTATCAACAGTTCATTTTTTTCCACTGCTTAGTATTTTATTGTATGGCTATACCAGTTTCTTTATCGAGTACCTATTAAGTTTTCAGTTTTTGTCTATTCTAGATAAAGCTGCTGTGAACATTCGTGTACAATTCTTCGTATGAACACGAGATTTTATTTCTCCTGGGTAAATACCTATAACTAGAATGGTAAAGTGCTAAGACAGGTGTGTATTTCACTTTAAGTATAGCCAAACTATTTTCCAGATAATTGTTTCATTTTACATTCTTACCAGCAGTACATATGGGTTTCAGGTACACCACGACCTGGCAAATAGTTGGGATGGTCCCTTTTTTTTTTAACATCTTTATTGGAGTATAATTGCTTTACAATGGTGTGTTAGTTTCTGCTTTATAACAAAGTGAATCAGCTATACATATACGTATATCCCCATGTCTCCTCCTCTTGCGTCTCCCCCACCATCCCTATCACACCCCTCTAGGTGGTCACAAAGCACCCAGCTGATCTCCCTGTGCTATGCAGCTGCTTCCCACTAGCTATCTATTTTACATTTGGTAGTGTATATAAGTCCATACCACTCCCTCACTTTGTCCCAGCTTACCCTTCCCCCTCCCCATGTCCTCAAGTGCATTCTGCGTCTTTATTCCTGTCTTGACCCTAGGTTCTTCATAACCACTTTTCTTTTTATTTTTAGATTGCATATATATGTGTTAGCATACGGTATTTGTTTTTCTCTTTCTGACTTACTTCATTCTGTATGACAGACTCTAGGTCCATCCACCTCACTACAAATAACTCAATTTCATTTCTTTTTATGGTTGAGTAATATTCCATTATATATATGTGCCACATCTTCTTTATCCATTCATCTGTCGATGGACACTTAGGTTGCTTCCATGTCTTGTCTATTGTAAATAGAGCTGCAATGAACATTTTGGTACATGACTCTTTTTGAATTATGGTTTTCTCAGGGTGTATGCCCAGTAGTGGGATTGCTGGGTTGTATGGTAGTTCTATTTTTAGTTTTTTAAGGAACCTCCATACTGTTCTCCATAGTGGCTGTATCAATTTACATTCCCACCAGCAGTGCAAGAGGGTTCCCTTTTCTCCACACCCTCTCCAGCATTTATTGTTTCTAGATTTTTTGATGATGGTCATTCTGACTGGTGTGAGATGATATCTCATTGTAGTTTTGATTTGCATTTCTTTAATGATGTTGAGCATTCTTTCATGTGTTTGTTGGCAATCTGTATATCTTCTTTGCAGAAACGTCTAAGTCTTCTGCCCATTTTTGGATTGGGTTGTTTGTTTTTTTGATATTGAGCTGCATGAACTGCTAGTAAATTTTGGACATTAATCCTCTGTCAGTTGCTTCATTTGCAAATATTTTCTCCCATTATGGGGTTTGTCTTTTCGTCTTGTTTATGGTTTCCTTTGCTGTGCAAAAGCTTTTAAGTTTCATTAGGTCCCACTTGTTTATTTCTGTTTTTACTTCCATTATTCTAGGAGGTGGGTCAAAAAGGATCTTGCTGTGATTTATGTCATAGAGTGTTCTGCCTATGTTTTCTTCTAAGAGTTTTATAGTGTCTGGCCTTACATTTAGATTTTAAATCCATTGTGACTTTATTTTTGTGCATGGTGTTAGGTAGTGTTCTAATTTCATTCTTTTACATGTATCTGTCCAGTTTTCCCAGCACCACTTATTGAAGAGGCTGTCTTTTCTCCATTGTATATTCTTGCCTCCTTTATCAAAAATAAGGTGACCATATGTGCATGGGTTTATCTCTGGACTTTCTATCCTGTTCCATTGATCTATATTTCTGTTTTTGTGCCAGTACCATACTGTCTTGATTACTGTAGCTTTGTAGTATAGCTTGAAGTCAGGGAGCCTGATTCTGTAGCTCCATTTTACTTTCTCAAGTTTGCTTTGGCTCTTCGGGGTCTTTGGTGTTTCCATAAAAATTGTGAAATTTTGTGTTCTAATTCTGTGAAAAATGCCATTGGTAGTTTGATAGGAATTGCATTGAATCTGTAGATTGCTTTGGGGAGTATAGTCATTTTCACAATGTTGATTCTTCCAATCCAAGAACATGGCATATCTCTCCATCTATTTGTATCATCTTTAATTTCTTTCATCAGTGTCTTATAGTTTTTTGCATACAGGTCTTTTGTCTCCTTAGGTAGGTTTATTCCTAGGTATTTTATTCTTTTTGTTGCAGTGGTAAATGGGAGTGTTTCCTTACTTTCTCTTTCAGATTTTTCATCATTAGTGTATAGGAATGCAAGAGATTTCTGTGCATTAATTTTGTATCCTGCAACTTTACCAAATTCATTGATTAGCTGTAGTAGTTTTCTGGTGGCATTTTTAGGATTCTCTACGTATAATATCATGTCATCTGCAAACAGTGACAGGTTTACTTCTTCTTTTCCAATTTGCATTCCTTTTATGTTTTTTTCTTCTCTGCTTGCTGTGGCTAAAAATTCCATAACTGTGTTGAATAATAGTGGTGAGAGTGGGCAACCTTGTCTTGTTCCTGATCTTAGTAGAAATAGTTTCAGTTTTTCACCATTGAAAATGATGTTGGCTGTGTGTTGGTCATATATGGCCTTTATTATGTTGAGGTAAGTTCCTTCTATGCGTACTTTCTGGAGAGTTTTTATCATAAATGGGTGTTGAATTTTTTCAAAAGCTTTTTCTGCATCAGTGAGATGATCATATGGTTTTTATTCTTCAATTTGTTAATATGGTGTATCACGTTGATTAATTTGCATATATTGAAGAATCCTTGCGTTCCTGGGTAAACACCACTGGATCGTGGTGTATGATCCTTTTAATGTGCTGTTGGATTCTGTTTGCTTGTATTTTGTTGAGGATTTTTGCATCTATGTTCATCAGTGATATTGGCCTGTAGTTTTCTTTTATTGTGACATCTTTGTCTGGTTTTGGTATCAAAGTGATGGTGGTCTTGAAGAATGAGTTGGGGAGTGTTCCTCCCTCTGCTATATTTTGGAAGAGGTTGAGAAGGATAGGTGTTAGCTCTTTTCTAAATGTTTGATGGAATTCACCTGTGAAGCAATCTGGTCCTGGGCTTTTGTTTTTTGGAAGATTTTTAATCACAGTCTCAATTTCAGTGCTTGTGATTGGTCTGTTCAAATTTTCTGTTTCTTCCTGGTTCAGTCTTCGAAGTTTGTGCTTTTCTAAGAATTTGTCTATTTCTTCCAGGTTGTCCATTTTATTGGCATATAGTTGCTTGTAGTATCTCTCATGAAACTTTGTATTTCTGCTGTGTCAGTTGTTACTTCTCCTTTTTCATTTTTAATTTTATTGATTTGAGTCTTCTCCCTTTTTTTCTTGATGAGTCTGGCTAATGGTTTATCAATTTTGTTTATCTTCTCAAAGAACCAGCTTTTAGTTTTATTGATCTTTGCTATTGTTTTCTTCATTTCTTTTTCATTTATTTATGATCTGATCTTTATGATTTCTTTCCTTCTGCTAACTTTGGGGCTTTTTTGTTCTTCTTTCTCTAATTGTTTAGGTGTAAAGTTAGGTTGTTTATTTGAGATGTTTCTTGTTTCTTGAGGTAGGATTTTATTGCTATAAACTTCCCTCTTAGAACTGCTTTTGCTGCATCCCATAGGTTTTGGGTCGTTGTGTTTTCATTGTCATTTGTTTCTAGCTATTTTTTGATTTCCTCTTTGATTTCATCAGTGATCTCTTGCTTATTAAGTAGTGTATTATTTAGCCTCCATGTGTTTGTATTTTTTACAGATTTTTTTCCTGTAATTGATACCTAGTCTCATAGCGTTGTGGTCAGAAAAGATACTTGATATGATTTCAGTTTTCTTAAATTTACCAAGGCTTGATTTGTGTCCCAAGATTTGATCTGTCCTGGAGAATGTTCCATGAGCACTTGAGGAGAAAGTGTATTCTGTTGTTTGGGGATGGAATGTCCTATAAATATCAATTAAGTCCATCTTGTTTAATGTATCATTTAAAGCTTGTGTTTCCTTATTTATTTTCATTTTGGATGATCTGTCCATTGGTGAAAGTGGGGTGTTAAAGTCCCCCACTATTATTGTGTCACTGTCGATGTCCTCTTTTATAGCTGTTAGCAGTTGCCTTATGTATTGAGGTGCTCCTATGCTGGGTGCATATATATTTATAATTAAATCTTCTTGTTGCATTGATCCCTTGATCATTATGTAGTGGCCTTCTTTGTGTCTTGTAATAGTCTTTATTTTAAAGTCTATTTTGTCTGACATGAGAATTGCTACTCCAGCTTTCTTTTGATTTCCATTTGCATGGAATACCTTTTTTTCATCTCCTCACTTTCAGTCTGTATGGGTCCCTAGGTCTGAAGTAGGTCTCTTGTAGACAGCATATATACGGGTCTCGTTTTTGTATCCATTTAACCAGTCTATATCTTTTGGTTGGAGCATTTAATCCCTCTACATTTAAGGTAATTATCGATATGTATGTTCCTGTTACCATTTTCTTAATTGTTTTGGGTTTGTTATTGTTGGTCTTTTCCTTCTCTTGTGTTTTCTGCCTAGAGAATTTCCTTTAGCATTTGTTGTAAAGCTGGTTTGGTGGTGCTGAATTCTATTAGCTTTTGCTTGTCTGTACAGGTTTTAATTTCTCCGTCGAATCTGAATGAGATCCTTGCTGGGTAGAGTAACCTTGGTTGTAGGTTTGTCCCTTTCATCACTTTAAATATGTCCTGCCACTCCCTTCTGGCTTGCAGAGTTTCTGCTGAAAGATCAGCTGTTTAACCTTATGGGGATTCCCTTGTATGTTTGTTGGGTTTTTTTCCCTTGCTACTTTTAATATTTTATCTTTGTATTGAATTTTTGATAGTTTAATATGTGTCTTGGTGTGTTTCTTCTTGGGTTTATCCTGTATGGGGCTCTCTGTGCTTCCTGGACTTGATTAAATATTTTCTTTCCCATATTAAGGAAGTTGTCAACTATAATCTCTTCAGATATTTTCTCAGTCCCTTTCTTTTTCTCTTCTTCTTCTGGGACCCATATAATTTGAATGTTGGTGCATTTAATGTCCCAGAAGTCTCTGAGACTGTCCTCAATTATTTTCATTCTTTTTTCTTTATTCTGCTCTGCAGTAGTTATTTCCACTATTTTATCTTCCAGGTCACTTATCAGTTCTTCTGCCTCAGTTATTCTGCTATTGATTCCTTCTAGAGAATTTTTAACTTCATTTATTGTGTTGTTCATCATTGTTTGTTTGCTCTTTAGTTCTTCTAGGTCCTTGTTAAACGTTTCTTGTGTTTTCTCTATTCTATTTCCAAGATTTTGGATCATCTTTACTATCAGTACTCTGAATTCTTTTTCAGGTGGACTGCCTATTTCCTCTTCATTTTTTTGGTCTCGTGGGTTTTTACCTTGGTCCTTCATCTGGTGTGTTTCTCTGTCTTCTCATTTTGCTTAACTTACTGTGTTTGTGGTCTCATTTTCGCAGGCTGCAGCTTCGTAGTTCCTGTTTTTTTTGGTGTCTGCCCCCAGTGGGTAAGGTTGGTTCAGTGGGTTGTGTAGGCTTCGTGGTGGAGGGGACTAGTGCCTGTGTTCTGGTGGATGAGGCTGGACCTTGTGTTTCTGGTGGGCAAGACCGTGTCCGATGGTGTGTTTTGGGGTGTCTGTTACGTAATTATGATTTTAGGCAGCCTCTCTGCTAATGGGTGGGGTTGTGTTCCTGTCTTGCTAGTTGTTTGGCATAGGGTGTCCAGCACTGTAGCATGCTGGCTGTTGAGTGGAGCTGGGTCTTAGCGTTGAGATGGAGATCTCTGGGAGAGCTTTCACCGTTTGATATTACATGGAGCTGGGAGGTCTCTGGTGGACCAATGTCCTGAACTCAGCTCTCCCACATCAGAGGCACAGACCTGACACCCGGTCGGAGCATGAAGACCCTGTCAGCCACACGGCATTAAGTGTCAAGAGATAAGCTTCCACATGGTGGTTAAGAGACCAAGGCTTTTTTCCATCTTGTACTCCGCCATTTCTCCATGTCCCCTTCTGAATGGTCTGCAACTGGAGAAGCATCGCGCAGCTGCTGCTCGGGATGGTCCTTTTTAAAAATATTAGACATCCTACTTGGTATGTAGTAAAATCTCATTGTGGTTTTGATTTTCCCTAATGACTGATGTTAAACATTACTTCCTTTTTTTAATTTGCCATTCATATAGCTTCTCTGAGTATTCAAACCATTGCCCTTTTTTTCTCTTGAATTATCTTATTGAATTTTGAGACTCTGTATATTCTAGATGCAAGTCCTTTATCAGATATGTGATTTGCAAATATTTTCTCTCGGTCTATGGCTTGGGGTTTTATTCTCAACATCATCCTTCAAAGAACAAAATGGGTTTTTTTAATAAGTCAAATTTATTGTTTTTTCTTTTAATACTTTTAGTGTTGTAGTTAAATATTTGCTTAAACCAAAGTCAAAAAGATTTTATCCCATCAAATTTTCTTTTAGAAATTTTACAATTTGTGGTTGTATATTTGGAATTCCCTGGTACTCTCCCTTCTAAAGTTCCTCTCTTCACTCTTTTTTTTTTTATGTTTTATTTTGGAGAATTTTGAACATATATGAAAAGAGACAAGATAGAATAATGAACCCCCATCATTTTGTCCTAACAGTTATTAACTCACAGCCAGTTAGGCTTTATTCACACCCTAGTCACATCCCTTCTTAATATTATTTTGAAGCAAAACTGACATCATATTATTTTACTTATAAAAATTTCAGTATGTATCTCTAAAAAAGTTCCCTTATTTTATATCACGGTACCATTATTACATCACAAAAATTTAAAAATAATTTCTTCATATCATCAAATAGCCTGTTAGCATTCAAATTTCCAAATGTCTCAGAAATATCCTGTTTTTCAATCTATGCAATGTATGGAGCTATAGCTCCATTTTTATTCCTATTATTATTTCTTTTCTTTTACAATTTAATTTTTTTTGTATTTATTAACTTTTGTCTGTTATTTTTTTTCATTGAAGTATAGTCGATGTACAATATTATATGTTACAGGTGTACAATACAGTGATTCACAATTTTTAAAGACTGTAGTCCATTTATAATTATTATAAAATAATGACTATATTCCCTGTGTTGTACAATATATCCTTATAGCTTATTTCTTACCTAATAGTTTATATCTCTTAATTCTCTAACCATATATTGCACCTCCTCCTTTCCCTCTCCCCGCTGGTAACCACTAGTTTGTTTCTTTTTTGTTATATTTACTAGTTGGTTGTATTTTTCAGATGCCACATATAAGTGATATCATACAGTATTTGTCTTTCTCTGTCTGACTTACTTCACTTTTCAACGGTTTTGTTTTCTCCAACCTTTCATCTGTGGATTCTCTAACCTGAAAGACAGTGAGCTTCCTATTAGAGTTTTAGACACTGCATAACTATAACAACTGGAGCTGCCCTCACAGCAAAATTACACAAATATGAAACATTACAGGGCTTCCCTGGTGGTGCAGTGGTTGAGAATCCACCTGCCAATTCAGGGGACATGGGTTTGATCCCTGGTCCGGGAAGATCCCACATGCTGCTGAGCAGCTAAGCCCATGCACCACAACTACTGAGTCTGCACTCTAGAGCCCGTGAGCCACAACTACTGAGCCCGCATGCAACAACTACTGAAACCCACGTGCCTAGAGCCCTTGCTCCACAACAAGACAAGCAACTGCAATGAGAAGCCCGGGCACTGCAATGAAGAGTAGCCCCCACTCGCCGCAAATAGGGAAAGCCCGCACGCAGCAATGAACACCCAACACGGCCAAAAATAAATAAATTAAATAAATAAGAAAAACATTACATTGCTTCCTCTAAAAATTTTTGTTCATACACTGTGAGAGGATTCCCACCATCTAGTTAATTAACATCTTCACATCCATGGTCTCACATTTTGTTTTCAGTTTTGTTTGTTTGTTTCGGTGAGAACATTTACTTCTACTCTTAGCAAATTTCAATTCCAGTTGACCTGAACAATGCCAGAGTTAAGGATGAAAACCCTCTGCACAGTCGAAAATCCCAGTATAACTTATAGTCAGCCCTCCAGATCCTCAGTTCCTCTGGATCCTAAAATTCAACCATCCACAGATTGTGTAGTACTGTGGTGCTTACTACTGAAAAAAATCTGTATATAAGTGGACCCAGGCAGTTCAAACCTGTGTTGTTCATGAGTCAGTTGTACATGATACAGTGCCATCAAGTATAGTTGCCATGTTTCATGTTAGATCCTCAGACCACTAATCCTATACCTGAAAGTTTATATCTTTTTACCAGCCTCTCCCTATTCCCCCCACCCCCTGCTTCCAGGAACCACTTTCCTGCTCTGTTTCTATGAGTTTGACACTTGTTTTTTTTTTTTTCTATATGATCACATTTATATAAAGTTCAAAAAACAATGAGGCAAAGCTAAACAATAGAATTTGTAGATGCACACTTTGGTCACCAAACTGAAGAAAACCAAGGATGTGGGTTCTATTTAGTGGGAGAAGATATTTGAGAGATGACATGAGCAGGACTTCTCCAGTGCTCCCAGTGTTTTATTTCTTGACCAGGAGAGTGATTACATGGTGTTTATTTTGTTGTAAATTATCATTTTACATCCTTAGTTTGTGTACTTTTTTTTTTTTCCACACACACACACTGTATTTTATTTTTACAAGAGATAAATAGACTGACACCGAGCATTGTAAATGGATGACCACAACAAAAGCAACAATGATTGCAATTACTGAACACGAAACACACTCATACTGTGTCATAATACTGACATTCAGTCCAGTAATCCTCCACTGTAACAGCTCCTTTACTTTGCAGTGAAAATTGATTTGTATGTTCTTTGCCTCTGAGTCCTTGTGGGATTTTTTTTTTTTAATTCAAACAGAAAGTCACAAAAATTATAATCATCCTCATCAGTTCACTCAGTCCCATGTAATTAATTTTTTTTTTCATCTTGATCTTTTGTTAGCACTTTTATGAGTTCATCAGTTTTTCATTAGAGTTCTGAAAATGCTTATTCATTCAGTTCAGCAGTACAGTCAGTTACCAGAAACCTGTACTTGTCAGAGTCTTTTCCATGAATTCCTTGAAGATGAAACCCTTTTATATGAACATATTTGCAAAAGCATCAGAGTACACCCAGAACTGTCTGTAAATGACAAAAGACTTAGAAATGACCACGGTTAAAGATTTGATGAAAGTTCATAATAATGCAATTCACAAAGAAATTTAGTTATTTCTGAGATATACATTTTAAAGTAATAACTAGAATTATGACTTATAACATTATACCAGAACATATAAGATTTTTAGAAATTTCATGTAATGTCTGAAACATTTATATTAACATATTTCCATACAAATAACCCAATGAAACTTTAGTATTAGTTGTTTCGTTTGTTTTTTCATACTGCAGGTTCTTATTAGTCATCAATTTTATGCACATCAGTGTATACATGTCAATCCCAATCGCCCAATTCAGCACACCACCATCCCCACCCCACCGCAGTTTTCCCCCTTTGGTGTCCATATGTCTGTTCTCTATGTCTGTGTCTCAGCTTCGGCCCTGCAAACCGGTTCATCTGTACCATTTTTCTAGGTTCCACATACATGCGTTAATATACGATATTTGTTTTTCTCTTTCTGACTTACTCTGTATGACAGTCTCTAGATTCATCCATGTCTCTACAAATGACCCAATTTTGTTCCTTTTAATGGCTGAGTAATATTCCATTGTATATATGTACCACATCTTCTTTATCCATTCATCTGTCGATGGGCATTTAGGTTGCTTCCATGACCTGGCTATTGTAAATAGTGTTGCAGTGAACATTGGGTTGCATGTGTCTTTTTGAATTATGGTTTTCTCTGGGTATATGCCAGGTAGTGGGACTGCTGGATCATATGGTAATTCTATTTTTAGTTTTTTAAGGAACCTCCATACTGTTCTCCATAGTGGCTGTATCAATTTATATTCCCACCAAGAGTGCAAGAGGGTTCCCTTTCCTCCACACCCTCTCCAGCTTTTGTTGTTTGTAGATTTTCTGATGATGCCCATTCTAACTGGTGTGAGGTGATACCTCATTGTAGTATTGATTTCATTTCTCTAATAATTAGTGATGTTGAGCAGCTTTTCATGTGCTTCTTGGCCATCTGTATGTCGTCTTTGGAGAAATGTCTACTTAGGTCTTCTGCCCATTTTTGGATTGGGGTGTTTGTTTCTTTAATATTGAGCTGCATGAGCTGTTTATATATTTTGGAGATTAATCCTTTGTCCGTTGATTCCTTTGCAAATATTTTCTCCCATTCTGAGGGTTGTCTTTTCATCTTGTTTATGGTTTCCTTTGCTGTGCAAAAGGTTTTAAGTTTCATTAGGTCCCATTTGTTTATTTTTGTTTTTATTTCCATTACTCTAGGAGGTGGATCAAAAAAGATCTTGCTGTGATTTATGTCAAAGACTGTTCTTCCTATGTTTTCCTCTAAGAGTTTTATAGTGTCCGGTCTTACATTTAGGTCTCGAATCCATTTTGAGTTTATTTTTGTGTATGGTGTCAGGAAGTGTTCTAATTTCATTCTTTTACATGTAGCTGTCCAGTTTTCCCAGCACCACTTATTGAAGAGGTTGTCTTTTCTCCATTGTATGTCCCTGCCTCCTTTGTCATAGATTAGTTCACCATAGGTGCATGGGTTTACCTCTGGGCTTTCTATCTTGTTCCATTGATCTATGTTTCTGTTTTTGTGCCAGTACCATATTTTCTTAAATACTGTAGTATTGTAGTATAGTCTGAAGTCAGGGATTCTGATTCCTCCAGCTCCGTTTTTTTTCCCTCAAGACTGCTTTAGCTATTCGGGGTCTTTTGTGTCACCATACAAATTTTAAGATTTTTTTTCTAATTCCCTAAAAAATGCCATTGGTAATTTGATAAGGATTGCATTGAATCGGTAGATTGCTTTGGGTAGTATAGTCATTTTCACAATGTTGATTCTTCCAATCCAAGAACATGGTATATCTCTCCATCTGTTGGTATCATCTTTAATTTCATTCATCAGTGTCTTATAGTTTTCTGCATACAGATCTTTTATCTCCCTAGGTAGGTTTATTCCTAGGTATTTTATTCTTTTTGTTGCAGTGGTAAATGGGAGTGTTTCCTTAATTTCTCTTTCAGATTTTTCATCATTAGTGTATAGGAATGCAAGAGATTTCTGTGCATTAATTTTGTATCCTGCAACTTTACCAAATTCATTGATTAGCTCTAGTAGTTTTCTGGTGGCATTTTTGGGATTCTCTATGTATAGTATCATCTCATCTGCACACAGTGACAGTTTTACTTCTTCTTTTCCAATTTGTGTTCCTTTTATTTCTTTTTCTTCTCTGATTGCCGTGGCTAGGTCTTCCAAGACTATGTTGAATAACAGTTGTGAGAGTGGACATCCTTGTCTTGTTCCTGATCTTAGAGGAACTGCTTTCAGTTTTTCACCATTGAGAATGATGTTGGCTGTGAGTTTGTCATATATGGCCTGTATTATGTTGAGGTAGGTTCCCTCTATGCCCACTTTCTGGAGAGTTTTTTATCATAAATGGGTGTTGAATTTTGTCAAAAGCATTTTTGCATCTATTGAGATGATCATACGGTTTTTATTCTTTAATTTGTTAATATGGTGTATCACATTGATTGATTTGCATATACTGAAGGATCCTTGCATCCCTGGGATAAATCCCACTTGATCATGGTGTATGATCCTTTTAATGTGTTTTTGGATTCTCTCTGCTAGTATTTTGTTGAGAATTTTTGCATCTATATTCATCAGTGATATTGGTCTGTAATTTTCTTTTTTTGTAGTATTTTTGCCTGGTTTTGGTATCAGGGTGATGGTGGCCTCATAGAATGAGTTTGGGAGTGTTCCTTCCTCTGCAATTTTTTGGAAGAGTTTGAGAAGGATGGGTGTTAACTCTTCTCTAAATGTTTGATAGAATTAACCTGTGAAGCCATCTAGTCCTGCACTTTTGTTTGTTGGAAGATTTTTAATCACAGTTTCAATTTCATTACTTATGATTAGTCTGTTCATATTTTCTATTTCTTCCTGGTTCAGTCTTGAAAGGTTATATAACCTTTGTAAGAACTTGTCCATTTCTTCCAGCCTGTCCATTTTATTGGCATAGAGTTGCTTTTAGTAGTCTCTTAGGATGCTTTGTATATCTGGGGTGTCTGTTGTAACTTCTCCGTTTTCATTTCTAATTTTATTGATTTGAGTCCTCTCCCTTTTTTTCTTGATGAGTCTGGCTAATGGTTTATCAATTTTGTTTACCTTCTCAAAGAACCAGCTTTTGGTTTTATTGATCTTTGCTATTGTTTTCTTTGTTTCTATTTCATTTATTTCTGCTCTGATCTTTATGATTTCTTTCCTTCTGCTAACTTTGGGTTTTGTTTGTTCTTCTTTCTCTAGTTCCTTTAGGTGTAAGGTTAGATTTTTTATTTGAGATATTTCTTGTTTCTTGAGGTAGGCTTGTATAGCTATAAACTTCCCTCTTAGAACTGCTTTTGCTGCATCCCATAGATTTTGGAACGTCGTGTTTTCATTGTCATTTGTCTCTAGTTATTTTTTGATTTCCTCTTTGATTTCTTCAGTGATCTCTTGGTTATTTAGTAACGTATTGTTTAGCCTCCATGTGTTTGTGTTTTTTACGTTTTTTTCCCTGTAATTCATTTCTAATCTCATAGCGTTGTGGTCAGAAAAGATGCTT
Organism: Balaenoptera musculus; assembly: GCF_009873245.2. NCBI lineage: Eukaryota > Metazoa > Chordata > Mammalia > Artiodactyla > Balaenopteridae > Balaenoptera > Balaenoptera musculus. Next base: position 54,599,782 of record NC_045793.1, read on the forward strand.
GATATGGTTTCAATTTTCTTACATTTACTGAGGCTTGATTTGTGACCCAAGATGTGATCTATCCTGGAGAATGTTCCATGTGCACTTGAGAAGAAAGTGTAATCTGCTGTTTTTGGATGGAATGTCCTATAAATATCAATTAAATCTATCTGGTCTATTTTGTCATTTAAAGCTTCTGTTTCTTTATTTATTTTCATTTTGGATGATCTGTCCATTGGTGTAAGTGAGGTGTTTATTATTATTATAATATTATAATAATAATATTATAATATTATTGTGTTATTATTGTGTTACTGTCGATTTCCTCTTTTAAGGCTGTTAGCAGTTGCCTTATATATTAAGGTGCTCCTATGTTCATATATATTTATAATTGTTATATCTTCTTTTTGGATTGATCCCTTGATCATTATGTAGTGTCCTTCCTTGTCTCTTGTAACATTCTTTATTTTAAAGTCTATTTTATCTGATATGAGTATTGCTACTCCTGCTTTCTTTTGATTTCCATTTGCATGGAATATCTTTTTCCATCCCCTCTCTTTCAGTCTGTATGTGTCCCTAGGTCTGAAGTGGGTCTTTTGTAGACAGCATATATATGGGTCTTGTTTTTGTATCCATTCAGCAAGCCTGTGTCTTTTGGTTGGAGCATTTAGTCCATTCACGTTTAAGGTAATTATCGATATGTATGTTCCTGTGACCATTTTCTGAATTGTTTTGGGTTTGTTTTTGTAGGTCCTTTTCTTCTCTTGTGTTTCCCACTTAGAGAAGTTCCTTTAGCATTTGTTGTAGAGCTGGTTTGGTGGTGCTGAATTCTCTGAGCTTTTGCTTGTCTGTAAAGCTTTTGATTTCTCCATCGAATCTGAATGAGATCCTTACCGGGTAGAGTAATCTTGTTTGTAGGTTCTTCCCTTTCATCACTTTCAGTATATCATGCCACTCACTTCTGGCTTGTAGAGTTTCTGCTGAGAAATCAGCTGTTAACCTTATGGGAGTTCCCTTGTATGTTATTTGTCGTTTTTTCCTTGCTGCTTTCAATAATTTTTCTTTGTCTTTAATTTTTGCCACTTTGATTACTATGTGTCTCGGCATGTTTCTCCTTGGGTTTCTCCTGTATGGGACTCGCTGCTCTTCCTGGACTTGGGTGGCTATTTCCTTTCCCATGTTACTGAAGTTTTCGACTGTAATCTCTTCACATATTTTCTCCGGTCCTTTCTCTCTCTCTTCTCCTTCTGGGACTACTATAATGTGAATGTTGTTGCATTTAATGTTGTCCCAGATTTCTCTTACGATGTCTTCATTTCTTTTCATTCTTTTTTCTTTATTCTGTTCCACAGCAGTGAATTCCACCATTCTGTCTTCCAGGTCACTTATCCGTTCTTCTGCTTCAGTTATTCTGCTATTGATTCCTTCTAGTGGAGTTTTCATTTCAGTTATTGTATTGTTCATCTCTGTTTGTTTGTTCTTTAATTCTTCTAGGTGTTTGTTAAACATTTCTTTCATCTTCTCTATCTTTGCTTCCATTCTTCTTCCGAGGTCCTGGATCATCTTCACTATCATTATTCTGAATTCTTTTTCGGGAACGTTGCCTATCTCCACTTCATTTAGTTGTTTTTCTGGGGTTTTATCTTGTTCCTTCATCTGGTACATAGCCTTCTGCCTTTCCATCTTGTCTATCTTTCTGTGAATATGCTTTTTGTTCCACGGGTTGCAGGATTGTAGTTCTTCTTGCTTCTGCTGTGTGCCCTCTGGTGGATGAGGCTATCTAAGAGGCTTGTGCAAGTTTCCTGATGGGAGGGACTGGTGGTGGGTAGAGCTGACTGTTGTTCTGGTGGGCAGAGCTCAGTGAAATTTTAATCCACTTGACTGCTAATGGGTGGGGCTGGGTTCCCTGTCTGTTGGTTGTTTGGCCTGAGGCAACCCAACACTGGAGCCTCTCTGGGCCCTTTGGTGGGGCTAATGACAGACTCTGGGAGGGCTCTCACCAAGGATTACATCCCAGAACTTCTACTGCCAGTGTCCTTGTCCCCAGGGTGAGCCATAGCCACCCCCCCGCCTCTGCAGGAGACCCTCCAATGCTAGCAGTTATGTCTGGTTCAGTCTCCTATGGGCTCACTGCTCCTTCCCTCTTGTCCTGATGCACACACTACTTTGTGTGTGCCCTCTAAGAGTGGAGTCTCTGTTTCCCCCAGTCCTGTCGAAGTCCCGCAATCAAATCCCACTAGCCTTCAAAGTCTGATTCTCTAGGAATTCCTCCTCCTGTTGCCTGACCCCCAGGTTGGGAAGCCTGTCGTGGGGCTCAGAATCTTCACTCCAGTGGGTGGATTTCTGTGGTACAAGTGTTCTCCAGTCTGTGAGTCACCCACCCAGCAGTTATGGGATTTGTTTTTACTGTGATTGCACCCCTCTTACCATCTCATTGTGGCTTCTCCTTTGTCTTTGGATGTAGGGTATCTTTTTTGGTGAGTTCCAGTGTCTTCCTGTTGATGATTGTCCAGCAGCCAGCCGTGATTCTGGTATTCTCACAAGAGGGAGTGAGAGCACGTCCTTCTAGTCTGCCATCTTTGTTCCTCCTCTGTATCACATTTTCTTTATCCATTCATCCATTGATGAACACTTAGGTTGTTTTCATGTCTTATCTATTGTAAATAATGCTATGACGAACATGTGGGTGCAGATACCTTTTCCTTCAGATGAATACCTAGAATTGGAATTGCTGGATTACATGGTAGTTCCATTTTTTTTTTTTTAATGTTTTTGAGGAAACTCCATACAGTTCTCCATAGTGGCTTTACCAATTTACATTCCCTCCAACAGTGCACAGAGGTTTCTCTTTCTACAAGTCCTCACCAGCATTTGTTATCTCTTGTCTTCTTGCTGATAGCCATTCTAACTGATAAGAGGTGATATCTCATCGTGGTTTTGATTTTCATTTCTTTGATTAGAGATGTTGAGCACCTTTTATGTACCCATTGGCCATTTGTATGCCATCTTTGGGAAAATGTCTATTCAGTTCCTTTGCCCAATTACAAAAATATAAAACATTCCATTGCTCCCTCTAAATTGACTCCCCTTCAGAATCCACTCCTTTTGCTCACTTAATTTTTCCACAGTTTATGATTGTTATTTGTAGTGGAATCACTTGTGTTTTTTTTTTTTTTTTGTCTTTTTGGGGTTTTTTTTCGATTACATCTTTGTAATCCAGAAGGTGGATTGTCAGAACTTTAAATACATTTTTTCCTATGTATCCATGGGGGATTGGTTCCATGGCTCCCACAGATAATAAAATCCATGGATGTTCAAGCCCCTTATAAAAACTGGCATAGTATTTGCATATAACCTACTGCATATGTAAATACATTCCCGGTACATGGCAAATTCAAGTTTTGCTGTTTTGAAATTACTTGAATTTTTTTTCACAATATTTTCCATCTGAGGTTAGTTGAATCTGCAGATGTACAACCTGCTGATATGAACAGCCAACTGTATATTTAATATATAGCTGTTGTGTTGGTTTTAGCCATTTTTATCAAAAATCGAAAACAGGTAAATTCAAAATTAGTAATGTACTGGGCATCTCCTATTTGGCTCATCAACTCTCCCTTTAAGCCACTGATGGGGTTACTGGCTTCACACAGGTGCAACCTGCTGTCCCGTTGCTTTGGACCCATGCAGTTAACCCCTCATGTCCTGTTCTGAGACTTCAGTTATGTTGTGAAATGCCTATGGAAATGGCTCAATACTCACTTATGACTGATATATTTTTAAAATGTAATGCCCCAAACATATTTCAAAAATATCCTCAGAAAGTCCCATGGGACTGTGTAGCTAAGCACCATTTTCTTGTAGCAGTGGTCAGCTTAATAATGCCTATTTTGTATTGATTTTTATCCGCTTTTGTGCCTCAGGTCACATGTTTGTCACTCCTGCTCCTTGGGGTCATATTTCGAAGTTAGTGATCTGCATGTAAATCTTTGTCTCCAGCTCTGCCTTCAAAGAACCCAAGCTTAGACTAATTTAGTTTATGCCCCAAGAGACCCTACTAAGCAGACCTTTAGGATGGGATTATAGAGCTGGATCACTCACAGGTCAGACAGCAATCTGGACATAGTTCTTGATGGTAAGTGGGATGATGAAATCCCCTGATACTTGATAGCATCACAGTTACGATGATTATCATCCATGGATTGTGAAGTGATGCAAAACAATGGTGTGGTAACTGTGGCCCTTGAACAATATGGGCGAGGTGGTTATTATATGTATTATGAATTGGCTGGAGTTTGTTAACTAATATGGAAACATTGAATAAAGGAGTATCAGGATCAAGTCAGCCATCTACCAATTCAATGAACTCTGAGATTCAGGTAGCTTCTAGGTCATCTTTTAAGGAGACCCTCATCTACTACATCTGCATTTAAGATTATACAGTTGACTCTTGAACAACGTGGGGGTTAGGGGAATTGGCCCTCCTCGCCATTGAAAATCTATCTATAATTTTACAGTTGGCCCTTTGTTTCCACCCTTCCACATCCACAGATTCAACTAGCCACAGATTGTGTAGTATTGTAGTACATATTTATTGGGAAAAATCCGTGTGTAAGTGGACCCCCACAGTTCAAACTTGTGGTGTTCAAGGGTCAACCGTATTTAAAATCAGTTAAATCAATTAAAAGGATTTAATAGAATTGCCCTAATGTAAGGCACTTCACTCGATGGTTTGTGGGATTTTCTTCCAATTTTGGAGACATCATATCCTACACCTAGGAAAATTTCCGTCTCTCTCATTTATTATTCTAGAAGTTAACACACTTTTTCTATGAAGAGTAAGATTAGTAAGTATTTAAGCTTTGCAGACCAAGTGGTTTCTGTTGCCACTACTCAACTCTGCTGTCTATAGCACAAAAGTAGCAATAGATGGTACATAAACAAATGGGTGTGCTGCTGTTCTAATAGTATTTTTTTTTTAAGTGGCAGATTGGATTTGGCCCATGGGCCAGGTTTGGCAGACTTTTATATTAATGGGTGACTTGGGAACTCTACTAGTCTAAAGTGGGGTCCAGAGAAAGCAGCTGCTTTGTAATTCCAGATGCAAGTCATAGGTCCAGACTGTGGGGAAGGTTTCTCTGTTACCAGGCCATATGACCCAGCAGATCTGATGGTACTAATCTTATTTATTGTGTATAAGATGCTGAGTGGAGCCTCTGGCAAACTGCAAGAAAGGTGTTATATTGTACAGACCAATAAGCAGATCCTTACCTCAGAACACACTGAATACTACTTGATTTCTTCTATGGTACTTCTTTGATACCATTGTATATGAAACCCTGCAGCATCTTGATCAGCTCTCATGCATATGTACCCAGGAAGTCCAGGGTAATTAACTCTTCATGAACCAACCTTGATAAGTTGTACAGGAACTGATGGTCAAAGGCTTTTGCCTTTCATCACCTGGGTAGACAGTTCTAAGATACATTTTATAAGACTTCCCAGAGACAACTGTGGCAGAGTACTAATTGTCCATAGTGATGGCCAACTCACTTATGCAGCCTTCTGTTTGCTTTCCCTTCTGCATTTACTTTCCTCATCGATCAGTTCGGCTTCCTGGGATTACCTTCCCCAAAATATCACCTGTATCCAAATATTTGTCTCAGACTTATTTCAGCAGAACGCAATGTTAGATACCCTGTTAAAACTCATTTTATATGCACAAGACAAAATTGCATTATTCTAATGTTCCAAGATAAGACAAGGTTTGTTTTTTCTGCATGCATTTATTTATGAAGAAACAAAATATACCCCAAAAAACTAATCTAAAATACAACAAAAATAGAGGAGGGTGAATCTTCTTTTCTTCCTCATGTAAATGAAGGAATGATATATTTGAATATAGATTTAGAAATCAAATGTAGTCAAACAAGTATGTAAACTGAGCCTGGTCAGCAGTATTTGATATAATTTCAAGTTTCATAAATGATGTCTCTGTAGCTCTGTGTAAAGAAATTAAATTCAAAAGCAATTGGTTTTTTACAGATGAAAACACAAATCAGTTATCCCTTTGAGAATTTTTCTATTTCCTCTAATCTTTTGTGTGGCTTCTTTCACTTTATTTTTGTCAGGGGAAGGTTTGGCAAAATTGAGGTAGAATATTCAGGAAAGGGACAAAGGGAAAAAAAAAATTAAGGTAAACGGTAGTTTTCCCTCCTCTGTTTGCATATTTTTTGTTCTTTAATTCCCTAAACTAGAGATGTGCTGAGTGTAACACAATATGTCACTCTTAAACGGGTTGCTACTTCTAGCTGTCACTTTTGATCAGAAGGCACACAGGTTTGGGGCATGAAACTTGCAAATAAAAATCAGGGAAATAAAAGCAATTTCCATTTCCACTTAAAAATTTACAAACTGTGGTGCTCTGAACAGCATGGGATAGTTAAAAAACATGTCTTTCATTTGTCTTGCTTCTACAGAAAATACAATTTGGAGAAAGAGCAAATGCTGAAAATGTATCTTTCGGCTTCTTGAATATTTGGGAATGCTGTGAAGAAATCACTTAATTAAAAAAAAAAAAAAAGGCTATGAAGTCTTGTTTCTCTCCTGTCTTGGGCCTAACGTGGCCGAATAGGCAATTATATGACATTTTAACTCATTGGTTGATAGAAACATTTTGTATTATCTGCCCAAATAGTCAAAATTTCCAAAACAAAACACAGCTTTTGAGTTCCCCATTGGTTCCTGACTCTATAAGTGCTTTCTTACGACAGCTGTGGCAGTGCTTGATATAACAGAAGCTGAAACAGCACTTAGAATAAACAAATAATCAACACCTAATTTCATGACTAAATCTCTGCTTTCTCTGTCTGCAGAATCTTGTCTGCCACAATGACTCCTATTAGAAATCATCATATTATTAATTTTCAGTTTTTTCTCAATGGATCATGACTTTTCATCCCTCTTTTGCTAGTAAAATCTCCACGAAACAGAATTTTTCACTTTTTATGAGTAAAAAGCCCCATGAGATAAAAACATATTTTATTGTGTATGAAACAATCATGGGCCTACTGATTCTACTTGTTTTAGAAAAAAATCGCACATTTATTTTAAAAAATGTAGTTCTTTTAATGCTTTAATATCACTTTGATCAGTTTCGGGTGACATGTGTGTCAAATCTGGTCAACTGAACCCAACTAAAAGGTTAAAATGATTCCCTCAAAAGTGATTGTGTGACTATCAGAATGGCCAAAATCCAGAGCACTGTCAACACCAGATGCTGGAGATGATGCGGAGCAACAGGAACTCTCAGCCACGGCTAGAGGAATGCAGAGTGGTGCAGCCGCTTTGGAAGAGTTTGGTGGCTTCTTCCAAAATTAAATATTCTCTTGCCTTATGATCGGACAATAGTGCTCCTTGATATTTACTCAAAGGAGCTGAAAATTGATGTCCACACTAAAACCTTCACAAAGATGTTTATAAAAGCTTTATTCATAATTGACAAAACCTGGAAGCATCCAACATGCCCTTTAGGAGGTGAATGGGTAAATAAACTGTGGAACATCCAGACAGTGAAATATTAATCAGTGCTGAAAAATGAATGAGCTATCAAGTTACAAAAAGACTTGCAGGATTCAATTTAGGGTGGTCGGTTTTCCAGAGTGGTAATTCATTCAAGTCAGCTAGCATCTATTTAGTGGTTACTGCATGCCTATCTGTTTTTAGGTAGAAATAAATCATGGTTTGATATTTTTTTTTAAAAAGACATGAAGCAACTTAATGCATATTACTAAACGAAAGAAGCCAATCTGAGAAGGCTATACTGTATGAGTCCAACTATATGATGTTCTGGAAAAGACAAACTGTGGAGAAAATGAAAAGATCAAACCCATTGAATGTACAACACCAAGAGTGAATTGGGGATGTTAAGAATGGAGGAGGCTATGCATGTGTGGTGGCAGAAAGTATAGGGGAATGGCTGTATTTTCCTCTTAATTTTGTTGTAAACCTAAAACTGATCTAAAAAAAAGTAGTAAAAAATGCTGACTGGGCAAAGGTAAAGGTTGGGGAGGGGGTATGTAGAGATCATTATAAGAGAAGTAACAATTTGGAATTAGAAGATGCTGCATTACCAGTTAGCTGCTTGACTATCAATCGGGGCCAAATCTCTTCAACTCTTTGAGATTCCACTTCTACCTTTGTCATATGAGACTGATAATACTTGTCTCAGCAGGTTTCTCAGGGAGAATATGAGATAATATATATGAATATATATTTTATCTATTATTACTCAGACTGCAGAATCTTTAATATAGATAAAGTATATCTAATTATAGGATAGCTTATAAAATAATAGTGATATCTTATAGATTTATTATGCATTAGAATCAACTGAGCTAACACTCAGATTTTTTTGGTGTTTGGTAATTCTTCTGTTTTTAGAAAGCTACTCAATGATTACTTGTCTATTTATAATTCAGACTATGATACATTTTAGAACTGAGAATTTTTATTCAGTGTCATTTATTGATTTTGCTGTAATTCCAAAGAAAGGAAAATCTACTTTCCAACCCGGGCATTTCTGCCCTAAGGTCATATTTAAGCACATACATAGGAAGCCAGTGTCTTTTGTTTAGATCAAAGGAGAGAACAGTGACTAAATATATCTGTGTTCCATCCTCTCACCTTTGGGAATCCTTACTTTAGTTTTGTTTTAGCCCAACAGTTTCCCCTGAGGTCCTGAGATCTGAAACAGCAGTGACTATAGGTCAGGAGTTCTGAGAAACCAGAAGTCTTGGTGATAATAAAGGAGAAGAAAACAAAAACTTTTCCAAAAGGAGATTCTGAGAAGGATTTGGAGTGAATCTAAATTGCACTGTACTCAATCTGCTTTAGACTTGTCTTTGAAAGACTAAACTCGGATTATCATTTCAGTTTTAACTTCCATTCAGAATCTGATTCCATAAGTTTCTCAGAAGAAATGCATATATTTTGCCTGAAAAAGAACAAGTGCATCTAGTGCTACTTCTTGATAGAAAGAAGCGTGGCTGTGACAGGAGGAAAAAGAAGATGAACCCAGAACGTCTTAGGTTATAAAGTAAAGAAGTACTCAGAAAGTTATGAAGACTTGTCAAAAGGATATAGGAGCCAGCTTGAAGTGGCTCCCACAGGCCAAATGTGGGACAATTTAAAATCAAAATAAACAATATTAATGGGTTATAATTCATGGAAAAAACAAGAATCCATGAGTCTATATGCTCTCATAGATAAGTGTAAAAATTGGAAGTTTAATGAGATAGGAATATTTACATAGTTTCAAAGTACCTCCTCACAAAATACTTATTAATTCAGAGAAGAAAATGAACAACTTTACAGTGAAGTCTGGGAGACACCATAAGATGTATGGAGTCTTTGATTATGAATCACGTGATCAAAGCAATCATCATCAATAACTAAATAAGTTAAAATACTTTGCCACTATGTAGCATGCAATCAAAAAAACAGTATCCCATGTAGTCCATGAAGAATGTGAGCTTATTCCAAGTACAAGGATATGCTACAAAATAACTGGTCAGTAATTTTCAAAGGTGTCAAGATCATAAACGCTAAGACCAAGGAATTGTTTAAAATTGAAAGAAACTAAAGAGACATAATATTTAAAGGTATTGTGAGTCTCAATGTGATCCTTCTGCTATAAAGGACATTACTGAGGTGACAAAGCCTGAATGACTACTGAGGTTTAGATAGCAGTAATGTATCAATGGTAATGTCTTGGTTTTGATGGTTTTATTCTGGTTACATAGAGAATGTATTGTTTTTAGAGAAGACACACTAAAATATTTGAGGGTTGTAGAGCATCAGGTCAATCACAGAATCTCAGTAGCATCAGGGAAGAATGTCTTTGCCGTGCACTTGTGACTTTTGTGTAGGTTTGAGATTATCATTTATTTATGACTCCATCAAAAACCAATCATTAAGGTTAGTAGGAATTGAGCCACAGAAAGGACTTTGCTTTATTTTAATGACTTTTCTTATTCCTTTTTGAACTACATAAAATTATCAATGAAAATAATAGAGAATTATATATCGTGAAAAGTGAAATTTCTCTCACAGCTTTCCTCCTTCCCAATCCACTCTCCAGGAATGAACACTGTTAGTGCCCTGGAGTATATCCTTCTGGGCCTTTTCCTTTGCATGTACTGGTATGAGAATGGGCAATATAGTTAAGACCACAACGTGTAGCCAGCCTGACTTACTGAGTTCAAATCCTTCTGCTTAGCATTTCTGCAAATACGAGCACATTACTTAACTTCTCCTTACTGGAATTTATTTCTGCAGTGGGCTGATAATTGTGTCTACCTAATATGTTGGCTATAAAGATTAAGGCATATAATACACGTGGAGACCCTGGAACTATGTTTGGCTATAACAATCTTGCTTGTCTCTTAACTCAGACAAGTGTGTCTAGTTTTTTTTGCACACACTCAGAAAATGATAACGCAATGTCTATATAGTTGTGTGATTTTATTTCTTCCATAATCAACATTCACATTGGTTTTTTATTTCAATAAAAATTATAATTTCCTAACTCAGATTGTATCATAATCACATTTTTTCATCTATGATTCCAGAAGAGAGCCGATTAGATTATCACACTCAGTTCAAAATTCTGTAACTTTACTGGTTATCCATTTTTTCACCAGGGACCCAAGGTTTTTCACTCAACAGTAGCTTTGTTCAGAATCACCTTTGAGGTAATCCTGACAGCACCAAGATGTTCAACAATGTGAGAGCACAATTGCCCACTGGTGCCAGGCCATGGGCAACAGCTGATGTGCTCAGCCATCAGGAGGGGTAACAGGGGAGCCAGCATTAGGAGAAGGGACCAGAAAGATGGGGAAAGGCTTCCCTTTAGTCTGGAAGTTGGTGATAGTGGTTGAGTTGAGGATCAAGTACCCAAAAGGATCAGAATTGGAGTCTGAGTGGGTGCTTCTGACACCAGAAGTCACTGATGCTCCAGGCAGCCTGCAGAACAGGAACCAGAGAACCTCAAAGGCTTAGGAAGGAAGGTAGCAAGACTCAGGCTCTCAGCCACGAAGGAGACAGAGTCCAGCCTGGAAAAGCGAGCTGTGAAGACAAGTAGACACAAGCAGCAGCAAGAAAATCTATCCTTCGGACACTGCACCAAAACTCTGCTTTAGTTCAGGACATTTTCTATGAAGGCAAGGACCAAGTCCCAGCCTGTGTGACCTGAGTGTGGCAAGAGAAAATGGCCACATTTAGTTGCACATGAGGTATAAGGAGCAAGCAGGTCCTGACAGCAGAAAGCCTAGAGCCTGTCATCAAAGATGGCAAGTAGGCTGAGTGTGGAGGCCACAAGCCAGCTAAAATATTAGGAAAATCAAGGATTTCCAAATATTCTTGAATTTCTGATAATATGCAGCTCACAAGACAGAAATAAACTTTATTGAAACAGCATTCTGTCAGGGATGTTTTTTACTTTTTTTGACCACCAAGAGCACCAGAATCTTTGCCGTAGTAATAAAGAGGTATTCTCTCTTCCAGGAAATAATCTATGACACCTATAATAGGGAGTATTTAATTTGAAGTTTAGTAAAAATGGGAAAATTATTTGTGGATATTGGCAGTAACCACACTGAGGAAAGAGGGAACTTCATGGTTTTTTAAATTATTATTATTTTATTGGAGTACAGTTGATTTACAATGTTGTGTTAGTTTCAGGTGTACAGCAAAGTGAAGCAGTTATATATATACATATATCCACTCTTTTAGATTCTTTTCCCATGTAGGTCATTACAGAGTATTGAGTAGAGTTCCCTGTGCTATACAGTAGGTCTGTATTAGTTATCTATTTTATATATAGTAGTATGTATATGTCAATCCCAGTCTCCCAATTTATCCCTCCCCCACCTTCCCCTCTGGTAACCGTAAGATTGTTTTCTACATCTGTGACTCTATTTCTGTTTTGTAAATAAGTTCATTTGTACCATTTTTTTAGATTCCACATATAAGTGATATATGCTATTTGTCCTCCTCTGTCTGACTTACTTCACTCAGTATGACAATCTCTAGGTCCATCCATGTTGCTGCAAATGGCATTATATTGTGTTTTAAAATATATCAACTTGAATAAAGAATAGAATTCTAATATCCAGTTACAAAGTGTTCTGACAAAAGGGGGACTATCTTTAGCCTGGGTGACAAAGGAAGAAGCCATGTTCTGCCCTAGTTTCTGAGGCTTTGGATTGCGCTGGGGTAAGCGGGTAGCAACTGCTACGTTGCACAACTCCAGAATGTCTCCTTCACATGGTGTTGTATTGTTAAGGACCCGCCCTAGTGTTATACAGTGAACACATCCTGCATAGGCAGAATTAGCAGCCTTGCTGCTCATCTTTTTCTTTAAAGCTTGTTTCACAGTTATCTGTACTAGATTTAGCTCCTTCTGTAATTATATTTATATTCTTGGTCTCCACTTTCGCAGTTGTTCAAAGCTGACTTTAAGAACTGAGTTTTTCAACGGATATCTATAGCAGCTCTGATCCCCTCATTCTCCTCAAAATGCTTCCCGTATGCTAAGCCTTATGTGCTGTCTTCTAAACAGGATCTCTGCCTCACCGGCATTGTCTCCTCAGTCTCGTTTTGCTTCTTCACTGTAAAGGGAGAACTTTACTTTCATAAGCAGAAAGAACCACATTCCAAGCAGAGTGTTAGCTAAAACTATACTGTGACATGCAACTTTTTTTTTTTAACATCTTTATTGGAGTATAATTGCTTTACAATGGTGTGTTAGTTTCTGCTGTATAACAATGTGAATCAGCTATACATATACATTTATCCCCATATCTCCTCCCTCTTGCATCTTCCTCCCTCCCACCCTCCCTATCCCACCCCTCTAGGTGGTCACAGAGCACAGAGCTGATCTCCCTGTGTTATGTAGCTGCTTCCCACTAGCTATCTGTTTTACATTTGGTAGTGTATATTTGTCAGTGCTACTCTCTCACTTTGTCCCAGCTTCCCCTTCCCCCTCCCTGTGTCCTCAAGTCCATTCTCTACCTCTGACATGAAACTTCTTGATACTACTGGATGAATATTGGTGTTACTCTCTATTAATATCACTTAATATTTTTAGACTACAAACGATTTTGCAACATGTGGCCTGCTATAAGTATATGGTAATATTAACATGAATAAGACCTGATCTCTCTGCTCAAGTTGCTTATAGCTTTGTAAGGGAGGAGGACAGGAACACAGAAAATTAAAATTCCGTGTAAACTCCTTGAGGGCGGTGTAATTTCACTGGCTCCTGGAGGGCAGGTACTCCTATTCTTCCTGTTTCCGGTCTCTAGTACATACTTTACCATTTGGTGATTAAACAGGTGCTATTCTAGAATATAAAAAGAAGGCTGAATTAGCCTGGCACATGACAACAACTCCTACCAATTGGTTGAAATCGAAAAAGCTACCAATGAGGGAAGACTAGTCAATCTCAGCTTTGAAAGATAAGTAAGGTATTGGTAGGCAGAGAAGTTACAAAAGCATTCCTGACGTAGACAATAGTGGGACCAAAGCCAAACATACGTGTTCTCTCTGCCTGGTGCTCTCTTGCCCCAGATATCATGTCTCACTCCTCACTTCATTCAGGTGTCACCCTACTGGAGACTCCTGCCTTGATGACCTTTGCTAAAGTAACTCTCCCTCCATCAGTCTCTTTCCCTTGCTTCTTTTAAAATTTTACTTCTTGTTACTAACTCACATATGTATGTATTTTATCTATTTTTTAGTGTCTGTGTCCCCTCATTTAAATATAAGCTCTGTAAAACAGAGAAAATACTATCTATTTTGTCTAGCGTTGAAGCTTCAGATTCAAGAATGATGCTTAATACAGAGGAAGTATTTAATAAGGTTTTGTTTTGGTTTGGAGATAGTGAGGCAGGTAGGAAGGAAATATAACTGGGAGTTATGAGTATTAAGGATAGTTTTAACTAAGATTTTTTTCTTCCTTGGTTCAGCTCCATGGCAAACAAAGTCAATACTTGGCCACCATATTCTCTGTTCAAGAGGTCACTGGGGTTACCACCATCACTCCCCCATAGAAGCCCTCTCTGCTCCTTCCCCACCCCCAAAGAACAGGCACTTCACTACTGGCAAATTCAGTCATCTCCCAGCATACTTTTGAACTAGCAGAGAGATGATCTTTGCAATAGAAATAAAAATGTGTATGCTTCTGGTTATATCTGAATGGATACTGCCATGTGAGATTGCTACCTGTAAATGCTATTTTGCAGTTTCACGACCTGTGTCTATAATCAGCAGCTCTGACAAGCTTTGCCTTCCTTATTGCTCTCTGTTTCAGTGTTCACATTTTAATCATTTTTCTTAGTTATGACTTTTAGCAGAGCACATTTTACACCCCATTTCACCCACATTTGCCCAAGCATGGGTAACTATTTCATTGTCTTGAACAGCAGCACTCTGAACCTAGTCAAGTGCTGCTTTAATATTAGCAAAATTATGCCCATCCTTTGCCTGCATCATGTGTCAGTATTTTACTTAAGACACAATTTTCAACATGTGCTGCTTGATCTTGAACCATTCTTTTTTTTCTTTTTTTTTTTTAATTTTTTTTATTTATTTGTTTATTTTTTATTTATGGCTTGTGTTGGGTCTTCGTTTCTGTGCGAGGGCTTTCTCTAGTTGCGGCAAGCGGGGGCCACTCTTCATCGCGGTGCGCGGGCCTTTCACTATCGTGGCCTCTCTTGTTGCGGAGCACAGGCTCCAGGCTCAGTAGTTGTGGCTCATGGGCCTAGTTGCTCCGCGGCATGTGGGATCTTCCCAGACCAGGGCTCAAACCCGTGTCCCCTGCATTGGCAGGTGGATTCTCAACCACTGCGCCACCAGGGAAGCCCTTGAACCATTCTTGATAAAGGATTTTACATGCTGAAGTTCAGTCTTATCAGGTTAGCAAAGTTCTCTAATTATCAAAATAAGCTATAAGTGACTAATTATTAAACCTACCCTTTCTAACACCCAAATTGGTTTTCTTAGCAAACTTGGATTGCCTTAGTACAGAGAGGTGAGTTAAATTAACTGTAATGCATCAACTGATGTTTCATGTCAGTTGCCCTACCCAGGATCTAAGGAAGCAGGTATACTCAACACTTTTCATATAGCTTTTTTCCTCCAGAATTTTTGTTCTGACCTGGAGATAAAACTTAACAGTCAAATCTCACAAAACTGGACAGTTCAGGACAAATTTATTCTATGAACAGAATCCTTTAAAAAAAAAAAAGTTCTAAGAACTGTTTATTTATAAAAGAATGCCAGCCAAAAAAATTTGGAATTTTAATTGGAATTGGAATTCCACCCAAACTATAGGTCAATGAAATTTAAAAAAAAATATGTATATATATATATATATATATATATACACATATATATACACACACATGTATATGTTCTATATATACACATAAAACTATAAATCTAGGTATCTAAAATTCTCTGCATAAAACTCTATAAAACTCTCTCTCTGTAAAACTATGTATATAAATATATGGAACTACACTGACTCCCTCCAAAAATATCACATATCACTCTATTTAGCTGTTTTAAAATATCCTTCAGTAAATTTTTTGAATTAAAAATAGTGCCCAGAATCAGATATAGTAGGAGTATGGGAAGACCTAAGAGCTGGTAAACAGAAATCTCAAACAAAGCTCCCCATGGGATTTTTGTGAGGAATCTAATGCTTGTGCCTATCCATACATCTAATTGGACTGCTGTGGAAACATCACTTTGTCTGTTCCTAATGTGCTCAATGGAGCATGAGCCATAGACTCATAGTTTCAGGCTATGGTAACGGAAGACAGCCCTGAGAGATTAAGATGTTTAATTAGACTTGTAATTAGAGACAAAGTTAGAGAGCAGAACTCCTGTGATTTCAGTAAGCAACTCCAGCACCCAAGTCACTTATGCTTAATAAAATGTATATATGTATTGGTGACTGAATGGATTAGTGAATCTAAATTTGTTCCATAACTCATTTCATTTTTAGCATGGGTTTTACAGATGTCACACCCACACTATGTTAAGATTTCTTTGTTCACGAAAAAAGTTAATCCCCAAAATGACATTGATCTAGTGGCTTAAAAATAAGTCTAGACCATACTAGGGACATGTGTAGGTAACTTTGCTTAGATGCAAGACCCTTAAACCTATCAACTATTCTGAGTTTCTTGGTCAATAAGGAAAGAAAACTTTTTATCTAATGGTTTATAGGCAAGCCCATTTTAATAACTTTATCCAAACACAGTCCATTTTATTATTCTTCTTGTCCAAGTAGAATTCTCCCAACTATTCTTTTTTTTTTAATCCTGTTATGTTATGCAGTTTTATTTATTTATTTATTTACTTATTTACTTATTTATGGCTGTGTTGGGTTTTCGTTGCTGCGCATGGACTTTCTCTAGTTGTGGCGAGCGGGGGCTACTCTTCATTGTGGCGCGTGGGTTTCTCACTGTGATGGCTTCTCTTGTTGCGGAGCATGGGCTCTAGGCACGTGGGCTTCAGTAGTTGTGGCACGTGGGCTCAGTAGCTGTGGCTTGCGGGCTCCAGAGCGCAGGCTCAATAGCTGTGGCGCACGGGTTTAATTGCCCCGTGGCATGTGGGATCCTCCCAGGCCAGGGCTCGAACCCGTGTCCCCTGCATTGGCAGGCAGATTCTTAACCACTGTGCCACCAGGGAAGTCCCTCCCACCTATTCTTAAAAACCCTAAGCAGGGAAATAGATTCAGGACTAGGACAGTCAGAACACATTACCATACCTTTGCAATGTACTTGTATACTTCTTTTAGGAAATAAAGAAAATACAAAGGATAGAAACTTGATTCCCAGCTATGTCAAGAGAAGCATTGTTACATTCCTGTCCTTAATCTTTATTCACATCATTGAGAATTGCACTTTGCTACAACTCTCTGTTTGGTAGCTCTAGAGCACTTCAATGTTGATTACATGATTGTAAATAATGATATAGAGAAGTCAGCAGCTAGAAGGAGGCCAGAAAACGAGAAACTGTAGCTGTATTAAGGGTCATGAAAATAACACAGAACTTGAAGTCAGAAAATTTTTGATTCAAATCACATCTCTTTTACCTATTTGCTGAAAGATCATGGACCAGTTACTTAATCTTTTTAAGATGCAATATGTCCAATATAAGGGAGACGCATTCCTGTGAGGACTAAATTAGCACTTTCTGTATATTTCAATACTACTGGGATGTTCAGTATAGTAGCCAGCAGCCACTTGCAGTTATTGAGCCCTTGAAATGTGACTAGTCGGAACTATGATATGCTGTAAATATCAAAAACACCCTGAATATTGGGAGACTTAGTGCTAAAAAAGCAAAATGTCTCACTCATAATTTTATATTGATTGCATGTTGAAATGACATTTCAATAATATTTAACCTTATGTATCTAAACTTAATTTTACTTTTACTTTATTATTGTAGCTACTAGAAAATTTTAAATTACAAATATTTCTATTGTACAGCATTGTCCTGTATGAATATTTTGCCTTTTCTCTCCCCACTAGTCTAAAACCACTCTGAGAGGAGGAATTCTCTCTTATTTATCTTGTCCCAATATCAAGTGAAAATTCTACAAATATATGTAAAATTTATGTTGAATAAAAATAGTAACTTTAATCAGTAGTGTTTAATACAGTTTCCTAAAAAAGCATTGTTTTCTCTATTAATAGGCAAATTCAAAACAATCTTTCTTGATTTTCATCTCATTTATTACTCAGAGTTCCAAATAACATTTGTTTTGGTCTCACTGTTTCATATAACCGATGGGTTGAAGGAGAAACTACAAGAAAAATTAGAAGGCATATTGAATTAAATGAAGGTTAAAAAAATCCACATATTCAAATTTGAAGAATGCATTTTAATTAGTGCCTATAGCATTACATGGAAAAGAAATTCTGAAATAATCTAAACCAGCACCTCAAAAATAATATAGAAGAGCCAAGTAAAGTCAAAGTAAGCAGAAGGAAGGGGATACAAATTTTTAAATGAACAGATATTAGTTAAGTAAAAGAAAAATAGAGGAAAATAAATGTACCTAAAATCTTATTTTTTGAAAGATAAGAAAAATTTATAAATCCCTAGACAGAGAGCTCAGAAAAAAGGTCCTATGTTAAAGGCATAATAGGAGACTATTACAAATTATTGTCGATAATTCAACATAAATGGAATGGAAAAATTCCAAACTAGCAAAACACTAAAAAAATAAATACCCTGAATCATTTGTATCTGTTATGTTAATTGAAATTGTAGCTTAACACCTTCCCCAAAGAAAAGTCCAGACCCATGCAGCTCCAATGCTTAATTCTATCAAAGAAGAAATATCAATTTTATGCATACTCATAAAAACTAGAAGAGGAAATATGTGAGGTGATGGATATGTTAACTAACTTAGTGGGGGGAATTCTTTCACAATGTATACACATATCAAATTATCATGTTGTACACTTTAAATATCTTACAACTTTATGTGTTAATTATACCTCAACAAAGCTATAAAAAATTCCAAAGTACAGATCAATATCCTTTATGAACATAGAACAGAATTCCTTAGGAAAATTTTAGCTAACTGAATCCAGTAATATGTAAAATGAGTAACTTATGACCAAGTATACAGTTCAAAGATTTTTTGGCAAATGTACAATTCCAGGAATTCAAGGTTAGTTTAACATTATAAGTAATTATTGTAATTCACAATATTTATAGACAAAAAAGCAAAACCATTAAATTATCACAACAGAGTCAGAAAATACTTTGTCAAAATGTAACTCCCACTGATGATAAACAACAAACACAACACAGTAACTTGTGGCAAACTAGCTAACATTGTACTTAATGTTGAAAGACTAAATATTTTCACCCAGTATACAGGAAAAGCCAAGTGTATCCACTCTCAACATTTCTATTCAAAATTGTATTGGAGGCCCTAGCCAGTGCAATAATACAAGAAAAAAATACAGTGTGTAGGTAGAAAAGAAGCAGAAAAATTATCTTTATTCATACATAACATAATTCTAAGGAATCCATAAAAAGTAACAAAGTCAAAATAAAACAAGTAAAAATTTATAAATGATTTGAACAGAAACTTCACTAAATATGACATGTTAATTGCTTTTAAAAACACATGAAAAAATGCTCAGCATTATTAGTCATCAGGAAGATGCACATAAAATCTACAATGACATACCCACTAGGCATCCATCAGAATGGTTAAAATAAGAAAGACTGACTATATCAAGTGTTGGTGAATATGTGTAGTAATTGAGAACCTTAAACATTTCTGAAAGGAGTTTAAGTGATACAACCAGTCGGGAAAATATTTTTTGCAATTTCTTAAAAACTTAAATACTTATCTTGTTACTCATCAATCCTACTCCTAGGCATTTACCAAAGAGAAATAGGCATATATGCACACAGAAACTTACACATGTATATTCGTAAGTTTTATTCATAATATTCAAAAACTGGACACAACCAAATGTCCAATAGTAGATGGATAAACAAAATTTGGTAATATTTATACCATAGGTTATTACCTGGCAGTAAATAAGAATGAAGCACTGATCCATGCCACCACACAGATGCATCTCAAAAAAAATTATGCTGAGCAATAGAAACCAGATATAAAAAGTAAGTACTATATGAATGCATCTATATGGAGTTCTAGAAAAGGCAAAACTAGTGTTAGAAAGCAGATCAGTCTTTGCCTTCGTTTCAGGGTGTATGTGAAGGGGTGTGGAGGTGAGAGCGAGTTTTATTGTAAGGATCATGAGTAAAGTCATGTGGACATGTTCTATATTTTGAATGTAGTGATAATTTGTCAAAACTCACTAAAACATTTAAAATGAGTTCATCTTCTGGCTTGTAAATCACACGTCAATGATGTAAATTTAAATAGTGAAAATGAATTGGTTGCTAGGGAGAGGGAATAGATATGAGCAAGGTAAACTCATGAGCAGAGGCACCTAGGGAGGAAAGCATATGGCATGTGTGGGGAGCAGTGATGAGTTCCATTTGACTGGAACAAAAGATAAATGAATAAGAATTGTTGCAACACAAATTGGAAAGGTAAATAGAGTTAGAACATGCAAGGTCATAAATATCAGAATAAACATTTCAGATATTATTTGTGAACCAATGAATGATGGGGCATCAGTTTGTTTTGTTTGCCTTCCCCTTATCCCTTCCCTTCCCTTTCTTAACATTTGGAGTGACATCCTCAGCCAAGTGGATAGACAAGTGTCCAGCAAACCGTGGGAGAAAGCATGCCATGGTTCCTCCTTAAGTGGTAGGATCTCTTTGTTGTCTGATTTGCATAAGCTCCCTGCCCATCAGTGGCAATGTTCCTTTGTTTCTATCATGTCAGCCTTTCTCACAGATACCATCAGCAGAGATCTTAAACACATATGTTCACACAACCAAAATGGAATCACAATGGTGGGCTCTAGGCATTTCTGGAAAAATTTTAAAAAGCATTGGGTAAAAATCAAATATTTTATCAAATATATATTTTAGGTACTATTATTTTAGTCTTTCTTTCCAAAATAACTGCCTTGAGATTTGGATGGAAATATGAAGGCTTTGTCAACTATTTATTCCCAACTCTCAAGCTTAATTTCCATTTGAAGAATCATAAGGATTGGTCACATATACTGGAATATTCCAAAGGCTAAAAGATTCTTTATAAACCTATAAATTTGTTGAGCTCAATATTAGGCAAGACAATGTTTTTCAATCCAGATGGCTAATTTGCATGGCTTCATTTAACACCTGACTTTTCTACATATGTTTGCTTATTGTAAAGACTGTTATAAGAAATACGTTACCTAAAATTTTGAGAGAAAAAATAGCCTGCAAAAACTGGCTGCCAGATTTAAGTCTTGCTATTCATGTTTCTAAAATGAAGGAGAAAAGAGGTTTAAAGGATTTGGGGCTTTGAATAGGCAGTAGCTGTTTCTGCAGCCTCCAGTGAATTAGTCTTCTCTTGGATTAACAAGCTATTAAAGTTTCAGATAGGAACATTTTAATATAAAGTCTTACCGGAAAAGTACAGAGTCAAAATTCAAGTACTACTGTTATTTAATAGTTAAAACTGTAATACAACATTTTTCAAAGGTTTCATAATAAATCATAAAACATCTATATTAAATGAAATTTATTATGTTTATATTGATATGATATAGAATTTTGACATCACTCATTTAATGTTCCATCAAGCACAGATTCACAATCCTTGTCTTCAAGACTAAACACTACCAATGTTATTTCCTATTTGTGTGTGGCATTCCTGATAATTATTTCTTCTTAATGATTATTTTAGCACATTTTTATAATACCATATATCCCATCCATCATTGAGAACTGGATTTTACAAAGTAGCTCAGAAGCATTGTCTGGGGTAGAGATGATGAGATATTGCGACTTGGTCATTTCCATTCCTTCTCTCTGAAATCTTCATTCTGCGTTGCAGTGAATTTGCACAATCATTTCATAGTTATCACAACTGCTTTCTCCTAGGCAGCTAAAGGGAGGGCGGGGGGAAAGCCAGGCAGGAACAGAATAAAAGACAATATCTGAAATTATAGAGATTCACAAACAAAAGGCATTTGGGAACAGGGAGATCCTAGACTTCAATTTTGTCATCATTCAGACTGAAGCCAGAGAGGTCGAGGCTGAGATTTGAATTCTACTTCTCCAACCGAGTGTTGCTTAGGAGAAGTGCAAATTCTCTTGACCTCAGTTTTGTCAACTATAAAATGATAAAAGCTAACTATACATAATAGGGTCTTGTGAGGACAAAGATAATTTGTAAAATTTTAAACCAAATTAAACATCATAGATAGCTACATGGTAACAATATCAGCATCAACAAAAAGCCCCAATATGTGGAAACTTGAATTTGAGTCTTGGCTCCAGAATTGTTAATTAGATGAGCTTGGCATGTTTTCTAAATTTCTCTGAGCCTAATCATTTTTTGATGATAATAATTTCATAGAGTAGTTGTGAGAATTAAGTGTTAGTCTTTTTATGGCAACATACAAAATGGCTGGTTTTTGCTGTGATAGCAATTCTAACAATTCTAAATGTTGAACACCAGCCCTATGGATGAAGTGCCTCTCTCTTCCATTGGCTCAAAATAAAGGCAAGCTCTTCAAACATAATTCAGGCGGAAAATATAGTCAAAGTTCTTTATACTTCTCTAATAATTACTACTTCCAGTTTTGGGGGGGTGGTTTGTTTTGTTTTTAGTCAGAATGAATGCTTTCTCAATAATCAGGCTGGTGTTTTTCTTTATAATATTCCATAATAAATGCAATCTAGGTATGCTTAGGGACCAGTACTCAAATTTAATTCTGTATTCTGTCTTCCCCTCAAGTACTTTAAAAAAAAATAATTTTCATAATTCGTCTATGTCCCTAAATTGATTTCTTTTTCCCATTTTCTTCTGTTTCTTATGCTCAGGAACCTGACCTGTTTTTTCAATAGGTTAAAAATTATCATTTTCTACACAAATTAAAAACCAACTAAAAGATCAGCAGAACACAGTTTTTAAAATTCTATTTCAATTAACCAATTTTTCAATAGTCAGTTACTTGTAGAAGGTATTGTGCTAAGCCCCATAGGGAATTTTTTAAAGTATAGACCTCAGTATACTTATAATTTAACTGTAGATTTGAAAAAATGTACCTACCATGTTCTGGAAATTATGTTAGATACACTATATTTTATTTATTTAGTCCTTACAATAATCCTCTAAAGGTGCATTATTACCATACAGTTGGGGAAACTAAGGCTTAGAGAGATTCCATGTCTTGCCCAAGGTCACATGACTAGGAAATTTGAATTGAGTTGAATTGAATCCAGTTTGGCTCCGTATCCTTTATTCTTTTAATTGTGCATACTAACACATGACTTGGCTATGTTTTTAAAAAACACTCTATTACTGCATTTGATTTGCTAAACATTTTTCAGGGACTTTTCATAAAGGATATTGGTCTCTAGCTTTCTGAGAGTAGTTTTGTCTGGTTTTGATATCAAGGTTAATGCTGGCCTCATAAAATGAGTTGGCACATGTTTTCCCTCTTTTATCATCTTGAACGTTAGTATATAATAGGTATTATTTATTTGTGTGGTAGAATTCATAAATAAAGACACCTGCACCTGGAGTTTTCTTTGTGGGAAGGTTTTTAACTGTGACTTCAACTTTTGAATAGATAAAGGGAAATTTTGGTCATGTATTTTTTTCTTGAATGAATTTTGGTATTTTGTGTCTTTCAGGAAATTGGTCCATTATAAGTTGTCAAATTTATTGGAAAAACAGTCATTCCTGGTATTTTCTTATTTCCCTTTCTATGTCTGTAGAATCTGAAGTGATATGCCCTTCTTCCTGATACTGACAATTATTTTTTCTCCTCTCTCTCATTGTCACACGTTTATTTTGGTTACTATGGACTAATGTTTGCAATCTTCCTGATGTTTTCAAAGAAGCAATTTTTAATTTCATTGACTTTTTCTGCTCCTTAGATGTTTTATAAATCACTAATTTCAGCTCTTACTATTACCATTTCCTTTATTCTGCTTATTTAGAATTTAATTTGGTTTCCTTTCTCAAGTTTCCGCACATGGGAGTTTCTTCAAATAAAAGTTCAAGTGATTTGAGCCTTTTATTTCTAATTTAAGTAGTTAGTCCTATTAATTTACTTCTAAGGACTCCTTTAGCTTAATCACAAAAATTTTGATATGTGTGTTTCATTTTCCCTTACTTCAAACTATTTTCTGTTTTCTCTTGTAATTTCGTCTTTGTCCCATGAGTTATTTAAAAATGTATTGTTTAATTTGCACATATTTGGATATTTTCCAGATTCCTATCTTATTAATTTCTAGTTTAATTCTGTCATAGAGAACATATGCTGTATTATGTCTAATCACATAATTTAAATGCATTTTATGTCTCAGAATATGATCTATCATATAACTATCTCATATGCATTCGAAAAGAATTTGTCTTTGCTGATATTTGGTGTGATTTTCTGTAAATATCAACTTGCTATGAGATTTTAAAAGTCGTTCGAGTCTTCAGTATCTTTAGAGATTTCTACCTACTTGTTATATCAATTATTGGGAGAGAAGTATTAAATTCTTCAATTATAACTGTGGCTGTATCTATTTCTACTTTTAGTTATACTAGTTTTTGCTTCATAGGTTGAGCTCCTCTTGTTAGGTGCAGATAAATCTAGGATATTTATTTTTTCCTTCATAAATTGGTTTTTCTTTGTCATTGTGTAATGTCCCTCTCATTCTTGGTTCCCATATTTCTTATTCTGAGGCTTACATTATCTGATGTTAACATAGCCACTCCAGCTTGCTTTTGATTAGTGTTTGCATGGTGCATATTTTTCCATCAGTTTACATTTCATCTGGTTTTTTTTTCTATTTAAAGTTAATTTCTTATAGACAGCATCTATTTAGGTATTGCATTTTATTGAGTGTAATAATTCTGCTTTGAATTAGAGTGTTTAGCTGGTTTACATTTAATAAAAAATTTTTACATGGTTAAGTTAAAATTTATCTTGCTATTTGCTAGTCTAACCCTTTTCTTCTTCTTTGTCTTATTTTGATTTTTTCTACTAATCTATTTTATCTCCTTATTGGCTTTTTTGTTTGTTTGTTTGTACTAATTGCTATAGATTTTCTAAAATTCACTTTTAGTTTATCACAGTGCAACTTCAAATAATATAATTACAACTCACATACGATACAAGAACCTGACAACACCATGTTTTTATATCTTCCCACTTAATCTTGGTGTTAATTGCTGTCATGCATTTTATTTCTCTGTATGCTACAAACCCTGTAATATATTACTATCTTATTTTAAACAATTATCTTTTATACTATTTAATAACAAGAAGCATTGTATTCTAATACACCCATTTTCCATTTCTCTCACTCTTGTATTTTGTGTGGATTCAGATTTCTATCTGATATCATCTTGCTCCTCCTACCTGATGACCTTTCTTTAATATTTCTTTTTTTTCCTTATATTTATTTTTTATTGAAGTATAGTTGATTTACAATGTTGTGTTAGTTTCAGGTGTAGAGCAAACTGATTCACATATGTATATATATTTTTTAGACTTTTCCACTATAGGTTATTATAAGATATTGAATATAGTTCCCTGTGCTATATAGTAGGACCTTGTTGTTTATCTATTTTATATATAATAGTATGTATCTGTTAATCCCAAGCCCCTAATTTATCCCTTTCTCCTCCTTTCCCTTTTGGTAACCATAAATTTGTTTTCTATCTATTTGTATCTTGTAAATAAGTTCATTTGTATCATTTTTTTTTAGATTAAACATGTAAGTGATATCATATGATATAGGTCTTTCTGTGACTTACTTCACTTAGTATGATAATCTCTAGGTCCATCCATGTTGCTAAAAATGGTATTATTTCATTCTTTTTTATGGCTGAGTAATATTTCCTTGTATGTATTATATATACCACATCTTCTTTATCCATTCATCTGTCTATGGACATTTAGGATGCTTCCATTTCTTGGCTGTTGTAAATAGTGCTGCAATGGACACTGGGGTGCATGTACCTTTTTCAATTATGGTTTTCTCCAGATATATGCTCAGGAGTGGGATTACTAGATCGTATGGTAACTTTATTTTTAGTATTTTAAGGAACTTCTATACTGTTCTCCGTAGTGGCTGCACCGATTTGCATGCCTACCAACAGTGTAGGAGGGTTCCCTTTTCTCCACACCTTCTCCAGCATTTATTGTGTGTAGACTTTTTGATGGCCATTCTGACCAGTGTGAGGTGATACTTCATTGTACTTTTCATTTGCATTTCTCTAATAATTAGTAATGTTGAGCATCTTTTCATATGCTTGTTGGCTATCTGTGTGTCTTCTTTGGAGAAATGTCTATTTAGGTGTCTGCCCATTTTTTGACTGGTTGTTTTTTTGATATTGAGCTGTATTAGCCATTTGTATATTTTGGAAATTAATCCCTTGTTGGTCGCATCATTTGCAAATATTTTCTCCCATTCCGTAGGGTGTCTTTTCATTTTGTTTGTGGTTTCCTTTGCTGTTCAGAAGCTTTTAGGTTTAATTAGGTCCCATTTGTTTATTTTTGCTTTTATTTCCATTGATCTAGAAGACAGATCCAAAAAATATTGCTACAATTTATGTCAAAGAGTGTTCTGCCTACGTTTTCTTCTAGTTTTATACTATGCAGGCTTACATTTAGGTCTTTAATCCATTTTGAGTTTATTTTTCTATGTGGTGTTAGAGAATGTTCTAATTTAATTGTTTTACATGCCACTGTCCAGTTTTCCCAGTGCCACTTACTGAAGAGAATGTCTTTTCTCCATTGTATGTTCTTGTCTCCTTTGTCAAAGAATAATTGACCATAGGTGTGTGGGTTTATTTCTGGGCTCTCTGTTCTGTTCCATTGATCCATATGTCTGTTTTTGTGCCAATAGCAGGCTATTTAGATTACAGTAGCTTTGTAGTATTGTCTGAAGTCTGGGAGGATTATGCCTTCAACTTTATTCTTTTTTCACAGGATTGCTTTGGCAATTGTGGGTCTTTTGTGGTTCCACAAAAATTTTAGGATTATTTGTTCCAGTTCTGTGAAAAATATCATGGGTAATTTGATAGGGATTGCCTTAAATCTGTAGATTGCTTAGGGTAGTATGGCCATTTTAGCCATTTAATTCTTCCAATCTAAGAGCATGGGATATCTTTCCATATCTTTGAATCATCTTTAATTTCCTTTATCAATGTTTTATAGTTCTCAGCATATAAGTTTTTCACCTCCTTGGTCAGGTTTATTTCTAGGTTTTTTCTTTTTTTGACACGATTTTAAAAGGGATTGAATTTTTTACTTTCTCTTTCTGATATTTCATTTTAAGTGTAAAGAAATGCAGCCAATTTTTGTATGTTGATCTTGTATCCTGCTATCATGCTGAATTTGTTCATCAGTTCTAATATGGTTTGTGGAGTCTTTAGCGTTTCTACATGGAGTATAATGTAATCTGCATAAAATAACAATTTTACCTCTTCCCTTCTAATTTGGATAAATTTATTTCTTTTTCTTATCTGATTGCTGTGGGTAGGACTTCCAACACTATGTTGAATAGAAGAGGTGAAAGTGGACATCCTAGTCTTGTTCAAGATTTTAGTGGGAAGGCTTTCAGTTTTTCACCATTGAGTATTATGTTGGTTGTGGTATGATAGCTTTTATTATCTCAACATAATAAAAGCTGTCACAAATAGCTTTTATTATGTTGAGATATGTCCCCTCTATAAGCACATTGGTGAGAGTTTTTATCATGAATGGATGTTGAATTTTATCAAGTGCTTTTTCTGCATCTATAGAAATGATTTTTATAATTCAGGTCTCAGCAGTTGTTCATGTGAAAATATGTTTATTTCCCCTTCACTTTTCAAAGATATTTTAGCATGGTATATAATCCTGGATTTACAGGTGTTTCACTTCTTCTTTCCTTTTTTTTTCTTTTTTGGCCACACCATGCAGCTTGTGTGATCTTAGTTCCCCGACCAGGGATCGGACCCAGGCCCCGGCAGTGAAAGCGCTGAGTCCTAACCGCTGGACAGCTAGGGAATTCCCCCTTTTTCCATTTTTAAAGATGCCATACCTTTGTCTTCTGGCTCTAATTGTCTCACAGGACTTCTGTTGACATTGTTATCTTTGTTTTTTATTCACAGTATACCTTCAAGATTTTCTCTCTTGTATTCTGTTTTCAGTAGTTTGACTACTATATGCCTAGATAAGATTTTCTTTATATTTATATTTGGGGGGGCAGTAATTTGACTTTTAGTTTGTTGAATTTCATTAGTTTTGAAAAATCCTGGGCTCTTATTCTTTTTTTTTTTGCAACCCATCTTTTTTTTATTTTTAATGTCTTTATTGGAGGATAATTGTTTTACAACATTGTGTTAGTTTCTGCTGTACAAAAAAGTGAATCAGCTATATGTATACATGTATCCCCATATCCCCTCCCTCTTAAGCATCCCTCCCACCCTCCCTATCCCACCCCTCTAGGTCTTCACAAAGCATCAAGCTGATCTCCATGTGCTATGCAGCAGCTTCCCACTAGCCATCCGTCTTACATTTGGTAGTGTATGTGTCAGTGCAACTCTCTCACTTCATCCCAGCTTTCCCTTCCCCTGCAGTGTCCTCAAGTCTGTTCTCTACATCTGCATTTTTATTCCTGCCCTGCCACTAGGTTCATCACTACCAGTTTTTTAGATTGCGTATATGTGAGTTAGCATATGATATTTGCTTTTCTCTTTCTGACTTACTTCACTCTGTATGACACACTCTAGGTCCATCCACCTCACTACAAATAACTCAATTTCATTCCTTTTTATGGCTGAGTAATATTCCATTGTATATATGTGCCACATCTTCTTTATCCATTCATCTGTTGATGGA
The DNA here is from genome assembly GCF_009873245.2 of Balaenoptera musculus. Taxonomy (NCBI): domain Eukaryota; kingdom Metazoa; phylum Chordata; class Mammalia; order Artiodactyla; family Balaenopteridae; genus Balaenoptera; species Balaenoptera musculus. The sequence goes on from NC_045793.1 coordinate 54,628,341, forward strand.
CACTTAGGTTGGTTCCATTTCCTGGCTATTGTAAATAGTGCTGCAATGAACATTGGGGTGTACTTCTTGGCTACCATTGCGGGTCTTGCAGACCAAGAACATTTTTGTCAGCACAGAAATTTATATTAAGCAGGCTGGTCTAGAATACATTGTGCTTGTATCATTTATTACTTTTTTTTTAATGTTTTGTATTTTTTTAATTGAGACAAAATTGATGTATTACATCCTGTAAGTTTAAGGTGTACCGTGTGTTGATTTGATACATTTATATATTGCAAGATGATTACCACCTTAGTGTTAGCTAACACCTCTATCACATCACATAATTATCATTTCTTTGTTGTGGTGGGAGTAATTAAGATCTAGTCTCTTAGCAACTTGCAATACAATAATATTATCTATAATAACTATGTTGTGCATTAGATCTCCAGGACTTATTTATCTATTGGTTGCAAATTTGTACCTTAAACAATATCTCCTCAATTCTCCCACCCACCAGCACCTGATAACCACATTTCTACTCTGTTTTTATGAGTTTGGCTTTTTCAGATTCCATACATAAGTGAGTTTTTGGTTTTGTGTGTCTGACTTATCTCACTTGGGATAATGTATTCAAGTTCCATTCATGGTGCAAATGGCAAGATGTTATTCTTTCTCATGGCTGAATAATATTTAATTGTGTGTGTGTGTATACCACATTTTCTTTATCCATTCGTCCACTGATGGACACTCAGGTTGTTTCCATATCTTAGCTATTGTGAATAATGCTGCAATAAACATGGGAGTGCATATATCTCTTCAATATCTGTTTTCATTTCCTTTCAGTATATACCCTGAAGTACAATTGCTGGATCATATGGTAGTTCTATTTTTAATTTTTTGAGGAACCTCCATATTTTCCATAGTGCTTGAACCAAATTACATTCCTGCCAAGGGTGTACAAGTCTTCCCTTTTCTCCACATCCTCACCAACATTGGTTATCTCTTGTCTTCTTGATAGCCATTCTAAAAGGTGTGTGGTGATACCTCACTGTAATATCTCACTGTGGTTTTGATTTCTATTTCCCTGATTATTAGTAACATTGAGCATCTCTTCATGTAGCTGTTAACCATTTGGATGTCATCAACGGAAAAATGCCTAACTCATCTGCCCTTTTTCAATTCAATTGTTTGGCTTTTTAAAATTCAGTTGTATAGATTCCTTGTATATTTTAGGTATTAGCCCCTTATCCAATATACAGTTTGCAAATATTTTCTCCCATTGCATAGGTTGCCTTTTTTGGTTGTTTATTTTGCTGTGCAGAAGCTTTTTAGTTTGATGTATTCCTACTTGTTGATTTTTGCTTTTGCTGCTTATACTTTTGGTGTCATATCTAAAAAATCATTGCCAAGATCTATATCAAGGAGATTTTTCCCTATGAATTCTTCTAGTACATTTATGGTAACAGGTCTTATGTTAAAACCTTCAATATATTTTGACTTCACTTTTGTGAGAGTGTAAGATCCAGTCCAATTTCATTTTTCTGCATGTAGCTGTCCAGTTTTCCCAGCACCATTTGTTAAAGAGATTATTATTTTCCCAATTGAGTGTTGTTGACTTTCTTGTCAAATATTAGTTGACTGTAAATGTGTGGGGGGGATTATTTCTGGGCTCTCAATTCTGTTCCACTGGTTTATGTGTCTATTTTTATGTCAGTACCATTACTGTTTTGATTACTATAGCTTTGTAGTATATTTTGAAATCAGGAAGTGTGATACCTCCTGCTGTGTTCTTCTTTCTAAGGATTTCTTTGGGTATTCAGTGTCTTTTCTGGTTCCTTAAATATTACGGATTTTTTTAAAAAATTGTGATCCTTGCAATGCTGTTGGAATTTTGAGAGGGAGTGCACTGGATCCATAGATGGCTTTGGATAGTATGTACATTTTAACAATATTCTTCCAACCCTTGAACAAAGGATATCTTTTCATTTGTGTCTTCTTTAATTTCTTCATCAAAGTCTCATAGTTTTCAGTGTATAGATCTTTCACTTCCTTGGTTACATTTATTCCTAGTTATTTTATTGTTTTTGATGCTATAGTGAATTGGATAGTTTTCTCTAATTCTTTTTCAGAAGTTCTCTTTTAGCATATGGAAATGCAGCTGATTTCTGTATGTTGACTTTGTATCTTGCAACATTGCTAAATTCATTGATTAGTTCCAACAGTTATTTGGTGGAGTCTTTAGGGAGTTCCTATCATTGCAGATCATATTATCTGCAAATAAAGAGAATTTTACTTCTTTCATTCCAATTTGAATGCCCTTTATTTTCTTTGCCTTGCTTAATTGCTATAGTTAGGACTACCAGTACTGTGATGAATATGAGTGTGAGAATGGGTACCCTGTCTTGTTCCTCATCTTAAAGAAAAAGCTTTCAGTTTTTCACCATTGAGTACTATTTTAGCTTTGGGTAGGTCATATATGGCGTTCATTATGTTGAGTTATGTTCTCTTTATGCCCAGTTTGTTGAAAGTTTTTATATTAGGAAAGGATGTTGTATTTTGTCAAATGCTTCTTCTGCATCGAGATGATCATATGATTTTTGTCTTGTATTTTATTATTGTGGTGTGTCACATTTATTGATTTGTATGTGATGAGCCATCCTTGGGATAAATCCCACTTGATCCTGGTGAATGACCCTTTGTAATGTGCTGTTGAATTTGGTTTGCAAATATTTTGCTGAGAATTTTTACATCTATGTTCATCAGGGATATTGGTCTATAGTTTTCTTTTTTTGTAGTGTCCTTATCTGGCTTTAGTAAAAGAGTAATCCTGGCCTTGTAAAATAAGTTTGGAAGTGTAGAGGAGTTTGAGAAGGATTGGCTATAATTATTCTTTAAAAGTTTGACAGAATTCACCAGTGAAACCATCTGGTCTGGGGCTCATCTGTGTTGGGAGGTTTTTGATTACTGATTCAATCCCTTTACTCATTATTGGTCTACTCACATTTTCTGTTTCTTCCCAATTTTGGTAGGTTGTGCGTTTCTAGGAATCTATTTCTTTTTAAGTTATTCAATTTGTTGACATAATATTGTTTATAGTAGTCTCTCATGATCGTTTGTAATTCTGTAGTATCAGTTGTAATGTCTCCTCTTTCATTTGTAACATTATTTGAGTCTTCTTTTTTCTTAGTTTATCTGAGTATATTCTGTCTACTGGAGCTTGATCTCATTACTGCACTCAGGAGCTGGCTGCAGAGTGGGAGGAGGTGTGGATAGGGTATTGGGGATGATTGCTGACTCCCGTAGGGAGTGCTCCTGCTGTGTGTACATGTGTGGTACTCCCCAGTGCTCATGGGTGGACTTCCTGCTGAGCACACGCATCAGGGTCTGTTTTCCTTTAATGTCCTTTGTTATTCTTATTTCCCTCTTTCCTGATTTCCTCCCTCTTCTCAGTCATGAAGGTCTTGTCCTCAGGACTCTGATTGCTGCTGGAGAGAACGTTTTCTCCAGCTGGGTTCTGTATCACTGGGGTAGTTGGACACTCACTCACTGCTCTCCTTTTCCCCTGAGGGAGAGGTCACCACCACCTGACAGTTCAGCATTGTGCAGGCTTGCCTTGGGTGGAGGCAGCACTGTTGAAGTTGTTCTTACCAACTTCACTGCACCAATGGCATGCTAGAATATCCCTTCAGGAAGTCAGGAAGGCTGGACTTCTGAAATGTCTCTCGTGTCTGTGGATATCTGCTCAGGTCAGCACTCTTCAGGTTTTTTCCCAACTGTGGCAAAAGGTGCTGGGGCAAGTTTGCTTCTCTTCTGGTTCCACAGTCCATACTAAAGTCTGTCTACCTCTTGCTGGATACACAGATGGGTGAGACTCCTCTTACGTCCCTTGGCATATGGTGCTGGATCCCACAGCTCCCACAAAGGCACTTTTGTTCATGAATAAATGTCTAAATTTTTCTTGAAAAGGGGGAACTAAAAAGAGGAACCATGATGCTGACATCACTTCTGTAATTATTACCTTTGATTTACCAACTAGACTATATCTCACACTACTGAAACTTTCTCCTATACATTTTTGTTTTAGTTATGTTTCTAATGTCTTGCTAACAGAAACAAATAAATAAAAAAATGTTTTCCTGATAGCTTTTCTTCCCCCTTCAAGTATCATTACATCAAAATATCCTCCTGGATTTTATGTGCACAAGTAGTCTTACTCTTAATTTGTATTCCATAGACAATAATTTCCCTTTGTTTTCCTAGTCTAATGATTTCTTACTTGGTCTCAGTTATTTATTTAACAAACATTTTAAATGCTTACCATAATCATAGCTAACATCACTAAGCCTTAATATGCTGAGTATTATAACAAGCTCTTTATATTGAGTCTGTTTTAAAATTCTCACAACAGAATAAAATATATTATTCTTCCCAATTTACAGATAAGGGAAATGACTGAGGTTGAGAGGGTAGATGATTTGCCTAAGGAAACACAGCTAGTTTTTGAAAAATTCAATGACAAAACATCATAGTCTGCCCTCTTAACTACTGTGATATTTCCTTTGTGTCAGCTGCCTTAGTACCCTTACCCTGACTGTGTGGAGAAGGAATGAGGAAGGGGGAGAAAAGAAAGTAGCTACAAGCTTAATAAGACATGAAACATGTCAGAGAATAACAGACAAGCTCACCTCTGCTATAGAAACAGGAATGAAAGCTAATAAGTATGTCTGCATATGCTGTGTAGAGACTTGCAAAATGCAGTGTGATTATGCACAAATCCTTGGGTCACTGGCCTCAGAGGAATCAAGGGACAAATTATGTCCATTTGCAGATAGAACAGTGGCTGCTGTAAACAAAAATTGCAATGTTCTGTAGTAACCATTTTCATAGGCCAAAACTGGATCAAAAACAGACCGAGATCTTCTCAACTTGGGCAGAAGCAGGCAGAGAAGATAAAAGAGCAAGCTGGGGAAATGGACCCATTTGTAGGATTAGCTCTTTAGGAAACAGGATGGGAAGGGAGAGTCATGCTATCCAATTGTTAGTGACTTAAGAGACGAAGCCTTCTCTGATTTGATCAAGTCAGAAGTTGAAGTCCAAACCAAAGTCTGGATCATAGGCAAAGAGCCCAGAAAGCAGGTAACAGGGAAAAACAGGTTTGAGGTGGAAAGCTCATCACTGCAAGATCCTAGTTAGTATTGAGGATATAGAAAATAATTCATCACCCAGAAGACAGGGGTTCAGACAGTGTTAAAGTATCAGAGCTGCAAACAATAGAGCTGAAGTTCTAGGTAAGGCTTCAGCTACAGCAGACAACTGTAGTACCAGGCAGAGTCATGGAGGAAGAACCCCAGGCCAAGGCAGTGGGGCAGAGGGTGGTACAAGTTTGATTCCCAGGGGTCACGTAGCTATTCAAAGCTCACACTATCATATACGGGACAACAGATCTTTGGCAGTAGATGTATTCTATACTTACCATCTGGTAAAGCTGGAGCTCTTTGTATATACTCCTTGATTAAGGTAGAGATTAGTTAGGTCAGTCTGTGTACAGCAACTGAGAGGGTCTGGAAAAAGGCAAAAGTTGGCATTCTCCATTGAACAAAGGTGGTTCTGATCTCTATTTCTGGCATCAAAAAATAGTCTTCTGACTTGCAAAGGACTTGTCAGTCACTGATAAACTGCCTTAGCTGTTTTTCTTGCATAAGCCCATGAAAGGCAAATTTGTATTCATCCATATATTTTCTAGTAGGTTCTTTTCCCTCCTTCCATAACCATAGATAATGTATTCTTGGTATATAGATCACTCACATCCTGAAGTATATCTAACATAGAATTTTTAAATACTCATTGTGTATTCTTAGTGAAGCCCGTGTGGCTTGGTCATATGGCTTTATAGCAGTATATAAGCAATATCCATTTACAACACTTGATTAACGCTATTTGAAAAGATTCATTTAAATAATAAATAAATTTTCTTTTCCATTCTCACACCTGTATTTTTATATTTGTTCACAAAATGTTCTCTTAATTCCTAAGAACTATTTCGAAGCTCTCTTCGTAAGAATCAAGAAAAAACACATAAGGGATTTTCGGCTTTTTGTTTTTCCTTAAAACATTGATAAACAAGTACCCGAATTATTACAATTCAATCCCACAAGTATTTACTTTGTGTACATACACTAGAGACACAGAGGTGGATAAGATGCTATAACTACTATCAAGAATCTCAGTCTATCCTGGGTGAAGGTAAAGAGACACACATTCACAAGTAACTACAATGCAAGTCCACAGTGATAAACGGTATAAAACAACTATAAACATTTCCTGTGGGAGCAAAAAGGAAAAAGTGATTGAGATTATGGATATTAAGAAAGAGAAGCCTTGCAAAATATGTAACATTTGAGTTATACCTTAAGGATAGCTATATCAAGAAGGCAGAGAAGGAAAACGAGAGAAGGGGTAAGGGAAAAGGCTATTTTTGGCAGAGGAAGGAAAGAATCAGAGACCGAAAATTGCATGTTTTATTCAAGGGCAGGAAATAGTATCCTGTGTCTGAAGTACAGCGGGTAAGAGGGAACGCTGTTGGAGATAGCAAATTCTGATTATGAAGGGCACTGAACACCATATTGGGGTTTAATTTCAATCCCTAGGAAATGGGAACCCCTAAAAACAGAACTCATAATGGAGACTCAGTTAAGAGAATATCATAGCAGATTTATAAATTTTGAAAACTCTTTGCTTAGATTCTGGAAAGTTTGCTTAATAAAGAAGCACTAGTGGTGGTAAGACAAGTTTGACTTTCAAAATCGATTATGTAAAAGATATTGTTATCTACACTAGGGCAATGGTAGAGAGGTCCATTTGCATATTGTTGAGACAGCACCCTCAAAGAGCCGAATGGTCTTCCTTTGACGCCATAATCAAATAGAGTAAAATGAAGATTCTACATTTTATACATTTAGAGAATGAATGGAGGGAGGAGATATAATCAAACACATTAGGAGGATAGTAAAGGGAAGAGGTGTCAGGAAACAATGAATTTGGTTTGAACCTTTTGTCAGAGGTTTCTAATATGGGCTAGCCACATACCCTGTCTACATTTCCCAGAGTCCCCGGTAGTTAAATGAACCACGTAACTGAGCTCTATGCCCTGTCTACATTTCCCAGAGTCCCCGGTAGTTAAATGAACCACGTAACTGAGCTCTATGCAAGAGAATATAACTGCAGTGATGTGTACCACTTCCAGACCTGGATAAAAAATTCCCCTGTGCATATTTCTTGTTTTATCTTCTCCTGCCACTGAATGCAAGTGACTGTGCTGTCCTAGAGAAAGCAGATGGTGCCTCAGTTCATGGATGAGAGATACCTGAGAACTAGACATACTTTCCTTGAACTGTTAACTTGAGTGATCAATAAAGCGCTATTGTTTTTGAGACATTGTATTGGTTTTGAGACATTGGGGTCTATTTTCTTCTGAAGCTTCGCTGAGCTGAATACAAATGTGTTGAGTTTAAAATTTCTATAACACAATGTTTACAGTGACCCACGAGAGATAAATAAGCAGGGTCCCAAGATTACACAGAGGAGAAGCACCTAACTCAGAATGAGAAGGCTGTGAAAGCTTCCCAGAAATTTACCTTAAGCTGAGACCAGGAGTTTGATGAGATGGAAAATTACTGGGAAAGGCACTCCTCAGAGTAAGAAAGAGTCATCTGGATATGAATATAAGATTGAAGGCCAGGCTTTTTGTGAATTTTGTTTATTGCCATTTGGATTCTGGAAGCAGAGTTAGCAATTAGTTGGTCTTGCTGAGATGTATTAGTTTTATTAAAAGGGTACAACTCTAAGCAGGTTCTTTTGTCTGTTGGATCAAGGAGGTCTTTATTTAATACGTTGTCTTTAATGATGTGGCGAAACTTTAAGCAAGCTTTAATTCAGCTACCTATGCTCCCTAGACTAAGTCTTGAAGCAACTAAAGGTCCCTAGGCCGAAAAAAAAAAAAAGAAGTGGTTTCTTAGCATTACATTAAGGCAACTGCAGAGACTGTCAACAGAGAACGGGGGTGGGGTGGGGGGGTGGTAAAAGTATTTTGACAAACTGGTGCCAAAGGAAATTGGATTTTCCCTCATTTTGTCAGAGGAGGAACAGCACTTTCTAGTGAGCGTGAGAATCACAGCACAGACCCAATTCATCTTCTGTTACTTAAATGATTCTCCTTTGCATTTCATATAAATTTTAAAATGAACTTGTTAATTTCCAAAAACGCAAAATAGGTAGACATTTTATTGGGATGACAGTAAAGCTATATATCAATTTATGTAGGACTGCCATCTTTATAGTACTGAATCATTCAATCAATAAACATCATAAATTTCTATATTTAGGCCTACTTTAATATTTTTTGTCAGTGGTATGCCACTTTTTTTTTTCGTATAGAGTAGTAGCACTTGTGGCAGTTTCGTAGTGGCGGCTGTTGAAAAATTAGATTTATTCCTAGAAGTTTGCTGGTTTATAAAATGGTAACATTTTCCCTACTTAGTTGAAAACTTTTTAAAATGTCATGTCTAGTCGTTTGTTGCTGATATATAGACATGCAATTGATTTTATATACTGATCTTATATCCAGTGATCATGCTAAATTTGCTTATTAAGTCATTTATTCATTCTTTTGGATTTTCTCTAATCACAGTCATGTCAACTATTAAAAATGACAAATCTGTCTCTAACTCTTCTTTTTCATGACTTACTTACAGCACTGGGTAAGACCTTTAATACAATGTTTAATAGAAATGTCATAAGCTAAGCTGACATCCTCTTATTCCTAATCTCAAGTAGAAAGTTTTTAGTATTTCACACTTAAAGTCTGCCAAATATTTTTTATAGATACCATCTCTCAGATTAAGAAAATTACCTTATGGTCCTAGTTGTTTTTTCTACAACTGAGTGAGTGCTGAACTTTATCAAATACTATGTATACATCTAGCAATATGATCATATGATGTTCCTCCTTTAGTACCTTAATTTCCTTTGTAAATGTATACCTTTCCTTATATAAATTAGTAGTTTTTTCAATCAGATGTTACAGATTTTTAAATTAGATTAAAAACCCACAGAAACTCTGCATGGAAGATTTTAATCTGTTAGAAAATTCTGTTTCTAAGTGTCTAAATTTATAATTTAGAAGATAAGATTTTTGATAAAAACATTTAAAATATCATTTTACAAAATGCTTTCGCCAAAGGATGTTTCTCTCACAAACAAACAAACATTTTTTGCTCATTTTCAAAATGTTTGCTTTCCAGACTGACCAACCTAAATGCATTATCAAAGTTTTCTTGGTGTGTTAATAAGCATGTCATAAACTCCTAGTAAATAAATATAAATAAATAAATAAATAAAATAATTTCACTTTTGAGAATTTAAACTTCAGGTCCCCTTACACATTTTCAAAAGGATGTGTGTAAGTAAGTCACTGCAGTTGTATTTGTTAGAGCAAAAGGTTGGAGAAAAACTTATGTATTAGAATAGGCGACGTTAGGCTGAACAGACACCACAATTGTAATGGTTTAAAACAGTAAAGTTTTATTTATTTATTTCATCCTGCGTGCTCAGTGAGGGTCTTTACATGGATTCTGCTTAGAGAATTTATTCACCTACTAGAAGCTTATGGAACAGGAACTGTCCAGAAACATTGAGGGCTGCAGTGATGGAAAAGAAAATGTCGAAGTCTGCCCTATGCTATAAAAATGCTGGCCGAATCAATTCTATTTATTTATTTATTTTGGTAAAAGCAAGGCACATGGCCAGTTTTGGCCAAGGAGAGTAGTAATTTGAACATAATTCTCTTCTATGGTAGGAAATTGAATATTAGTGAACTGATAGGACTGACCCCAGTCTTCAGATCAGCAAATCTTTGGTTCCCTCCCTCTCTCACTTACTCACTCACCTCCTCCCACGAGAAACTACCCAAACACCCCGTCCATTTACTGCTTTGATCTTCAAGCCCTAGGTCTCAGACAGTCATTCCAGGAGTTCACCACAGGCAGATGGACACCCTCTGCCAGACACAGAGTAGTGAAACAGGGACAGCATACCTGCTATGAACACCTCTATTCAGATGGAGAAATATCGAGAAACATATAGCAGTTACTCACATTTAGCAAGGCCAATTCACGCTGGCCATATCCAGAAATGAGCTTTTGTACTGAAAGTGGAGAGTAAGCCTCTGATTGATTTGTCTTCCTAACCTAAGAGTAATTCCCAGTCCACAGCTATCCATGGTCCTTGAGTCCACCCTCTGGGAGGTAATTCTTTTTCCATTATCTTCCTAGGCTACAACTGAAGAAGAAAACATGTGACAACATAACTTTTTAAGTGGTGAAAAGCTTTCTCAGCCCAGTTTCTGCCCACAAAGAGTTAGAAGCACAACAGTCTACTTCAGTCCAGGTTAGTGTTTCTCTTGATAGTATAACTCTCTGAAATAATTTATTGACCTCTTATTTATTTGATTTCAATCATCATTATGTACATACAAATAGCCACAGTCACAATTCTTCCCAGGACATGCCCCTCTATGTATACTTAATTGCAGATACCTTGAGCTATCAGAGTTATATTTTAAAGAAAATCACATTCTTAGTCTTTTTTCACTAAACCATCTTTCCAACAAAAAAATGTATCACCGGCCACTTAACCTGTTCAAATGTTTTAGCTCTTATTTTATGGTCCATATGTTTTATATGATCTTTGCTACAAGGCTGATTTCACAGGCTTTTTCTCTTAATTTTACCTTTTACAGTTAGAAATCAAGACACAATTTCCTCTTACAAACGTCAAGTCCTAACTTTCAGGACTGTCTTCTTCCTTTTCATTTTTCCTTTCAAACTGGCAATTTCTGCTCTGGGCTTATTTATTTCTTCTTCTTCAAGTATAGTTAACAGTAGACAACCCCCACTACTAGTATTCTGTTTCCCAACCTTTCCACCAAACTATAAAGGATGTTACTGACTTGCAAGTTATTGCAGACTACAGTTTTATCACTGTTTCTCCAAAGCTTAATGTAGACCTCCATCCTTCCAACTTACTTACTTAAAAAATTTTTTCTTGCAATTTATCTCCTAACCAGGATGACGATGACACATAGGTCTATGTTATGGTAGCACACTAATTCTGGTATCATTTTTCATAGCAGTAAGTGTGTTTCTCATTCACACAAGGTGTTTAATTAATTAGCACAGGTCCTAATTACTGTACTCCCTTCTGGAGTACACGTGGAAGGAGTACCTTTTTCCAGGCTGAAAAAGGAATTGTACTGGTTTTATTGGTTAAGAAGAAGGAGAGGGAAGGGTAAGAAAAGAGAGAACATGACAAAATATTCACTGTCCCTTAAAGTTTGTACCATGATAGAGAAGTGTGATCTCAAAGGTCGGGAAATGGATATTGTTGAACACAGCCTACCACAAATGGGACTTGTAAATTAATTGTGGGAAATCCATATAAAGAATCTCAAACAGCTATTTTAAAAATAAGAATGATGATGTATGGTATGTAATGATATAGAAAGACCTCCAAGACTAGTGTTATTTAAAAGAAATTTAAGTTTTGACTTGTATGTATAATATGCTAAATTCTGTGTGAAAAGAGAGAGGGGGAGATAAAAATGCATTTTCTTATATAAAGTCTGGAAGAATATGCAAGAGACTGGCTAGAGAAAGGAGGCTATTCACTCACTCTATACTACTTTTTATTCTCGCATTTTGAACCATGTAAATGTACTTCCTCTTCAAAAGTTCTATTAAAAAGAGCTATATTTTAAAGGGACAAATTGTTATGCTTTTAAATTTAGAACAATCTGCTAGATAGCACATGACTGACAACTACATCACAGAAAAATGTCAACTCCTGTAAAACCCCTGGCTTGGTGAAAAGAACATGTTCAATTTAACTCTGCCAATTATTTTTACGTTCTTTTACCCTAATATCCAAAGTCTCAAAGCCATTACCCATGTCATTACGTAATAAAGATTTTACTATTTAAGGTCCTGTTTTTATAAAACTAACCACATTGATGATAGTATTTTGTTCACTTGGGGTTTCCATGTCTGTTTCTGAAATGTTTCTCTGACTGATGTAAGGACTGCATTCCAGGTATATAGTTATAGCTGGAAACTTACATTAAATTCTTTTTAAAATCACAGATAAAACAGTTCTAACATTGATAATGACATTTGCAAGTTTTTACCTTAAAATATTTTGTTATGGAAGAAAATATTTATTGTCAGTAACTTATTTTTTTTCACAGGATGCTAAAGTACCAGAAATGGTAAGTTTCTTTACTAAAAACAGTCTGTCAAACAATCTGAGACTAGTTTTGAAAATCTGTTTTTAAGCCACTGTATAGCAAACTTCCAAACTGAATACATTGTTTTAAATACACTGTTCTCAAATATATTCAATACACTTTTTTTATTTTAGGAATTTCTGTTTTCCAACACTAGATGCTGACCAAGGTATGTGACTAGTTAGGTGTTTGATGTTTTAACTTTTAACTTTTACTACTAAGCAGAAACTTCAGAATCACCTGATGAACATTTATCAAGTTTAGTGAAGACATTCTAAAGCACACATTTTTGTGCTGAATTTCAGATGTCCCAAATGAAATAGAGAGTAAAGTTTTTCCTTAGATTCTTGGGCTGAACTTTTGAAAATTTCCCTAATCACGATGACTTCAGTTTCATCATTAATCATAGACTGATAAAGAATCTTCTTGACAATTTTGAAGTTTGAAACAGATTTCTTGTTACATTTATTACTTTAACCTCATCATCTACCCAAGAAAGAGAATATTCTCCAATTTATATGAATCACCTTGAGCTACATTAGGCATAGGAAAATCTCATCTATAGATTAAGGGAGGACATCATTGTTAACCTATATATGAAATCTAAAAGATTTTAATATTTTTTAAATACAATTTGCCTCCCTCTCTAATAACTCTCTTACTCTCTACTAATTCCACTGTCCCTGCACCCCCATATGGAGACTGTAAGTCCAATACCAGAGCTATGAGTATGATTAGAATCTATTATACTAGAAGGTCAGTTACATCTTGTAAGAAACTGAATTTACTGCAGCTTATGTAATTGTTCAGAGTATCTGCCTAACCTGACTCTTCTATGAATCTGTCCAGTATCTTCAAACTCCATTCATTTACAAACATATTAGCTATATAAAGTTCTCGAACATATAAAGTATTGAATATAATAGCCAACCTTTCATTATCAACTAACAGTAGACTAGAGAAACTCCCATCACTAAAAATGTTTGAGTGAAACAAAACATTTTCATATGAAAACAAAAACTCATCTGAAAACCATGTCTGAGATTTCACTTGGAGTAAACTTCCCATATAGTGAAATCAGGTCTCTTCTCACAGAGTGTGTTTCAACTATAGTTGACCCTTGAACAGTGCCCGGGTTAGGGGTTGCCCGCCCTCTGTATCTGTGGTCCGTATCTGCTGATTGTGTAGCACTGTAGTAGTTACTACTGAAAAGCTGCGCATAAGCAGAGCCACGTTGTTCAAGGGAAAAGTGGATATATTTTGCCAAAACACTAACCCCATCATATTATTTTGTTCAGCTTGCATTGAACTTTATAAAAATGTAACCATATTGTAGTTAATCTTCTACAAGCTTATTTTTCTGTTCAATATTATTTAAGATATATACATGTTTTTTACATATAGCTCTAGTTTATTTTCACTGCTTTAAATTATGCGATTGAGTGAATGTACTATAATTAATAATCAACATTAATTTTGATAGCCATTTAGTTTTCTCCACTTTTTTTCAATTACAGCAGTGCTAAGAACATTATTTTCCATATGCCCTAGTACATACCAGTGATTTTTTTCTCTACAGGAAGCTATATATGCTACTATATACATACATTCAAGTTTACTAGCTTATTCTTGTTTTTCAGGACCCCCATCAGCATTTTATGACTTGGCCTTACACTACATTGCCAAACTTTTTGCTAACCTGGAGGGTTTGAAATAGGATCTCATAGATTGATGATATCTAATTAATTGACTGATAAGATTTGGTATGCTAAAAGAAGTTAAAAGATATTATTTACTACTGGAAAAATTGGTGGGTGTTTGTCAGAATAGTGTATTTAAAAAGTGAATTTTCCAAAATAAATAAATAGATTGATTTTTTTTTTTTAAGTTTTTACTATTATGCACTTTCCTCTTTCTGTGACACAATTCAATGTTGCACTCAGGGGTGCCTGTGCTACATGGTCTCATCTTACCTGAAACATTTTTTTCCTCCTCTCTTTAATAGCATTTGCTCAGGTTTCTCCCTCTCCTTGTATTGCACTTGCCTCTAGTGGTGCCAGCTCCCTCTTAGTGGTGTTTCTAATAGGCAGTGAGCTGAGGAACAAAAAAACCAATCTTCTTACTTTAAAATATGGATGGATGTAGATATTTGGCTCTGAGTTATTAGGCCTCCTCCTTCTAATAAAGTTTCTGGCTTTTTATCAGACAAGTTCTATGATGACTATTTTAGTTGCCTAGAGATCTGAAGTTGTTAGTGACTCAGCTCTGGATAAGTGCTTAAAAATTAATTAATGCATTTAAAAAAATGTTTTCATGTCTGATAAAACACAATTATAATAGTATTCTTTTTTTTTAAGTTTTCCTTTTTTCTTCAAAACTATTATCTACTTTCACATTCTTGCTAAGGTATCAATGGTTTTTCTTTTGGCATTGGTAATATGCCTATTTTTATTTTTCTGAAAAGTACTTAATCAGACAAAAATTTTGTTTCATCTACTACACATGAAAGAGAAATTAAGAGTGAGTCACTGAAGTCTTAGTAGTAAAATAGCAGAGAATTGGCCAGAGCTCTAAATACAGATTTTTATCCTCATGCCACAGTCTTGCAACCCTAGCAAGTACTATATAGACTGTACTGACAAAAGAAATAACTATCTACTTAGCAACTGCTCTCACAGCCAGATACATTAGTACCTGATTTCCCCCTGCCTAAGTTTATCAGTATATGTAAACATTTTTCAGAATCCTCAAAGAACTCTGCTCAGGGAATAGATTATGCATAAAACAAGCTGATGTATTAAATCAATTGCAAAATATCCAAAGGTAGTTATCTATGATGTTGCCTATTTCAGCTGTAAATTTTCTATAATAATTTTTGAGTTCTACAAAGATTTATCCAACTTTAATTTCCAGGTCCACCTCTCATGGTAAATATTAAAAGCAACAAAATTTAATTTTACAGTAAGAAACATAACTAAAAATAAGTTATGCTATGTAAAAAACAATATGATGCATCACATCCTCACTTGGCTTATAATAATCTCCAATCATGTCAGTCAAAACAACATAAATGCTTTAATTTCCCCCAGGAACGTGAAGGAAAACTTCTTAGGGGATTATGAAACTAAATAAAGCTTTTCTTAAGCATGATGAATAATAAGTAATATATTTTAAGTGCACATTAATACAATAACTTATTTTTCCAGTATCTTTTAAAAATCTCTTTTGGGGAAATGAAAATTCATCTACTTCCACAGGTGGTAAGTTATGAGAGGATTTTCAATCTGGATGAGTCTAATATTTATAGAAAAGAGATGTTTTATATAAGCATTTCTTTCTCTGCTTCCACAAGAGTATAACATTTCCTGAAGTGTGGAATTTAAAATTGGAAAATAAACTCTCATAAGCCAAGTGATTCCTTTACTTATATTTCGGGTTTAAAAGGTAAAAGCACTGTTTTAGCCCCAAAAGATTGCTTTTTCTCATATTCTTCTCAGGCATATTATTGTAATTTGAAAAGAGATTCTGAAAATAGAGGCAATAAAACTGTTTCTGCTTGCATGCTGTGAAATCTCCCCACAAGGTTTTAAATTGAACTTGCTCAACAGGCAGAGAGAACCGCCTTCTTTCTTCAAAGACATAAGAGGATTTGTTCAGTAAAAGGACTAACAGCATCCTCTCTGAAAGGGACACGTTGAGTGCGTCTGTGATTGCCGCTCGCATCAACTCTCCTCCTATCAATCATCAGAACACACCAAAATGTGATGCACGGGAGTCAGTTAAAAAACAAGCTAACCTAAGTGCCTGCAAAAAGACATCTTAAAAAGATGATTTGATTTGTACACTTTGTGGTCTGAAAGTCCAAAAGGACCAGTGCTTAGTATATCAATAGCTTGCTCCGTCTGCTACAGGTAAAACTGGAAATAAATTCCATTCTCCTTGATACAGCAAGGTGTAAGACTTGCTTAGACTTTGACTCTAGGTTGGGGGGAGGGGGGAGGTAAAATAAGGATAGGGTAATATTCTATTTCTATAATAATAATGAATTCTTTTCAGTCAGTTCTTCAATAAAAGCAAAAGTGATTTTAACTGGAAGTACATATTATGAAGTTCTAATGAGTTTCGAATCATAAGCCTTTCATATATTTGGTAAGCACTCTGTAAAAATACAGTACCATTTTTAGACTTTTGGGTGCGGGGATAACTGAAAAAAATCAATTAGTTCGAACTGAGTATTTGTTCCAGACTGAATGTTTGTGCCTCCCTAAGATTCATATGTTGAAATCTAATTCCCATTATGATGTTATTTGTAGGTGGTCTTATAAGAAGAGGTCAGAGATATAGATCAATCTCTTTCAGCCACATGAAAACGAAAACACAAGGTGAACTCAACAGTCTGCAACTATGAAGAGGACCCTTGCTAGAACCTGGCCATGTTGACAACATGATCTGAGTTCCAGTCTCAGAACTTTAAGAAGTAATTTCTGTTTATAAGACCCCCCAGTCTACGGTATTTTATTAAACCAGCCAAAACTAACTAAGACACCATTTGACCCTATCCAGACACTTCTCGCTTGGCCTCTGCAAGGTAAAAAGGTGGTTGTGAACACATGAGGGGAGAAAGGTACACTGAAGAATTTAGATAAATGATTGATTAGACAGGAAAATCTGAATGTGAGGTGCCTCTAAAAGGGATGAGAAGTGGCATCACAATGGGATGCTTTGAACTACTCCAGAATATAAAACTAACCCTCAGGAAAGTGTTTCGAGTAGATAAAAACCAATTTAAAAAAAAAAAAAAGGAAGACATTCTTAGACCCCACAGGTTGCTTCAGTCTTCAGTAGAGAAAAGCACGTAGAGCTCTGACTTGACCAACACAAGTGATGATGTTGGACCATTCTGCAGCTCAGCCTGGTTCTCCCCATCCTCATGCCTCTCAAACCGAGACAGCCTTGTCTCAATGCTAATATTGTGCACTGCTGGCTTCCCACTCTGGAGCTTTCCTACTGTCTCTGATGATGAGACATGCAGAACCCTCTTCACACGCAAGGTACCGGCAGACAGACAGAGATCTGCTCGCTCATACATGTTTGCTGGCCAGCCGTGGTTGCTGTATTCGTATGGAATCTGGCTTCCCTGATGGCTGTTTGGAAGGGCCAGATGACATCACATGAACATGTTAATGCCCTTTAGGATGAATTTTAACCAGTAATGGATGGGAAACAGAAAGAAACCAGATAAACGCCTTTCTCTTCTTCTCCCCTAGCAGATACATCACCCTTGTTTCCAGTAAAACTGTCAGCTCTGCAATGCACCACTTTCTCTGCCCTGCTTGCCTTTTATCCTCACATTTGTTTCTAATATTGCACCCCACACACTCATTGAATAAAATTAGTATGTATGTCTTACCTCATGCTCTTCTTCTAGGAAACCTGAATAATTGAAAAGGGGGTTGTTTGTTAGGAAATGGCTGTTTTTTGCAGCTATTTCTCTTAACTATGTACGAATGAAAGAAAGGAAGTTACAAAATAGAACAAGGAAGCAACTATGCAAACAGGAAAAGACAGAAAACGAACAATAAAAACACTCCACTCAGTCATAAAACTCAACAGTTGAGGCAAGAATAAATATATTAGCTAAGTTGCTTTACTTTGGACCACAGCTTGGTAGCATAACTTGGCAAACTTTAATGTGAATTCACTAAGATTTTTTTATAAAGGTGGTCCAGTTTTCTAGGACTTTTGTGTATTGTATACATTTTGAGAGTCACTAACTAACTCTCAAGTAAATAAGATCTGGAGATGACTTCCACTATGTTGCATGAACTTGAGAAAATTAATGAGACAACAAACTTTAAAAGAAGTAATTGAAAGAATTATCTGAATTCTTTCAGATAACACTGCACAATGATGTAACAATATTGGTTGGGGTTATATGGGTGTGGTGATTTTAAAAGCTATTGCTAACTTCTTCAAATTTATGATTGGCACTGTATACCCATGATATGCTTACAAGCAAACCAGGATGTCTGTCTAGATTGCTTCTTAGCTACACCCAAGTAGCCATGTATAAGGATTTTAGCTTTTCTTTTTCCTTTTCACTTTTGATACAAAGTCCCTGCTAGGAGGCTTAGATGCAGACTCATATTTTCTATGCAAAAATCTATGCTAACTTTTGCCTGGAAATGCCAAAGTTGAAAATAACGAGGAATAGTTTCTTAAAAGGTTGGGTGAAGTCACACTCACACAAAGAGTCAGCTGATTCCCATGAGGCAAGTAAAGCCATTTAGGCAGAGGATAAGAAGAACTTCTTAAGAAAACACAAACTGCCTTATGCAAATGCAAGGCCATCCTTCATGATTGCTTTGCAAGTTGAAATGTACCTCTGAGACTTCATTCCAGCTTTGCTGTAGGCCAGTGACTAAGATATCCACAGAATAAAGAAAAAAGCAATGTAATCATTGTTTAGTTGGAAGACATCTGACACAGTGCTGTAACTGAGCACACCCAAATGGTCCATGGGAAGAAGTAGCCACACAATAGCTAGAAATCATCTGCTCATCTCACTATGGAGCTGTGGCAGAAGTACAACAAAAATTGAAAAATATAAAAGGTGCAGTATGGAAGTCACTAATATTATCAGAAGTAGGGGGTGACAGCAAACCTCATTCACATTACTAAAATAGAAAACCTGAAGGAAACCATAAACAACACGAAAAGACAACCCTCAGAATGGGAGAAAATATTTGCAAATGAAGCAACTGACAAAGGATTAATCTCCAAAATTTACAAGCAGCTCATGCAGCTCAATATCAAAAAAAACAAACAACCCAATCCAAAAATGGGCAGAAGACCTAAATAGATATTTCTCCAAAGAAGATATACAGATTGCCAACAAACACATGAGAGGATGCTCAACATCACTAATCATTAGAGAAATGCAAATCAAAACTACAATAAGATATCATCTCACACTGGTCAGAATGGCCGTCATCAAAAAATCTACAAACAATAAATGCTGGAGAGGGTGTGGAGAAAAGGGAACCCTCTTGCACTGTTGGTGGGAATGTAAATTGATACAGTCACTATGGAGAACAGTATGGAGGTTCCTTAAAAAACTAAAAATAGAACTACCATACGACCCAGCAATCCCACTACTGGGCAGATACCCTGAGAAAACCATAATTCAAAAAGAGTTATGTACCACAATGTTCACTGCAGCTCTATTTACAATAGCCAGGACATGGAAGCAACCTAAGTGTCCATCAACAGATGAATGGATAAAGAAGATGTGGCACATATATACAATGGACTATTACTCAGCCATAAAAAGAAACGAAATTGAGTTATTTGTAGTGAGGTGGATGGACCTAGAGTCTGTCATACAGAGTGAAGTAAGTCAGAAAGAGAAAAACAAATACCGTATGCTAACACATATATATGCAATCTAAGAAGAAAAAAAGTCATGAAGAACCTAGGGGGCAAGACAGGAATAAAGACACAGACCTACTAGAGAATGGACTTGAGGATATGGGGAGGGGGAAGGGTAAGCTGGGACAAAGTGAGAGAGTGGCATGGACATATATACACTACCAAACGTCAAATAGATAGCTAGTGGGAAGCAGCTGCATAGCACAGGGAGATCAGCTCGGTGCTTTGTTACCACCTAGAGGGGTGGGATAGGGAGGGTGGGAGGGAGGGAGACACAAAAGGGAAGAGATATGGGGACATATGTGTATGTATAACTGATTCACTTTGTTATAAAGCAGAAACTAACACAACATTGTAAAGCAATTGTACTACAATAAAGATGTTAAAAAAAAATTAAAAAAAAGGAAACCTGGAATAAAATGCAACAATATATAAATTTTTCAAAAAGAAAATGACCATGGCTTGCTTTCTTAAAACCTAGGTTGAACTGAATCTATACATAATATATATTGAGAGTGAGAGTCAACAAAATCTTAACTTCTTTGTACTATTGTTATAAAAAAGTAAAACTAAAGAATGATTTTTTACAATCCTTTGAGAAGACTGCATGTAAGAGCACCAGGAGAGTAAGTGTTACATCTCCTATTCCTAGAAGAACAGTGGTCCATGAGATTATTTATGAGGATTAGGAAAGTTAGCCTCACCCAAACATGATGCACTATTTAAGATTTATTATTCTTGAATAAGCAGTCCTTTCTCTAAAATGCAAGTGCCCCAATAGGATTAAGTGCGTGATAGGTATTAAAAATTCATGTGAATTCGGTGAATTAAATGCTTTCCCTAAGGCCAACTGAGTTTCCATCAAACATACAAGGAGATTATATCTACTAGCTAAGGAGGAGGAAAGTATGTGCCAGGCTGGATAGCCAGGCTGGATAACCAAGCTGGGGAGATGCTAGGATTGTGGGAGTTACCTGGGAACACAAGTGGAAGAATAACATTTGGTCCTTCAAAACGTTGTACATGTCTGACTTTTCCTACTCTTTTTTCTACCAGTAGCAACTTCAAGCTCCCTCTGAAAAATTAACACTAACAAGACTGTAAATGAAGCAGAAATTTTTTGCCATCTAAGAGCTAACCAAGATATAGCAGAATAGGTATAGTTTTTAAAGAAAGCCTACTGATCTCCATGGTTCGTGTAAAGTGGCCCATCTCTAGCCATGACCTCAAACGAACCATATTTTTTCTTTGCCTCACTTCATCATTTTCCTTTCTTCTGTTTTCTATTTCTATCTCATCTCTCCCCACCTTGGTACTGAGAGTTTTGGTCCAAAAACCAGCAGCACTGACATCACCTTGGGAGCTTGTTAGAAATTCAAAATCGTGAGTCCCTCTTCAGATATTAAATTCTGCATTTTCACAAATTTCCCCAGGTGATTCATAAATAAAGTTGCTTATCAAATTTCATTTATTTATAAATTTAAACCTTTTTTACATTATTTGATTTTTTTCCCTTTCTCACCTCTCTTTTCTTGGATCTCTTCATCACTTTCTTTATGTGATGTATTTTTGCTCTTTTTTCATTACATCTTGAGATTATATTCCCTCAATAAGTCTCTAGTAATGCTTTCCCAACTTTACTCATGAAACTTCTGTCAAGAATGGCCTTCTGCTTAATGTGTTGGTATTAGAGCTGGATACAAAAGGTTATCATTTCAATGCACGCTTCTCAATGAAGTCAGTGATAACTCACTTTTGTAACTTGTATCACAGTTTCCACAAATCTTGTATTAGCTACATATTCTCTTATTAGATTTTAAATTATTGGAGGGATTTAAATGAAATCCCTAAAGGTCAACATGCTTTTAATAAATCCTATGCAAATCTTGGCTGAAACATTGCCGGCTTCCTTTGAAACTTGTTAAAGGCTGAGCTCGCCTGGTTTTTGAATAAAATGCCCTTCTCCAAATGGGACACCACCTGCTGAAGTTTTTAAAGAAAGCCTACTGATCTCCATGGTCCATGTAAAGTGGCCCTTCCCTAGTCATGACATCAAATACCTTGCTAACTGCCTAAAAGAAATCCCAAGGGGATACTGTAAGATTTGTCCATTTCCTGAAAGACCAATTAAACTAACCTCATTATATCTTGCATTGCAGCACGCCTCCATCACTGCCAAAAACTCAAGCCTCCCAGAAAGGCCATCATGACCTAGATATAAAACAGAGCATACCTCTGTACATCTACTCATCAACACCATTTTTCACCTGGCTGTTATTTCCCAACGACCATTTCCTTTGTAATTCAAGTTCTGATATCAGTACAATCTAGTCATCTACCTCTTCTCTGAAAACTCCTCATACTACTTGCTCTAATCAAAACCTTGCTGCAACCCAAAGACACTGTTTCTCTTAAAACACTCTCAAACAAAAGCATTCTTCTCTATTCTTGACAGACCTCAGAGACTCTGAGTGGATTAGGTAATTCTTTGATACTGCCAGTTTATATTTCCTCAAAAATACTCTTTCAACTGAAGCTTTCTTTCAGACTGTGCTATCATTTGTATTTATTTGTTGAATATTTTAGCCTTCCCCACCATAACTGCACCAAAATTCTTGGAAATTTCAATACTCACATATACTATTTGTTATAGTACCTCAGCCTTCACTTCCTTGACCTCCTTACTGCCTACATCAGGTTATTCGACCTCATCTCAGTTACCTTTTGTCATGACGAAATACTTGATCTTCTCGTCAAAAGTACTGCATTATCTCCAAAATCTCTGATCACTTCTTCCTATGTCTCCAGTTAATATACACTAGGAACAATACTTTGATCTATCAGGGCCAAGTAGAGAACCAGATCTTTCATTTTTCCATCTAATAATCAGGTGTCCCTATTTGTGGTGTCAGTGACAACCATATGAATAATTGGACCTCCCACCCCCATCCAGCAGTAATGAGAACTTTCCCTTGGGTTTCAATGAAAGCCAAATGGTGAAAGCATACTCTACATTCACCTGCCAGTGATGAGGTAACACCCCTCATCCCTAGCAGGAACAGTATCAGACAAAAACAACTAAATAGGTATTAAATAAGATTCAAAGTCTCTTAAGAAAGTACTCCAAATGTCCAGGTTCCAATAAAAAAAAATCAGTCATTATATCAAGAACCACAAAGATCTCAAAGAATGAAAAAAGACAATCAATAGAAGAGAACACAGGTGACAGAGATGTTAGAATTTTCTGACAAAGATTTTAAAGCAGACATTATATAAATGCTCAACAAGTACTTGTTCACATGCTTAAATCAAAGAGCAAAATATAATGACTCAACAAAAATATAGAAAGTCTAAGCAAAGAAAAGATATGAAGAAGAACCAAACAAATTTTAGGATTGGAAAAAAACTTAGCTATTTAACTAAGGAGATTTCCAAGCAAAGTGTTGAAGCATACTATGGCCTGATTTCTTCTTGCTGCTTTTAGTAAAATGCATAGGAAAGAGATAAATTAAGAGACAAACTTTTAAACATAAAGGGACCAGGGCACGATGATTTTAGAAATCCTCACCTGGCAAAAAATGCTGAAATTAAGAGATTTACTGTCAAAGTATCCTATAGAGAAAAATCTGAGACTGAGGCTTCATAACTTTTTGCTAATACTTTTGAAAGATCAAAAGTTCACAGTATGCAGTTACTTAAGTCTCTTTAAAGAAATTAGAGATTAAACAAGGATTTACTATATAGCACAGGGAACTATATTCAATATCTTGTAATAATTTATAATGGGAAAAATTGGAAAAATATACATATGTATAACTGAATCACTTTACTGTGCACCAGAAACTAACACAATATTGTAAATCAACTATACTTCAATAAAAAAAAGAAAAAAAAAAGAAATTAGAGGTTAACTCATTCATCCCCTCTACTATGTCAGTAAAAAAAAAAAAAATAGAGGAGATTACCTCAAGAAAGATCTGTGCACAAATCTCCTGATTAATGGAGTAAATCCCTTTGGCATACATGGGAGATCTACAGAGTGCTTCAGAATGTTTTAAGAGCAGAAACGTTACCAGTTTGGCTTGAAAGAGAAAGAGGGAAAAAATGAAAGATGTTGGACCTGCAATATTTTTCAATCAGGATAACAGGTTGATAACACTATTCAACTGTAGACACATTCTACTATTAATGAAAAAGGATGAGTGACTCAGAAGGTGGAGTCAAGAGCCCATCGCAGAGTTATGATTCCAAAGAGTGGATCTGTGAGCCTGGTAAAATTATTCCCAGGCCCAGACAACAAAAGGAGTTTGCCCAACTACATTTGAAACTTGCTTGGGGCCAGTGACTTTGTTTTTCCTTCACCTTTTCTCTTTTTGAATGTGAATATCTGTAACTACTACCCTATGCCTCTCTCATTATATTTTTGAACAGATAACTTGATTTCTGAGTTTCAAAGGTCCACAAACAAAGATAAATTGTGCTTCAGGATGGATTATACCCAGAGCCTCATCCCTGTCTTGTATTTATTATTTAGATAATAATATTTGGGACTCTTGAGATTCTATGACTTAGATGAGATTTTGGATTTGAGTTGATGCTGCAGTAAGTTGAGATTTGGGGGAATGTTTGAATGGGGTGAATGCATTTTGTGTGTAGTAGGGTGGTAAATCTTTGGGGGCTATAATGTAGTAGGCAGAATAATGCCCCCTGCCAAAGATGCCCACATCCAGAACTTGTGAATATATTTTGTTAAATGAAAAAAATTAATTAAGGTGGCAGATAGAATTAAGGTTGCTAATTACCTGACTTTAAGCTAGGTGGGCCCAATGTAATCACAAGGTTCTTTAAATGTGTAAGAGGAATGCAAAAGCATTGGTGTCAGAAAGATACATCTAAGAAAGATCTGACCAGTCATTACTGGCTTTGAAAATGGAAGGGAGCTACAATTCAAGGAATGCAGAAAGTGTCTAGAAGCTTGAAAAGGTAAGAAAAACAAGTTTCCCCTAGAGCCTCTAAAAAAGAATACAGCCTTTCCAATACAATGACTTTCAACCAGTGAGACCAGTAAAACTGTAAGATAAATTGATATTGTCTTAGGCCACTAGAGTTGTGTAATTTGCTATAGCAGCCATAGGACAAAAAAGATTTCAATACTAACACTTACAACCATTTGTTAGAATTACCTGACAAAGTTTTTAAGGCAGCTATCATAAAGAAGCTCAACAAGCAATTAGACACATGCTTGAGAATAATGAAAAAATTAAAAGCCTCAACAAAGAAATAGAAAGTTTTAGGAAAGCAAAAGAAGTAGAAGCAAATGGAAATTTAGAACTGGAAAGTGTAATACTAAATAAGAGGCTCAGTGAACAGACTCAAAAGCAGAGTGGAGGAGACAGAGGAAACATCTGAAACTGAAAGATTAAAAAATAGAAGTTCCTCAATTTAAACACAGAGAATTAGACTGAAAAAAATGAGCACAGTGACATGGAGGGTTATAATAAAAGATCTAACATTTATGTCACTGAAGTCCCTGAAGAAGAGGACAAAGAGGGGAGGAATGAAAAAGCTCTTGAAAAAAAATAATGGCTAAAAACTTTTCAAATATGGCAAAAAACATAAAAATACAGCCTAAAAGAGCTAATCAAGTCCTAAATGAGATAAATCAATGCAAAGCCACATAAAAATTAAAATTCTGAAAACTAAATACAAAGATAAAATGTTAAAAGGCACCAGAGAGAAATGAAACCATACCCGTAGTAGGAAATTCTGCCTACTACATTATAGTCCCCAAAGATTTACCACCCTACTACACACTGTCAAACTTCAAATGACAGTGGATTTTGCATCAAAAACTATGGAAGCCAAAAGGAAATGACACTATATTTTTCAAATACTGCAAGAAAACATCTGTTATAACCCAGAATCCTAGATCCAGTAAAAATATCCTACAGGAATGAAAGAAATTAAGATATTCTAGAATTAAAGAACACTAAGAGATTTGTCACTAGCAGACTTACCCTAAAATAACAGCTAAAGGAAATTATGTAAACAAAATGATAAAAGAAGGGACTTTAGAATATCATAAAAGAAGAAACAAGATGGCAAGTAAAAATATGGGTAAATACAACAGACGCCCCTCTTTATTTTCTAAATTGTTTACAGTTGAAACAAAATTATAACACACTCTGAAGTGGTTCTAAATGTATCTAGAAGAAAAGTTATGACAATTTATTATAAATGTAGGAGGATAAAGGAAGTTAATGTGAAGGACTTTTCCTACACTTTAACTGGTAAAATGATGAATACAAAAACTGTGGCAAGTTATGGATAAAACATTTTTGAACTAAGTAAAAATAAAAACACTACTTTTCAGAATTTGTGGCCTGTAACTAAAGCAATGCTTAGAGAAAGTGGATAACACTAAATGCATATATTAAAAGGAAAGAACAATCTAACATTAATAACACAAGCTTTCACCATATAAAACTAGAGAAGAGCAAATAATCCTGAAGCATACACAAGAAAAAATAGAACAGAAACCAATGAAAACAATAGAGAATATCAACTAAACAAAAGATGGTTCCAGGAGAAGTACAGGGGAGAATACAATAATAAACATGTAACCAAACTAATTAAAAAAAAAAAAGATGTAAAACAAAGATTGCCAATATCAGAAATGAAAGGTGTATTATCTCTACTGCTACCATGGAAATTAAAAGGACAATAAAGAAATACTGCAAACAACTCTATGTGAACAAATTTGATAAATTATATGACATTACCTCAAAAAACAAACTACCTAAACTCATCCACAGAAAATACATGTGTCTGGTGCTCCAATTTCTACAGCTGCTGCTGGGGGACACCTGTACATTTCCTGACCCTGGTGGCCAGTGGGGCTTACATTTTTGGGTCCCACAGGACTGTAACCAATGAATAAAAGGTTCTTAAACAACTACCACCCCCAGAGCATAGCAAGAGACAAGAGACCCAGGAGCTTGATCTGTGAAGGAGACCTATTAGCTAATTGTTATGACTGAGGCCTGAAGGGCAGGCTTCTAATTAAACACACATTTAGAACTGATTGTAATCCTTTCCAGGGACCTTGGAGGGTAGGCACTATATTTGTGTTCACCCACTGGCATGTCCCAGAGCATTAGTTTTTCTTGGAGGGGTGATGTACATGCATCTTGTGCTCTGGTTTTTATGTCTGGTGCCCAGGAGACACCCCTTGATAACCTCTCTCTGGTGGCCAGGAGGATTTGCATTCCTGAATCCCATGGGACTGTGGCAATGTGAGAGATGGTTCTTGACAGGCAACCACCCACAGGACACTGCAGGGATGTATGGACTAAGGCACATCTCTCCAGGCTTTCTATGAAAGAGGCCCCTTTTCTTGTCCTAGAGCTTCAGCACGAGGGGCAGGCAGAAAGAAAAACAGGCATAAATATTATTTGAAGAAATAATGGCTGAAACCTTCCATAACCTAGGGAAAGAAACAGACATCCAGATCCAGGAATCCCAGAGAATCCCAAATAAGAGGAAACCAAAGAGACCCACACCAAGACACATTATAATTAAAATGTCAAAAGTTAAGGACAAGGAGTGAATATTAAAAACAACAAGAGAAAAACAACTTGTTATATATAAGGGAAACCCCTTAAGACTATCAGTAAATTTTTCAGCACAAACTTTGCAAGTCAGAAGGAAGTGGCATGATATATTCAAAGTGCTGAAAGAAAAAACTTCCAGCAAGAATACCTTGCCTGACAAAGATATCATTCAGAAGTGAAGGATAGATAGAGTTTCCCAGGCAAGCAAAAGCTAAAGGAATTCATCACCACTAAACTGGCCTTATAAGAAATGTTAAGGGTCTTTCTTTAAGCTGAAAAGAGTGCTAATTAGTAACAAGAATACACATGAAAGAATAAATCTCACTGGCAATAAGGTAAATATGTGGTAAAGATAGTGCATTAATTACTTATAAGGCTAGTATGAAGGGTAAAAGATAAAAGTAGTAAAAATAACTATGATTACAATACTTAGCTAAGGAATACACAAGATAAAGAGATGTAAAATACAACATCAAAAATATCGAATGTGGGTGAGAGTAATAATGTGGAGTTTTATAATGGAATCAAACTTAAGTTGTTATAAATGTAAAATAGACTGTAATAGATATAAGTTGTTATATGTAAGACTTATGGTATCCACAAAACAAAAAACCTACAGTAAATACACAACAGATAAAGAAAAAGGAATCTAAGCATACCACTAAGAAGAGTCATCAAATCACAAAGGAAGAGAAGAAGAGAGGAAGAAATAGACAGAAACTGCAAAAACAGGCAGAAAACAATAAACATAATGGCAATAAGCACGTATCTATTAATAATTACTTTAAATGTAAATGGACTGAATTCTCCAATCAAAAGTCAGAGTAGCTGAATGGATTTTAAAAAAAAAAGAAAACAAAATGACTTATCTATATGCTGCCTACAAGAGACTCACTTTAGATGTAGACACACACACAGAATGAAAGTAAAGGATGCAAAAAGATATTCCATGCAAATAGGAACCAAAAGAAAGAACAGCTAAACTTATATGAGACAACGTGACTTTAAAACAAAGATTATGATGAGACAAAGAAGGATATTACATAATGATAAAGGTGTCAATCCAACAAGAAGGTATAACATTTATAAATATTTATGTACATGACATGGGAGCACCTAAGTATATAATGCAAATATTAACAGAGCTAAAGGGAGAAATAGAGAACAATACAATAATAGTAGGGGACTTTTTAATATCCCACTTAAATAAATGAACAGATTAGCCAAGAGGAAATCAATAAAAAAAAAAATTGGCCTTAAATGACACCTTAGACCAGATGGATGTAACATATATTTACAGAACATTCCATCTAAAATCAATGAAATACAAATTCTTCTCAATTACACATGAACATTTTCCAAGATAGATGATCTGTTAGGCCATAAAACAAGTAAAAAAAAACACAATTACATGAAGAAAACAGAAAAATTCACAATTATGTGGAAATTAAACAACATACTACTGAACAAACAATGGGTCAAAGAATAACTCGAAAGAGAAATTAAAAAAATACCGTGAGACACTGTACACCTAAAATTAATATAATATTGTAAGTCAACTGTACTTCAATAAAAAAAAACCTTGAAAAATATGTAAATGGAAATTTAACATATCAAAATTTATGGGATGTAGTCAAAGCAGTTCTAAGAGGAAGTTCATAGCAATAAATGCCCACCTCAGGAAACAAACGAAAAAAAAAAAAATGTCAAATAAGCCACTTAATTTTACACCTCAAGAAACTAGAAAAAGAACAAATGAAGCCTAAAGTTAGTAGAAGGAAGGAAATAAAGATTAGAGTGGAAATAAATGAAACAGAGACTAAAAAGACAAGAGCTGGTTCTTTGAAAAGATAAACAAATTGACAAACCTTCAGTTAGCCCCACCAAGAAAAAAAACAGGACTCAAATAAATCAGAATGAAAGAGGAGATGTTACAATTGATACCACAGAAATACAAAGGATCATAAGAGACTAAACAATTGTATGCCAACAAATTAGACAGTCTAGAAAAAATGCATAAACTCCTAGAAACATACAACCTATGAATCATTAAGGAATCAAAAATTTGAACATAGTGATTGAAGACTGAATCATGAAGGAATAAAAAATCTGAACATAGTCATTTCCAGTAAGGGACTGAATTATTAATTTAAAAACCCTCCAAACAGAAGTCCAGAACCTGATGACTTCACTGGTGAATTCTACCAGACATGTGAAGAAGAATTAACCCAGTCCTTCTCAAACTCTTACAAAATATAGAAGAGGGGGGAATGTTTATGAACTCATTGTATGAGGCTAGCATTACCCTGAGACCAAAACCAGACAAGGATGCCACAAGAAAAGAAAATAGGACAAAATCCCTGATGAACATAGATGCAAAAATCTTCAACAAAACATTAGCAAACTGAATCCAACATTAGCAAACTAAATCCAACACGACATTAAAAAAAATCATAGACATTGATCAAGTGGAATTTATTCCAGGGATGCAAGGATGGTTCAAAAATCTGCAAATCAGTCAATGTGATACACCACATTAACAAAATGAAGGGTAAAAATCATATGATCACATCAATAGATGCAGAAATCGCATTTGACAAAATTCAGCATCCATTTATGATAAAAACACTGAACAAAGACGGTAGAGAAGGAATGTACCTCAACACAAAAAAGGCTGTATATGACAAGCCCACAGCTAGCATAATACTAAATAATTAAAAGTTGAAAGCTTTTCCTCTAAGACCAGGAACAAGACAAGGATGCCCACTCTTGCCACTTTTATTCAACACAGTATTAGAATTCTTAGCCAGAGCAGTTGAGCAAGAAAAAGAAATAAAAGGCATGCAATCTGGAAAGGAAGAAGGAAAACTGTCACTATTTGTAGGTGACATGCTATTATGTGTAGAAAATCCTAAAGACCATATCAAAAAACTGTTAGAACTAATAAACGAATTCAATAAAGTTATAGGATATAAAATCAGTATGTAAAAATCTGTTGCATTTCTATACACTAATTATAAGCCATCAGAAAGAGAAATTAAGAAAACAATCCCATTTATAATCACATCAAAAACAGTAAAATACCTAGGAAGAAACTTAACCAAGGAGTGAAAGACCTGTACACTGAAAACTATAAGATATTGATTAAAGAAATAGAATAAGGCACAAGTAAAGGAAAGATATTTGGTGCTCATGAATTGGAAGAATATTTGTTAAAATGTCCATACAACCCAAAGCAATATACAGATTCAGTGCAATCTCTATCAAAATCCCAATGGCATTTTTCACATAAATAGAACAAACAATCCTAAAATTTGGATGGAACCATAATCTTGCGAAAGAACAACAAAGCTGGAGGCATCATACTCCATGAATTCAAATTATATTATAACGCTATACTAATAAAAACAGTCTGGTATTGGCATAAAAACAGGCACACAGATAAATGGAACAGAATTTAGAGCACAGAAATAAACCCACACACATATGATCAATTGATTTACAACAAAGAAGCCAAGAATAGAGCTACCATATGATCCTGTAATCCCACTCCTGGGAATATAACCAGAGAAAAACATGGTCCAAAAGGATACATGCATCCCAATGTTCACTGCAGTGCAGTTTACAATAGCCAAGACATGGAAGCAACCTAAATGTCCATTGACAGAAGAATGGATAAAGAAGGTGTGGTACATATATACAATGGAATATGACTCAGCCATTAAAAAGAATGAAATAATGCCATTTGCAGCAACATGGAAGGACCTAGAGATTGTCTTACTGAGAGAAGTAAGTCAGACAGAGAAAGAGAAATATCACATGATATCACTTATGAACAATGTAAAAAAAAAATAGAGATTAAAAAAGAAGGAAGGCAAGAATATACAATAGGGAAAGACAATCTCTTCAATAAATGGTGTTAGGAAAACTATACAGCCATATGGAAAAGAATGAAACTGGATCATTATCTTACACCATACCCAAAAAATAACTCAAAATGTATTAAAGACTTTAATTTAAGACCTGAAACCATAGAACTCCTAGAAGAAAAGCTAGGCAGGAGGACCTTCAAGATGGCAGAGAAGTAAGACATGGAGATGACCTTCCTCCCCACAAATGCATCAAAAATACATCTACATGTGGAACAACTCCTACAGAACACCTACTGAATGCTGGCAGAAGACCTCAGACTTCCCAAAAGGCAAGAAGCTCCCCATGTACCTGGGGAGGGCAAAAGAAAAAAGAAAAAACAGAGACAAAAGAATAGGGAT
Source organism: Balaenoptera musculus (assembly GCF_009873245.2). Taxonomy (NCBI): domain Eukaryota; kingdom Metazoa; phylum Chordata; class Mammalia; order Artiodactyla; family Balaenopteridae; genus Balaenoptera; species Balaenoptera musculus. The sequence goes on from NC_045793.1 coordinate 54,659,975, forward strand.
GGGACCTACACCTCGGGGAGGGAGCTGTGAAGGAGGAAAAGTTTCCACACACTAGGAAGCCCCTACACTGGTGGAGACTGGAGGTGGGAGGGGGGAAGCTTCAGAGCCACGGAGGAGAGCACAGCAACAGGGGTGCAGAGGGCAAAGTGGAGAGAATCCTGCACAGAGGAATGCTGTGGGCCAGCACTCATCAGCCTGAGAGGCTTGTCTGCTCATCGCCAGGGCGGGTGGGGGCTGGGAGCTGAGGCTCAGGCTTTGGAGGTCAGATCCCAGGGAGAGGACTGGGGTTGGCTGCATGAACACAGCCTGAAGGTGGCTAGTGCACCACAGCTAACCGGGAGGGAGTCCAGGAAAAAGTCTAGAACTGACTAAGAGGCAAGAGACCACTGTTTCAGGCTGCGTGAGGAGAGGGGATTCAGAGCACCGCCTAAACGAGCTCCAGAGATGGGCGTGAGCCACAGCTATCAGTGTGGACACCAGAGACAGGCATGAAACGCTATGGCTGCTACTGCAGCCACCAAGAAGTCTCTGTGCAAGCACAGGTCACTATCCACACTCCCCCTGGGAGCCTGCGCAGCCCGCCACAGCCAGGGTCCCGTGATCCAAGGACAACTTCCTCGCCGCGCCTTAGGCTGTCACAACGTCACACCAGCCCCTGCTGCGCAGGCTTGCACTGCATTCCGTACCACTCCCCCGCCCCCCACCCCGGCGTGAGTGAGCCAGAGCCACCTAATCAGCAGCTTCTTTAACCCCGTCCTGTCTGGGTGGGAAACAGATGCCCTCAGACAACCTACACGCAGAGGCAGGGCCAAATCCAAAGCTGAACCCCAGGAGCTGTGCGAACAAAGAAGAGAAAGGGAAATCTCTCTCAGCAGCCTCAGGAGCAGCGGGTTAAATCTCCACAATCAACCTGATGCACCCTGCAACTGTGGAATACCTGAAGAGACAAAGAATCATCCCAAAATTGAGGCGGTGGACTTTGGGAGCAACTGTAGACTTGGGGTTTGCTTTCTGCATCTAATCTGTTTCTGGTTTTATGTTTATCTTAGTTTAGTATTTAGACCTTATTATCATTGGTGGATTTGTTTATTGGTTTGGTTGCTCCCCTCTTTCCTTTTTAATTACTTTTTTATTTTTTCATTTTTAATAATATATTTTTATTTTAATAACTTTATTTTATTTTTTCTTTCTTTTTTTTCCCCCCTTTTCTTCTGAGCTGTGTGGATGACCGGGTCTTGATGCTCCAGCTGGGTGTCAGGCCTGAGCCTCTTAGATGGGAGAGCCGAGTTCAAGACATTGGACCACCAGAGACCTCCCGACCCCACATAATAGCAAATAGTGAAAGCTCTCCCAGAAATCTCCATCTCAATGCTAAGACCCAGGTCCACTCAACGACCAGCAAGCTACAGTGCTGGACACCCCATACCAACAACTAGCAAGAAAGGAACACAACCCCACCCATTAGCAGAGAGGCTGCCTAAAATCATAATAAGTTCACAGACACCCCAAAACACACCACTGGGCATGGTCCTGCTCATCACAAAGACAGGATACAGCCTTACCCACCAGAACCCAGGCACCAGTCCCCTCCACCAGGAAGCCTACACAATCCACTGAACCAACCTTACCCACTGGCGGCAGACAAAAAAAAAACGGGAACTACAGACTTGCAGCCTGTGAAAAGGAGACCCCAAATGCAGTAAGTTAAGTAAAATGAGAAGACAGAGAAATACACAGCAGATGAAGGAGCAAGGTAAAAACACACCAGACCAAATAAATGAAGAGGAAATAGGCAGTCTACCTGAAAAAGAATTCCGAGTAATGAGAGTAAATATGATCCAAAATCTTGGAAATAGAATGGAGAAAATACAAGGAACGTTTAACAAGGACCTAGCAGAACTAAAGAGCAAACAATGATGAACAACACAATAAATGAAGTTAAAAATTCTCTAGAAGGAATCAATAGCAGAATAACTGAAGCAGAAGAAGGAGCAAGTGACCTGGAGATAAAATAGTGGAAATAACTATGCCAGAGCACAATAAAGAAAAAAGAATGAAAATAATTGAGTACAGTCTCAGAGACTTCTGGGACAACACTGAATGCACCAATATTCGAATTATAGGGGTACCAGAAGAAGAAGAGAAAAAGAAAGGGACTGAGAAAATATTTGAAGAGATTATAGCTGAAAACTTCCTTAGTATGGGAAAGGAAATAGTCAATCAAGTCCAGGAAGCATGGAAAGTCCAATACAGGATAAATCCAAGGAGAAACATGCCAAGACATATTAATCAAACTATCAAAAATTAAATACAACGAAAAAAAATTAAAAGCAGCAAGGGAAAAGCAACAAATAACATTCAAGGGAATACCCATAAGGTTAACAGCTGATATCTCAGCAGAAACTCTGCAAGCCAGAAGGTTGTGGCAGGACATATTTAAACTGATGAAAGGGAAAAACTGACAACCAAGATTACTCTACCCAGCAAGGATCTCATTCAGTTTCAATGGAGAAATTAAAACCTTTACAGACAAGCAAAAGCTAAGAGAATTCAGCACCACCAAACCAGCTCTACAACAAATGCTAAAGGAACTTCTTCTCTAGGCAGGAAACACAAGAGAAGGAAAAGACCTAGAATAACAAACCCAAAACAATTAAGAAAATGGTAATAGGAACAAACATATCGATAACTACCTTAAATGTAAATGGATTAAATGCTCCAACCAAAAGACACAGGCTTGCTGAATGGATACAAAAACAAGACCCATATATATGCTGTCTACAAGAGACCCACTTCAGACCTAGGGACACATACAGACTGAAAGAGAGGGGATGGAAAAAGATAGTCCATGCAAATGGAAATCAAAAGAAAGCTGTAGTAGCAATTCTCATATCAGACAAAATAGACTTAAAGACTATTACAAGAGACAAAGAAGGACACTACATAATGATCAAGGGATCAATCCAGGAAGAAGAAATAACAATTGTAAATATTTATGCACCCAACATAGGAGCACCTCAATGTATAAGGTAAATGCTAACAGCCATAAAAGGGGAAATCGACAGTAACACAATCATAGTAAAGGACTTTAACACCCCAGTTTCACCAATGGACACATCATCCAAAATGAAAATAAATAAGGAAACACAAGCTTTAAATGATACATTGAACAAGATGGACTTTACTGATATTTATAGGACATTCCATCCAAAAACCACAGAATACACTTTCTTCTCAAGTGCTCATGGAACATTCTCCAGGATAGATCATATCTTAGGTCACAAATCAAGCCTTCATAAATTTAAGAAAATTGAAATCGTATCAAGTATCTTTCCTGACCACAATGCTATGAGACTAGATATCAAGTAAAGGAAAAAAATCTGTAAAGAATACAAACATATGGAGGCTAAACAATACACTACTAAATAACCAAGATCACTGAAGAAACCAAAGAGGAAATTTAAAAATACCTAGAAACTAATAACAATGAAAACACAACAACCCAAAAGCTCCGGGATGCAGCAAAAGCAGTTCTAGAGGGAAGCTTATAGCAATACAATCCTACCTCAAGAAACAAGAAACATCCCAAATAAACAGCCAAACCTTACACCTAAAGCAATTAGAGAAAGAAGAACAAAAAAACCCCCAAAGTTAGCAGAAGGAAAGAAATCATAAAGATTACATCAGAAATAAATGAAAAAGAAATGAAGGAAACGACACCAAAGATCAATAAAACTAAAGCTGGTTCTTTAAGAAGATTAACAAATTTGATAAACCATTAGCCAGACTCATCAAGAAAAAAAGAGAGAAGATTCAAATCAATACAATTAGAAATGAAAAAGGAGAAGTAACAACTGACACTGCAGAAATACAAAAGATCATGAGAGATTACTACAAGCAAATATATGCCAATAAAATGGACACCCTAGAAGAAATGGACAAATTCTTAGAAAAGCACAACCTTCCAAGACTGAACCAGGATGAAATAGAAAATATAAACAGACCAATCACAAGCACTGAAATTGAGACTGTGATTAAAAATCTTCCAACAGGTCTTCCCTGGTGGTGCAGTGGTTGGGAGTCCGCCTGCCAATGCAGGGGACACGGGTTCATGCCCCAGTCCAGTAGGATCCCATATGCCGCGGAGCAGCTAGGCCCGTGAGCCACAACTACTGAGCCTGCGCGGCTGGGGCCTGTGCTCCGCAACGGGAGAGGCCACGACAGTGAGAGCCCCGCACATCGTGATGAAGAGTGGCCCCGCTTGCCGCAACTGGAGAAAGCCCTCGCACAGAAACAAAGACCCAACACAACCAAAATAAATAAATAAATAAATGAATTTATTAAAAAAAAAAAATCTTCCAACAAAGAAAAGCCCAAGACCAGATGGCTTCACAGGCGAATTCTAACAAACATTTAGAGAAGAGCTAACACCTATCCTTCTCAAACTCCTCCAAAATATAGCAGAGGGAGGAACACTCCCAAATTCATTCTACGAGGTCACCATCACCCTGATACCAAAACCAAAGATGCCACAAAAAAAGAAAACTACAGGCCAATATCAATGATGAACATAGATGCAAAAATCCTCAACAAAATACTAGCAAACAGATTGAAACAGCACATTAAAAGGATAATACACCATGATCAAGTGGGGTTTATCCCAGGAATGCAAGGATTCTTCAATGTATGCAAATCAAACAATGTGATACACCATATTAAGAAACTGAAGGAGAAAAACCATATGGTCATCTCAATAGAGGCAAAGAAAGCTTTTGACAAAATTCAACACCCATTTATGATAAAAACCTTCCAGAAAGTAGGCATAGAGGGAACTTACCTCAACATAATAAAGGCCATATATGACAAACCCACAGCCAATATCGTCCTCAATGGTGAAAAAATAAAACCATTTCCACTAAGATCAGGAAGAAGACAAGGCTACCCACTCTCACCGCTAATCGTCAACACAGTTTTGGAAGTGTTAGCCACAGCAATCAGAGAAGAAAAAGAAATAAAAGGAAACCAAATCGGAAAAGAAGAAGTAAAGCTGTCACTGTTTGCAGATGACATGATACTATACATAGAGAATCCTAAAGATGCTACCAGAAAACTACTAGAGCTAATCAATGGATTTGGTAAGGTTGCAGGATACAAAATTAATGCACAGAAATCTCTTGCATTCCTATACACTAATGATGAAAAATTTGAAAGAGAAATTAAGGAAACACTCCCGTTTACCATTGCAACAAAAAGAATACAATACCTTGGAATAAATCTACCTATGGAGAAAAAAGACCTGTATGCAGAATACTGTAAGACACTGATGAAAGAAATTAAAGATGATACAATCAGATGGAGAGATATACCATGTTTTTGGACTGGGATAATCAACATGGTGAAAATGAGTATACTACCCAAAGCAATCAACAGATTCAATGCAATCCCTAGCAAACTACCAATGGCATATTTCACAGAACTAGAAGAAAAAATTTCAAAATTTGTATGGAAACACAAAAGACCGTGAATAGCCAAAGCAATCTTGAGAAAGAGAAATGGAGGTGGAGGAATCAGGCTCCCTGTCTTCAGACTATACTACAAAGCTACAGTAATCAAGACAGTATGGTACTTGCACAAAAACAGAAATATAGATCAATTTAACAGGATAGAAAGCCCCGAGATAAGGTGAGTATATGTGCATGGGTTTATCTTTGACAAAGGAGGCAAGAATATACAATGGAGAAAAGACAGCCTCTTCAAAAAGTGGTGCTGGGAAAACTGGACAGCTAAATGTAAAAGAATGAAATTAGAACACTCCCTAACACCATACACAAAAATAAACTCAAAATGGATTAGAGACCTAAATGTAAGACCGGACCCTATAAAACTCTTAGAGGAAAACATAGGCAGAACACTCTATGACATAAATCACAGTAAGATCCTTTTTGACCCACCTCCTAGAGAAAGGGAAATAAAAACAAAATAAACAAATGGGACCCAATGAAACTCAAAAGCTTTTCTCAGCAAAGGAAACCATAAACAAGAAGAAAAGTCAACCCTCAGAATGGGAGAAAATATTTGCAAACAAAGCAACTGACAAAGCATTGATCTCCAAAATATACAAGCAGATCATACAGCTCAATATCAGTAAAACAAACAACCCAATCCAAAAATGGGCAGAAGACCTAAATAGACATTTCTCCAAAGAAGATATACAGATTGACAACAAACACATGAAAGGGGCTCAACATCACTAATCATTAGAGAAATGCAAATCAAAACTGCAATGAGGTATCACCTCACACCAGTCAGAATGGCCATCATCAAAAAATCTACTAACAATAAATGCTGGAGAGGGTGTGGAGAAAAGGAACCCTCCTACACTGTTGGTGGGAATGTAAATTGATATAGCCACTATGGAGAACAGTATGGAAGTTCTTTATAAAACTAAAAATAAAACTACCATATGACCTAGTAATCCCACTGCCGGGCATATACCCTGAGAAAACCATAATTCAAAAAGAGACATGTACCACAATGCTCATTGCAGCTCTATTTATAATTGCCAGGACATGGAATCAACCTAAATGTCCATCAACAGATGAATGGATAAAGAAGAAGTGGCACATATAGACAATGGAATATTACTCAGCCGTAAAAAGAAACAAAATTGAGTTATTTGTAGTGAGGTGGATGGACCTAGAGACTGTCATACAGAGTGAAGTAAGTCAGAAAGAGTAAAATAACATATGCTCTCACATATATATGGAATCTAAAAAAAAAAAAAAAAGGTTCTGAAGAACCTAGGGGCAGGACAGGAATGAAGATGCAGATGTAGAGAATGGACTTGAGGACACGGGGAGGGGCAGGGTAAGCTGGGACGAAGTGAGAGAGTAGCATGGACATATATACACTACCAAATGTAAAATAGATAGCTAGTGGGAAGTAGCCGCATAGCTCAGGGAGATCAGCTCAGTGCTTTGTGTCCTACTAGAGGGGTGGGATAGGGAGTGTGGGAGGGAGATGTAAGAGGGAGGAGTTATGGGGATATGTGTATACGTTGTCAAGCAATTATACTCCAATACAAATGTAAAAAATAAATAGAAAGAGAGAGAGAAAGAAAGAAAGAAAGATAAAAGGAAGAAAGAAAGAAAGAAAGAAAGAAAAAAGAAAGAAGGAAAGAAAAAAAGAAAGAAAGAAAGAAGAAAAGAAGGAGGGGGGGGGGGGGGGAGGGAGGGAGGAAGGAAGAAAGAAAGGAAGGAAAGCTAGTCAGTAAGCTCCTTGACTTCGGTCTTGATGATGACTTTTTAAACCTGACACCGAAAGCAAAGCAAGAAAAGCGAAAATAAGCAAATGGGACTACATTTGCTTCTAAAAAGCTTCTACACAGCTAAGGAAATCATTAACAAAATGGAAAGGCAACCTGTGGAATGGAAGAAAATATTTGCAAGTCATATATCTGATAAGGGGTCAAATACCCAAAATATATACAGAGCTCATACAACTAAAAAAAAATCTGATTAAAAACTGGGTAGAAGGGCTTCCCTGGTGGCGCAGTGGTTGAGAATCTGCCTGCCAATGCAGGGCACATGGGTTCGAGCCCTGGTCTGGGAAGATCCCACATGCCGCGGAGCAACTGGGCCCGTGAGCCACAATTACTGAGCCTGCGCGTCTGGAGCCTGTGCTCCACAATAAGGAAGGCCGCGATAGTGAAAGCCCCGCGCACCGCGATGAAGAGTGGCCCCCACTTGCCGCAACTAGAGAAAGCCCTCGCACAGAAACGAAGACCCAACACAGCCATAAATAAATAAAAAACTAAAATAAATTTAAAAAAAAATGGGTAGAAGATCTGAATAGAAATTTTTTCCAAAGAAGACATACAGATGGCCAACAGGTACATGAAAAGATACTTGACACCATTAATCATCAGGGAAATGAAAATCAAACGAGAATGAGGTATCACCTCACACCTGTTAGAATGGCTATTATCAAAAAGATTAGATATAACAAGTATTTGAGAGAATGTGAAGAAAGAGGAACCCTCATGCCTTGTTGAAGGGAATGCAAATTGGTGTAGTCACTATGGAAAACAGTATGGAGGTTTCTCAAAAAATAAAAAAAGGAACAATCATATGATCCATCAATTCCACTGTATTTATCTGAAGAAAATAAAAACACAAACTTGAGAAGTTATTTGCAACCCCGTGCTTTTGCAACATTATTTACAATAGCCAAGATATGGAAACAAACTAAGTGTCCATCAATGAATGAATACTTAACTGCGTGATAGATATATATGTAAAATATTATTCAACCAGATAAAAAATGCAGCCATTTTTGACAACATAAATCGACCCTGAGTACATTATAAGTGAAATAAGTCAGAAAGAGAAATACAAAGTCTTTATGACCTCTCTTATATGTGGAATCTGAAAATAAATTAATTTTTTATTAAAAAGCTCATAGATAACAGAGAACAGATTGGTGGTTGCCAGAGGTAGCGTGTAGGAGGTGAGAGAAATGAGTGAATTGTTTTTGCTTGTTTGTTTTTTAGTGTAAATAAATTGAAATTTTAAAAAGGTTAATATGGAAAGACATAGAATACTGGAGGGAAAAAAAAGAACGTGGATGACTTACCCTATACAATTTTTGAAGACTTACTATAAAGTTATGGTAATCAAGTCAGCATGGTATTGGCTAAAGAAAAGATGCATAGATCTATGGAACAGGATACCAAGCCCAGGAGTAGACCCAAGCAAATAAGATCAACTGATTTTGACAAAGGAGCAAAAGCAATCAAATGAAGAAAGGATAGCCCTTTAAAAAACTGAACATTCATATGGAAAATATGAACTTAGACCATGGATCTTATACCTTACACAAAATTGACTGAAAATGCATCAATATTATAAATTATATATAAATATATAATTCAAAGGTATAGAATTTTTAGAAGAACACATAGGAGAAATCTATGTGACCTTGGTGAAGAGTTTTTAGATATAACATCAAAAGCACAATCCGTGAATGAAAATATTGATAGGTTGGACTTTTTAAAATTTAAAATCTGCTCTATGAAAATCACTGATGAGAATGTAAAAATAAGCCAGAGACTGGGATAAAATTTTACACAATACATATGTTATAATGGATTTGTATCCAAAATATACAAAGAACACTTAGAGCTCAATAATAAGAAAACAAACAACACATTTTTAAAAATAGGCAAAAGATCAGAACATTCATATCACCAAAGAATATATAGAGATGATAAATAAGCATATGAAAAGGTGCTTAATATCATTTATCATTAGGGAAATGCTAAGTAAAAATACCATGAAATACCACAACATACCTATTAGAATAGCCAAAATTCGAAAACCTAACAATAACAATCACTGGTAACTCTCTTTTATTGCTGGTGAGAATGCGAAATGTTACAGTCCCTTAGGAAGACAGTTTGGCAGTTCTTACAAAAGTAAATGTAGTCTTACCATATAATCTAGCAAACACACTCCAAGGTATATACCCATATGAGTTGAAAACTTACATTCACACAAAAACTTGCACATGAATGCTTATAGTAACTTTACTCATAATAACCAAAAACAGGAAACAACTAAGAGGTAAATAGGTAAGTGAAATGTTGCATGTTTATAAAATGTAATACTATTCAGCAATAAGAAAGCATGAGCTATCAAGCCATACAAAGACATGAATGAATCTTAGTTACTGTCTTCCTAAGGGACTGTAACATTTTGCATTCTCACCAGCAATAAAAGAGAGTTACCAGTGATTGTTATTGTTAGGTTTTCGAATTTTGGCTATTCTAATAGGTATGTTGTGGTATTTCATGGTATTTTTACTTAGCATTTCCCTAATGATAAATGATATTAAGCACCTTTTCATATGCTTATTTATCATCTCTATATATTCTTTGGTGATATGAATGTTCTGATCTTTTGCCTATTTTTAAAAATGTGTTGTTTGTTTTCTTATTATTGAGCTCTAAGTGTTCTTTGTATATTTTGGATACAAATCCATTATAACATATGTATTGTATAAAATTTTATCCCAGTCTCTGGCTTATTTTTACATTCTCATCAGTGATTTTCATAGAGCAGATTTTAAATTTTAATGAGCTATCAAGCCATACAAAGACATGAATGAATCTTAGTTACGTATTGAAAAGTGAAATAAGTAAGGCTACATTCTATATGATTCCATTTATATGGCATTTGTAAAAAGTAGTTATAGAGACAGTAAACAGATCAGTGGTTGCCAAAGGTTTACGGTTAGGAGCGATCTGGAGGGTTAGACAGACAAGGTACAGGGAATTTTTTAGGGTGGTTATTTTATGTGATACTTAAATGGTGGATATATACAACTATGCTTTTTGTCAAAACTATTAAAACTTTACAGCACAAAGAACGAGCCCTTAAATATGAAAATATTTAGGAAGCTGAGGACCCCAGGATGGAATACAGGCTATGACACAAAAATCTAACTGTAGTACAAATATATGAAACATCTAAAGAGGCAGGGAGGAAAAGGTGCTAAGCTAAATAACTTCGGAAATGTGTGGTTTCTGTAAGAATAAAGGCAAAAGGAACTACACATAAGCATTGTCCTATAATTGATAAAGTTGTTTCCAAAGGAGGTATGAGTAAACAATTCTGAAATCACTACATATTTATACTAGAATTAAACAATTAAGCAAATGAATGATGCATGATAGGAGCTGAGTTTTACACTGTTGACATTCAAGGTTACAGCAAAGCAAGGGGAGAAGGCTAGAATGATCCACGTGGTAATGGAAACACCAGTAGAGAATCATGTTTAGCTTAATACAGATACGGATATCTAGAAATATTTATAGGTATGTGTACATACACCAGTTAATATACGCAGATATATTTCTTTGATCTGTCTGCTGAGAGGGCCTAGAAACAGTGGCACCAGAGTAGCAACAAACATACCTAGCAGCCAGATCTTTCTTTGTTTCTAATACCATTCTCTAACAAAATGAACTAAGGCTCCTTGGAAAAATGGCTGACTCTTGGGCTGGGGCAGGAAACTTGCAAGATGAGCATGGGGCACCTTATAATGCCAGAAAGTAGAGAAGTACTCTGGAAAAAACCCACAGTGAGGGGGTATGTCAAGAGACACAGGAGCCAATTTGAAGAGCTTACAGTTGCCAAAGCTAGAACAATCTGATAAACAAAAAGTGACACTGGATTATAACTCACCTCGAAGTATAAAATAAATATTTATAAGTATATACTGATACGGATCAGTGATTGAATACATAAATAGAGAATAGACAAATCTCCCTTGCAGAAGAATACTACATAATTTATGTAGATAATCCACTTTCAAGGAGGTGGAACTTAACTCTCTAGTACGTAAGTTTGTGTTGCACAACAGTGAATTCCTTCCAAAGAGCACAAGGGGAAAAAGAGAGTAACTTTACAGTAGAGAAACCTGACAAGCACTACTTCAGCCTTGGTAATAAAGGTCAACATCAAGAGTCATAAATCATGTTGATAGTATTTATCTTTGATGTGATGTGACAAGAATGGTATTTAACCTCTATGGTCTTACTTCCAAAAACCCATAACCCAAGTCTAATCATGAGAAACACATCAGACAAATCTCAGTTGAGAGACAGTCTACAAAATATCCGACCACTACTCATCAAAACTGTCAAGGGCATCGAAACCAAGGAAAGTCTGAGAAACTGTCAAAACCAAGTGGAGCCCAAGGAGACACAACTAAATGTAATGTAATATCCTGGATGGGATCATATGGGAACAGAACTAGGTGAGAACTAAGGAAATCTGAATAAGATATGCACTTTAGTTAATGATAATGTAAAAATATTGTTTCATTAATTGGGACAAATGTGCCACAACATGTTAATGATAGGGGAAACTGGCCATGGGTTTATCAGGACTCTGTTATCTTTACAACTTTTCTATAAATCCACAACTATTCTGAAATAAGTTTGTTTAAAAAAAAATGCATGGATCAATAAGCACGTATTTCTCAAACTTTTACAATGGTTCTACATTTAACTAAAAATGTATTTACAAAGACAGACAATCTAATGTCACACCACAATTAGATACCAGGATTTTGGAGCCTACTTCTTTGCAGGTGGCAAACTCTGGATGAATCAGAGCTTCCCAGTCTGGGTGATGACACAATCTGCAAAGTGTTTTAAAAACACAACTTCTGGAATCAAATCACCCATTGTGGATAGTAGATAATTCCTTGACTGGTGTGGGTTAAGGATGGAAGGTTACTTTGCAGGGATGGCTGTAGGGCATGAACCATCATAGCCCTTTTTTACATGTTACTTTCTTGTCAATACCACTCTCTTCAAAGTTGAGTAGAATTTGGGGCAATTTGCATGTGGTCCACTCCAGAGGCCTTATTGAATCAGGATTCCTATATCTATAGCTTACTCTGGAGACTGTTTTTGTTAGCAGCAGGCTTTGGTGTTCTTGCCAACTCACCATCCTACCCAAATCCCCAATCAAGAACTCAGCTTAATGTCTTCAGTCTTGGTTTCTAAGAAAGTGCAAAGCAGAGTAGCCTAGAATGGGCAGTTATATTCTCTCCCTTACTCCAAAGCTAGATCTCTTCAGAGACTCCTTCTAACCTCCGTAGTTCTCAAGGTGTTACAACAGGGAATATGCCACAAAGGAAGACTGAGAGGGATCTGGTAGACAGAACAGTAAATAGATTGGTTACTTGTAAATTACTGAATCAATTACTTGATTATTGATCAATCAACTAGTTAGTTGAATGAACTAACTAGCTAACTAACTAAATTAACTAGGATATTTTCTAGAGCTGGCAGGTGCTATTAAACAGATAAAATGGAAGAATAGCATTGGGGGTACTGCTTTAGTGATGTGGGTAAAGCAGACTGCTTTGAAGAGCCACCTCAAAATTGAGACATGAATAACGAGAAAGAAAATGTCAGAGTAGAATTTCAGTGAAGAGAATTATTTAACAGGAGGAGCATGTGCAAAGCCCCTGAGGTGGTATCAGCGTTGGCCTGTTTGAAGGACAGCTAGAAGGCCAGTGTGATGGAGAGCAGTGAATAAGGAGTGAAAAGAGTTAGGGAGGTAAACAGCAGGACCAAATCCTGTAGTATCTGTAGGCCTTGATAACAAAACGGAAGCCAGGGGAGGGATGATCTGATTGTTTTACAAAGATTACTCTGCCTCTATAAACAGGTTGGAACAGAAGGATTAATGGTAGAGACAGGAAACCATTAGGAGAGGACCAACATAAGAACAGTTTGGTGATTGTGGCTTGGATCAGCATTCTATTATAACTAAGAAAACAAACAAAAATCCAGTAAAAAAAAAAATCAGCATTTAAACATAAATAATAGATGACTTTCTAACATAAGCTCTGAAATACGTTGTCCAAGGAGAAACAAAAACTTTTTCATTCAGTGTTGAAAGGTGTTTGACTCCATGCTCAGAGATCAGAAGTGCTTCTGTGAAAGACGATGAATTAGAAATTCCAGTAAAGTCTTAATATGTTCATCCAGCATGGAAAATAGGTATGAAATATCTTGAAGAGCCTACATATCCGTGGAAAATCTCAAAGGGACTTGCTACCTTAGGACCAGACAAAGAAAAATTGTTACAACTGATAGCACAGAAATACAAAAGATCATAAGAAACTACTATGAATACCTACATGCCAACAAACAGGATAGCCTAGAAGAAGTGTATAATATCCTGGTAATATATAACCTACAAAGACTGAATCAGGAAGAAACAGAAAACCTAAACAGATCACTGATGAGTAAGGAGATTAAATCAAATAAAAAACCTTCAAACAAAGAAAAGCCTAGGACCAGGTGGCTTCACTGGTGAATTTTACCAAACATTTAAAGAAGAATTACACCAATCCCTCTCAAACTCTTCCAAAAACAGAACAGGAGGGAATCCTCCTAAACTCATTTTTTGATGCCAGAATTACACTGATCCCAAAGCCAGATAAGGACACTACAAGAAAATAAAGCTATAGGGCAATATCCTTGATAAATACAGATACAAAAATCCTCAACAGAATGTTAGCAAACTCAGTTCAGCAGCACATTAAAAGAATCATACCCATGATCAAGAGGAATTCGTCTTTGCAATGCAAGGATAGTTCAACATACACAAATCAATGAATATGAAACATCCAATGAATAGAATAAAAGGTAAAAATCATATGATTATCTTGATGCAGAAAAAGCATCTGAAAAAATTCAACATCCATTCATGACTAAAAACTAAATTAAGCAAGTGGGACTATATCAAACTGAAAAGTTTCTCCATAGAAAAGGAAAGTTAACGAGGCAGCCTATGGAATGGGAGATAATATTTGCAAACCATATATCTGATAAGGGGTTAATATCTAAAATGTATAAGGAGCTTGTACAAATCAATAGCACAAAAACCAAACAACCAAATTTAAAAATGGGCAAATGTAGACAATTTTCCAAAGAAGACATGCAAATGGCCAAGAGGTATATGAAAAGATGCTCAACATCACTCATCATCAGGGAAATGCAAATCAAAACCACAATTAGATATTATGGCACATCTGTTAGGATGGCTATCACCAAAAAGTCAGAAGATAACAAGCATTAACAAGGTTGTGGAGGAAAGAGAACCCTTGTACATTGTTGATTGTAATGAAAATTAATACAGCCATTTTGGATAACATTTTGGAAGGTCCTCAAACTACCATATGATCCAGCAATCCTACTTCTGATTATATATCTGAAGGAAACAAAATCAGTATCTCAAAGAAATATCTGTACTTCCACGTTCACTGCAGCATTATTCACCATAGAAACAACCTAAATGTCCATTAACAGTTGAATAGATAAAGAAAATGTGATTATCTATCTGTCTGTCTGTCTATCTATCTATCAATCTATCCATCCATCCATGCATCTATCCATCTACCTACCTACCTACATACCTACCTACCTATCTATCCATACATTTATATACAATGAGACATTGTCCAGCCTCAAAAAAGAATCAAATATTGGCATTTATAACAATATGAATGAACCTGGAGGGCATTGTGTTAAGTGTAATAAGCCAGGTACAGAAAGACAAATACTGTGTGATCTTATTTATATGGGAAATCTAAGAAAAAAAACTTGAACTCATAGTAATGAGTAGAATGGTGGTTACCAGAGGCTAGGAGGTGGGAAAAAGGGAGATATTGATCAAAGGGTAAAAACATTTAGTTATAAGATGAATAAGTTCTGGCGACCTAATGTATAGCACGGTGACTACAGTTAGTAATAACATACTGTATCGTGAAATTTTCTAACAGAATCGATCTCAAGTGTTTTTACCACACACACACACACACACAAATCTAACTGTGTGAGGTACTGGATATATTAATTAGCTTGATTTGTGGTATACACAAAAGTGTATACATTTTATCAGAACACCTCAAAATATACAATTTTATTTGTAAATCATACCTTAATAAGTCTGGGGGAAAAATGATAAAGAATTATACATTAATTGTAAACTTTATCTAACCTACTACTCTCTTACAGTCTGTACCTTTGGCAGTTATTTAAATTTCAGTCCTAGGTCTGATATTCTGCTTAAGAGATGGAGAACCAAACATTTTTAATAGCTCTTGCCATTTTTGTTTCAGTTCTTAACTGTGATTGCATAAGTGGATGCCAGGTGTGTGCTTTAGGGTATGTAGTCCTCTGGAAGCAATGCTATTCGAAAGTTCATTTTCTCTGTTCTGTTCTCTGTGTCTCAAGGTGCTGGGGTGAAATGTTTAGGCCTCGATATAAGATAATAAAATGACTTTTCTGTCTAAAGGATTCATTGCCAGGCCATAAAAGCATTTTTAATTTACAGTTTTTCTCTATATCTCATTACAGATGTTTTCACTGCAGAGTTAATCACCTTGACCTATGAGGAAGGTAAGACCAGATGAATGAGAATTTGTTATTTAAATCTTTCATAGTCATTGTACATAGCATTGCCCATTTTTTGAAAGAAAAAAGAAAAATAATAAATTATATATTCATTAAAAGTAACTTTTTTGATAAAGGGAGATGAAATAAACTGTTGCACTTATTTTAACTTTTTAACCTTTTTTAACAATGATATTTCTAAAGTTAGTATCTTACCTGCCATCACATTTTAGTTTTTACACGAATCTTTTATCCAACTATCTGGTACCCTTTGATTTATGAACTTTAAAAAAGATTATAAATCAGGAAAGGGTCAAATCACAAGGGCTGTAGAAGGAAGAACAGATCTGAAATATATTCATGAATACCAAAAAAAAAGTTAAAAACATATTTGTAATTTACAGCTTCCCTGAGGCAGCAATAACTAATACACTGAAAATTTACCCATTTTATGCATCTATTTTGCTTGTTTTACTACTTTGCTTTTCATAAAAAACACATTTATTTCAGTGACTGTCACTTCTTTTGACATTTATGTGATCTCTGAGCTAGTGTGAAAATACACATATTTCTACTTTACAATTTTTATTGAAAAATTATTTACAAATATATATCAATGCTTTTTTGTTCCACACTAGAATTATTTTCATTGTTCTTTTTTTTCTATCAGTCACTTCAGAAAATCAGTCTTGCAGCTTATTTAAACATCTGCTTTAAATCTTTTTTTCAATTGCTGCTTGAATGACATTTTATCATTAACTATAAAGAGGAACAAGTGGAAATTTTCAGAGCACAGGTCACCAAAAATTATTCAATAAGAATAACACTGTAAATTACACTTAAATGACACTGCCCTCATAAATACTCTATGCGATTCACAGCTGTAACCTAATGAGTTTTCATATTGTTCCTGGGAGTCGGTGGAATGGTGTGAACAAATGAGTATTTTCATATGTATGGTAGTAGTATACACTTGAGCAGAGTAAACAGAAGCAGGTGGCGCCTCAGTACCTGCTTCCCAAAAGAATAGCCATGAAGAAGCCAAGTCTTGGATTTCATATTTTATTGAATAAAATTTTAGATAATAAGGCAAGGGAATGGTAGTGGGTACCTCCTGCTTTTGCCCGCTTAGCATTAATTCCAACATCTTCTAGCAAGAACATCCAGATTTTTTTCATTCTTGTATAATGTATTTCAGATGTGACTCGCTGTATCCCGTTTCAGGGATGGTGCCTTGATGCAGGCCTAGTCCTTTAGGACCTTCCTTCCTCTTGAATGATTCAGTAATTGATTGAACTAAAGCAAACCTCCACTGCAAAGGAATACACTACACATATGCTATATATTCCAAGGGTGTTCCCTTTACAAAATACTATCTTATGTTTCACCGTCGTGTGTATGCTATTTATGAATTTATCACCTCTCACCTTTGAATTCACCATTTAATATATGTTCTGTGATAACAGATGGAATTCCTTTAAGTATTTCTCCTTTAATGTGAGCATGACTTTAAGCTCTCTCCGTACAGAGGAGTGCTGGAGGGAAATTGCACATGGAAGGGGCCCTCCAGTATTTTCCAGCTGTAGCACAGGGTGGAAGTGCCAGAAATATGGATGTGAGGATATCAGGTAGAACTCTGCTGTAGCCATTGGCCTGGAATGCAAGAATCTTTGGCAGCCTTACAGCCCTGGCCTGGAAATAAACTTTCTGTAGTTCACTTGACCGAGACAACCGTTGCCCTAACGGTTTCTCATCCACATCAGCACCATGATTTCCTCTGCAGTTCCCTGAGCAGCATGCCTGCAGCAGTCTTTGACCCAGCAGACTCTTGTCTTTTGCAAGCAACCATAAAGATACATCACTTACTGAGGAATCCCATGCCCTCCTGTTTTCTCTGCAGTCCTTTGTACGGCCCACCCATGCCCCAGGGGATTCTCACTGAGCCTCTACTAACACTTACAGCTCTTCTGCAGCCCAAAGTGTTTCCACCTCTCTGTAAACTTCTGCTACAGCTGCTGAATGCCTACTCCTTGCCTGCAATCTAGACGGTTGCCTCCTGCTTGCCCAATGATGGCAGATAAGCTCCAGCTTCTCTCTACTATGATTGAGCTTGAAGTGAGCTCAACCATACCTTCTCCAAATATATTTGTTACATCCGTCAGATATGTGTATATATGTGTGTGTATATATATATATATATATATGTGTGTATATATGTGTGTATATATATATATGTGTGTATATATGTGTGTATATATATATATGTTACTCTATTTGTAGAGTTTAATGATTCTATTTTAAACCTCCCCTGTGCGTATCTATCTCCTAATTGGATCCAGATGGATACAATGCAATTAACCAATTCATATTGTGAACCTATTGCTGTTCATAATTTTTCACTATCATTAAGAAAACAACAAAGAACATCTTTGATCATAAACCTTTGCATGTGTCTGTGATTATTTCCTTAGACAAAATTGCTAGAAGAGGAATTCCTACTTTGAAAATTATATACATTTTTGAGACCTTGATATATTGTTTCAAAATAACCCTCCAGAAAGGATGTAATAAAAGTATACCTCTAGGAAAGTGTAGAATGCCTAAGTCCCATTACCTTATAATAAGCATGGTTTATAGAAAGAGAAAAAGAAAAAGAAATGCACTAAGATTGCCCAACAGCTTCCCCATAGCCTACAAAACATCTACCAAAGGTGAGTAAACCCACTTATCACAGCTTGTGTTGGACTCTTAGAGGTTATTACTTAAAGAAATAAAAGTAGTATTGAATGGAAAATTATTTCTAGGTCCCTCTTGACTTGTAAACCCACCACACCCCAGTGCCCTCTCCACTTTCACTTACACCGGAAACCAGAACCTCTTCACATCTCATCTCTTCATTCATTAGAAACCTCAAAGGAACTCAGAAGGCTTACAGCTAAGCCAAGTGTGAGTTTAAAAAGCTGATCAGTCACCTTAAGCATCACTTACTGTCTTCCTGGAAAAAAGCATTCTGACTTCCAAACATATTGTAGTGTTTAAAAAAAAAAAAAACAAACTTTTTTTTTTAAACTAATGAAGTATTAAACTTTATTTCCTCAGTGAGGAGCATGATTAAATTCTGAGAATTGAAGGACATTTGCCACAAACACTGAAAATCTGAAATTCCTGATTGTTGATCTGGCTTAAATCAAAAGACATCACTTTAAATTAATAATAATACTCCACTGAATTGTACAGACAACAGATCAAATTTTAACAAGCTGGTAGTAAAAATTAAAATTAAACTAACTAGGAAAAGGCAGTGAGTCGAGATGACTATAGACTTGGAAATCAATTGACTCACCTCCCAGTAAAACTGAGAAATTCACTTCAGCTTCTGGCCCTTTCTCAATCATTAACTAGGAAATCCAGAACCACCTTATATACTTTTTCAGAACCACCTATATTTAACAGGTATATTTAGAAAGAGGTAAATGTCTATGCTCTAAGGTCTAAGGCACTTTACTGTTCTTAAATATTTGCTATCTACTCAATTACCTAGATTCTGGACCTTAACTCTTTCTTTAGACACTCAGCAAGTGTGGCAGTCTTCATTTATTCCAAATGTATCAACTGCTTTGCCCAGGTACCTGGGCTTCCACAGGTCATGCTACAGTGACTTGATAACCAGGCTGAACCTCCTCATTGACTCTCTCTTTGTTCCAAACATTTTCCAGACATGATACTAAATGATCACCCATATGAACGTAAAAAAAGGACTAAATTCTCAGGCTGCTTGATTTGGTCACTTGTATAGACGTAGCCTTCATTTTTTTGAAATAAGGCAATAGTTTTCCTACATTCTTGCTAATTAAAGTGTGAAGATTAGTGGCTTACTGTTTTTAAAAGCTTTTTGGTGTCCTCAAGAATAAGATCTCACTAATAGGCAAGGGGTCATTATGTCTCCATTGTGTTGCTTCATAACTGCACAAAGAGATGAAAAATCTAGTAACCTAATTCCATTCTCATTAGTTCCATGAATTTACTATAAACTCCTGGTCAGAGCCTTGGCACTGTCCTATTAATAGACATATGAAAAGCCAAGAAAAGAGAACACATTCTTTTGAACTTGAACTCCTCGTTGACAGGAAATGAATAGAGCAGTGTTTTCTTTGAGAAGTCCCTGCACTCAGCAATCCCAAAGCTGTGGCTGCTTCAAAGAGGCTTCCTGCAGAGTGACAGACTCCCTTCCGAGGAAGAAAGATGGGATTGAAAGCTCTACTGGATCTCAGCATCACAGGGTTCTGCACATGGCAGCATTTCAAAGTCTTCCTTATTCCCTTCTGTGGGACAATGTCACTTTAGTAAAATGCGACTAGGTAGAAAAGTAAAGTGAAATCATGCAGGTTTTTGTCGCCTACTCAGCACCTCTAAAGCTCTATCATCCCCCACTTTGTTGAGAAGATAAAATGTTCAAGTTTTGGGGACCCAAACCACATATGTGGTCAGCTGAATAATGCCCCCAAAGATGTCCACATCCTCATTTCTGGAACCTGTGGATATGCTACCTTACATGGTAAAGGCTACTTTGTATATGTGCTTAAGTTAAAGACCTTGAGATGAAGGGGTTATCCTGGATTATTCAGTTGGGCCAAAGTAATTAAAAGTGATCAAAGTCATAAAAAGGAGATGTTACCATGGAACCAGATGTTGGAGTGCTGAGCTTTGAAGATGGAAGATGGGGCCACAAGCAAATGTATGCTGGTGGCCCCTAGAAGCTGGTAAAGGCAAGGAAACTGATACTCCCCCAAAGCTCCTAGAAGGAATACAGCCTGGCCAACTCCTTGATTTTAGACTTCTGAACTTTAAAACTGTAAGAACATAATTTTCTTAATGTCACTAAGTTTGTGGTAATTTACTACAGCAGCCATAGGACAGTAACACAGGAAGCAATTAACATATATCAAGTACCTATAATGAATTTAGGTTTGTGACTGCTTAGGGATCTCATAAGGATGATATTCATGACAAAGAATGAGTGCCACTAAAATCTCCAAAGACACAAGAAAGGAACATCACAGAGACTGGTAGGAACTAAATGGTGGCCTGGGATAGAGGCCAGAGCAAGTCTCCTAAAAACCTAAAAACGTCGTCCTAAAATCCACCCCCTTATTGAGTCACGTTCCCACTTGAAAAGTCTTTGGTCTAATAGATTACTTGTTAAAACATTGAATGTGGTATTAAAACATGTTAATATGTTGCGTCCAGTCTATCTCTTAGGCCTCATTTCCTCCTTGCACAGCACATGCCAGATGCATGCCTCGAACAAACTCCCCAGTGCTGGGCCCTCTGATTAGAATGCCTGACTTACTTGGCATATGTCTACTAGCTCTTCGGGGCATCCAGGGTACACAACTCCTTTTCTAAAAAACCTTTCCTAACTCTCTGGATTCCATCCCTGAAGGCCTAAATACTTTGTTTAACAAGACACTGCACTTACAGTTTTATTATTAATGCGATTTATAGTATGATATAATTTGTCTTTTTAAAAATCTGCCTACCCCATTTGTTAACGGTCTTATGAAGGATGAGGAGAGACCTATCTTATGAATTCTTTGATTCTTGATATTGAAGTTTGGCACTCAGAAAATGAATGAACGAATAAATGAAAGAGTGCAAGTTTTTAAAGTATGGTATAAGGCACACAAATGATTGAATGAGTTCAGTTAATGTAGTTCAATCAATCTACAGGGGGCCTGGAGATTTCAACATGTTCTGTGGCAACACAATGCCAACTCCTGGCCATAGCTAACAGGGCCCTGGGTCACTTGGCTCCAGACACGTCTGTCTTGTTCCTGCTTCCTTGCACTGATTCCCAACCACGCTAACCATCTTCCAATTACTCAAAATCAATATTCTTTTCCTTGTCTTAGGAATTTTGCAAATGCCTCTGCCCATCATACAACCTACATTGACCAAATCTATTTTCACCTTCCATTCCGCATTGTTAGCTTCTTTCTATCCAACAGATCTCACATGAAATACCAATTTTCATAAAGGCCGTCTGTGACCACCCAATTTAAAGCAGATCCCCTATTATTATACTCTCTCATGGCTCATATTCTTTTCCTATATATCACAACTTGTAGTCATATGCCTATTTATTAGCTAAATTTAGATCCCTCCCACTGGAATTAAGTTCTACAAAGACAGAGGCCATGTCAGTTTTCCTCCCCACTACTGTATCCCTATACCTTACAAGGGCTGTACACAATGTCAGTGCTCAAAAAATATTTGTTGTATGGTTGACTAAATGAATGATACATGCATGAAAAACACATATGTGATCTCATGGCCAAAGTTTCCTAACCAGAGATGGATACTTTGCCATATGTTTTGTCACAGAGGATCAGTTAAGTAAACACAAATTGATGAATCTACCACTTTGTTTGTAATAAGTGTTCAGATCTGTCCATTTTAATTCCAGTTTGCAGAAACACTTGCTATATATCATGATAAACAGGTGCTTATTTAAAGAGGAATTACACTCAGGAAACAAACAAAATGCAAACATTTTATACAAACATCAAAGTTTTTGTTGAAGAAAATAAAATGAAATACATTTGACACTAGATTGCCGTTTGCCCCAACAGTAAATATTACTTCTGATCTTAGAAAGTCTCTTTCAGCCAGAGATTCAGAGTATTACTATTGGTTCCTACCTTGCACTTAAATCTGTTTTCAGGGAATAATAGAATTTGCACAAATTTCTTACTTCACAATTTGCTTTCTGTTTTATTTACGTGTTGTTTGTTTCATATTATAGAGAAGCAATTCTATGGTATTGTATCAATATGTTAAAGGTTCTACCTTCTGGAAGGTGTGAATTCTCCAGTCTAGAGTGATGGCTCTATTGCAGTCACTAGTCAAAGCCCCATAATTTTATCAGGCACAAGTAATCTTTTTAGAGTATTTTTTAAAGGTAATTATATTAATTGTGACTCTTACTAAAATCACCTCCAAGTTCTTAAAATAATTAATCTCTTGTTTTTAAGACCTCTTGAATTTCTGCTGTTTTCTGGGGCTAAGAGACTAAGAAGCATATACAGAGTAATGATAAAAATTATAACATTTTAGTTACCTTTTTGCAATTTTGTTCTTAAAGCACATAAGCACTTATTCTTAGACGAGGCTCAGAAGCATACTAAAGGTTTTGTTTCTCCTCCGTGTCCCCTTATCACTGTAAACATCTTTATCACATTATATGATAATAAAACTTTATCAACACTGTTATCTAAATAACTATGAACCAGTAGATAGATAAATAGATAGATAAATATTTGTTTCCCATACCAACAAAGATTCTAGTTTATTCTTCTTGGTATCACAACCCTCTACAATACCCATCACACAAAAGACCTCCAATAATATTTACTGAACTGAACAGACTGGAGTAGTGGTTGTATATATTAAACATCTTTTAGAAATTAGAATTTTAGGTTAAGTGTGTAATCTACGTATAAGGTTCAAAATTGACAAGTAGTAAAATCTGGACTAGAAGTTACCTGATACCCCGAGTAAAGCTCTTTCCATGAAATAGCATCTCTGAATGTTTTTTGACATAAAATGTTTACATATCCCTAGGAATTAGAAGTAATTGGCAGAACTAATATAGAAAATGACTTTATTCAAAATAATATAATGAATAGGTATGTAAAATATCATTTCTTTGAATTTTGGTGGGTTTGGAGTTAGTACAGTTGTTTAATCATAGGCTACATGGATTTTTAATAGTGATAGTGGAGGGAGGGCTTGAGCATAAAAAGGATGGTTGGGGTAGTTGAAGTCCCTTTCATCAGGAAAAGTCCATGGCTCTATTTTTGCAGAGAACTGTA
Source organism: Balaenoptera musculus (assembly GCF_009873245.2). Taxonomy (NCBI): domain Eukaryota; kingdom Metazoa; phylum Chordata; class Mammalia; order Artiodactyla; family Balaenopteridae; genus Balaenoptera; species Balaenoptera musculus. The sequence continues at coordinate 54,683,831 of NC_045793.1, forward strand.
CTTCTAATGAAAAATATAATAAGAAGTATCCCTTCATATTTTATTTATGAATCCTTTGTGATCACTAAAAATTAATATGGAAAAAAAACACTAGATCCTAATCCCAAAATAGGGTTCTAAATCTGATACTATTGACCTGGAAAAAGTAATGATAGCACAGTGAAATGGTTCTGAGTGGGAGATCTGGAGTTATCCTTGTTGAACGTTAAGTCCTGACTTTACTTTTGTGTCATAAGCACATAACTTAACCTCTGTGAGATTCAATTGCCTCATCTGTAAAGTGGAGATTATGCCACCATGAAGTTTCTATCAGGAGTAAATAAAATAAAAGCTATAACATGCTTAGCAGAGTGCCTGCCCTGGAACATAATACACGGTCAATAAATGTCATTCCTCTTTCCCACCCTGTTTCCTCAGATGTAAAATAAAAAATTGTGTTAGCTCAAAAATATCAAATAAGATAGTAAGGGTACCACCAATCTCACACATATAGCACACATTTCCAAGCAACTGCCACACAGAATCCTGAGGAACCAGCCTGGTTTTGAGAATTCTTCTCAACACAACCAATAGCCACTAGCAGTTGATCAAAACTGGCAGAGGAATTAGACCTACTTGTGCTATCCAGACTCGAAGGCACTAAGATTACTTGCCGTTCTCTAAAACAAAATAGCAACTATAGTAAATGATACAGGGTCACAGGATTGTAGATGTGATGCCGTCATTTATCTTTTGAAACTTCATTTGAAAATATAGTAAATGTGTGTATGAGCGCACAAACACACACACAATCACAGTGGGTTTTACTGAACTGAATACTTAGTCACTGTCCACGTTAGAAAAAGAAGCACTTTTTCCTATTCACTATCTCCATCTACCCAAAGTCATATGAGAGCATTCCAAAAGAATGGGCCAATGTCAGAATGATGAAGAAAATTCTAAGCTTATAGCATCAATTATATCACATATACACATTGTTTCTCATAATCATGTAGTATCAGATGCATAGTGTAAATAGTTATTTGGGGTTAGAATCAAAAGAACTGAATATATTTTCTTTTCAGTGAGGTCTGACTGGAATGTGTTGGTATAGCCGATTTAGAATATGTTAAAAAAGTAAATTAATTTTCACTTGATATACTCTCTTGCTTATTTTTATCATCTATCTTTATCTCTTAAATTATGGAAATATGTTGTTAAACAATGGGAACAAACTGGAAAAAAGGATTAAATGCCTTTACTTAAGGTGCATTTGCTAACAATTCATATACATTTAACAGTTCAAATGAAAGAGAAAATGGTGCTAAAATTAATGGAAACCAACCAGAATAATCTGTGCCCTTCGTTCCTCTTACTAAAGCTCAGTTGCACCTACTGTCTTCCTGATGGTTGGCTATCAATCAGTTGAGTAGTGTACACATGGCTGTCAGTCACATGACAAACGGAATGTGGGAAACTAGAAAATCTGAGGTTTCAAGTAAAGCAGCCAGATAGATTATCAAAATTCATTTTGTTGTCTTTTTTGATTTTACATTTGAAGACCACTATCTACTATTTGGGTAGAGAAAATTATGAGAAATTAAATTCTCCGTCTTCCAACTCTGGCTTTTGTGATGCTACAAAAATGTTTTAGCAATTGTGATGCATGTTGATGACTGTCTTTAGATGTAATTTGATAAGCATTTGATTCATCTGTCCCAACTTTATAGCTAATTATCTAAAGCAGCATTTTAACAAAGACATTTGATAAACAACTTGCTTTCATTTGGTTTGGTTTGAATCACATCTCAGAAAAATCGTAATGTCTCTCAGGTGTATATTAGCAAAGTTTAAAAAATAATAAAGAGTGTTCTATAAAACAATAATTCATTTGGATTTATCTTAGCATAAAGCTATCAGTCTGCCTGCCTATACAAACACTAATGGTGTAAAAGAAAGTATATAATAGAGAGAAGCCTGAAATCAATCTGTGCATTTCATAAGTTCTAATGATTTGACTTTGAAGTATTTAAATTGCTGAATATATCAAGAAATAGAAAATGTGGAAAGGAAAAGAGCAAGGATCAAGAAATAGTTCTCAGATACAAAACAAAATTTCTGTGCCTTTCTCCAAATTTTAAATGTTATCCTTGAGAAATTTTCTAAAATCAAGTATTTCACAACTAGATAGTAGCAAATTGTTCACGGGTAGTTGGGTGAGGTATGAAATAATATAAATACAAATATTAGTCTACAGAAAACATATTGTAATTTTTTATGATTGTACTTAAGAATAACTATTGTCCTCTAGAATGTCTGAATGTAGCCCAAAACATAATTTTATAGACAAATGGACCATATGATATTGACATTTTTAAAAAGTTTTTATTTTTCAGAAATGTCAGTTTCATAGAATTCAATCTATTTTTTTTTAACAGAAAATACTTCTAAATGCAAACCATAAAATTAAATTATACCAAGTAGTGGAAGATTAGACTTAAGCTATCTCAAGAAATACTCTAGTTTTCATAGGAATGATTATACCAGAATGAATGTTCAAAGAGAAAGTTTTTTTAGGTTTTCAGAAAGTAGTTCAACAGGAGGAGTGAATTGGTCTGGAAGTTTGATTTGTCTACAGTCTAGACTACAATATTATTGTGAAATATACTTAGTACAAGCAAAGCATTTTCTAAAAATAATTTTTAATTAATAAACAAGTAGACAGTACATATGCAAAATAAACATTTCCTACTCAACTCAAAATGTCACAATCCTCCAATTATTGAATCTTACTATGTCATATTTATATAAGGAATAATAGAAATCATTTTTAAAGTTATATCTTACTATGTTGTATTTATATAAGGAATAATAGAAATCATTTTTAAAGTTTAAAACATAATAAGACAATGCTATAACTGCCTTTTAACAGGCATAGCTTAATTTTTTTCACTAAAATTTATTCCCCATGAAAGTGGTTTTAAAGAGATAAATCTATAAAAGAGAAAAAATATGTTTTACTGTGCTTCAAAGATCTTGGGCAGTAACAAGTTGAGCTTTTTCCTTTCACAACCCATAACACCCCTTCTACACATGACTCCTTTTATAATGCAAAGGGGGGGAAAAAACCTTAATTTTCAGCTAGTGGAAAAGAAACATGCAAAATGAGAGCAGGTGCAGGAATTTCTGATCTGAAGTTCAGACCCGGCTGTCATTCTGTTAAAACTGATGTGGTCACACCCCCAGAGGTCACAGAAAAACGTTTCACCTGGGGAACTCCTTGAGCTGAAGAGCAAATGAAATCTGAGAGTGTTTAACAGCAGTATTGGGAAGATGTAAGAAGTAATGACACCCTGAAGTCACAGTGCCAGGGAGACAGTTGACGAGAGTAATTTACCTAACGCTTTGGAACCTCTGCAGTCTCTGTCTCATAATTATCTGCCCGCCTTGCCGTCTCTTCATTTATCCACTCCCTCTTCAGTCACTCTTTAATTCTGGGAATGTGCTTCCACAGTCTTGTTCCCTGACTTCTTAATTTGTCTGAGCCTGTCTCTACAATTTGAGCACCTCACCACCACACACACACACACACACACACACATTAACGCCACATTTATATTTTCTTTCCTTTTCTCTCTTCCTTACTAGGCCTATAACCTGCTTCTTAAGGAACTGCATTGTGAAACTCAAGGAGAAGATTAAATATTGATTGTACCTTTTAGAATAACACTTCATTTTCTTTTTACTATAAAACTCAGATGAATAAAATATCGCCTCTGTTTCTTTTTAGAATTTCTAACTAAATTAATTTGCCTTTCACTTTTATTCAACTACCACTATATAGCTTAGTGAACTGGAATAGAAAAAGGTATGCCACTATGATGTATCCTCACCAAAAATATATTTTGGCATAATTAAATCTTATGGCAACAATGAGGACCCAGAACCTTTGCCAGTTTAAAATATATTTCTGTATAATTTATCTATGAAATTTGATCTAATCTTTGGAGTCACAGAAATAATTTAGGTAGAAAAAGTAGCTGTAACTGATATTGTGTTACATCTCTCAAATTTATTTTCCTTTTCCCACTAATCTGACTTTCCCTTTGCTCTTAATACAAACACATCACTTCAACAGCATGCACTAAAAAGTTATTCAAGCATTTTGCACATTTATACTTTCAGCAAATCATTTCAGAAAATCCAACACCTAAAATCTGGATAGTAGTCTAAAAAGTCACAATTTATCAGTTCATTTCCTCCTTTGGCACAATCAAAATCTCTTTTCAGAGATAAATTACAATGCTTGGCTCACACAACAGATACCAGTTGATTGGACTACCATGTCAGGCCACAAAATGACCTTATTAATTGAAAGTCATTGCAAGAAGCAGCAGGGATTTAACAAGACTGGACCCTCAAAAGATCAAAAGGCTCACTGAATCCAGGAAAAATGCCCCTGAGTATGGTATAATGGTGATGTGTGATGGCTAATGATACAGTATTTATTTATGTCTTGTGCTGATAGTCAAGCATACTGAAGGGTGAACAGGATCAATTATTGAATGTTAAAAATTAATTAAGGTTGCAAGTATAATTCTTCTAGAAAATGGGATTTTCCCTCTAACTCAAAACACTTGGAAAAAGTCAGTTTGTCATCATGATTTGAGCAAATCATGTCAATGTCAAAATAAAAGCAGCATTCAGCTATTCTATCTAAAATTGCCCCCTAGCATATACAGTTAGGTAGTTATGTGCGCATTTGTGTGTGAATATAGTCCTGCACCTTGTTTTGTCCCTTAACCATTTATTCAAGATCTGGAAGCTCCTTCCCACTAGTTCATGAAAAGTTGTTTCATTCTGTGTAATGGCTCTGCAGCAGTCCACAGCATGGATTTTACATAATTTATTTAGCCTGCTATGTATTGTAGACATTGTTATTCCCATTATTATGAGATTACAAACAACACTGCGATGAATATTCCTGTATGTAAATCAACCCGGACATATGTGAGTTTATTAGTAACAACAGCCCTAGATGCAGAATTTCTAATTCAAAGGTCATGGCTCTTTTGATAGAATTCATCAAAATGCCGTCCAACAAACAATATATGGAAAGACATTTCCCTAAACTTCCCCAGCGGTATAATCAAATGTTTTGATGTCCAGAATGTATTTAGATGAAAATGTTGTCTCCTTGTTATTTTAATTTACATTCTCCTTAAAAGTGTCTTGAAAATATCTTTTATGTTATCTTTGTTTTTGCGTCTAGTCTTTGCCTATTTTTCTATAGGTTATTAAAATTTTCAAAATTGTATTATTAATTTTTTTACATTATAAACAATTGAGAATTAGATCTGAAACACACAATACAAATTTTCCACGCTGTCATTTGCCTTTTGACTGTTATGTTTATTTCAGCTGCATTGAAGCATAATTTACATGCAATAAAATTCACCCATTTTAAGTGTACAGTTGTGTTGTACCATGTGATATAAAATGTTTCTGTCAACTAAATACCTAAATAGTATTCTCATTCCCCTTTTTCATCATTTCTCTCCTCTTCATCTTCCCAAGTAACCATGATCTGATTTTTGTAACTACAGATTAGTTTTCTTGTTCTAAAACTCTCTATATAAATGCATAGTATATACTCATTACCTGGCTTCTTTTGCTTAGCATCATGTTTTAGAGTTTGTCTATATTATATCTATAGTGTAGTCTTCTTTATTCCTGAGTAGTATTATGCTGTGTGAATATACAAAATTTGTTCATCATTTCATCAACTGATGGACACTTGATTTGGGTTGCTTCCAGTTTTTGGCTAATATAAATAAATTTATTTACAAGCCTTCATGCGACCATTGTTTTTATGTTTTCATGTCTTTATATGACACTGTTTAACCTTTTAAAAAAATACCGAACTGATTTCCAAACTGGTTGGAAAACTTTACTCTCCATCCAGCAATATATAAGAGTTCTGGTTGCCTGATGTTATGTCAGTCTTTTACTTTTAGCTATTCAAGTTGATGTGTAGTGGTATCTCATTGTGGTTTTACTTTGAGATGCTCAATAAATATGTTGAATATCTTTTAATATGCTTATTTTCCAGTAATATATTTTATGGGGATGTTGCTCAAAATTTTCTGTTGGGTTGTCTTCATTTTATTGAGGTTTAAGAATTCTTTATATATTTTGAATGCAAGCTTTTTGTCAGCACACATACACAGACAACTTTCACCCAGTCTGACTTGTCTTTTTATTACCCTAACACTTTAAAGACCAAATGTTAAGTTTTCAATATTAATGAAATCTGATTAACCAATATTTTTCTTTTGTGTTCTGTTCTTTCTGTGTCATATTCAAAAAAGATTTGCATCTCCAAATTCCTGAAATTTTTCTCCTATGCTTTGCTTTATAATTTTTATAATTTTAGGTTTTACATTTAGGTCTACAATCTCTTTTTAAATAATATCCATGTTTCGAGTTAGGGGAAGATGTCGTCTTTTGCCCATAAATACCTAATTGTTACAGCACTATTTCTTGCAGACTATTTTCCCCATTGAATTACCAGAGCACCTTGAATTACTGGGGCACCTTTATTAAAAATACATTTTCCATGTATTTGTGGGTCTATTGCTAGACTCTATTCAATTCCATTGACCTATGTATCAATCCTTTCACAAGTGCTATGCTATCTTGATTACTATAGCTTTATACTAAGCCTCGAAACAGCCTAAGTCTTCCTATTGTTTTCCTTTTTCAAATATGTTCTGTCTGTTCCAGTATATTCTAAAATATATGTTTTAGAATAGTTTTCCATTTTCTTTAAAAAAAACAACAACACTGTAAAGATTTGGGGTAAAATTACATTGATACTGTATATCAATTTGAGAACAACAGACATCTTAATATCGGTATTGCCAATCTATAACCATGGTATGTTTATATATTTATTAAAATCTCTTAAAGTTAATATCTTCTGTATTTTGTGGTTTTCTATTAATAGGTTTTGTACATTCTTCATTGCATTTACCTCAAGTATTTCTTGTGTTTGGATGCTATTACAACTGGTATTTAAAATTTTTCTTTTCCACTTATATGTTGATAGCGTATAGAAATAGAGTTGCTAAAGTCACCTTAGTTTTCATAGGTCACTGTGGATTCCTTCAAGTTACCTATATACCTGCACATGTAGTTTCCAAATAAATACAGTTTTACTTCTTTCTCTCTAATATATATGACTTTTATTTCCTTTGCATGACATATTGCACTGGCTAGGATCATAAGTACAATGCTGAGTAGGAATAGTAAGAGGCAACATCTGTACCTTTTTCCTGATTCTGGAGGGAAAGTATTCACTATTTCAACATTAAATGTAATTTAACTAGGTTTTTTGGTAATTTATTTTATTAACTTTAATAAAACTATATTCCTTTTTTTCTTTTTACAAACATGCTTAGGCTGCACTTAGCCCTTGTGCTTGCTTTTAAAAGTGAAAATTTGGCATTTTACATTTAATCCAGACTAAAGCTCTTTGGTATTGTGACTTAAAAGGTCTGCCAACAGCCAAGACTTTGCAGCTTGGATAACATCTTTGGAAAGGTTAAATGAGGTCATTTTCTAAAGCCATTGTGGGCACAAGCACAGGACTTTCTGCCCTGCTGAAAACGGGGGGGCGGGGGGGAAACGGGGTTCTCCCGGCCCAGCCTCCTCTCCCGTCTGTCCGCCTCTGGGTCCACGGGGAGCTGTGGGCGCTGCAGGGCCGCGGGCACTTGCATCAAGCATCCCGGCTGCATCAAGGAAGGTGGGACCACCTCGGTCCGCGTGGCCGCGGCCTCCCAAGAAACTGCAGCAGGATCCAGAGCAGGCCAAGGAGGAATATGAAACATGAAATGTTCATTATTTACTAAATTTGTGTATGTATGTGGACATATTTTTGCACTCTGTATTGATTTTTACTTTCTATTTGTGTACAATTACCTCATTTTTGTTACTTTGGCTTTATATTTTAATACTGTTATGAGTAGACTAATTAATTACTTCCCCCGCCTGACCCCAATTTTCTGGCATTCTTACTTCTCTTTTTAATATATAAATTTTATAATCAGCTTCTCTAGCTCTTCAGAAATTCTACTGTTACTTTTACTGGGATGTTGCAATTTTGATAATTTATATATTAATTTAGATAATATTTATTATGATGATAATGAGTCTATCTTATCCAAAGCATTTTTTCCAAGTCACCTTTTGTGTTCTTCAACAGCATTTCAGAATCCTTCACAGAGAACTTGTCAGTTTATTGTTAGATTTATCCTTGTGTCTTTTATCTTTTAAACAAATTTTTTTGCAAGTAAGTCTCTTTCTTCTATTACATCTTCCTGAAGTGTCTGATTCCTTGATGGCCCTGCTTTTATTAGGTTGCTGAAGTCTACTTTCAGCTATTCAATATGTAAACAAGAGACACACCGCCGAATTTCTTGAGGTCAAAACATAGTCCAGATGGCATTTTCAACTTCCAAATTCAACAAAGCCATTGACGTGTCCCCTGATATAAGCATTCTTTGAAAATCATGATTGGGAAAGCAGCAAAGAGCAGAGTTATGAGTACAGAAGACAAAAATTCTGTAACTGGGTAATCAGGTGACACAGAGATGGCCACTTCCACTTCTAACCCTCAGTTCCTGGATATGTGCATTTTGGTCAATAGGTTAAAGTTCATATTTTCTATATAGGACAGCACCCAACTCTTCAGAAGTTGTCTCCCAGCCCAAACTGTAACATAAGCTTCAGTGAGCGATTCCACACTTCTGTAAGGCACATGCTTCTAGATGTGAGGTCTGTGATAAGACCAATGATTCACATGGGCAGAAGCATGTGGGAGACTGATCGCTTCTAAGACATTCTGTAAATCCAGTAGTGGTGGTGACGGGAGAAGCACTGCAGGCTTCTAACATCAATACAAATAAGTGCATATAGAATAGGTATATATTCCAATGAGAACAAAGCCTTCATCTAATGAAGAAAGAGTATCCAATCTTCTACAAGGTAGCTGGCTGCCCCTCATCTCTTGGAACAATGTTTTGGATTCTGCTATTGGCAAGTTGGGAACTTGGCAATGGTAGAAGCCAGAGAACACACTGCCAAAGGCAGAAGCCTAGAAAACATATTTTTCAGGGGTCAGTTCCTGTGATACAGAGAAGAACAGGACAGTAGTGGATATGAAAGTAATCAGGCAGATGACTGAGGAGTTTCTTGTGATTACCCTCATACATATTTCTACTCTTTTCTCCCCACAAGACTTTCTTTCCCTCTACCGCTAGATTTTATCTCCTTTGCTTATTTTTCTTAGTATTTCCAGTGTTTCCCCTTATGCATTTAAATATACTTATATCCTATTGCTGATTTTTTCAAGTTTACAGTGAAAACTTTTGACCCATAGTTTTAAAAGGGTAAATCAATCTGCATACTAACATCACTTCTGTCCCCTTTCTTTCCAGTTCTATTCACAGAGTATACTGGTACTATCATTTTTACTTTTTCATGATTTTCAATATTTGTTTTTTATTCTGAAACTGTAATTGCCTGGTCCTTCAGTTGAATAGGTTTACATTAGTCTTGGTCCTTCAGTTGAGGGTTTGATGCTCATCTCATGTTCTATTGTCACCTATTTCTCCATTAACCTCTCACTTGTCTTTGAACCCTTATTCTAAGGATGAAAGCTTAAGTTTCTCTAATCCACAGCTGTACATTTGAACACAATTTTCATCTGGTTCATGAAAACTTTTTTTATGAGTGTTCTTCATTTGTTGTTTCTGTTATTCCTCTTAAGCAGATTCCTTTTTGTTTACTATTCATCTTTTTTAATAAAGTTCTTTCTGGCACAGTTAATTGTAGGCAGTTCATATTGAGTAGAACAGGACACTGCTTCAGGCTAGTAGGGTTTCTCTTAGGTTCACGTAAGTATCATATGAGATAGTTTATGCTATGACTGAGGTTTTTTAAAAACTCAAATTTTAGATTCCTTTTTTGGAATGAAACCAGATCTGTGCTGTTTACAAGGTTATTTCTAAATTGCAAAAATTATTTCCCTTCCTCTCTCCACGTTTTTGCACTTCCTCCATTCAATCCTGGCTGCTGTAACCAGACAGAAAATACAAGGACACTTCTCTCTTGCATCTGTAGTGAAAGCCTTAGTGAGGTGGTGTTTGTTTGTTTGTTTTTCCATCTTTACTTCTCCTTCAGTGACAAAACTCAGTAGATGCATTCTGGCTTTCCCCCTTCAGAATTTTTTTCTCCAGCTCATCAGAAGGCACCGCTGTGTGTTTCCTCATCAGCCTCACCTCTGATTCTCAAGGGGGTTGAACAGAGTTCTAGACAAGAGTCAATACACCCATTTCTCTTTCATAAAATTTAAAAATAATTTAAAATAATTAAAAAGAGCATTTTTAAGTCTTGGCCTACATGGTACCACTTTATTTACTATGAAGAACTCTGTACAACTACTTTTAAGATTTATAGTCATGGTGTCCTCTGCATAGATCTTCCCTTCCCTTTTTACTGCATTCCGTAAGAGGTCCTTCTCTGCTAGTTACAATGAATTATGAAAAGAGGAGCTTCAATTTTACTGACATCCTCATACTGGAACAATGCAAAAACTGATATTCAATAATAGACAGTTCCATTGAGCTTACAAAACATTCATAGATTTATGCCCCTGTCAATTACAACAACGTTATATATATTTTCTTGCCATTTCTTCTTGCAAGAGAAAAATAATCACATGCTGTTAATCCAACTTTCCCTATTAACGTGCAATTCTATGAAAACCAAAAGGTAAAAATGAAAGGAAAATTATATTGGTCCCACTGTTGTTTCGTCATTAGTATACTTACATCTGTTCACTTGTTGTCCATTTATTCAAAAATTATTAATTATCCACTAAGTCATATAACTATATTAGGGTCATGGATGAATAACCCAATCACTCTCAGAGTAAAAAAAAGACATGAAAATAAATGATATTCAATAAATGTTAAAATAGGTATGCATATAAAGATGCAATGGGAGTACAAAAGAGAGAGGCCCTAAACCAAAGCTTTTATTCTGTGTCAATGTGTAGATAAATTATAAAGATAGAGCATTAAAAATCAGGACAAGTTGTTAGCTATTTCAGTATTAAAAATTGTTTGCTGATAGTCTGATGCTCTTTGGTAAAGAAGAGATAATGTTAGAAACCGAACTGAAGCTACCCTAAGGATATATAGCCTTCAACTACCTATCATTCTGTAAGAACTTGATGAATGGGCAGATATAGGTAACAATGGATAAAATAGGGTATCAGAGGTTTAGAAGGGAAAAAGCCTATTTAGATGCTTCTGGGGAGTGATGAATGAGAGTGCTGCGAGAGATATAAAAACTGAGTAATTTCTATAAATATCATCACCTGGGAGGCTTTCTAGCTAAGCAATGGTTCCAATTGCCTTGACTTTTAAATACGTGTACGCGTAATTTTTCTCAACACATCCTTTCAGATCTTATTAATTAAAAACTTTAATTTTTAAAGTTTTTAATTAAAAACTTTTAACTTATTCATTAAAAACTTTTTAATACAAAAACTTTTGTCCTTTTCCACACATTTCTCTGCTTATCTTGATGGCTTTCTACCAAAGAGAGCAGCAATTTGTTGATACTTCTACATTTTAAAGCCACAAACATCAGATGTGAAATAATAAACCTATAGCAACGAAAATCCACAAAATTGATCCATTCAATCAAATTTTCATTCCTTGGAATCAATCTGGAAAATGAGTATTTGGAGTAAATTAAATGATTTTTAAGCTTCATATGTACATTAAGAATTTCTCAGGTGAACCGATGGGCATACACACAGCTTTTGCAACCGTAACTCTAGATACGGAGGTCTTTCATCTGGAAATTTTCTTGAATTTCAGAACTAGGTTTTAGTGCATCTATATCTTAATAACATCTAGCATACAGGAATAAAACTTTTATTGACTGAATTTTATAATAATAGCAATAAATCAATTGGGTTATATAGAGCTAACATTTTAAGTAGATTTCAAGGTATAGTCATTGAAGTGTAGGGTTTCTTGATTTATCATTTTCAAATAAGGAATCATTTTCAACTGATCTAACTTTATAAGAGGTTTTAGAGGAATATCACTTTCACAAACACAGGTAGTTTACCACCTTCAGACCCCCAAACCTTTCTTCCTTCACTTAGAGGTTTTCGAAAGGGTAGTTTTATAGTGATCTCCACTTCCTCATTTCCATCCACGTCTCAATTTATTACAATTTGTCTCTTCCTCCATTATCCAGAAACTGGTCTCATTAATGAACTCTAAACTGCTATCCAAAAGACACTTTCAATTCTGATTTGAATTCTGCATTGGATGGGATAATGTTTTCCTCATTGAAGCTCCTCTTCTTTGACCTTAGGGACCCTCTATTTTCCTGATTTTCTTCCATCCTTCCTTCATTTTCATTCTTGGGGTTATTCCTTAAACATTAGTGTTTCTGAGGGCGCTATCATCATCCCCTTTTTACCTACTCTCACTGAGTGATGTCATCCAACCCTATTAATCCAAACACTACCTATGGGAGATTGTATTTTTTTCTTCAGAATGCTTCCTACCTTTTCTATAGGTCCCTCTACAGAGGGCACATTATACTTCCTGGCCCTTTTGATGGTGGGCTTAGCCATGTGATTTGTTTCGGTCAATTGACTATGAGCATAAGGGCAATTTGCTGGGTGCACCCTGAGCTTTTGCTAGCTCTTTTAGCGTTTTGCCATCATTCACTACGAAAAGAACATCTCTTGAGAAATTTCTAACCCAGGATAAGGAGACACATGAAGCAGTACTGAGACGAAATGCAGCCTGAAGACAGTGCAATCTAGTCCAGGAGGGCCACATCTAATCCACAGACCCAGGATCAAAACATAAGTACTTGTTATAAACCACTGAACTTTGGGATAGTTTCTATTTAAAATTTTTGAAACAAGTATTTGCTACTATGCTACTTGTTTGCTAATGTCTCTCAAATCATTCTCCTGAATTTTAAACAAAAAAATCCAACTCTCATTTTAATGTACCCATCTGGAAGATTCATGAGTACCTCAAATTTAATATTTATAAAAATGAACTTACCTTCTCTCCAGGTAAGCTAATTTCCCCATGTTATTTCCTATTTCAGTAAAGAAGAATTGCATTTGTCTATTTCCCAAGCAAAAAATCCAAGACACTATCCTCTCTTTCTCCCTCTTCCTAGAACTAATTGATCAATCACTAATCCCTTTGATGGTAATATAATCCTATGAGCTACTATGTTTTTCTGCTGCATTTTATATATCCCTAAAAGCTACTTTAATTTTTTCATGAAATACGGCAGAATAGAAACAACCAAAAGAAAAAATCCTGCTGATTATTTTTTTCTCCTCATCCCGACTGCTACTACCTTGGTTTAAACGCTCATAATTTCTTACAAGGAATACTACATGTATACGTCTAACTTCTTACAAGTTACTTAGTCTCCTATGTATTTCTCCACTCTTCTTTCAGTGTGCCTTTTAGTGTCCCTTTGATCTACTTAAAATCCTCATTTGCTAGCTGTTTTCAGCATAAATACAACCAAAGAAGAACATATAAACCCAGCTTGCTATCCAAATATGTTAACACACTACAGCTCATTTACATGTTTTTTAAAGTAGTTCCCTTGTCATGAAATCATCCCTTGCCTTCTCCCCATAGTCCATCCACTCTGCTGACTCCTGCTCATCATTCTAGCTCCATTTCACTGTTATCTCATCTGGTGATCCTTTTTAAACCACTCTATACTACCTCTTCCACAGTTAGGCTGAGTTAACTCGCCCTTGGGAACTTGTGAATACATCTATAACATCTTACAATATTGACTTATGCCCCCGCCTCCTGCTTCACAGAGAACATGAAAAGTGTATTTTATTATATCTAGTTTCTGGGGAGTAGTCTTATTTACCACTGTATTCCAAGCATCTATACATAAACAGTCAAAAATATTTGGGACATGAATGAATGAATGAATGTAAATAGTTAAGGGATAGGCAATGCTTTAACTTAGGGGTTTACGTCTTCAAATAAAGTTAAAATCTACCAGAAACTCATCAAACTAATTTTCATTTAAGACACAGAAATTCAAGAAGAGCCTCCACAGAAAGTCTTCCTCAATCTGCCAAAGCAAGAGTTGGACACCCAAAGTGGCTTAGCACGTTATACAAACTTTAATCATCACAACATATTGGTATGATTTGTTTCCAAGCCTGACTTTCCCAGTAGACTGTGAAATCCCTCAGGCCTAAATGTCAATCTCATTAAGTTGTAAAATCCTAAAATGAGCACAGTTAAATCCCCAAACGGAATGCTGTTACTTTATATGTTACTGATCAATGCTTGTTGAACCAGATCATTCACTTCTTCAACAGTAATAGAGCTTTCTTATGTGCCATATACAAATCCCAGAGATGGGAATAGAGTAGAGGTGTCACAGGACAATCACCTACACATATATACTATGAAAACTTGTAGTATGGAATTCAGAAGAGGAAAAGGTGGTTAATTTTGTTCTTTCTACAGTTAACAGGATATTTGAAAATCTAAAGGATTTCATCTTTAACAATGGCTTAAAGAAACTGAGTTGAATTATCCCCAAATTAGCCAGTATTTGTTACTATTCTATTACCAATTGAAGTAATGTATAATTGCACTTAAAGATTTATTTTGGTCTCAATTCAATATGGTCCATAATATTAAAATATAAGAAAATCTCATTTTATAAAATCGTTACTAATCCAACTGAGTTCTATTATTATATTTTATGAGTGTAGCAGGTCTTTTCCTAAGCTCTTCAGTGCTGTTGTTTTTAATATGCATCTATATTTTTTATGTCTGTGTTCAAGCTCTTTTTATAAAAAACATTACTTTTGATGGATGTCCTGATTTTAAGAATTGTGTTTTCCTTTTTTCATATTGCATATCACCCTAATATTAAGTCATTTTAATGACTACTTAAAATGTGTAAGTGCTGCTGGGTGACATTCTCATTATATGCTTTATATCACAAATTCAGAGTATTTTATTATTATTTTTGAAGCGCTCTGAAAAATCAGTAAACTCATCATAAAAGAACCTCTAAATTCTTTATGGATTTATCATGAAGATTGTATTTAAAATACATAAATATTATGATAAATATTTAATTAAAACCTCTGCTTTGAGGATATAGGTATATAAATTAATAATATTCTTCTATAACCTAATAAAACACTATGATATCTAACACATATATAATGCCATATATTTCACTTTCTTCTACAATTAAAATGGCTAAGCAATAGTAAATATGACTCAGAATTTAAATAGTGACTTTACTTCTACCGATGTGAGGCATAAAGAATTCCTTGATTAACAGCTGTGGCTATTGATAAAATTAGTCTATCTATTATATAGTCTTACTTTGTACTTTGTGAGCCCAAAATCATGTGGGGATAATTCAAATTCTAGGTGTATTTTTTATAGATGACATATTCTTACTCCATGTTTTCCTTTGTAATTATAGTCAAAAGCGTTTAAGGTATTTTCATTTAAAAACTGAAATCTGAGGTCACTTGAAAATCTCACAATCAATGACCCTGAGACAGAGCCCTTCCCCTACACTGCCTCTCACAGCATCAGAGTGAAGCATGCTAATTGCCCTCTATTCTCTTATCTCCTAATCCACATGGCACATACATGGTATCCACTGCACATGAGAAAATACTATTACACTTAACCGCACATGAGAAAATACTATTACACTTAACCACAAGCTCTCAAATTGCACACATCTAGGGTGCACTTAACTTCAATGAACTTCATTCTGCCTGGTCCTGATCATATCTTCAATTTATAAAGATCACTTGATAATTAGATCCTACTATTTACTCTACCTGCCTTGAAATAACCTGTAAACTTAAAGATCAAAGCCTTTATTTCAGATTCAGTCACTGATGAAAGACTGCTATATTCCAAACTTGACTGCTATATGATCTTAGAGTTGACACTATCCACTGTTAAATATGAAGCACTAAAACACTGTAATATATTAAGATAGATTATGATGATTTTTAAATTCTTTCATTTTTTCAAAATTGATAAAAGTTATTGAAAGGGTTTTGTTCTTTATGAAGATATTAATTCAAATTAAATTCCTGATTTCGCTAAGGGATACTGAACACTGTACTGAAACATTATGATTAGGTATATTACAAACTTTTCTTATACTATATAAGCATAACTTTGCTTAAAATATTTTTGATTTCTCAGCTTTCTTTTAAATTATTCATCATTTTTTTCTGTTGACTTAGAATGCTACCAATCAGAAATTGCTAATTGGTCTAGCAGACATGAGTCTTAAAATTGCAGATGGTGATTACTTTTAAGAAATTTCTATTCAAGTTAAAATTATGGCAATAATGCCAAAACCCTGGGTAAGCATGATAAGTGCTTCCATATCTACTGGCCAGTCTAGAACATATTAGAAGGTTACTGGGATACACTTCTTTTTCTTTTAAAAAGCATTTTATTTTGAAATAATTATAGATTTATAGGAGGTTAAAAATCCTGTGTACCCTTCACCCACCTCCCCCAATGGAGACATCTTTTATAACTTACACATGTAATACCAAAACCAGGAAGTTGACATTGGTGTAATACTATTAACTAGATACAGACCTTATTCAGATTTCACTACACTTTTGAATGAAACTGCCTATATCATTGAAAATAATAATAATAAAAAATCTTACATGTCCATGCCATTTGATTCCTGCTTCCCAATTACAAAGTTATTTCTCAAACTCTGTAACAGTCATAAAGCATATTTTGGACCACCTCACTACCAAATAATGTTAGAGCTAGAACAGCCATTATAGATCAACTAATTCAAACTGGTCAACATGCAAGGAAATCGAAGTCCCAATTGACAGAATGTACTACCTTGAAAATGGGGAAGTTTGGACGGGACAGAGCAAGAATCAGAATCCAAATCTTCTAATTCTCTGGCCAGTGTTCTTCCAGGTCATTTGATGAGACATCGTGTGAGGCAAAGAGTGAGGATGCAGTTTAGCATGAGGGAAAAAGAGCCTAAAGGGAAATTTTGGCAAGGTCCAATTACAGGGTCAGCCTCTATAATGTCTCTCAGAACTGGGGGATGGGAAGGGGAGGAGATGAGATGTCTGATGAAAATTAGATTTTTGCTTTTGCTTTGTGTGTGTGTGTGCACTGTCCCTTTGTATGCTTGCATGATTCTCTCTTATCCACTGAAATAAAGAAAATTTACTGAAATATATCTAACTGTGGGTCTTTATTTCTTTTATCTTTCCTGACTTTCTGAGCCCCTTCAATTTGGAAAGTCTTGCCTTTTCCTAGGTAAAGATGTTTTCTTCTTCAGTTATTTTCATTGTTTCTCCTCACTCTCCTGCTTTGAATATTGCTGTTCCTTAACACTTCTGGAACTAACAGTCCTCATTTTCAGCAAATCTATGATCCCATCTACAATAAAATTTAACTCAATTTCTGAGATATTATAATGCAAAACAAATAAAGCAATAGGAATTGTAATATGGTATAGATTGCTAGACACATCCTGCTTCCAGAGTTATTGATATATGGAAAAATTGCTCCTGAAAAGCAATAAATAAGGAAAATCCTATGGTTTTAAGAAAGCAATTGATTTAGTCCTCCCTTATAACTTCAAAGTCTTTATTATTCTAAATTCTTTTAGCATACCTCAAGCCCATCTTCTAACCATCAAGTTTAATACAATAATATCCTGTCACTGCATACTGGATTTTACATGGAATAAACCATTTTAATTTTAATAACCATTGTTTTAACTTCTAGAAACTTTAGTTCTCTTCTTATTTGGAACATTCTAGTGTTGTGTTATGCTCTCTAAATGTCACTCTCATTATTAAACAGAATATTTTTAAGCCTGCATATTTAAAATTATTTGATTTGAGTTCTCAGAGGCCCACACTGTTAAACTTCAGGGTGGATTTAACTAATTCTAACTCACTTAATGTTGGTAATTATTAGCTGTCAGAAACTGTAGTCGCATCTCATTTTTATCAGTCCCAAGTAAAATAGACAAAAATAAAATATACAAATACAAAAATAGAAAAATGTAAAAATTATAAAACTTACTTTATTATTTTTTTAAAGCTTCAAGATCCAGTATGACTGCCATGGGAGATGGGATAGAGTTTTAGGCAAAGAAAAGCATAATTTCACAGAAACTGATGTGTGTGAGTTAGATGCCAAATGCTGCAATGCTTTTTAGCTGTGTGCGGTAGGTTGCCCAGGTTCCTGGATGCCTGTGTGCAAAGTTTATGTGACTTCTATGGGATACTTTACTTTGAAGCTTCTGGCACTTAGCGAAAAGCCTGGGATTCATCTCACCAACTCCTTGCCACAGCTTCAAAGCCCATCCTTTTGTTCAGAGTTTACTTTGAATTAAAAGATGTTATTGGGGTTCTCGAGAAGTTGGCATGGGAAATATTGAGGAATCACTTTACCTACTTCACTGGGGACTCTATGTCATCCGATGAGTTTTCTCAATTTAGCACTGACTGACAATAAGCTTGAAAGTATCATATACATGATTGGAACATCTCTATTTTCTATCTATTTAGAATGCCTTAACCCTTAATACATTCATTGATACATTCTGGGAAATAAAGAGAAATATAATATAAAATATTCGTAGCTTCAGTATACCATCTTGATCTGTGTATTTAAATTCCAGGCTATACTTTCTAAACTGGAAACTTACTATTATAATTTTTTGTGTGTGTAAACTTTGCTCATGCCACTTATAAAAAAGGGCCGACTCATTAGAATTGCAAGCTCCTTGATAGCATGGTCTCAATCCTTTCAAAGACATTTCCCAGAACACTACAAATGCTCACTAAACTTTATTTTTAATAGTTAGTCATAGTTCCCTGAACGTGTTATGTTCTTTTGTGCCTTATTTTGCTTATTAAGCCTGAAACATGTTCCTACACATTTGCCCAAGAAGTATACTCCTGCTCATCTTTCTAGACTCAGCTCAAATATCATCTATTTCATGAAGCTCTTCCTGGCCCCTTCTACCATATTTGGACTCCCATAATGTTTTTTTATAGGACTTATGTGATAGTCTTCTAATGATTTATTTACGTGGATTTGTTCCATGTGACTCAATTTTCCACCATATATGGAAAGTCAAAGGCCTGTGATATGGGGGTCAAAAATCCTAACGCTTTCCCCATCCTAATCCCTCAATGGCCTATTTTACAAACTGCAAGGAGCCCCAGTGGTAGCCTATGAGTTCTGCTTATGGCACTCCTCAGAGCTATATTTTTGTCATTTAACAATTAACTAATACAAATATTGAATGCTAAAAATAGGTTGTGCATGTTTTAATAATAAATGAAAAAAATTTTATAAAGGCAGGGCTAACCCAAAATGATATTTTCCATGTGAGGGTTATATCAAAACATTTCTTTGGCAATCTCAACTCACATCTTTCAGAGTCTCCTTCCCATTTCTAGGTGGTACATCCTTTTACCAAATTCCAGACCAATTACCTGGAGCTCTTAGTTCATTATTTTGGTTTTTCACTGTTATTATTCCTAACTCTACCATGTGCCTAGCACTTTCTGAGTACTTTAGATACATTAACTCATTTAATTGAATCCTGAAAACAACCCTAGGGTGCGGGTGCTATTATTATTCGCATTTAATAAGGAAATAGGGAACAAAAGAGGAGATTATCTTTGACTCTGTAAGTCTTTCCAGGCTCCCTCAAATCGTATCATTATAGTATCATAGTACCATTATTATTGGTCGCAATAAAATCTTACCAATATTTTATTAGAATAGAATGTTTGATATGAAAATATTAACATTGCCTTATATTTGTATAGTGCTTTATCACTTAGAAAACACTTTTATAAACATGATCTAATTTATTTTTTTGCAATGACATAGTAATGCAAGCCACACCATATCCATGTGAAGGGTGAATAAAACGGAGGCCTAGAGAGGTTAAGAGAGGTTGATTTGCACCAAAGTGCTTATTTTATGCCAAGATACCATTCTATGTTTAAACTGGGCATTGTCATAGGCTAAATAATGGCTTCCAGTGATATCAAGCTCTAATCTCTGAAAAAATGTGCATATCGCCTTGTTTGGAAAAAGGGTCTTTGCAGATGTCATTAAGTAACTTGAGATGGGAGATTATCTTGGATTATACAAGTGGGCCCTAATTGCCATCAAGTATAACCTTACAAGAGAGACAGTGAGAGAATGCACACAGAGAAGGTGATGTGAAGGAGCAGACAGAGATTTGAAGGTACTGGACTTGAAATCTGGAATTATATGCAGCCACAAGCCAAGGAACCCTGGCAGCCACGAGAAGCTGGAAGAGGCAAGGAGGAGATTTTCCCCTAGGGCCTTAAGAGAGAGTGTGGCTCGGCCAACACCTTGATTTTGGCCCAGGAAAACAGATATTGGACTTTTGGCCTCTAGGACTGTAAGAAAATAAGTTTCTGCTATTTTAAGCTACAATGTTTGTGATAATTTGTTACAGTGGCCACAGTAAACTAATACAAGCATGAACTGAAATGTATATTAGTTCTGGACTGATTAGTGATTAAATGAACATAGGTGCCCTCTAGTTTCTTGCTATATACGGTCCAAAAAGTGAAAAGGAATCTAGTAAATCTCAATTTCTATGCATTCAATAGGGAAGAGTCTCTTAATTTCCCCAATTTCACAAGAAAGAATATTAAAAATAGGCAACTTGTTGCTACTGTTTCAACCCAATTTTCCTGCTGCATCAATACTCATCTTACAACATACATCAAATGCATACATAATTGCCACCTCTCAGCTACTGTCCTTGAAATTCTTCTTTTGTCTCTAGATTATTGCCTTCTTGACTCTCTTGTTTGCTTTCTCCTTCCCCATGATTCATGTGTCCCCCAAACATTCACTTCTCTCATTGGGTTTCTGTCCTCAAAGCTTTCTAGGATATGTCCCTCTTCTTCTTCTATACTCTCTAACTATGTGATTCCCATCTTCCTCCATGTTTTTTAGCTTATTTGATTCTTTAACCACTTCTTCATCCACCTCCTCCTTTCTGGTTTCCTGAAATTTCTAAGAGATTTTTAAACTTACTTCCTTTGCTAATGTTTACTCATCAGGTTTTTTTAAAGCTATTGCTATGAACTTTTTAAAAGAGCTTAGCGTTAACAAATTCCCATATCCCATTTGCAACAAAGTTGTATAGCATCATTTTTCTAATACAGTTTACATTTCTGAAAATGTGAGAGAGGTGTGATGCTTTGATTTGTAACAATCATCCTTTTGCTGATGTACCACATTCTGTGAGTCTGTGCCAGCATACTTTTTTTCTAAACTGAGCTGACACAGCTTTTGAAGTAATTCTTGAAGGACCTTAATTTCTTAAAATGCCCATTTTACATCCTTTGAATCCAGTTACTGTCTAAGTTAAAGAAACGAGACAATAGAGTGGAATCTTTATCAGTAGGTCCAAATCATGATCTTTATAATGCAATGCCTGGGCCTTGCCACTGGGGTCTATTGACAAGAGCATAACAGCCAAGCTGATGGTTTAGTGTTCAGTTCACCCAGTTTAGCAGGACTGACAGCTGAGCATCAGAAACTCTGCCTACCTGCAAATTTGTAAGTGGTTCCTGGAAACCACCTACCCAAATTTTATTCATATATTTGCTTATTTATATCCTGACTAGTTCCAAAGAAGAATTTAAGGCAGCTAATGGAGATAAAATACATTAAAAGAGGGTAAGACCAAAAAAGGTTGCACGTTGATCACGTGAGGCTTGGCCAAAAATTCAGCACCAAGATTTCTAAGTAGGCAAAGAGGGAAAATAATTGTAACTCAGTTCAGTGAACTCAGCTCTTCTTCAACTGAAAACTACAAAGAAATTTCTCCCAAAGGTCCTCTGCACAGGAGATGAGCACTCTCCTTACATGTGACACCACAAACTTCCACAGAGCCATTTACAGTACTCATAAGTCCTTGGTATCAAAATAAAGTATTAGCCAATAAAACACTAGTCTAAGGGAAGGTGAAAATTTGATCTGTACAATTCAGCTATGCTAACGGGAATCCCACAGTCCAAACAACATATCTGACACTTTCCCAAATCTCTATCTCTGTTTTTACTGTCATTTCTCATTATTACTGGTAATTTCTGTTTATATCTCTAACTTTTGAAAAGCTACAGATCTGTCAAAGGCTAGTTCAAATATGACCTTCAGGCATGTAATAGAGTGGAAAGAGTGGAAGATTTGGAGTCAGAAAGAACTAGGTTAGAATCCTGGCACATTTATGTACAAACTGTGTGACCTTAGGCAAGTTAATTAAATTCTCCAAGCATCTGCTTCCATATCTTTACAACAGAACTAAAATTCTGTCTCATAAAATTAACAATAGCTTTAAATCTAATACTGGAACATAAGAATTCAATAAATGATAACTTCAGCTGGCTAGAAGAGCATTTTTTAATGTCATTTCTCTCTTCGTGTTCACACAGAAGCATGGTGTAGTGTAAAGATACATAAGATATGCAGCCGTGCTCTGGGAGGACCTTTAAGAGGGCAGAGGAGTAAGATGTGGCAATCACATTCCTCCCCACAAATACATCAAAAATACATCTACATGAGGAACAGCTCCTACAGAACGCCTACTGAATGCTGGCAGAAGACCTCAGACTTCCCAAAAGGCAAGAAACTCCCCACATACCTGGCCATGTGGCTGACAGGGTCTCAGTGCTATGGCCGGGTGTCAGGCCTGAGCCTCTGAGGTGGGAGAGCTGTGTTCAGGACACTGGACCACCAGAGAACTCCTAGCCCCACGTAATATCAATCGTCAAAAGCTCTCCCAGAGCTCGCTGTCTCAATGCTAAGACCCAGCTCCACTCAACAACCAGCAAGGTCCAGGGCTGGACACGCCATGCCAAACAACTAGCAAGACAGGAACACAACCCCACCCATTAGCAGAGAGGCTGCCTAAAATCATAATAAGTTCACAGACACTCCAAAACACACCACTAACGTGGTCCTTCCCACCAGAAAGACAAGATCCAGCATCATCCATCAGAACACAGGCACCAGTCCCCTCCACCAGGAAGACTACACAACCCACTGAACCAACCTTACCCACTGGGGGTAGACACCAAAAACAATCATAGTGGGGGACTTTAACACCCCACTGTCACCAATGGACAGATCATCCAAAATGAAAATAAATAAGGAAACACAAGCTTTAAATAATACATTAAACAAGATGGTCTTCATTGATATTTATAGGACATTCCATCCATAAACAACACCATACACTTTCTTCTCAAGTGCTCATGGAACATTCTCCAGGATAGATCATATCTTAGGTCACAAATCAAGCCTTGGTAAATTTAAGAAAATTGAAATCATATCAAGTATCTTTTCCGACCACAACGCTATGAGACTAGATATCAGTTACAGTGAAAAACTGTAAAAATACAAACACATGGAGGCTAAACAATACACTACTAAATAACCAAAAGATCACTGAAGAAATCAAAAAGGAAATCAAAAAATACCTAGAAACAAATGACAATGAAAACACGATGACCCAAAACTTATGGGATGCAGCAAAAGCAGTTCTAAGAGGGAAGTTTAGAGCAATACAATCCTACTTCAAGAAACAAGAAAAATCTCAAATAAACAACCTAACCTTAGGCCTAAAGCAATTAGAGAAAGAAGAACAAAAACTGCAAATTAGCAGGAGGAAAGAAATCATAAAAATCAGATCAGAAATAAATGAAAAGGAAATGAAGGAAACAATAGCAAACATCAATAAAACTAAAAGCTGGTTCTTTGAGAAGACAAACAAAATTGATAAATCATTAGCCAGACTCATCAAGAAAAAGGGAGAGGACTCAAATCAATAAAATTAGAAATGAAAAAGGAGAAGTAACAACGACACTGCAGAAATACAAAGGACCATGAGAGATTACTACAAGCAATTATATATACCAATAAAATGGACAACCTGGAAGAAATGGACAAATTCTTACAAAAGCACAAACTTCCAAGACTGAACCAGGAAGAAACAGAAAATATAAACAGACCAGTCACAAGCACTGAAATTGAGACTGTGATTAAAAATCTTCCAACAAACAAAGGCCCAGGACCAGATGGCTACACAGGCGAATTCTATCAAACATTTAGAGAAGAGCTAATGTCTATTCTTCTCAAACTCTTCCAAAATACAGCAGAGGGAGGAACACTCCCAAACTCATTCTACGAGGCCACCCTCACCCTGATACCAAAACCAGACAAAGATGTCACAAAAAAAGAAAACTACAGGCCAATACCACTGATGAACACAGATGCAAAAATCCTCAATAAAATACTAGCAAACAGAATCCAACAGCACATTAAAAGGATCATACACCGTGATCAAGTGGAGTTTATGCCAGGAATGCAAGGATTCTTCAATATATGCAAATCAATTAATGTTATAAACCATATTAACAAACTGAAGAATAAAAACCATATGATCATCTCAATAGATGCAGAAAAAGCTTTCAACAAAATTCAACACCCATTTATGATAAAAACCCTCCAGAAAGTAGACATAGAGGGAACTTTCCTCGACATAATAAAGGCCATATATGACAAACCCACAGCTAACATCGTCCTCAATGGTGAAAAACTGAAACCATTTCCACTAAGATCAGGAACAAGACAAGGTTGCCCACTCTCACCACTATTATTCAACATAGTTTTGGCAGTTTTAGCCACAGCAATTCGAAGAGAAAAAGAAATAAAAGGAATCCAAATTGGAAAAGAAGAAGTAAAGCTGTCACTGTTTGCAGATGACATGATATTATACATAGAGAATCCTAAAGATGCTACAAGAAAACTACTGGAGCTAATCAATGAATTTGGTAAAGTAGCAGGATACAAAATTAATGCACAGAAATCTCTTGCACCCCTACATACTAATTGTGAAAAATCTGAAAGGGAAATTAAGGAAACACTCCCATTTACCATTGCAACAAAAAGAATACCTAGGAATAAACCTACCTAAGGGGACAAAGATCTGTATGCAGGAAACTATAAGACACTGATGAAAGAAATTAAAGATGACACAAACAGATGGAGAGATATACCATGTTCTTGGATTGGAAGAATCAACATTGTGAAAATGACTCTACTACCCAAAGCAATCTACAGATTCAATGCAATCCCTATCAAACTACCAATGGCATTTTTCACAGAAGTAGAACAAAAAATTTCACAATTTGTATGGAAACACAAAAGACCCCGAATAGCCAAAGCAATCTTGAGAAAGAAAAATGGAGCTGGAAGAATTGGGCTCCCTGATTTCAGACTATACTACAAAGCTACAGTAATCAAGACAGTATGGTACTGGCACAAAAACAGAAACATAGATCAATGGAACAGGATAGAAAGCCCAGAGATAAACCCACACACATATGGTCACCTTATGTTTGATAAAGGAGGCAAGAATATACAATGGAGAAAAGACAGCCTCTTCAATAAGTTGTGCTGGGAAAACTGGACAGCTACATGTAAAAGAATGAAATTAGAACACTCCCTAACACCATACACAAAAATAAACTCAAAATGGATTAAAGACCTAAATATAAGGCCAGACACTGTAAAACTCTTAGAGGAAAACATAGGCAGAACACTCTATGACATAAATCACAGCAAGATCCTTTTTGACCCACCTCCTAGAGAAAGGGAAATAAAAACAAAAATAAACAAATGGGACCTAATGAAACCTAAAAGCTTTTGGACAGCCAAGGAAACTATAAACAAGATGAAAAGACAACAGTCAGAATGGGAGAAAATATTTGCCAACAAAGCAACTGACAAAGAATTAATCTCCAAAATATACAAGCAGCTCATGCAGCTCAATATCAAAAAAACAAAGAACCCAATCCAAAAATGGGCAGAAGACCTAAATAGACATTTCTCCAAAGAAGACGTACAGTTTGCCAACAAACACATGAAAGGATGCTCAACATCACTAATCATTAGAGAAATGCAAATCAAAACTACAATGAGGTATCACCTCACACCAGTCCGAATGGCCATCATTAAAAAATCTACAAACAATAAATGCTGGAGAGGGTGTGGAGAAAAGGGAACCCTCTTGCACTGTTGGTGGGAATGTAAATTGATACAGCCACTGTGGAGAACAGTATGGAGGTTCCTTAGAAAACTAAAAATAGACCTACCATATGACAAGGCAATACCACTACTGGGCATATACCCTGAGAAAACTATAATTCAAAGAGTCATGTACCACAATGTTCACTGCAGCACTATTTACAATAGCCAGGACATGGAAGCAACCTAAGTGTCCATCGACAGATGGATGGATAAAGAAGATGTGGCTCATATATACAATGGAATATTAGCCAGAAAAAGAAATGAAACTGAGTTATTTGTAGTGTGGTGGATGGACCTAGTGTCTGTCATACAGAGTGAAGTAAGTCAGAAAGAGGAAAACAAATACCGTATGCTAACACATATATATGGAATCTAAAAAAAAAAAAGAAAAAAAATGGTTTTGAAGAACGTAGGGGCAGGACAGGAATAAAGACGCAGACTTAGGGAATGGACTTAAGGGCATGGGGAGGGGGAAGGGTAAGCTGGGGCGAAGTGAGAAAGTGGCATGGACATATATACACAACCAAATGTAAAATAGATAGCTAGTGGGAAGCAGCCACATAGCACAGGGAGATTAGCTCCGTGCTTTGTGACCACCTAGAGGGGTGGGATAGGGAAGGTGGGAGGGAGACCCAAGAGGGAGGGTATATGGGGATATATGTATATGTATAGCTGATTTAGTTTGTTATACAGCAGAAACTAACACAACACTGTAAAGCAATTATACTCCAATAAAGATGTTAGAAAAAAAAAAAAAAAGATACGCAGCCATGTTTAGTTCATTTTTTATCACCTATGTGACACTACTGACATTTTGGTACTCACATGGCCCCAAAGATTCCTGCCCATTGGTTTACATCTCCTAGCCTGTTTCTGGGTTTCTGACCCACAGGAAGTGAGATGATAAATATTGTCATTGTAAGCTGGTAAATATGTGTTAATTTGTTACACTGAAATAGAAAACTAATACAGGCATGTTGGTTAACCTTTATGATCTTAAGCTGTCTTGTGTGTAAAATGAAGATAATGGCATTCATTGTCCAGAAGTGTTGTAAGGGTCAATTATGATTATAAGTGTACACATATTTATAAATACCAAATACTACAAAATCTAGGATGGCATTATTAATCTTAGACACATATAGCACTTAGGGATCACTTTGGTACTCTGGTAATTTCTTCTCAGCTCTTATCTCCCCCCATTATATTGTGATCTACGGAAAGAGAAAGCTTCTATCTTATTTCTCTTTGGATCTGAATAAAAAATTCTTGCAAAATTGGTCATGATGATAGAAATCAGAATAGTGGTTGCCTCAACAGGGGAGAGGAGTAGATCAGACTGGTAAGGGACACCAGGAAAATTTACGGAGTTTGAAAATAATCTGTATCTTAATCTGGGTAGTAAATATAGGTAAAATTCTTCAAGCTGAGCCCTTAATGTCAGTGTACTTCATGGATTTTTTTGTATTTAAATTATCCAATTTTTGAAGATGCTGTTGAATTAATTAATCCATGATAAACATAATATTATTTTTAGTGGAATATATATTTTTTATTACCTAAGCAAATCTGACAGAAAATGAAATGGACACATATTAGGTTTTCCAGAGTAAAAGCCACAGCAGCAGCTATACTACACTTGCAAAAATGGCAAGATGAACATCCTGTCCCTGGGAGAGAGTCTCAGGATTGTCAGGGAAAGCTTTACAGATACGTGGCTTCAAAACAGACCTGTCTAAAAGCAATAAATGAAAAACAAATAAATAAGCAAATCAAAATCATAGAAGTAGCTCATTCAGTCCCAGCTTGTGACTTAGATATTCCTATATCTCAGTACCTCCAGGGTTCAATAATCAAATATTACAGTCACCAGCATATTTAAAAATTAAAATTACGTATTTAAATGGTATTCACAAATTATTTAGCTTCGATAAGGAAAATAAAAGACATGATACTCATGGAAAACCAAGGCTAATGGTAAAAATAGCAAAGGGGCACGTGCTTCTGGGACCCTTTCTTGAAACAACATTGAACTCTCATTGGCAGTGTCAGCAGGTTAATGAAGAAATCTCTTCGGCACGGCACGTGTTCAATCCAGATTGACATTACTTGAGACGTTGTTTTAACAAATGCTGGTTCATCAATACTCACCGAGCTGATTGACCTGAGTTAAAATTAGAAAAATGCCACTTGCTTCAAGGACTGAATGCCTGCAAAATCACTGCATGAAAGAGTGAGAGGCAACCATTTGAGGAAAATCAGAAGATACACAGCATTCAGTGTCAGACCACTGCAATGGTTTACTCACTTCAGTGAGTCTAAAGCCTGTTTTAGAAAGTAGCACAGCAGACACTTTTCATGACTTCAATCTCAAGAAACTAGGAAAATCCTCCTATTATCATCCTTAACTTTCAGACTTAGTCTCAGAGCTTGAAGAGACTCAGAGATCACCAAATCCAAACTCCTCTATTTGCAGGGGAAAAAAAATACAGCCCAGAGATAAAGCTTCTGGGAGAAGAGAGGATCAAGAAAGGACTTACGTTAATGTTATCATTATTCTCATTTTAATGTAAGACAAATATATCAGTGTAGTAATTAATTTTAAGAATTATAAAACATCTACTTTATGGAAAATCTTGTAAAGGATTTTGAAAAACTATTTTCGGTTCTCTGGTGAGGTAATAAAAACTCAAAACTTTCTTCTGGTCACTGAGAAATCTCTGGTCAATGAAATACAGAGGACAAGAATAAATGCATTGTCACTACACAATTTGTGGTCAGTGGAGTGAGAAAAGCAGAAAACACAGGTGGAGTCTAAGCAGGTTCAAGCACAGATTTAACTTTTCTTGTCCCCCAACCCTCTGGTTTCCCTGATAACAGACATCCCTCCTTGGGTCAACAAGAAATGACTACATAAATGAAGTTAATGATATTTAGGAGGCTGAGAAACTGCAATTAGAAAGCCCCATTTGGAAAGGTCTGTAGAGAAATTTAATAAGTGTTGGTGCTGCAGACAAAGGACTAGACTATGGGAGGAAAAAAAACCCAAGTGTTGTAAGAAAGGCATTAAACTCATCTGAATGATCAATCACTCCTTACTGCTGCACGTACCTATTGTTTCTTCCTCTGGTTTGGACACAGTCAAGGTCAACATTGTGAATGTTCACAAATCCATGTGGTCTGCCTAGGACTACTTGTCAGCATGGTTACCAGAAAGAGTTTTGATCTGGGGTGCTACCAATTTCAGTGAGCTGGTAAACTAAGTAGACTGGCTGGGAATTAGAGCAATTTAGCCACTTGCTGTTTAGATCACTCTCCCTGCTGCTTAGATATGCCTAAGAGTGTCAAGTCTGCCCAGACGGTAGTTGGCACAGAAGCAGGTGTCAATGTAAGGAACTTGTGCAACACTACGGTACTAGTCACAGGAGCTAGCACCCAAACAAGGCTTCATGATTCCCTACCCAGTGTTCTTTCTACCCCATCAGCTATTCACCCATGAATGTATCTTCCAAATTCACTTCTACCCTGTACAAATTTTGAATATATGCATTTAACAGTATAAACAGAAGCTAGAGGCAGACCAAGTACAACAGTTATATGAACAGTTAGTCTTTGTAAAAGCCTCTCTAACTCCACTTCCGGACAACCTTAAGTAACATTCTTCTTCATTTTCCATCACACTACCTGTTACCAATTAGAATCACGTTTACATGAGGATAGCAATTCCCCTATGGGAACACTACCCCAGGTCTCAGAGTCCTCAAGTTAAGTCTCTAGTTGCTACTGTCCAATCTGACACAAGCAACTCCATCCTCTGTCCCACATTTTATTTTCCTCAACTTCTCAGCAAGTTGCCTGCCCTGTGCCTCCTTCCCACCCAAGAGGCATGCTCTTTGATCAACAGCAGCTAATGAATAATTTGCAAGCAATTATGTTTTTATGCTTTGCTCCATTTAGAGCCAGAAATACCAAGGTAATCTAGTTCAAGCTCGTCATTACATAAATGAAAAATGTTAGCCCATAGAATTTTACACTTTATCTAACATCCTAAACATAGTAGAACTACAACCCCCAATTCTGGACACCTAACAGTGATTTTTTTTCTACCTTACTATGATGCCTCAAATCATACTGATTACGCTACCTCTGTAAAGTACTAGCTAAAATGCACAAACCATTCTAATATGATGTTAACCAGTATTTTTTTAAATCTTCAAAACTAAAAATAAAGTTAATCCACAGAGATATAAGTATATTAATGTGTAAAAGTATACACTGCTGTGAAATGTGTAAGAAAACAAAGGATTAGAACAAGGCTTGACACTCCAAGCACTCTGTTTATTTTTAAACACAAATACAGTTGCCCCTTGAATAACTTGATGTTTAGGGGTTCCAACCTTCCACACAGTCAAAAATCCACATATAACTTATAGTCAGCACTCCATATACGTGGTTCCTCTGTATCCATGGTTCAGCACCTGTGGATTCAACCAACCCGAGATCATGTAGTACTGTAGTATTTATTATTGAAAAATATCCACATGTAAGTGGACACATGCAGTTCAAACCCATGTTGTTCAAGGGTCAACTGTATTCTATTTAGCATGAAACTGAAAGTCATTTTAATTTTGCCATGAAATACAACTATAATGTCCATATGGTACTTGAGGAAACCAGAATTTTCATAGAACACATTACAACCTGTTTTTTTTTTTTTTTTTGCAACTCTTTCATCCAGAAAAAGTATTTTCTAGCCAAAAATGAAGGAATTATTTTGACATATTCTGCCTGATGCATTGATAAATAAAATCTCTTCCATCTTTGAAAAACATTCAAAGTAATTATTGGGAAAATGTTCATTTTCTTCATTAAAACCTGTTATCTAAAAAATTACCAGATAGCAAAAGAAAGTAACAGGATAAAACTCTGTTTTAAGAGTAATGAAGAAAATTTCTGGATGAATATAAAAGCTACTGGATAACAGAATTGCATAGCAAACCCAAGATCTTTTTTTCATGTAATCTGATAAACTACTGCTATTCCTATTTCCTTCTCACTGTTAATGGTGTTAACCTTGTCCCAATTATTCACTCAAAGTCCAATCTTATTTAAGTTTTCTCTCTCTCTGACCACCTCTCATTCAAAGAGTAATCAGTTCCTACTGGGTCTATATTCTCAACGTTTTATAAACAAACATTCGTCTTTCCCTTCCCACTATTACAGTCTCAGTACAAATATACCTGTTGCTTGCTTTCCTCCAGTCTCACTCAGTAGGAAGCATCAGGCACCCGATTGCAAGAGTGATGTTCCATAAACAAAGTGTAGGCTTGTCATGTCCTTTCAAAAAAACCATCATTCTCCTCTGAGAATATAGCTCAAATTTCTTACTATTGCATTTAAGAATCTGTGTGATTTGAGCTAAATCTACTTTCTTTCATTTCTCAATAATTTCCCATTGAGGTCTCCATGCTCCAGAGCAATGCTGTCCAATAAAACTTTCTGCAGTGATGGAAATGTTAGACGTCTGTCCTGTCCAATATGGTGGCTACTGGCCACCTATGCCTACTGACCACTTGAAATGTGTCTAATGCAACTGAGGAATTGAAATCCTGATTTTATTTAATTTAGATTTAAATAATGTAGCAACATGTTTCTGGTGGCTACTGTATGGGACAGCTCTTCTCTAGTGGTTCTCAAATTTTATCATGCATCAAAGGCACCTGGAGGGCTTGTGAAAACAGATTATTGGACTCTATTCCTGAGTTTTCGAGTTTGTAGTCTGGGATGAGGCCCAAGAATCTGCATTCCTGAAAAGTTCTCAAAAGATTCTAATGCTGCTGGCTAGTCTGCGGTGCACATTTGAGAACCACTGTCCTAGACAAATTTAAGCCCTATTGTCTCTTAAACAGATCTAGTATGTACATGTATTTATATCTGCATAAGTTTCTGTTTGTAACTCCATTTGCCTTGTGTTATATTTACTTGCATACCCATTATCTCCTTCATAAATTATAAGTTACTTGAAAACAAAGACTATGTCATTTTCATTGGCAAGACTTGAAGACAAAGACTATGTCATTTTCATTGGCAAGACCTAGTGTCTCACTCAGTCATATAAACATAGCAAACATGCAGTAGGGGTCATTGGATTAAATTAGAAGTCAGTTGTTTTTTTAAAATGTTTAACATTTTAAATTGATTTTATTCATTCTAAATTTAAATTTTGGTTAGATGGAAGAATTAGTTATAAAACTGTGCAGATCCCCTTAAATTTTAGAATTTAGATTACATAAGTTTTAGATTCTCATGGTTCTCTATCAAAACAGTCATATAATTACACTCCACTGGCATTGGTAATTATATTTCTGAAGAAAAATGACAAATATCACAGAGATATTAGAGAGAGTTGCTAAAGTCACAGTATTATAAACTTGAAAAAAATAAGAAAAACTGACCTCTCTGTGCAGAATTTTTAAAACTAATGAGAAACGTTTTTAGCAGCTTGAAACATTTTACACATGATTCTGCTTTTCAAAAAGTGAAAATAGCTCACATTTTCTGTAGAAATGAGGCTCAATACAAGAAGAGTAAGGCATCATTAAAATGAAGCTCAAGGTGATACAAACACCACGAGAAGAAATATTTTCAAGATTTCTTACCGCAGTGACCCTAGTTAACGTTGGGCAATTAGTTCCTTACTGTGATCAGCCACCTTTAAACCTGCAATTTGAAAGAAACCACCTATAAAGAAATCACTTCTACTTCTTTTTAAATTATAGTAAGTCACCACCAAACTATTTTTCTGCAAAGTATCAAAGAAGTTTACTCAGCACATTTTTAAAACAAGCTTGCACTATATTAGAGACTCAAATAATGTGTGGCTGTTTCATTAGCCAAATCACTCTTTCCCATTTTCCACACAAATATGGGCCTTTACATGAACATCAAAGAAATATGGTTAATGAATAAAGACTCAAAATCTTAGCACAGGGATGAGTCTAGACGGCATCATCTGGCCTTAGCGCAACATTATCTGTTGCTAGGTAACCAGAGATAATAAAAGGAGATCTGAAGCAAGCCAGCAAAAGAAAACCAGCTCCAGCCCATCTTTAATATCAGCTCTGCTGCCACCATTAAGTTTGTAGGAGGTCCAAAATCAAAATGCAGCATCAACATTAGAGGAGGTAAAGTTGACTTTACCCTGTGATCTAATGCCAACCTTTCAACACCAATAAAAGGCTTAGCTGACAAGAACTTCTCTAAGAAAAAATATTCCGTTTTCGGTGTAGTCAATGTCACTTTGAACTTGAGAGTCATTTCTAATATTCTAAGACAGCCATTCAAATATCCACTCAGTCAATATGTGACAGCTTAAAATATATTCTGGAAGAGTCTGGGGGGAATAGTTTGTTTTGGTTGATAGTATTTTTGTTTTGTTTTATTTTGTTGTCTGTTGTTTCTTGTTAATATAATTTATGACCTAAGAATTTTAAATCTCTTCAGGAAATAATATCTACATGGGCAAATCAACAAACAACAATAGTGGCCCACAACTCCAATTAAGGACCAAAGGGCACACACAAAATTTAGATCTAGATTCAGAAACTTCTGTGTTCTGCATTCGTAGACCAAGACCTCATGGAATAGGTGGGGTTTTGGTTCGGTCTCATCTAAGGGATTATAATTTACATAGGAAGAAGCAGAAACCATGCACAAGGAAATGGGAGTCAAAAGAGCCTGATGTGTTCAGGACAAAG
This sequence comes from Balaenoptera musculus, assembly GCF_009873245.2. Lineage (NCBI taxonomy): Eukaryota > Metazoa > Chordata > Mammalia > Artiodactyla > Balaenopteridae > Balaenoptera > Balaenoptera musculus. The sequence continues at coordinate 54,717,888 of NC_045793.1, forward strand.
TGATGCTTGCCTCAAGAGGAAAGTTCATTATTATTTTATTAGTGGTAGTTCATTGAGAGTCTATGCAAAAATAGAAGAAAAAGAGAAAAGAAAAAGGTACTTTTTGTACCTGATCTCATTAACCATGTTGGCAACCCTCTGAAGTATGTACTATTATGTCAATTTTATTGATGAGGATAGATGAATAGATGGATGGATAGATAGAAATAAAGATAGATAGAAAGATAAAAAGAAATAACTGGGACTTTCCTCGTGGCTCAGTGGATAAGACTCCGTGCTCCCAATGCAGGGGGCCCAGGTTCAATCCCTGGTCGGGGAACTAGATCCCACATGCATGCTGCAACTAAGAGTTTGCATGCCACAAATAAGGAGCCCGTGTGCCGCAACTAAGAGCTGGTGAGCCACAACTAAGGAGCACACCTGCCACAACTAAGACCCGGTGCAACCAAATAAATAAATAAATGTTTAAAAAAAAAAAAAAAGAAATAACTAATACCAAGCCTAAGACATTTAAAATTTGCCTAAATTCACACAGCCAAAATCTAGGTATGTCTGACTTCCAAGTTCAAGTTCCTAATTACACTTTACAATCCCCTCTACAAATATGGGGAGACAGAAGAACAATACAGGATAGGTAAAATTAAGATAAATTTTCAGAATTCAAATTTGATTTGGTGATTCCATTCAATATGGATACTAGAGAAAAATAGTTGTTTTAAGTAGGAGAGTGAAAGAAATTAATATTAAAACCATCAGAAAAAAATTTCTCAACCTAACCACATTGCCATTTTTTTAAACAAGATGTATTATACAGGTATGTCAAAAATGTATTTAACCACTACGATATTATTGAAAATTTGATTGTTTCCAACTTCTTGTCTACTACAAAACAGTGCTACAAAGAATATCCTCCACACATATCTTGACAAATCTTTGCAATTATGTCCATGAGCTATATTTCGGGCAGGAACACATTTCTGTTATACCTATAGGAACACGGTTAGGATTTTGCTACCAAAGCTAGGACAGGGGACTTTGGTCTCTAGGGATGATCCTGTAATGAGGCTGAAACATTATAGGCACTAACGCAGGGTTAAGTTATTTTTATTCAAGGCAAACTAATTTTAAGCACTAGAATTAAAAAACCTAGATCTGGAGATAGATGAAGTGGACACTTCTCAGGGGAATAAAGTGAATAATCAGCTATTATTGTTTCCTGTCAACCTTAATCTGAGATGAATAAAGAGTCATGGTACAGGTAGGACCTGATGAACCCTCAGAGTGACCAGGTGAGCTGCATCAGCCCATTTGGGCTTCTACGCCAAGCGCACTCAGGTATGGCGCAAAGGGCTGGGCCTCGGGGGCCGGGGAGAAGATTTAATGATACATCAAGTTTATTTTTCAACACAAGGCATTTTTAATGGATTGAGAACATGAATGCACAACATAAAGTGATTCTAAGACTTTTTATCGTTTACAAGTGTCTGACTTTTGAGCTTACAGAGCCTGCCTGACTTTTAAGCCAAGGAGAGGAAGGACTACTCCAGGCGAATAAATTTTAAAAGGAAACGGGAGAAACAAAACGTGGTATATACATACAATGGAATATTATTCAGCTATGCAAAGGAATGAGATTCTGACACATGATGGATGAGCCTTGAAAACATTGTGCTCAGTGACAAATATTACGCTAAGCCAGACACCAAAGGACTAATATTCTATGATTCCACTTATTTGAAATATCTAGAATGGGCAAGTTCATAGAGAGAGAATGTAGATTAGAGGTGACCAGGAGCTGGGAGAAATGGGGAGTTAATTATTGCCTAATGGGAACAGAGTTTCTGTTTGGGGTGATGAAAACTTTTGTAAATAGTGGTGATGGTTATTCAACATTATGAATACACTTGCTGCTGCTGAATGGTACACTTAAAATGGTTATAAATGGTAAATTTCATGTTATATATATTTTACCACAGTCAAAAATAGTATTAAAAAAGGAAAGATGAGAGAACAAAGAAAACTGCTTTGATAATCGTATCTCATAATCTGCAGTGTATATAACACCATGAAAGACAAGATGAGAAGCACAGAGGGTAACCATGGGCTAGGTGAACAATATCAGATCCATGAAGCCATTTTCTAAAGGTAATGTGGAGGGAAATCAAGAAAAACCAGTGCACAGGGAGGAATGATGGGGGCCACGACCCGGATAAATATATAGAAGGAACTAGCTGTTTCAGGGGGCTAGCATTCAGGAGAGACCCAAAAGAGTAGAACATAATATGTCTCTGTGAGGCTTCTACCACCTTATGATAGAAGGCCTGAGAAATAGTGGGGGGTAAAAAATAATTAGTATGATGAATTAGAGCGCAACTCTCCATCCCCTAAAACCCCCTGTGGCCTCTGGGAACAACAGGGGAGAGAGGACCGCCATTCAGGATGTCAGGCAGGGAGCTCCAACCGGCCCCCTTGGGAGGGTGGTCCCACCAGGGTAGTTAAGGCTGGGTGCAGCCCAGGCACACATTAGTGTGACAACTCTCGTCAAGATGCTGCAGCAATTCCTGACCATGTGGAAAATCAGAACAACAACAAAAAACCATAATGGGAAAGAATATGAAGAAGAATATATATATAACTGAATCACTTTGGCGTACACCAGAAACTAACACGGCATTGTAAATCAGCTATATCTCAATAAAAATAAAAATTAAGAAAAAAAAAAAAAAAAACAGTGATTCCTTCGTCATGGTCACATTGTCCTATGAAGTTAACGTTTTATGAGATTGACATACATTCATACCTACTATGTGAACATATTTTATTTACCATAATATCTGAAACTATTTTATTTACCATAACTTTATTCTATTGTCAGGGTTTTTTTTCAACAGTTTTAGCTCAATTTTAATAGGAAATCATCAAAAAGAAAGAAATATAAATAAGAGAGAGAAGTAAAAGCACTTATATCACCAAATTGGGCCGACACCTATATCCAGACTTGAACAGCACTGGGAACTCCCGGAAACAGCAATCTGGAGTCCCAGCTGGGAAAGGACCTGGGCAATTCATCCACTCCACGGGTTAGACTTCAGATTGTAGTCTAGGAGAGTCCCGTTTATAATCCCAGGCCGCAAGCTGATATCATCAGTTTACATGCAAATATGCAGCTCTGGTTTTCTTCAACAATGCTGTATGTTTTACCTTGTGAGTCACAAGATTTTCCAGACCCCGGGGAACCTGGCCAGGTTCTCAGGGCTTGAGAAATTCCAAGACCCAGTCCCTCTCTTTATCTTAAGTGCCACCAGACTTGCTGAGAGCAGTTTATGAGCAAGCATGTAGTCCAGGCAAGGTCACGAATTGGTCAGAGGCCTAGTATTGCCTCTGAAGCCTGAACAAGACTATTTTCATTTCAATTTTCCTGACAGTCGGCCTCAGGATCGTTTAGGCTGAAGAGCATAGGAAAAAGGCAAAATAACACGAGCAGTTTTCCTGATCTGGTATGACAAATGGCAATTCCAAATAGTTAACAGAAATAGCACAATCAATGCAACTAATAAAGGATTAAACAGTGTGGAGAATAGTTTTGAGACACTAGGAGACCGAGTGAAGAAAATGTCCCACCAGGAGTGAGATGTGTTTTTGGACATTTACGTTTACATCCAGCAATTTGTTTGCAGCAATGGTAGTGATTACAGAATGTTCTAATAAAGAACGATCATGTTTTCCAATAAATTTGCCTAAATTGTTTGTGCCCTCTAACATCTTTTTTAAAGGTTCTAAAGGTAGAGTAGGATTAGTAGTGGGTAAAGTAGGAATTGACAATTGTGTTCACAATGGTTTTTCTTTAACAGATAAAAACTTATACCAAACACCTTTCTGATATAAATTATCAACATGTGATAAACAACCAGAAAATGGAACTTCTAAATGATAAGTTGAAATAGTGTTTCATCATTGGTGACAATACATAAGAATTGGGGAGCCACTTTAAAAAAACATACAATAAGATTGAGGGTATCTAGTCCATTAACAATAGTTAATAATTGATAGAACGTTCCAACAAACAAGGTTCCCATATCCTCGAAGTTTGCCCACAGACTAGTCCTTCAGCAGCTCGCACACAGTCCAGTAAAAGGTGTGTTTGATTATCTGAATCTAGATAATTTCCATTTAAGTGGGGTAGCCAATATTCATCATTAAAAACAACTGGCAACACATGAAATTGACACATAGTAAAATTATCTAAAACGTTACAATGGTACAAGGTGCCTGTACTCCAAGTATCTGTTCATTTAGTAGTTCCTTCTGGAATCGATAACCAATGATTTGTAGGGACTCATTGAGCAAATATTTTTCTCCATGCATATACATTATTAGACATTAAGATTTTTTGAGCCTTATCCTTTTGGCCATATAACATCTGTATAGAGCATATTGTCCAACTGAAAATTTTACTTACTTTTTGAGTTTGCTTCAGCTTTCCAATTTGGGATATGTTAAATAATTGCATGAATTCTTTATCATAATTCAGAGTTAGCTCATGGGGTTTCATAATAGTGGGCATCCACTGAACATTAGTTAAAGCTTGAGCTATGTCCTTTCCAGTATTATGTAATCGATTAGCTAGAGTTTCTACCCCTATGGAGTTAACTAGGCCCATACGAGTTCTAGTAGCGCCTAATAAAGTATCATACCAAGCTCTTTTATTTTTACATTTAGCTTGGGCAGGGAAAGAAATATTAAAGTGTAATATATGTTTTTGATATTGTTGCCCCACTGTGATGCAAGATTGAGGAATCCTTACCAAGGGGTGGAGGGTTACAGGTGGATGGTTTTGTAAAGCTGTTATATGACCACTCCACCATGGTCCATTTTTGATTTCCGTGCCATGAATACATAAAAGGAAAATGACACTTCATGCAGGGAAAGAACATTACTAATAGAAGACCTATTATATAAAGACTGATTGCTAAAAGTTTCATGAACAAGTGATCTCGACCACCGTTCTAGCAAAGTTCCATTTCAATGGACTCGAGTGAAACAAAAGTCATAGCATTTTATAGAAACTAAAGAGTGGATTGTTATGCTTAATTGTGAAGATTCAGACATTTGTACAAATACTCTAGACGTAATTGAATTACCTAACCATAAAGTTAAGTTGGGTCCATAGAAGGTGAAGTTTGTATGTCCTCAGAAAGAAGAATTAGCCGTGCAGATGTAGTTATCTTGAGTGCGGTCTCGCAAACGCCAAACAGAATTATGTCACCCGAACTTGACTGGAGATGAAATCTGGGTTTTCATGGGATAGGCGGGGTGAAAGCTGTTATCAAAGCAGCATCCATAGTAGCCATGATAATAGGCATAATTCAAAAACCTTTAGCGGGAAAGGCTTCAAGTATATCCACGAACACCCTCTGGATGGTTCTCTCAAGGTCTTAGTTCTGCCACAGTCGTGGCGGTTGACTTCCCTTGGTCACGAACACAGTACCCTTTGTATGGTGGGTCATTGAGCCCCCGATGTACTGCTCCATCTAAGCAGCCAAGTCTTCTGGTTGCAGAGTTCCACGAAGCAGCCAGGGCACATCCCCACAAGTGGGGCTATTAACTGAAAGCACACTGTGGAATACTTGTGCAAACTTCTGTGGGTCTTCCTGGGGCACAGAAAAAGAAGCCTGACTGCTGTGTGGCCGCAAGACTTTCAGCTGATTCAGTCAAATCAACAGCTGCCAGACCAGTCCTGTCCTCACTGCCGGACTGTTGAGGAGAATAACATCTCCTGCCAACCCAGCAAATCATCTGCGACCCCACATCGGTGCCGGTTCTCATTCCGTTGCTCCCCAAAGATGACCGCTGAGCTTTCCCTCCGAGGCTACTTAAGCTCACGTTCACCTACAGCTCTGCCTTCTTCATACAAACGCCAACAGTGCAAAATAACCTCCTTGATGAAACACTAACTCTCGGGCGTCCCAGTGCCGTGCTCCGGCACTTCCAGAAAAAGTAAGGGCCCGGGCCTGGCGGCACGCACCCTTCGATAGGTCAACTGGTAGGGCGGAAGACTGTAGACCCGACACGTGTGGACATCTTTAGGTTGCTGGTTCGATTCCCTCTATTGTCAGTTTTAATGTTAAAACCTCTGGGGTCTCAGATAATGTGTGACATGTCAACTTCATGAGCCATTTAATCCAGTTATCCACTCCTTCCATAAAATATATCCAAAGACATTAAGAATGGATTATTAAATGTACAAATATAAAACTATGGAGTATTTGAATCATAATGTAACAGTGAATTTAACCTATAATATTACGAATAAATATCTTTAAGCAAAGCTGGCTTAATGACATTGTTCCCCTATGGAGATTGTCATTAGAAGGGTGGCTTTTAGTGAAGTCCAAGTGGATTACCCAAATGGCTTCTAAGCTCACTTAATTAACATGAACTTAGAAATCTGTTTTTTGGTTTGTTTATTTGTTTGACAGCCAAAGGATCAATTCAACCCAATTGTTGGATTTTACTTAAATGCAGATAAAAAGAATAACAGTACAAACAGTTTTCTGAAACATGTAGAACTGAGAAATGCAGTTCCTAAGTGTTGGTTATTCTAATCAATTGGTATTTCATTAGAGGTTATGTTGGAATTCAATTGGTAGAAAAATTTAAGCACCTTGTTTGACTGCCTTGGAACAATTTCTAGTCATCTATGGCTCCTCTGGGTGAAAAGGAGGGGTCTTGTTAATCTTAGCTTTCACTTCCTTTCCATCTATATTCTACTACCTCTAGTCTCCTCAGCATTCACCTCCCACATAATTGCTAATGAAAAGACCTACACATAATTCCCAGGGCCAGTTCAATCTTCTCATGAGGAGTCTTCTCATCACTAAGAAACTTCAGGTTTTATACTAGAAAATTAGGTCTTCATTGGTGGAAGGCAATTTCGCATCTCTGAAAGAAGGATGTGAACATTTTTCATGTTCATCAAAGGGGTAATAGGTTAAAAACAATTGAGAAACAGCTCTATCAATGTTGAACATTTATCTGTCCATCCTGGCTGATTTGGCAATTGCTCTTCCTTCTGCTTGTAATTTCCTTCTCTGTCTTCTCATGGTCAATGGCTATACATCCCTTAAAATCAAGTTTAGGTGTCATTTCCTCTGCAAGCCTTCCCATGAACATTAGACTGGATTTATGCAGCTGTCTCCCACCTAGATTGTAAAGTCCTTCAATACAGAGATTGTGTACTATTCCTCTTTGGATCATAGGTACCTATCATGATTCTTGTCACATAAGAGAGGCTCAAATAATGTGAGATGAACTGAAATGAACTGGACTTTCAATCTAAGTAAGTGATCCTATCACTGCTCTTACTAAGAAGCATGAGAAAAAGTCTTCTCTTCTAATGTACTGTGTCTCTTTTATATCACACTCTGCTCTCTTGCATAGCCTTGTTCTTCAGTCTATACTTACACTACCCTCTTTCTCAGAGAGGAACAAGCCTATCCCACTTTCTAATGATAACACCTATGCTCCCTGTGAATGCATTCCACCATTATACCCTTTCTCTTGCAAAGCCTCACTCTTCTGATTCATTTCTTTTGCCTACAAATATGCTCAGTTTACTTAGTCTAAAAACCCTCTTGAGAGACCTTATTATCCCCGTAAATTATAATTTGCTTTCACTCACAGATTTTCCCAAATAAATCTGCAGGTCAGTAAACAATAAAAATTATTTGCAAATAAATGAGGAAGAGAAAGAGGGGAAGATATTGAGAAGCTGATTTGCAACTATTAGAGAAGGAATATGCTACAGGAAGGCAACAAAATATACTCCTTATATAGAGACTAACATAGTACATAATAAGCTCTACTTTCTCACCAAAACCCTGTACATTAATAACGAGTTGTTGCAACTCAACACTTACCATATATGAACATTTCCCTAAAATTTTGAAATTCTGCAATTTGTTTAGTATATATCTTAATTTCATGTTAGAAATCTTAATTTTGAAGTATGGATATGCAAAATGAGTGTTATATGTAAACTTTCTCTAAAAAATACTTTATCTGCTTTTTGTCAAAGTTTGAGGGTTTTGATTTTTGTTTGTTTGTTTGGTTTGGTTTGTTGTGTGGGGTTCATTTTATGTCAAAAGAAACACATTGGTCATGATTTAGTTTTTTGAGGGGTTAGTGAAGAAGGATGGTGGGATGGAGGAAGGGAAGAACATTCAAGTTTTCTACATAGAAACAAACATATGTCTCCATAAGACATATGTGTCACCAGGAAATTATTTGCTACAGGAGAAGTTATCAAGCAAATAAATTCTTGTGGCATCAAGCAAATAAAATTCTAGTGAACAGACAATGCTTACATTTTGTGTTTTAACTATTTTCTTATGAAGTAAGAGAATGCTTAATGTGAATAATTCCATAAAACCTCACTGTGGTAGATTATTGCAGTATGGTCCCAAACTTATTCATGCCATTGTGTGTTTTCACCTTTGGCTGATGCCATACCACACTGACTGATGGGCTTTCCCATAAGGCTTGCTTTGGCCAATAGTGCATAATATGAAACAATGGGATATAACATGATACAAATGGAGATTTGAAAAATGCTGGTGCCTTGGTGCTTATGTTCTTGCTGCTGTTGAAATGAGTCTCTATGTGAATAAGCCTGGGCTGGCAGGCAGGAGCGAGCCACTGTGTGGAGGCCATCATCCACCAACAGCCCCCAGATGGCTGAAGACACATGAGGAAGCCTAGATAAAACCAGAAATGTTCAGTGAAGTCCAGCTCAAATTACTAACCAATCACTGAATAATTTAGTCTGGTATTTTTATCCCATGATAATTAGACAAATTAGTTGTACTAATGAACTTGTAGTAAATATAAATTTTAGCACTACTATATGAACCATCAATACTTAAGCAAAGCAATGAAGGGCTAAATTCAATAAGGTACAAGTACTTGCAACATAACTCATTTTATCCTGGAAGTTCTTCAATAATGTTGAACTTCTAAATAAGGTAAATTCTTAAAAATAAACTATCTGTATTATAATGCTCTTTGGTAAATGTTCCTTACTTAAAAATACAGATTTTATTTACTATAGTCTCTTATGTAAATATTTAACATATAGAAACATAGCAGTGATTATCTACTTCACCTACTTTTTCATTTTCAGATTTTAAATGCATACTACATTTTAAAGACAATGCTCTTGAATATTTGAGGCTATATGTCATATCTGTGGTAAAGATAAACAAACTAATGACAGAATTACAATTTCTCAATCCAGATAGTCTTTGGATATGCAAGAAGTCAGTGAAAACCTAGAATGATTTATGGGCTTATCTAACCAGTTTGCATAGCACTTTGTAAATCCCTTCTTCCTTAAAGAAAACCTACTTAATATTCAGGTTCTTTAATTTGGTTCTTTTCTGAATGTTATACATTTAGTTTTTAAATATAATATTTATCTAAGGCAGAATTCAAGTCTACAAAACCATAACTCTACATTATAATGATTACATAGGTATATAAACCAGGACATTTATTTATATTAAATTCAAGGTTCACATACTGGCAAGTTTTACCTGGCTGAGTCATTACCGCTCTTCTGCAACAGAAGAGTAGTGAGATATAACAGTGCAAATGTAAAGATATTGCAGCATATTCTATTACTATCATTCCCTGATCAGAAAACATTTTTGCAAAAAAAAAAATACAAACTTTTGTGAAGCTGACATAAGGCTTGTTAAAATATTATTTATACACACAGAAGGCAGATTTCATCAGATATTCAAGTGATTAAAAATATCTTTCTATGGAAATATCAGATCTTGTTTGTTTTCTTATGCTTGTGCTAATATTTCTTTATGCTTTCTCTGCTCTTGAGAGGATTATGTGAGATGAAGTTGTGAGAAATGGATAGGTATGAAGCTGAGTGCCCAAAGTGGGGAAAAAAAAAAAAAATAGAGCCAAGACAAGAGTGTAGAGGAATCTGAGAAGTTAGAATATGATCAAAAATCAAAAACATGTATGTTAGAATTAGAATTAGGGTTCATAATAGGCAGTAATATCATGGGTGAACAATAAGGCAGCGCCAAACATATATTCCAGAATCAGTTATGAAGGAAAGAAGAAACAATCGTTTGCTGAGTGCCTGCTATGTGCGGGATACTATGTTCTTGCTTGGCTTAGATTACCTCATTTACTCCTCACCATAACCTTCTGACATAGGTATTATTGTTTCCATTTTATCAATGAGGAATTGGGGCACAAATAAATTACATGACTTGCCTATGGTCACTAATTTAAGTGACTACAGAAACCCAGGCATGTTGGGGTCCAAAGCCTGTGCTCTAAATCTGGCATCGGTGGCAAGACAAGAGAAGAATGATTGCTGAGTTAAATTTCTTTCTCAGCCCCAGGACTGTTTTACTAGCATTCCCAGTCTCACGCTCTGTTTACTAACAATCCATTCTTAAAAATGGTCACTATTGCTCCATATCCCCAGCTTTGGTTTGTAAGTTGTCCGTGGAGTGGCGGTTTCTCTATCTAATGCAATTCTAGTAGGCTTGGATGATCTTATAACACTCATCCGTACGTCAGGCTAAAATTAGTTTAAGTTATAAAATGAATTTTTATTGAGCTATCCCTGTATAAGAGATTTTCATTCTTGTAAGAAAATATAACAATATGATACAACCACTGCCTTGTAGGAGGTTAAAGCCGTATACAAATGGCTTAAGTATGCATGGTTCTCCAAGGGCAAATCAAAATATTCCAAACTCAATATTTGGCACATAGGAACCAAAAAAATTTTCATCTTAGTAATAGCAAGACTAGCTAATCACCAGGTTTACCCATGTTAGAGGCGGAGCTAAGCCATGACTAAGGATAATTGGTAAGATGCAATTAGTATGTTTAGCACAAAGCCTCGACATAGCAATGGCTCGATAAACGTTCACAGTTTTAGTGTCATAATGAGTAGCAAAACAGTCAAAATTGTACAGGAAGAAGTAGTTCTCATTCCCTTTCACTTCTCATTGAAAGGAAAACATTATGCATGCCTTTTGCTTTCAGGAGAGACCAAGAAGAGAACAGTCTAACTAAGCTGTGACAAGTATTTATTATAAAAGAATGATAAATATAATGCAATGGAGAAAATAAGGTATAAAGAATTTCCTATGAGAGTCGAGAAGAGAAGAGGTTATTTCAGGATATAAAATATGAATTCATTTTACCTTTGTTACACCTATGGCTGTCAAATGCAGTGTTAGTTCCTGAGTATATTTCAGGACTGGCTTGTTCTTTTTAGAACACACATGCAAAAGTAAGATATGTAAGGTTGAGAAAAATATCTGGACAGCAAAAGCATCTCACTGAACAAAAATAAAGACTTAGGAAAAAAATGTATGTAGACTACTCAATACCATTTCAGAATAAGTGATTGTTTTAAAAATAGGGTTGCCAAAACTCTACACCTAAGGGAACCAAAACACATGACAAAATTAAGATCAACCCAGTTAATTAGTATGGTCTTGAACTTACATGGACAGTAGCACTACTGGTTTCAGAGCCCACTGAGAATTGATGTCCAGTGTAAGCTGGGACAATATTACTGAATCAGATTATTTATCTGATTTTGAGAGTCACAGTCTTGGAAGTAAGCGAGAACTTTCAAGAATCAGTCTTACACCAAATGTCTTTCAAGTTATCACCCAAAATTATTTGAATAGCTCTAATGTGGTGGAATTTTCCATCTTATAGCAGAATATGCTCATTTTTAGTACTCTGATAATTAGGCTTCTTCTTGATTATTGACTGAAAATCTTTCTTCTACTCATTTCTACCTTTTGGTTCTAGTTCTATCTACACGTAATAAGCACTTCCTCTTTTTCCTATGATGACTCTTCAAATTTCAAAATCATCGGACTACCTGTTGCTAACTCTCCACTTTATCATTCATCATGTGATGCCATTTCCAGGCTTTTAATTATCCTAACCTCCCTTCTGTGAAAGTTCCACTTAAGTTTTATACCTGAGTATGTATAAGTACCACAGACATGTGTACTCATTGTCACAGATTATCTCCCAGGTCAGTGATTCTCTTACTATCTATAGTGAAATACCACTGAGCTTCTATTCCACTCTCTCTTGAGAACCAAAGTTTTGTTTAAAAAAAATTAGTAAAACAGTGAAAAAAGACACAAACTATAAGCCCTGTTTATTATTATTAGATTCATCTAACATAAAATTACTCAGTCAATTGCTTCCTCTCAATTTCTTCTCTTATCTCTTCATAAACTGGTGACAAATAGTTTTGGTTGGCCAGCAATTAAGAACCATGCTTTGAGCAGTGCTGTCCCAGGTAATAGATGCTGTACTTAACTTTGTGTAGCCCATGCTTGTATGAGTACTGAAAGTATATCCTTTAATTGAGACTTTGTCAACCAAATTCCCATTAACATCTATTAATCTAAATTATTCCATCCAGACCTACTGTATAGCACAGGGAACTATACTTAATATTTTGTAATATTGAGAAAAGACTCCTATAAGAGAAAAGACTCTGAAAAAGAAAAAAGTATATATTTACACACATAACTGAATCACTTTGCTGTACACCTGAAACTAACACAACATTGTAAATCAACTATACTTCCATAAAAAAATTTAAGTTTATTTTTTATGTGGTTAAATAAATAAATCCATCCAGATCTGTATTATTGAATTGCTTTTGAAAATATAAATTCAGTAATTTTAATATACTAATATGACTGTAAAATGTCAATTTACTATGTCAACAATTCCTATCTTTATTTTCTTTCTGATATATTTATTTTCATCATAATAATACATTTTCAATGTGGATAACATAAAAGATGCAAAAATATGTAGTATATAGAGAATAAAAGTAAAGCCATAATCCCACCATTTAAGACTAGCAAATTAGGCCATTGTCTTTGCAGTCAGGAAAAAACTGAATTTAAATCTAACTCCAAAAATTACTGCATATAGACCTTGAGCAAATAAATTATTTGCCTAATGTTTCTCATTTTAAGAAGAGATGACAAAATCCTCTGTATAGTTTAGCTGTGAACATTAAATGCGATAAAGTTGTAAATTGCTTAAAGGGCAGACAAATATAATAAACATTCAAGAAAGTTAGCTGTTATTACAGATATAATATTATGCTGTTCATAATCTGGTGTTTCTCCCCTTATGTTTTGTACAAAATTGAGATTTTACTGTATTTACTTTTTATCCTATTGCTTTCACTTAATATTATGGTATGCAAATATTCTATCACCTTAAATTGCTTTTTAAGAGATCGTTGGAATGGCTTCATTGTTCTCTTCTCCAAAATATTAGACATCTTTACTGCTTTTGTGCCTTCTGCCATTTTGAAAGATAGTTTTTTCTAACTTCATCCAAATTACTGATAAAAATTATTGAAAAAGAAGTAGTTCAGCTTGTAGTTCACCAGTAGAGATCTTCCTCTAGGTCACTGTTTCTCAAATTTGATCATTTCTCTTTTAAAGAAAAAACTGTGTTTTTTCTCCTCATATGAAACCGTAATATAAGCACTTTCAAAATTATGTGAGTCACAATCTTTTTTTGATAAGGGCATGTCATTTCAGGGCTAAAATTTCCTACTTTTTTTTGGCCCAAGTAGTATATCTTGCGTTATCCCAAACAGGACTCAGGAAACTACATCCTACACCCCAAATCTAGCCCACATCCTATTTTTTGTAAATGTCATATTGGGACAAGCCACATTCATTATCTACTTATTGTCTATGGTGGGTCTCACATTAAAATGACAACGATGAGTAGTTATGAGACTGTACAGCCTGCAAAGCTGAAAATACTTGCTCTCTGGCACTTTACAGATATAGTTTGATAATTCTTGCCCGAGGCAAATGAGAAGAAGAAAAGAAATAGACTTAATGGACAAGTAATAATTTTATTGCAAGTGACGACTGAAGATATCATCATGGACTGAGGCTTAAATAAAAGAAACTAATAGGAAAATTGGGTCACACAGACACTTGATGGTACATGCAGGTCAAACACGCAAGACCTTGTGCCACAGCAGTCAGTAAAGCATTTCCAATACAGGGAATGAGTTAATGTCTAGAAGATGATACAATGCTATATCAATAGTTACTCCACCTGGGTTTAATTTAGCTTCTTATATCTATAATCTAACATTTTTAAATTAAATTTGGGGCCTTTGGGAACATTATTTCTTCAAATTTAATTTTCTGTTTCTTTCACTTTCTCTTCTTTTTCTGGAACTCTAGTTAACATAGGATGAACCCTGACCACTGCCCCACATGTCATCTGAACATCTAAGGTTCTGTTCATTTTTCTTTTGTCGTTTTTCTCTCTGTTCTTCAGTTTAGAAAATGTCTATTGATCTGTCTTCAAAGTGACTGACGCTTTCTTCTGCCGATTCACATCCACTGTTGAGCCCACCTAGTGAAATTTTCAGTTCAATTATTATGCTTTTCAACTCCAGATTTTCCACTTGGAGATCGAGGCAAGGAAGAGATTCTCTTCTAGAGTCTCTGAGCAAGCATTGCCCTACAGATGCCTTGATTTTGGACCTCTGGCCTCCAGAACTTCAAGAGAATCACGTTCTGTTGTTTTAAATGACCATGTTTGTGACAACTGGTTACGGCAGCCTTAGGAAACTTATAAAGGCCCTCTCCAAATTCCTGACACAGACTACATGAGCATAATAAAATAATTGTTGTTTTATGCCAATAAATTTGAGATGATTTGTTATGCAGTAATAGATAACCAGATCAATTCACGTGTATATATCTGAAAATCCTGACATATTCAAAAAGAACAGTTAACTATGCATTATTACTGTTGTCCTGAGTTATCATCAGAATTTTCATATGCTGTTGTTCTTCCTTTCTCACTTTAAACGAGTGTTAATTTTGTTTTATTATTATTAGATTACTAGGTGAGATTCTACTGTACATTGTCTACAATGTACAGTAGAATCGTTTGCACATTTTAGCCCATGATTTTTCAGTTGGACTATAAGACATGTATGTATGTACCATGGCTTACTTGTGAATCATACATTTTTTTTCTTGTTGAAGCTGGTGTATGTGTGTATGTGTATGTGTGTATGTGTGTGTGTGTGTGTGTGTGTGTATATATAATTTTGGTTGAATTTCCATAATGGCACTTTATTTGTGGTGTGCTGCTTGCAAATTTTGTCATTTAAGTAAACTGCAATGTATATAATATTAAAACAAATTACTGAGTAATTGCTAATTTTATTAGACATAATTTTGTAATATTAAATCATGGGTATTCAGTCATGTTCTTCTCTTACAAGCTAAATAAAAACTATTTTTCCACTGAATGTGAGATAGTTAGGAGATGTTTTTTCTAGCTAAGAGAGCTTAAGTTAAAAAAAAAAAATTTAGTTTTGCACTAGTTGCCTGCACATCCACTTATAAAGTGACCAGAATTCCACTTAAGAGTTATATTATAGAGCATATGATTCTTTCTTGTGTATAAGCAATCTTTGTGAGATGCCTGGCTTACATTAACATGTATAAAGACTCTGTCAATTTCCTCTTCTGTCAGCCTAATTACCCTCTGAAAAAGAATGGCAGGTTAATTTGGTGAGAGTTGAAGTTACTAAAGATGTTAGCTAATAGTATTTTCTAAGTTCACTCAAGCCACGTGCTTAATAATTCATTCTAAAGTGTTAATATAAATCAACACCAAGCTCTTTAGTTCTCAGCTTCTGAAATCTAATTTACTCCCATTTGGAAAATCTTTATTTTTGTCTAACTCCATGCTTGTGGTACCTTCTTAGATATTTCCAATAACAAATGCAATGCCCATTTAACCAAGAATCAAAACAATAATGAAAAAATGTCCTGGATACTTTTTTGTTCAAATCATAGTCTAATTCTTGGTTAAATTGACTGTTTGTTGCTTTCCTCTAGGAAATTGGAGAAAATAGCGTAGAAAATGTATCTGTCTTATTTTCTGCTCATTGTGTCCTCATTCTCATCTGTTAGATGGAGTTCAGTAAAAATTGTTTAAATTTTAAAAGTAAGTAAAAGTAAAATTAAAAAAGTAAATTCCTAAATTCCTCTGGCTCTCTTTAAGCTTTCATTCTGAGAGAATGAAATATATACATATGCACACACACACACACACACACACACACACACACACCTATGAAAAAGATTTTTAGAAAAACCAACCCTTTCCTTATATTCAACCCTAAACTGTTAAATAGCTCTTTTGCTTCCAATCCACTGACACTTTTGCTTCCCTTTGCTATTTATGGAGGGAAGTATAATAAAGGTGACTCTAGCTGCTGTAATACATAAAATGCCTCAAGCCAAAGTCTAAAAGAGTTGTTCTTATTAAGCAGGTGGCTATCCTCCAAGTGGAAAATCAGCACCCATTGTCCTTCCATGTTTTGGTTCCACCATATTCCACATACGGTTTCCAAGGTTACTACTCACATCTACATCAAGCCAACATGATGGGAGAGAGCATGGAAGATCTCCCATTGAAGAATTACATGTACCATGGCTTGAACTGGTGCATATCACACTTGCCAGGGATCCACTCACCCAATTACTCACTCACATGGCCAAAACTAATCACAAGGGAGGCAGAGAAATGTAGTCCAGGTTCACTCAAGTCAGAGTGAAATTGACTTAAGGAAAAGCCAGCCATTTTCTTATATAAGAAGACAAAAACCAAAGAGGTCAAGAAATAATGGATAATATAGATACAAATCATGTTATACAATTGTCCTTTTTATGAATTATTCAGATTTGCTATTAATATCTCAAACGAGGTAAAAAGTTGGATGATTCTCAGGTTACACATTTGCTGTTAGGTCAAATTTTTTCATTAGTCAAGGGAATTATTTTCTAAGAAAATTCCAACTCCATATCCTGAGCATACATCAATATTCATAATTATAATATTATATTTGTATAACATAAAGAATGAAAAATGTTAACATGTTAAATGTAGTCTTTGGGGGGGAACCACATTTGTCTCTTGATCACTGATATATCTCAATTGCCTAGAAAAGTATCTGGCACAGAGTTGACATCACTATTCACAGTAGCCAAGAAAAAGGTGAAGCAGCTCAAATATTCATCAACTGATGAATGAATAAACAAATTGTGGTATATACACGCAATGGGATATTATTCAGCCTTGAAAAGAAATGAAATACTGATACATGCTATACTGTGGATGAACCTTAAAAACGTTATGCTAAGTGAAATAAGCCAGACCCATATTAAGTATTGTATGATCTCATTGATATGAAATCTCTAAAAATAAATAAAACCATAGAGATAGAAGGCTTATTAGTGGTTGCCAGGGACTGGCAGGATAGGGTACTGGAGAGAATGTACTTAATGCACACAGGGTTTTATTTTGGAGTGATGGCAACTCCAGGGTTTTGGAACTAGATAGAAGTGGGTTTTGTACAACATTGTGAATGTACTTAAGGCCATTAAAAATTTTCACCTTAAATGATTAATTTTATGTTATGTGACTTTTACCTCAATAAATAAGTCCCTCTTGTTTAAAAATAATGTAACTATAGCTATCTGTAAATCTATATGTTAATATATGCATAGGGAAAAAACACCCAGAGAAATTCATACAAAATTTAAAAAATGGTTTCACTAGATTTGGAATTATGGAGTTTTTTCTCTTTCTGAATTATTATGTCTATAATTTTATAAAGAGGAAATATTTTGTCACCCCAGCAATCTTATACATAATAATGGTACATGCATTGGACTGAGAGACATGTTTGGTAGACCAGTTGTTACTGTTCCTTAAATGTGCATTTAATTTGAGGTTGTTGAGAGTAACATATTTGGTCTTAGACTGAGTTTATAATAAGAGTGAACTAGGAAGGGAACTGGAAATAAGTACAAAAGTTGTTTCTATATCTATAACAATTCTATATCAGATGGAGTTTGTATGCAGTTTCCTTCTAAATATACAGTAAAAGTATACATACAGTAAATTTTACAAAAAAATGTATATATAGTAAGTCATGTGTAGCCTTGAAAACAATAATAGTATAAGCTTTACATTCTTGAGGTTTATAGCCAAAGACCCAAATTTACAAACACAACTATATCAACTCTTTCCTTTGGGAAGGGTTTTTTTTTCCATAAAGATACAGACATTTTATAAATTCAATAAAACTGCACACTTATTTCAAAAACAGCATTTTAGATGCAGATGCTGGGCTGTGGACAGGATTAATGTGGTAGGCAGATGGTTTCCTAAAAATGTCCCATCTATATCTATGAAGGCTGAAATATGATGAGCTATTACTTCCATTATTATGTTATGTTCTATGGCACAACTGATCTTAAATCTGGAGATTATCTGATGGGTCTTAACTAATCTTATGAGGCCTTTTAAAAGCAAAGATTTTCTCCAGGGAGCAACAGAATGGGATGTCAGATTTCAAAACACAAGAAGGATTTGACATGTCACTGAGATAGAGAGGGCCCATGCAAGGAATGACAAAATGGGTCAAGAGGCTGAGAATAAACCTCAGTTCAACAACCTACAAGGAAATGGGAACCTTATTCCAAATCACAAGGAACTAATTTCTGCCACTAACAGCAATGACTTTGAAGAGGAACCAAAATTCTAGATAATAACATAGCTGGCCAATAACTTAATTTCAGGCTTCTGAGACCCTGAGTCAAGAATCCATCCATACCATCCGAGACTTCTGAATTATAGAACTGTGAGATAATAAACGAATGTTGTTTCAAGCTACTACATTTGTGGAAATTTATTATGCAGAAATAGAAAATGAGTATAATTACCAGCTACCTAAGTGATCCACCCACACACACTGAAAAAACTGCTATTCAAATATTGCCCCATAAAATGTACCCATCACTACCATGTACCTCACTCAACCTCTCTGCCAATAATGTCGTTAAATAATTCTCAAGGGAAAGGGTAGCTATACACTGGATCCCTGTCCTATAGGATAACAGCAAGTTTAGACCAAAGGTCATGGAAACTACCTCAGGATGATATTAGGAAAACCCCAAAGTTAATGAATGAGACCTATGAAAAAACCCTTGGGAATGAACATGTGGCTAGAGTGCTTTCTGACCCAGAGTCAATGAGTGAATTACAGTATCTGTCTAAAAGATACTCAGATAACGTTACCATAGACTATGATCAGAAAGAATGGGATGTAAAAACAGACTTTGACAATGCATATATGCCAAGCACAGACCAAGTGGATTTGGAGGAATAACAACACTGGGCCTCCAATTCCTAGAGAAGTGACCTTAAATTGAGGATCAGAAAGGGCTTAGAGGGCTCACCATGGCATGGAGGACACATCCTTGAAAATGCTGCATGCCCTTTTCCTCTCATTCTTGCACATCTATAACCTTCCAGTCTGATATGTGTCTAGGGGGTACATATAATGAAAGGACCAAAGATTCTCATCACTAGGAAAAAGTATCCCCAAATTTACATCAAGATTCTGAACTTGGTTAATATGAATCAGTCACCCAAGTTCAACTAATTCTGGGTGCCTTAGAAAACTGTAGTTCTCAACCTATGAGCCATACTCTGGCCTGAACCGATCATCTTCTTTTGTTCTCTCTCTTTTTTTTTTTATATCTGCACAAAACTGTATCGTTTTTATTCTTCTAAAATTTTTATAATTTTTTTCCACTTTTTGAATTACAAGGTCAATACATGTTTATGGAATTAAAACTAGAAAATACAGATAAGCAAAAGGAAGAAATTAAAAATTGCCAATAATCCTATCACCTTACCATTATCAACATTTTGATATATAGGCAGTCCTTGCTTTGCACAGTAGTGCTGAACCATAAAAATGACCATGCAAACTGAAATGATGCAAAAATGACCTCAATAATCAATGGAAAACATGACTATTGTTTCATAACCTTTAAAAATTTTTGTCAGAACAGTAAAAGCTCTCTGATGGTTATAAATGAACAGGGAATTGAAAAAATAGAAAAACTAATATTTATGTAGTACATTGTAATTTTTTTTAACATCTTTATTGGAGTATAATTGCTTTACAATGGTGTGTTAGTTTCTGCTTCATAACAAAGTGAATCAGTTATACATATACATATGTCCCCATATCTCTTCCCTCTTGCACCTCCCTCCCTCCCACCCTCCCTATCCCACCCTTCCAGGTGGTCACAAAGCACCTAGCAGATCTCCCTGTGCGATGCGGCTGCTTCCCACTAGCTATCTATTTGACGTTTGGTAGTGTATATATGTCCATGCCACTGTCTCACTTTGTCCCAGCTTACCCTTCCCCCTCCCCGTATCCTCAAGTCCATTCTCTAGTAGGTCTGCATCTTTATTCCCTTCTTGCCCCTAGGTTCTTCTGACCATTTTTATTTTCTTTTTTTTTTTTTAGATTCCATATATATGTGTTAGCATACAGTATTTGTTTTTCTCTTTCTGACTTACTTCACCCTGTATGACAGTCTCTAAGTCCATCCACCTCACTACAGATAACTCAGTTTCATTCCTTTTTATGGCTGAGTAATATTCCATTGTATATATGGGCCACATCTTTTTTATCCATTCATCTGTTGATGGACACTTAGGTTGCTTCCATGTCCTGGCTATTGTAAATAGAGCTGCAATGAACATTTGGGTACATGACTTTTTGAATTATGGTTTTCTCAGGGTATATGTCCAGTAGTGGGATTGCTGGGTCATATGGTAGTTCTATTTTTAGTTTTTTAAGGAACCTCCATACTGTTCTCCATAGTGGCTGTATCAATTTACATTCCCACCAACAGTGCAAGAGGGTTCGCTCTTCTCCACACCCTCTCCAGCATTTATTGTTTGTAGATGTTTTGATGATGGCCATTCTGACCGGTGTGAGATGATATCTCATTGTAGTTTTGATTTGCATTTCTGTAATGATTAATGATGTTGAGCATTCTTTCATGTGTTTGTTGGCAATCTGTATATCTTCTTTGGAGAAATATCTATTTAGGTCTTCTGCCCATTTTTGGATTGGGTTGTTTGTTTTTTTGTTATTGAGCTGCATGAGTTGCTTGTATGTTTTGGAGATTAATCCTTTGTCAGTTGCTTCATTTGCAAATATTTTCTCCCATTCTGAGGGCTGTCTTTTCATCTTGTTTATGGTTTCCTTTGCTGTGCAAAAGCTTTTAAGTTTCATTAGGTCCCATTTGTTTATTTTTGTTTTTATTTCCATTTCTCTAGGAGGTGGGTCAAAAAGGATCCTCCTGTGATTTATGTCATAGAGGGTTCTGCCTATGTTTTCCTCTAAGAGTTTGACGGTGTCTGGACTTACATTTAGGTCTTTAATCCATTTTGAGTTTATTTTTGTGTATGGTGTTAGGGAGTGTTCTAAATTCATTCTTTTACATGTAGCTGTCTAGTTTTCCCAGCACCACTTATTGAAAAGGCTGTCTTTTCTCCACTGTATATTCTTGCCTCCTTTATCAAAAATAAGGTGACCATATGTGCGTGGGTTTATCTCTGGGCTTTCTATCCTGTTCCATTGATCTATATTTCTGTTTTTGTGCCAGTACCATACTGTCTTGATTACTGTAACTTTGTAGTATAGTCTGAAGTCAGGGAGCCTGATTCCTCCAGCTCCGTTTTTCTTTCTCAAGATTGCTTTGGCTATTTGGGGTCTTTTGTGTATCCATACAAACTGTGAAATTTTTTGTTCTAGTTCTGTGAAAAATGCCAGTGGTAGTTTGCTAGGGATTGCATTGAATCTGTAGATTGCTTTGGGTAGTAGAGTCATTTTCACAATGTTGATTCTTCCAATCCAAGAACATGGTATATTTCTCCATCTATTTGTATCATCTCTAATTTCTTTCATCAGTGTCTTATAATTTTCTGCATACAGGTCGTTTGTCTCCTTAGGTACCGATCATCTTTGATTATTATCACACTACGAGATGCTCCTGGCCAGCCAGACAGGCTCTCATATGATTTCTTTATCACATCGCTCGTGTTATAAATGTTTTTAATATGCAAAATACCACAAGTAGTCCAAATAGTATGATGAAACCTTATGAACATTTCCCAGTATTGTCAATTATAAAGTCATGGCCAACCTTGTTTTATATCTACTCCACCCACTTCATCATCTCCCAAAATACACACACACACACACACACACACACACACACATGCATGCACACACACGGAGGCTTGTTTTGAAACAAATCTTAGACATTCAATAGTTCTGTTAGATTTTTTTCAATATAGATTTCATTAAATTTTTCAGTATGCACCTCTAAAAGATAAGGACATTTTAAAAACATAACCATGATATCACTATCATACCTAAAAGACCATAATTCCTTAAAATCATGAAATATTCATTACATGCTCATATTTCTCAATCTATTTCAAGTTATTTGTTTGAATCAGTATTCAACAAGATACAAACTATGCATATAGAACTTCTAAGTGTCTCAGGTAAAAACACTATGAGGTCTACATTATCCCCTAAAGGAGAACAGTGTATATTATAGCATATCCCTAATAATCTATTCATCCTACTTTGAAACAGATATATATAGAAAATTTGCACTACAAAAATGAGTGGAAATTACTTGCAACTTGTTTTCAGTGCTTCCATGAAAAAATTAACTTTCATACCTAAAATGGGTGCAGGGTGCGGTAGCATCATTCTTCGACATGTTAATAGAAAGTATGATACTCTTTTTCAGCTAGGTAAGCTCTGTTTCAGTAAAATGCAGAATGCCATTTTGACCTAAGCTTTCTGGAAGAGTACAAGGAGTTATGATTACCAAAATGTTTATTTCTAAAGCCAGTGACTTTCAAAGGTTTTCTAGAATTAGACCACTGTTTTCCATCTACAAGACTGACATCTTGGTCCAAGTTACCATCACCTGTTTCCATGATACTGCATTTTTCTCCTAATCTGTCACTCTAAATCTGACCTTTCCCTCCTGCAATTTGGCTTTAACAGAGTAGTTCTATTAAACCATTTAGGATCATATCTATTTTCTGCACAGAACTCTCCAGTGGTGTCCCACCTTACTCCTAGTGAAATCTGAAGTCTCTATTGTGACTTATAAGTCTGACACAGTGTGACTCCCTATTACCGCTCTGACTTCACCTTTTACTACTCATCTACACTTCATTTCCTCCAGTCACAGTAGCCTTAGGGCTTTTAGGAACATTTAAGGATTTGGCAGTATTTTTATACATTTTATATATATATATTATATATTTTATATATTTTTATATATGATTCAGTCATATATATATATAATCTACATATGTATGTGTGTATATATATATTCTTTATCAGAGTATCTTCCATTGTAGGTTATTACAAGATATTGAATATAATTCCCTGTGCTATACAGCAGGCCCTTGTTGTTTATCTATTTTATATAGTGTAGTGTGTATCTGTTAGTCCCAAACTCCTAATTTATCCCTCCCTCCTCCCACTTTCCCCTTTGGTAACCTTAACTTTGTTTTCTATGTCTGTGAGCCTATTTCTGTTTTGTAAATAAGTTCATTTGTATCAGTTTTTCAGATTTCACTTATAAGTGATATCATACGGTATTTGTCTTCCTCTGTCTGACTTACTTCCCTTAGTATGATAATCCCTAGGTCCATCCATGTGGCTGCAAATGGCATTATTTCACTCTTTTTTATGGCTGAGTAATACTCCATTGTATATATGTACCATATCTTCTTTATCCATTCATATATCAATGGACATTTAGGTTGTTTCCATGTCTTGGCTACTATAAATAGTGCTGCTATGAACATTAGGGGGCATGTACCTTAATTTAAACTTCAAGATACATCTGAAAGCTTTCCAATTCTCTTCATCTCCCCTACCAACCTTGATTATCTCTAAACTGAATTGCTGAGTTTTTGTCTCACTGTTTTCTATGGAATCCCTCTGGCCTCCCTCAAACTATTTTTCACCCAAAGAATTCTTAAAGAATAAATCAAGCCACATCACTTCTCTCTTAAGACAGTTTAATGCTTTCCCTTCATGTTGAGAAGACAATTCAGACTATTCAACTGACCTGCAGGATCCTGCTGGTCCAGACCATTGCCCATCTCCCTAAGCTCTTGCACTATTCTTGTCTTCCCTCACTACAGTAGTGAAACTGGCCTTCCTTCAATTCAGCTACAAATTTCGCTTTCAAATAAATGCTGCCTCCCGTCTCAAATGCTTTACTTCAACCTCTTCACCAGCCTGGCTCCTTCTCATTCTTCACATGTCACTCTCATCACTTATCTTTCATAGCATCTATCACAATGTGCTATTATATGTGTGCTATGATAATGCATTTTTAATGTCTTTCTCATGCTGCCCTAAAACCCAAGATAGTGGGGATCATCACTTTATTCACAATGTACATAATTTAGCAAAAAACTACTCAATAAACATTTGTTAAAGGAATAAGTGTATGCATCCATGCAAGAATGAAAAACTAAATGGATTACTTACTTAATCAGGCATTTTGCATAATCCTAGCCATCAGGTCTCAAATAGAAAGAGATGAAAAGCATGTCTCAGAGCATGTTTACTTTTATAATTGGAAAAAAGAAGTGAGCTTTAAGAAGAGATCTGGCTCTAGGTGAAAACAAGGGAGGTGAATCTGAAACACTATGGCCCTGCTCAAAAGTTGTTTCTGAGGTTTGAGTGACCAGGGCTGAAGGATTCTGCATTTTCTTGATGGTCTGCTATGCAGAGTTTAAATCATGTATTTCTCTGGGATGGCAAAGTGGTTTGTAGAAACCCTCTGACCCAAATGGAGCGTCATTCCCACAGTTCCCCTAAGCAGTTAATATATACATTTAATACATGGTCCCACCAGAAATAGTACTCTAGTGACCCATGTATGCCAAAGCTGCCTGGAAAAATATCTTCTACCCCATGTGCTCTTCTGTAATGTGACCTTACCAGTCCCCCATTAAGAGAGGAAGTCTAATTTCCTTGAATCTCAACTGACTCTATTGACTCACTTGAAGCCAATAGAATGGGATAGAAGCAACTCCTGTGACTTCTGAGGTTAGGTCCAAAGAAGCCTGTCCCCTACAAAGCTCTACATGATTTAGTTTCCTGTATAGTATCTTGGTCTGCTTGGACAATAGGGACACTGTGAAACAGTTGTTCCCTTGCAGAACACTCCCTTTCAGAGCCAAGACACCATATTGTGAGATGTCCAAGCCACGTGGAGAGCCTGTATGTGAGCACTCCAGTAGTTAGTCCTACGCTGAGCCCAGCCTTTGAATCATCCCAGGCCAACAGCCAGATATGTGAGTGACAAAACCTCCAGAGAGAATCATCATTTAAGTCACCCCCAGCCATTCCAGTCTGCCCAGCAGAGGCCCCAAATAGAATTCTATCTCCACAGTGCCCTGGCCAAATTCCTGACCACCAAATCCGTAAGCATAATAAAATTGTTGTGGCTTTATGTCACTAAATGTGGAGTGGTTTGTCATACAGGAATAGAGAGTGAGGACACCAGAGTTACTAAAAGAATGTGTAGAAGTGCATCCTGTTACTATATAAAAACGAATATACCACAAGTATTTTAGGCAGGCGTGTACTTCATTGCATCATCTATAACAGCAAATTAGATTCAATCTTAAGGTTAAATCAGCCAGAAATAATTTACTTATACCTTAATAAAATGGACAATTCATTATGCAGTCATTAAAAATAGTATGAAATTCAGATAGCAATCAGGAAAATGTGTATGCTCTAAGGTTAACCTAAAAACAAAAAGGAAAACAGCAAATGGTGCAAAAATATGTATTTGTTAAAAAAACACATATGCATGTAGACAGTACTGAAAAGCAGCAGGCAAGAGGGAAAACTTTTACTGACATCAGGCATCCAGAATATGAGTGATGATACACCAGATTTTCTTAAATATTCTGTATAGTTATTTTTCCTATAAAAGTATATGTAATTTACAGGCAATCCCATATCTCATGGGTAGTTACAGAACTAATTCTTTCAAATTAGGTGGGGCAGCAGGAATAGAAATGAAGAGAGGTTCTCCTTTTTGTACTCTGAAGGATACTACTGCTTCTGCTCTAGTGGGTATGAAAGAAAGAGTTATTTCTTTTTAGCTCTGCAGCACACATCTGTAGATTCATCCAATGGTTGGATTTGGGTCACAAATATACACTCTTTGCTGAGTAAATTTCAGAAACGGACCTTTAAGTCAGCCTTAGGTTATGTTTTCTTATGATTTACTTGAGCAGTTATGAAGGCAAAAGCTTTTTTAAAAAAAAACATCTTTATTGGAGTATAATTGCTTTACAATGGTGTGTTAGTTTCTGCTTTATAACAAAGTGAATCAGCTATACATATACATATGTCCCCATATCTCCTCCCTCTTGCATCTCCCTCCCACCCTCCCTATCCCACCCCTCTAGGTGGTCACAAAGCACCGAGCTGATCTCCCTGTGCTAAGTGGCTGCAAAGCAGTTTTAAATTTTGTTGTTGTTAGTGTTTTTCTATCCACAAAAATGAAGGCAAAAAAAAAAATGCTACCTAAGAAGCTAGCAATATAGAATTCTAAGGAAAGATCTCCTCTTGGGTGTGCTACCAAAGATGATTTAGAAGCACAGAAAATCTAAAGTTTGTGTATAAAGCTCTATGGAATTTGCTATTTCTCTGGCTTGGATCTAGGTGGAAATGTTGATATCTCATCAATACTAAAACATGATCCTGCCCTCACGCTCAGAATAGAAAACAACAAACCTCGAAAGCAATAACCTGCATGTGCCATAGATGTGCAGGGAAAGCCAGGTTAGAATTAAAACATGACCATTAACGACTGAGAAATAACAGAACCTAATTTCCATAGATAAAAGATGCTCCTTGCACAAAAATATACTCATATTGAATTCAAAAATATGTCTTTATTTTTAATACACTTTAGGATTATAAATCTGTACTTAACATATAAGTATTAAAGTGGACTTTTGGACAGCAAGGAGGCTTAGAATATCACAATGATATATGCATTTGTATTATTCTACTCACTTCCTTTATAAGACAGTCATATCATACAAACACAATAACATCCATGGAATCTTTAATTTTTAACTCTTCCTATGTCTCAATGCATTCCCTATATTAATCATTGCATCCCCTCTTGAAGGAAGTCTGTGCTCTACAGAAAAATCTATGAGTTATGTGATTTAACGTACTTGTCTTTTCTAGTGGTGTTTACAAAACCAAAATCACTGCTTTGTTGTCCTTCTGGGTAACTGCTTTTTATTTTTCAGTACTTGTCTGCCAAGTCCTGCTTGTATCTGTCAGTTTTAACATGGCAAATATCACTTGTCGAGTTTATATTGTACTAAATTTAAATATATCAGAGTTTATGAGGCTGAGAACACACACTCCCTTTCTCACAGACTAGAAGCTGCTGGCATCAAGAGAGTTTTGCAAGTAAATGCCAAGAGCCTGATTCAACTTCAAATCTGCCAGGAAAACATTTCTGATAGCAATACTCTGCTAGGATTTTGAATACCATCATTCTGGTAAGAGTTGGAAATGAACCTTTGAGACAGAAGAGGTGGCATAAGCTACTCTCTGAGGTAGGTCCAGGCTATTTCTCATCCTCATCTGTGCCCTGCAGCTCTAACCTAAAGATGCCAGAGAGAGAAGGTTGCCAGTCTGGGGATAGGGGAGCAGGTTCAAACATATGCATCAGACAGGTGTACCACAGAGAGACTGTGAGAAACTACATATGACTGGTGAGCTCTTACAACAACTTTTCCCATGGTGCCCTAATAGAGTTGATGAGCTAAAGAAGGCACTTAGAACTGATGTATTAATTAGTAAATTCAAGATTTCATAGTATAATATGCCATACTCAACTCTATTTTATTTTTATGACCCTCTCCACTCTTAACATGTAAGAATTAATCCCGTCCTCTGATTATAGCCCCAAGGGCATGAAGGTCATCAAAAGCAATTGGACTAAAAGGAAAAAAACAAGTAAAAATAACTTTGAAATATATAGAGAAATTACCATTATAAACCAAAAAACCATTATTTTATATCAATGGCATTGCTAATCAGATAACATATCTCTAGGATGATAGCAGGTGTTCTTCTCTTCTACTAAATTTCATGTGTAGAGTCCACTGAATTAGCTGCATCTCATCCAAAATACGTAATGCATAAATATGGTGCTGAAATTCCACATATGTATGTAAAGTATAATTAGCTGTGCTTGAACTTTACAATTCAACTTACATATATTTAACTTCTACAATACTCATGCTTTGTTTCAATTCCAGAATTTCTGTATGAAATTCAGAAACTTGAATGATAGGGAAAATACATGACTTTTTCTCTTATTTCACCATGATTTATGAGAAATACTGGTTCCTTATTATTATTCTATCTATAATCAGAAAACTTCAAAATTAAGATTTTATCTATAATAACTCCAATAACCCAAAAAGGTCATTAGTTATAAAAACAACAGTAATGTAAAGGATTTGTTGCACCCAAGGCTTATACAACTACAAGCTATTTTTTTTTCTTGGGTGCCCAAAAGACATTCAGCAGACAATGTTTAATAGTCCTCATTTCCTGGGACATCTGAGACAGAGCTCCTCAGGTAGAGCTTTAGAACATTCCTGGATGAGCCAGGTTTTGCTCTGTCTATCTCAAAGAAATAAAAACATTTACCAGATTCTCAAGGAATTTAAATTCTCTGGTAATTATGTCTGCTTTGGAAATGCCAATAGCCTCTGAACTTTTTTTAGTTTTATTCAATTTACAAAGCTCTTTCATATGTATTATCCTATTTTCTCCTTATATTCTTTGAGTGATAGGTTTTCCAGGGCTCCTCATTTTCTACATGGACAAACAGAAGCTCAGGAGAGTTACTCTCTCATAGTCACATGATCTGTAGCCCCTAGAGCCAATGAAACAGATTTGATATTATGTAACTGTCCACTACATGTTAAACAACATGGTTTCCACACTGACCTTTGCCTTAGACACTGAAACAAAGATCCCTCAAAATAAGGTTTTCCAATTCTGCATATGCCATGATAATTCTCATCTTACCCTAACAGCTGGCACCTAAGTTAAAAGAGTAAAGAAGTATTTAAAAGGGCTTAAAATTAGGAACTGGCAAGAAACCAAACAACATTATGAAACAAATTTCAGCAAAGTCAAAAAAAAAAAAAGCTAAAGCTCATACTTAGAGTTAATAGCTTTATTTCCATGGATAGAGGAAAATCCATAAGAAATTATGAGAAAATGCTGACTCTGGCATACTTGAAAAATCAATAAAAAAAAATTTAATTTTCAGGAGTAGGGGATATTTTGATGATATCAGCTTCATTACTTCCACAGATTTAAATGTGCAAGACTTTTAGGAAGAAATGACATTTCATTATGACAAAGTTTCCCTTTACTCCAACAATATGCTGAATGCCATGATATATAGACACTGAAGGCTTATGGATCCACTATTACAAACAAATAGCGCCTTTAAAGGGAAATATCATTTCTAGAGAAAGGATATATTTCTTCTTTAAATATCGACTTTCCAAGCGAGGCTTGTTAGTCCTGTTTTAATCTACACTATTCTGGTTAAAATATCCAATTTGCTCTTTTTGTGTGTGTTATAATCATTTCTATGGTGTCATTATCCATGATAATAGCTATTAGGGACAGCACTTGAAAACTCATAGTAATTCCAGTTTTAACCATATAGGCTTCACGCTTAATGGCTCTAAATATAACAAGGAAGGCATGCAATATGAAATGTGAAAATGAATAAAAATAATAATCAACATAATAGGATAAAAACATTTGACCACTCATACATATGGACATACAAACACAAATACATGAAATATAGGGAATTACTGGAGCAGGCTGACTTGGAATTTTTTAGTCACTTAACTGTAAATGCTCTGATGCAGATTGCTGTGGCATGTTCCTCAAGATCCCGATTTAAATACTAACTAGTTGTTGGCAATCAGTCCATTAATAAGCTTACAAACCTAAGTATTTTTCTTATTTTCATTTAGTACTCATGTCATAATAGTATAAACATGCAAAAAGAGTACAAGAAGGTATTTCCTGTATGATCAAACAGTTCAAATAAAAAGTAGGTCAGTCTTGAGAAGCTGAGAATCATTCTGGATCAGCGGAAAGAGACAGGTACAAATTACATGGAGAGTATCTATTCATTTGGCACCTCTTCCTCCATCTTTTTTATTTTTTACTTTTTGGTAGTCAGGGAGAAGAATCATCTACCATACTGTTGGCCTGGCTCTGACTTACCTGAGCAGCTACTACTTACCAAGTCCCTAATCTTTGTGTTTCTCCCTCCCTCTGATGCAACCTGGAGGGTTACTGTTAAAGAATGTTCTTCCTTAGTTTCATAAACTACAGTATGTTCAACAAATTATGCTGTCTTGGACTTCGATTCAGCTTGTTCTAGGCACATGGTATGAAAATCAACCTTTGGAAGTACTGGATCACAGAATCAATACGAGAATCAGGTACAAACATTCTATCAGGGGCTTTGTCTTAAGAAAGCCTTCAAGGGGAGCTTCTGTGATGATAGCAGTAGCAGAAGAACTCCTTGAAGCTGCAAAGAGTTAGGTTTATCTCCTGCCCCAGCTGGCTTCTATGCCAGAGTTAGAGATAACTATTTCATATTTAGGCCAGTGCTTTCCTCACACCCCACTTCTTGGTGGCACCGTGATACACCAGGAGGAAGTTAAACCACTGCACTTGTTATTCAAAGATGGGCCCTGGATAGTCTAGGTTACATTAATACCACTGTTTTACACGAGCTCTGCAGCTATTATTGAGGAACTTAGCTGATCTCTATTTAAAGAGGATGACACATGTGAAAGATACCCAAGACATGGTCAAATGGCTTAGATGAATCTCAAGTTCACTTCTGATATTAATTGCCAAGTGACCAGACATTCTGAATAGTTCTGCCTGCCCTATATAACATAAGCAAGTGCTGTATGAAGAATGAACCATCTTCTCTTATCATAGTGACTGCTTATTTCCTCAACTGAAAGATATGAGTTTATAACTCTTATAAGTCGTGTCATGTGCCTCATTCAATAGCTAATAATTGGGAGACCTTCAAGATGGTGGAGGAGTAAGATGTAGAGATCATCTTCCTCCCCACAAATACATTAGAAATACATAGACATGTGGAACAACTCTTACAGAACACCTACTGAACGCTGGCAGAAGACCACAGACTTCCTAAAAGCCGTGTGGCTGACAAGATCTTGGTGCTCTGGTGGGGTGTTAGGCCTGTGCCTCTGAGGTGGGAGAGCCAAGCCGAGTTCAGGACACTGGTCCACCAGAGACCTCCCGGCTCCACGTAATATCAAACAGTGAAAGCTCTCCCAGAGATCTCCATCTCAACACTAAGACCCAGCTCCACTCAACGACCAGCAAGCTCCAGTGCTGGACACTCTATGCCAAACAACTAGCAAGACAGGAACACAACCCCATCCATTAGCAGAGAGGCTGCCTAAAATCATAATAAGGTCACAGACACCCTAAAACACACCACCAGATGTGGTGCTGCCCACCAGAAAGACAAGATACAGCCTCATTCACCAGAAGACAGGCACCAGTCCCCTCTACAACCCAATGAAACAACCTTAGCCACTGGGAGCAGACACCAAAAACAACGGGAACTACGAACCTGCAGCCTGCGAAAAGGAGACCCCAAACACACTAAGTGAAGCAAAATGAGAAGACAGAGAAACACACAGCAGATGAAGGAGCAAGGTAAAACCCCACCAGAGCAAACAAATGAAGAGGAAACAGGCAGTCTACCTGAAAAAGAATTCAGAGTAATGACAGTAAAGATGATCCAAAGTCTTGGAAATAGAATGGAGAAAATACAAGAAATGTTTAACAAGGACCTAGAAGAACTAACGAGCAAACAACGATGAACAACACAATAAATAAAATTAAAAATTCTCTAGAAGGGATCAATAGCAGAATAACTGAGGCAGAAGAACGGATAAGTGACCTGGAAGATAAAATAGTGGAAATAATTACTGTAGAGCAGAATAAAGAAACAAGAACAAAAAGAAGTGAGGACAGTCTTAGAGACCTCTGGGACAACATTAAACACACTAACATTTGAAATACAGGGGTCCCAGAATAAGAAGAGAAAAAAAAAGGGACTGAAAAAATACTTGAAGAGATTATAGTTGAAAACTTCCCTAATATGGGAAAGGAAATAGTCAATCAAGTCCAGGAAGCACAGAGAGTCCCATACAGGATAAATCTAAGGAGAAACATGCCAAGACACATATTAATCAAACTATCAACAATTAAATACAAGGAAAAAATATTAAAAGCAGCAAGGGAAAACCAACAAATAACATACAAGGGAATCCCCATAAGGTTAACAGCTGATCTTTCAGTAGAAACACTGCAAGCCAGAAGGGAGTGGCAGGACATATTTAAAGTGATGAAAGGGAAAAACCTACAATCAAGATTACTCTACCCAGCAAGGATCTCATTCAGATTTGACGGAGAAATTTAAACGTTTACAGACAAGCAAAAGCTAACAGAATTCAGCACCACCAAACCAGTTTTACAACAAATGCTAAACGAACTTCTCTAAGTGGGAAACACAAGAGAAGAAAAGGACCTACAATAACAAACCCAAAACAATTAAGAAAATGGTAATAGGAACATACATATCGATAACTACCTTAAATGTAAATGGATTAAATGCTCCAACCAAAAGACACAGACTGGCTGAATAGATACAAAAATAAGACCCATATATATGCTGTCTAAAAGAGACCCACTTCAGACCTAGGGACACATACAGATTGAAAGTGAGGGGATGGAAAAAGATAGTCCATGCAAATGGAAATCAAAAGAAAGCTGGAGTAGCAATTCTCATATCAGACAAAATGGACTTTAAAATAAAGACTACTACAAGAGACAAAGAAGGACAGTACCTAATGATCAAGGGATCAATCCAAGAAGAAGATATAACGATTGTAAATACTGATGCACCCAACATAGGAGCACCTCAATGCATAAGGCAAATGCTAACAGCCATAGAAGGGGAAATCGACAGTAACACAATCATAGTAGGAGACTTTAACACACCACGTCCACCAATAGACAGACCATCCAAAATGAAAATAAATAAGGAAACACAAGCTTTAAATGATACAATAAACAAGATGGACTTAATTGATATTTATAGGACATTCCATGCAAACAAAACAGAATACACTTTCTTCTCAAGTGCTCATGGAACATTCTCCAGGATAGGTCATATCTTGGGTAACAAATCAGGCCTTGGTAAATTTAAGAAAATTGAAATCGTATCAAGTATCTTTCCTGACCAAAATGCTATGAGACTAGACATCAATTACAGGAAAAAATCTGAAAAAAAAAAAAAAACCAAACACATGAAGGCTAAACAATACACTACTTAATAACCAAGAGATCACTGAAGATATCAAAGAGGAAATCAAAACATGCTTAGAAACAAATGACAATGAAAACACGATGACCCACAACCTATGGGATGCAGCAAAAGCAGTTCTAAGAGGGAAGTTTGTAGCAGTAAAATCATACCTAAAGAAACAAGAAGCATTTCAAATAAACAACCTAACCTTACACCTAAAGCAATTAGAGAAAGAAGAACAAAAAAAGCCCAGAGTTAGCAGAAGGAAAGAAATCATAAAGATCAGATCAGAAATAAATGAAGGAAACAATAGCAAAGATCAATAAAACTAAAAGCTGGTTCTTTGAGAAGATAAACAAAATTGATAAACTATTAGCCAGACTCATCAAGAAAAAAAGGGAAAAGACTCAAATCAATAGAATTAGAAATGAAAAAGGAGAAATAACAACTGACACTGCAGAAATACAAAGTATCATGAGAGATTACTACAAGCAACTCTATGCCAATAAAATGGACAACCTGGAAGAAATGGACAAATTCTTAGAAAAGCACAACCTTCCAAGACTGAACTAGGAAGAAATAGAAAATATAAACATACCAATCACAAGTACTGACATTGAGAATGTGATTAAAAATCTTCCAACATACAAAAGTCCAGGACCAGATGGCTTGACAGGTGAATTCTATCAAACATTTAGAGAAGAGCTAACACCTATCCTTCTCAAACTCTTCCAAGATATAGCAGAGGGAGGAACGCTCCCAAATTCATTCTATGAGGCCACCATCACCCTGATACCAAAACCAGACAAAGATGTCACAAAGAAAGAAAACTACAGGCCAATATCACTGATGAACATAGATGCAAAAATCCTCAACAAAATACTAGCAAATAGAATCCAACAGCACATTAAAAGGATCATACACCATGATCAACTGGGGTTTATCCCAGGAATGCAAGGATTCTTCAATATATGCAAATCAATCAATGTGATAAACCATATTAACAAATTGAAGGAGAAAAACCATATGATCATCTCAATAGATGCAGAAAAAGCTTTTGACAAAATTCAACACCCATTTATGATAAAAACCCTCCAGAAGGTAGGCATAGAGGGAACTTACCTCAACATAATAAAGGCCATGTATGTCAAACCCACAGCCAATATTGTTCTCAATGGTGAAAAACTGAAACCATTTCCACTAAGATCAGGAACAAGACAAGGTTGTCCACTCTCACCACTATTATTCAACATAGTTTTGGAAGTTTTAGCCACAGGAATCAGAGAAGAAAAAGAAATAAAAAGAATCCAAATTGGAAAAGAACAAGTAAGCTGTCACTATTTGCACATGACATGATAGTACACATAGAGCATCCTAAAGATGCTACCAGAAAACTACAAGAGCTAATCAACGAATTTGGTAAAGTAGCAGGATACAAAATTAATGCACAGAAATCTCTTGCATTCTTATACACTAATGATGAAAAATCTGAAAGAGAAATTATGGAAACACTCCCATTTACCACTGTAACAAAAAGAATAACATACCTAGGAATAAATCTACCTAAGGAGACAAAGACCTGTATGCAGAAAACTATAAGACACGGATGAAAGAAATTAAAGATCATACCAACAGATGGAGAGATATATCATGTTCTTGGACTGGAAGAATCAACATTGTGAAAATTACCATACTACCCAAAGCAATCTACAGATTCAATGCAATCCCTAGCAAACTACCAAGGGCATTTTTCACAGAACTAGAACAAAAAATTTCACAATTTGTATGGAAACACAAAAGACCCCAAATAGCCAAAACAATCTTGAGAGAGAAAAACGGAGCTGGAGGAATCAGGCTCCCGGACTTCAGGCTATACTACAAAGCTACAGTAAGTAAGACAGTATGGTACTGGCACAAAAACAGAAATATAGATCAATGGAACAGGATAGAAAGCCCAGAGATAAACCCATGCACATATGGTCACCTTATCTTTGATATAGGAGGCAAGAATATACAATGGAGAAAAGACAGCCTCTTCAATAAGTGGTGCTGGAAATACTGGACAGCTATATGTAAAAGAATGAAATTAGAACACTCCTTAACACCATACACAAAAATAAACACAAAATGGATTAGAGACCGAAATGTAAGGCCAGACACTATAAAACTCTTAGAGGAAAACATAGGCAGAACCCTCTATGACATAAATCACAGCAAGATCCTTTTTGACCCACCTCTTAGAGAAAGGGAAAGAAAAACAAAAATAAACCAATGGGACCTAATGAATCTTAAAAGCTTTTGCACAGCTAAGGAAACCATAAACAATATGAAAAGACAACCCTCAGAATGGGAGGAAATATTTGCAAATGAAGCAACTGACAAAGGATTAATCTCCAAAATTTACAAGCAGTTCATGCAGCTCAATATCAAAAAAACAAAAAACCCAATCCAAAAATGGGCAGAAGACATAAATAGACATTTCTCCAAAGAAGATATACACATTGCCAACAAACACGTGAAAGAATGCTCAACATCACTATTCATTAGGGAAATGCAAATCAAAACTACAATGAGGGGCTTCCCTGGTGGTGCAGTGGTTGAGAATCTGCCTGCCAATGCAGGGGACACAGGTTCGAGCCCTGGTCTGGGAAGATCCCACATGCCGCGGAGCGACTGGGCCCGTGAGCCACAATTACTGAGCCTGCGTGTCTGGAGCCTGTGCTCCACAACAAGAGAGGCCGCGATAGTGAGAGGCCCGCGCACTGCGATGAAGAATGGCCCCCACTTGCTGCAACTGGAGAAAGCCCTCACACAGAAACGAAGACCCAACACAGCCATAAGTACATAAATAAATAAATAAAATATTTAAAAAAAAAAAAAAAAAAAAAACTACAGTGAGGTATCACCTCACACCAGTCAGAATGGCCATCATCAAAAAATCTACAAACAATAAATGCTAGAGAGGGTGTGGAGAAAAGGGAACCATTTTGCACTGTTGGTGGGAATGTAAATTGATACAGCCACTATGGAGAACAGCATGGAGTTTTCTTAAAAAACTAAAAATAGAACTACCATATGACCCAGCAATCCCACTACTGGGCATATGCCCTGAGGAAACCATAATTCAGAAAGAGTCATGTACCACAATGTTCACTGCAGCTCTATTTACAATAGCCAGGACATGGAAGCAACCTAAGTGTCCATCGACAGATGAATGGATAAAGAAGATGTGGCACATATATACAATGGAATATTACTCAGCTATAAAAAGAAACGAAATTGAGTTATCTGTAGTGAGTTGGATGGACCTAGAGTCTGTCATACAGAGTGAAGTAAGTCAGAAAGAGAAAAAAATATACCGTATGCTAACACATATATATGGAATCAAAAAAAAGAAAAAAAATGGTTCTGAAGAACCTAGGGCCAGGACAGCAATAAAGACGCAGATGTAGAGAATGGACTTGAGGACATGGGGAGGAGGAAGGGTAAGCTGGGGCAAAGTGAGAGAGTGGCATGGACATATATACACTACCAAATGTAAAATAGATAGCTAGTGGGAAGCAGCCACATAGCACACAGAGATCAGCTCGGTGCTTTGTGACCACCTAGAGGGCTGGGATAGGGAGGGTGGGAGGGAGATGCAACAGGGAGTAGACATGGGGATATATGTATATGTACAGTTGATTCAATTTGTTATACAATAGAAACTAACACACCATTGTAAAGTAATTGTACTCCAACAAAGATGTTAAAAAAAATAGCTAATAATTAGTACTTTTATTAGGTCTCTGTGGATTGCAACTAGCAAAAAGCCACTAAATTAAATTATACTAAAAAAAAGAATTTTTAGAATATAAAAATGTCTTATGGAGCATAAAGGATCTAGCTTCAATCAGGCCTCAGAATAAACCTGTAACCAGGGATACAAATGCCAACAGAACACTCTTCATCTCTCATGTCTGCCTCTCTGCCAGAGTACACCAGAATTCTAACTCATAAGATACCACCTTTCCTTATGAAAAGTTCACATGGTAGCACATGGGTGACCATATCTCTGAGGTTTATAGACCCTCTACTGAAAAGTCCAACTATGCTTAAATCCTGACTTCATATCCCTGCCAGGAAATCCTGATTGGGCCCACTTGGTTTAGTTGCCCACTCCTCAGCCTGGAGTAGAGTCAGGTTATATAAATATTCAAACCCCCCTTTGTGGGGAGTGGTTCCTAATATGGTAGTAGAGCAACTGCACTGACAAATAATAATAAGAGTTACATGACACTGTTCTTCCTGGGCCTTCCAAAGAAAATATATGGGCCATAATTCCTACTCCAATAACAAACCCATCAGTTAAGCTCTACAGCACAGAGCTTCAGACACTGAAGTAGCTGAAGCTTTATGACCCTACCTTCTTTAGAAATGGGTTTTGAGTTTACCTTTCTCTTCAAAATCACAGAGTTCAAAAAACTGTATGAAAAATCATAAGGAGATATTGCTTTGCTGTTCATTCGTTTATTCCATTATTGACACTTCCTAGGAACCGCAGAAGAACTATTATTACGAAGAGTAAAAGGAGAACCAGATTTCAGCTGGAGCTGGGTGTGTATTAGTTTAAAAAAGGTCTTTCTGAGAAAGCGACATTCAAGCTAAGACCTGAGTATGATGAGGAATTTAACTGGGTGAAGAGTGGGAGGAAAGAGATGCAAGCAGAGGGTGTTTTAAATGTTAAACTCAACAAACTAGAACAGACAATTGTAGGAGCTGTTAACACCAAATCCAAGTTAAAACAATCAGCAGAGAGCATATTGAAGCACATAAGTGATGTAGGAAATATATTATCCTGTACCAAATGGTTGTTTAATTTTTAATTACATTCAATTACACAAATATTTAATTAGACACAGGTGGTAATACAGCATCCCATTTTGGTTCCCAGTTCCAAAATATCATGTGTGTGTTTTTGTCTGCAGTCTATATGTACATATACATATTCATAGAATACTAGTGAGTATAGATTTAACAGCCTGAAAGAAAGCTTTCCAAGAATAAAAACATTCTGATATTGATAAACAACTGCCTGATTCACAGTTTCCAGTCCAGTGTACAGACCAGATGTGCTGTTAGTTATCACTTCTGGCATGTGTATTTGGCTTTATTCCATCCCCAGAGATTCTCTACTTGTCCAGACAAGTTCAAAAACATGTTTTTTTGAGTTCTGGGA
Source organism: Balaenoptera musculus (assembly GCF_009873245.2). NCBI lineage: Eukaryota > Metazoa > Chordata > Mammalia > Artiodactyla > Balaenopteridae > Balaenoptera > Balaenoptera musculus. The sequence goes on from NC_045793.1 coordinate 54,756,657, forward strand.
AGATGGTAATGGTGGCAGAGTTTTTGAGTCTCCCTGCATTCCCCTTAAAAAAAAAAAAAAAAAAAAAGCAACTGAAATAGAGAAACTAAAACCCACAGACCATATCAACAAGAAAAAGAGGTGAAATATAGCTGTAGCCCCACACATGAGAAGGTATGGATAAATCATGACAACTAAAAGACCTGTGTGTCATCAGCAAAGATGCAGGAGGAAGTAAGGGGAAGAAAGGGAACCTCAAACAGTCAATAGGTACTCAGAGGAAAGGACGAGTTGGTGTGAGCACTTCAGCTGAAACTCCGGTCAAGGAATAATTGCAGGGGTCCCATGAAATGTCAATAGAAGGTGAAGCCATCAGGATGCCATGAGCTCTCCAGACTGACAAACTGAAAAATCCCTTCTTGGCTAAATCCTCACGTTAAAGAGAGTCAGCCTGAAATAAAATTCAAATGGAGCATGACCTCAAAAGTACGCGTGAAGAAAAGAGAAGGTCCAAAAGAAGTAGGGGAGGGAAATAGAGTCTGGAAATCTCGGAAAATAAGAGGCCATACATCTGAACATTATATAAAAACAGCACATCAGGGACTGTCTCTCTCCTGGTCATCTTTGTGGCTCCAACCCCTAGCATAATTCCTAGCAGGTATAGAAACTGGTATTAAAAACTAAAATGCTTTATAGGAATGACAATTATGATGCCCTTTTATCATCTTTAATGTAGGCTAGCTCCCTTAACTTCTGCCCATAAAAGAAATTTTCTATCCCAATATCTGGGTAACATTTCTAAACTTATAAAATATCTTTTTCATTAGGCAGAAGATATAATGCTGGATTTAACTGAGTATAGCATAGAAAGAGCGTTATAGCTTTATTATTTCCTTTGTGTTCAGAACTGAACCTGTATTTGCGGGGAGTTTCAACTAAATAATTAATCAGTTGAACATAATCGAGAGAAATTTGACTCAAGAACTGATACAAGGATACAGTCTATAAAAGGGATGCATCAAATACCCTATGCCTTTGCAATAGATCTAAAAGATATTCCAAAAATTAAAAAAATCTCATACCAAAGTTCTTACTAGAAAGGGCTCATTTAACTCCTTCTAAAAGTAGCCTGATATTGAGAGGCCCAATATCTTCTAGATCCTCAGTTAGGTTTCAACAATCCCTTACACATGGGTTGAATCTAATAAGCCTAAAGTTTCAGACATCCTTCTGATATCCTGCAGTTATTACTTAAAGAAGTAGTGGCTGAATTGGAAGCAGAGAATTTAATTTCTTCAGTTGCTGTGGTTTTATTGAACTAAAGGTAGCAGTAATTGTACTAAATAGATTTTTTTTTAAAAGCTCTTTTCTGAGTACCCTTCTCACAGCAGCCAGGCTATTAACTTCATACAATTTTAGTGCAATGCTTAGACTGTAATAGCCTTTGGACACCTGTGCATTGTAGTGCAAGATGTATTACATTATTATTTGTGACACCCCTCAAATGCCAATTTACTATACTGCAGATTGCTCCTTGGGCTTAATAAATCTTTACAAACCCATCTAAAGTGGCTGTGCTACACTCTTCACGCCATCCTGCCATTCATTTTGTGCAGTAGATTCTATGAAGTTGTTATTACAGTATGGTTTCTATTAACCTAAAATTGTTGTTAATATTTTATGACACTTGAAGAAGTATTATACAGTGAACAATCATTTATCCCATTGTCATAGTAATTATACTATCACTTTATTATTATCACTTTGTATTTGGGTAGCGCTTTACAAACCTCACATACACAGATGTGCTCTGTATTTGTTCAATCCTCTCAAAATCTCTATGGGGTAGAGAGAGCAAATGACACACACATTTCATTAAAAAAGGAGCAAGGGCTAAAAATTTTCATGATTTACCTATAGTCATACTGATACTAAATGGTTGAATCTGAGTCTGAACCCACATCTGCTACTACTTCCTCAAGAAAGATGACATTAGCCATATTGATTATTAGAGGACCTCTTTAGTGTGGATATTTTAATTTAGTTGTAGTTTAAACTAAACTACATGGAAGTAGTATGGAAGGCTTAAGAAGGAAGATAAGTTAAGAGATTATTGCAATAAGCCAGGAGAGGAAAAATGATCATTTGAATGATAGTGATAGTGAGAGTGATGGAAGAGTTTCTAAAAATGTTTGCAAACTAGAATTAACAGGATTTGCTGTTATGAGGCATGAAGAACACAGAGGATAACATCACAATGTTGGGTTTAAGCAGCTAGAAGAATGTTGTTGCCATTTTTTTAAATGGAGAGGACTGTGAGATGAATATTTTGGGGTGGCGAGATTCAAGAGCTTAGGTTTGAGCTTGTTAAGTTTGAGACGCCTAAGTATATTGAATAGATGGATAGACAGGTAAGTTTGAAGTTTGAGTGAGATGTCTGGGCTGGAGATATGCTTTGAGATCCTCATGTAAATACGTCGTTTAAAGCCATAAGCTGGAGATATGCTTTGAGATTCATCATGTAAATACATTGTTTAAAGCCATAAGACTGAATGATGGTTATGAAGATAATGTGATTTCCTAAAATCCAGATGAAGAAAGTCTTTTTAAAAATTAGGAGTGATCAACTGTGTTAAAGATTGCATTGCACTGAGTAAATTGAAGGCATAGAGCTGAACATTGTCTTTCCCAAAAGAAAAGTCCTTCATGTGGTGGAAAAGAGCTATTTTGATGGAGGGGTATGTACCAAAGACTGCAATGATTTCCAGAGGATGAGAAGAGAAGTGGAACAAGTGATTACAGAAATTTCTTTAAAGGTGTTTGGCTGGAAGAAAAATGGGGCAGAAACTAGAGGAAGATAAGGAGTCAAGCGAGACTTTTTTTTTTCCTTTTTTCAAACCAAGAAAAATAACAGCCTAACTGTATACTGGTAGATAATCCAGGGGAGCAGGGCGAGGCGATGCAAGAGAGAGAAGAGATAATTATGAAAGCAAAGTCTAACAGGCAAAAGGAGATACAGTTTATAAAATAAAGGGGTTGGTATTGGACAAGAACATGAACTGTTTATCAATTATGATACTAGAGGAGACAAAGAATCTGGATACAGATGTAGACAGGTTGACACATGTAGTGGTGACAGCATATGGAAATTCTCTTCTAATTGCTTCCATTTTTCTCCATGAAATAGGATGCAAGAATGTTACCTAAGAGTGAGGATGCCAGAACCATACTATTTCAATTACAATTGCTTCACAGTCTATTTCCCCAGTGTTTTTATCTTTTCCACAAATTTCTTGTTCTGCTTTCTAACTACAGTTCTTGGCCATTTTCATACATTATTCTTCCAGACGAGCAGCACTATCAGCTTTTCAGTTTCTAACAACAACAAAATAGGGTGTCAACTGAAATTAAATGCATGAATTTGGACATAATTGGCATCTTAAGGATATCATGTCTTCCCAGGAACCTGGCAGGCCTCTCTATTTATCCCAGTCTCATTTTACATCCTCTCATAAATCTTGTTATTAGTCTTACTCCTTTGTTGTCAAGTTTAATCCTGGGTATTTTATGGTTTTGCTTTTTTTTTTTAATGTGAATTCTCCTCCTCTTATCTCATCCCATAGCATTTAAAACTCAAGTGTTTAGTACTCATATAAAGGAGAGCTAATTTAATTTCTGCCAACCAGTATTTTTTGTGACTTTGATAAAGTCATTTAACCCCACAGATCTCTGTCTCTGCAGCTGGAAAAAGGACAACTAAATGACCTATGTAACTTAAAGAAATGTAAACAGAAAGACACTAATATTATTCCTATTTTACTTATTAGCCAATTGAGTCTCAGAGTATATAATTTACCCAATATCATGCTGTGGATAATGATAAAAAGTTACCTAGTTTTTTAGTAAATTACCAACACACTTTTTAGCAGACATTGCTTGGTTATCTAGAGCTGAAAAACAAACCATTTCCAAAACAGTGGCTTAAAACAAGAACCATTTATCTGCTTACAACTGTTTGGGTTGGCAACTTAGGCAGAGCTTCACTGGGGAGGTTGTCTTTGCTGCCTGTTAGGTTGACTTGACTCACTTACGCAGACGTAGTCAATTAGCAGGTCAGCTGGGGGCTGGTTGACCCCAGTGGCCACATGGCTAGCAGTTGGTTGATACTGTCAGTCAGAGTGCCTTGGTTTTCCTCTACCTTCCTTATAAGGCAGGCTATCTTAGGCATCCTGGGGTTCAAGGGTGAAACCAAAGTGTGTATGGACAAGCCTTTACTGAGTAATATTCCACTGTATATATGTACCACATCTTCTTTATCCATTCCTCTGTTGATGGACATTTAGGTTGCTTCCATGTCCTGGCTACTGTAAATAGTACTGCAATGAACACTGGGGTGCATGTGTCTTTTTGAATTATGGTTTTCTCTGGGTATTACTCAGCCATAAAAAGGAACGAAATAGTGCCATGTGCAGAGATGTGGACAGACCTAGAGACTGTCATACAGAGTGACATAAGTCAGAAAGAGAAAAACAAATATCGTATAATATCACTTACATGTGGAATCTAGAAAAATGATACAGATGAACTTATTTGCAAAGCAGAAATAGACACACAGATGTAGAGGACAAACCTATGGATACGGAGGGGGGAAGGGGGAAGTGGGATGAATTGGGAGATTGGGATTGACATATATACACTATTGATACTACGTGTAAAATAGGTAACTAATGAGAACCTACTGTATAGCACAGGGAACTCTACTTAATGCTCTGTAGTGACCTAAATGGGAAGGAAATCTAAAAAAGAGGGGATATATGTATACATATAACTGATTCACTTTGCTGTACAGCAGAAACTAACACAACATTGTAAAACAACTACACTCCAATAAAAATCTTTAAAAAAATAAAAGGAATGTGTATTCTTGAAAAAAAGAACAAGGCTTTACTTGTGTTCATATTTGCTAATGACCCATTGGTCTAATCAAGTCATATGACCAAGCCCATAGTGATTGTGGAAGAGAACTAGACAGGGACATGGATAAGAGGAGGTGTTATTCATTTGTAATTATTAATGTAATAATGTACCACAGCCCTGAATATGATTCAGCAGAGCATCACTTTCTAGAACCAGTACACAAAGCTTCAGTGGGTCCAAGTTTAGGAAGCATCTACAGTAGGTCCAATGAAGTTATTTGACTTAAAATCCCCCAAAGCTCTTACATCCCTAATTTCCCCCTATCAATCTGCTACAGATACCTCCCATTTCAGCATTAGATAGTGAATCATCTGTGTTTAAGAACTTGTTCCTTATAAGAAGATATATATCACTATGAAATAGACTCCACATAAATTTATCAGAAAATTTCCAATGGGACCACTAGCCCTTAGCAGCGACATTTGGAATAAATAAGGATTTTTGCCTATTTAAGGGAAAGAACGGGGGATAGCCATTTTCTGGATAAGATTGCTGCTCTGAGAAGGTGATCTGGGCTCAACATCACTTTAAAAGTCCCTGGAAAGTCAGGAGGGTACAAGGGAAGGGAGCAAACTTTGAAGACTTATTTATGTTTCAGTGAATCCTAGAGCTGACATTTGAATGTAGAAAATCTTTCAGCAACCTTACCTTTTATACGCTCAGTTGCTATAAACTTGACTCCTTTGCATTTGCCATCATATATACCTTAATAAATTTTCTCTGACTAAACATGCTACTTCTTGCCACATTTGGACTTTCAAATCATGGCAACTTTAATGATGAGAAACGTATTCTAAAGAAGAACAATTTCTAAAAGTGGTATTCAGATTTTGTGAATTCACAGAAAATTCCCATTTTAATTTCTTCATTTCTAGAAAAGAGAATAAAATTAGTTCTACCCATCCTCATGTAAAAGGTGTGAAGATGAAGCTTATGTTATCCTAAACTGTCTCAAGCTTCTGAAGATGATATTGTATGACCATGTCATTCTACCTTTATTTCTCCATTTTAATATAAAATCATGACCCAACAAAAGAAACCAAATAGCTAATTCATAAATTAGAGTCAGGATAACTTTGAACATAGGGATTACCATTTACTTTAACTAAGGTGCTATCGCTACTTTAAGCCCCTATTGTCTATATATAAATGTTTTAGTTTCTATGCTTATATTTTATTTTCTCAGAATATTGACATATAACAAATATGATCAATACTTCCAAAGACAATATATACCTAAAATCAACACATTAGGTCTTACAATTATCCATCAATAAAAATCAATTAGAAAACTAAACAAAGAATTATTCATTGAATTATTTTTATTCTCTTTGGTAGGCATTAGTAAATGGCCTTTCACTATATTCTGTAGAGAAGAGATAGGAAGAAATACTTGAGAAGCAGCTGAATTTTTGATAAGGTATCAAATGAGTGATGTCTCCCCCGCATCCCTCCCTACTTCCCTTTCGTCCATCTTCTTTCCTTCCATCTTTCTTCCTTCATTCTTTCAAAAGATTCTGCTATGTTTACTGAGTTGGGTACAGGAAGGCAGTAGGAAATCCTTTTATAACAAAAGGGGGGGAAAAGAAGTCATTTTTGGTGCTCAGAAAGCAATCAGTGGAAGTAACCAGAACTAGGAAAGCAACTTCCTTGGTCTGATTAATGAGAAAAGGCAGCATATGAAGGTGAAGGTCAAATTACCAGGGTAGGCAGGCAAGAAATGATTAAAAATAGGTAAGCAAGAGAAAGTATCAAGGAAAGTTGGTTGGACTGAGCTCTGTTCATTGTGAGGACATTCCAGTTAAGTGAGAAATGGGAGAAAATTAGAGGCCTAGGCCTGGGGGAGTGAGGTGAGCCGGTGAGGTTACAGCCATGATGAGCTAGATTTAGCTGTTTAATGGATGTGCCCACGGATGATCCCAACCCTCCAGGTGATCATCTCAGCCAGAAGGAAGCTAAAGGGCTACAAGAGAACATCACCATGGTCCATGGTGCTAGGATCACTTGAGATGGGTTTTGGAGAGAGAAGAGAATACAGAGAAAATGTATTGCGTTTAAAACTACAACAACAACTTGAAAGCTATTTTTGTAAATGCCAAGAAAAAAATAGCTTAACAGCTGTTCCTGCCTGTAGTAATTGACACAAGCCAACTCTCAGGAGTAATTTCCTGGGGAGAAGAACTTGCCTAACACAACTGGGAGTTTACCGAATAATCAACTTTACTTTTTAAAACATTTCTGAGTCCTACAAACGGACTGTGAAAGTTGCTAGAGAGAAACCTCACTAAAATGGAGTCAGGAGGCCAGAAGGGGAAGCTCTCATCATGTACCACCCTAAGTTAATACAGACCCAAACAGGAAGAGGCATACCTAGCATCTCTGGGAGGAAGGGACCTACGTTACTATCACAAGCAGGAGGAAGAAAGATCCCCTTGCCTGGCAACAGCTCAGCCAATGAGAACTGTCACAACTCAGCAAAGGAACAGCCACCATACTTCAAACTCCCAGTTTCCGCCTACAGACTTTTTGATTCTAACAGCCCCTCCCACCCACCCCTTTTCCTCTATAAAAGCATTTCCTCTCCTTTGTTTTTACCAGACTTGTATGAGGTTCACCATAGGTGCATGTCTCAAACTGCAATTTTTTGCTACTCCTGAATAAACCCATTTTGCTGGTAAAATAGCTATTTTATTGTTTTCGATTCACAGGACAGAACAAAAACCCTCAATTGATCTTTACAATATTACTCTATTAATAACATGATTATTTTAAAAAGTAACTCTGAGTTCTCAGAGGCAGCAAATAAGATTAGGGCTGAAGTCAGAATGAACAAGGAGATACATGAGTTCACTTAAGAGAAGACTGTATACTCTAAGTCTGAAAAATCTCAAATCATCTATAGAAACCACATTTATAGGACATACCTGCATCATTATTTCTAATAAAGCTCCTTGGAGTAGAGGGTAGATTTCTGATGGGATGATCCTGATGGTGATTTTATCCAAGAGGGGCTTGTAAATGTAATCCCCTTATAGTCCCCTACAGTTCTAGAGCCAGCAGTTATGATTTCAAGTCCAAAGACCAAAAGCTCTTAGTAATGTAGAGCGATTAGTCTTTCTGTAATGAAGTCCTGCTAACTGACTATGCACAAGACTGATCTATGTACTTCTAACCATTATACCTCAATGACCTTCATTAATATAAAACAGCAGTCGCATTATTCCAGTGATTTAGTACCTACCCTCCTTCCAAGGCTTCTCTTGTCCCAGGTTCAACAAGGCAGTGTTTCAGAATGATTAAGATCTCAGACTCTGAGTTGTGACTGGCCCAGTGTGAATCCCAGCTCTGCCATTTACTAGCAATTTGGTCTTGAGCAAGTTTCTTAGTCTCTGTGGAATCAAGTTCTTTCATTTGTACAATGCGGCTAATAATGACTTCCACTTCAGAGTGTTGTTATAAGAATTAAATGAACTAATACCTATAAAGCACCCAGAACAGTGTCTGGCACATAGAAATAATGAACTACTTTGAGCTGTTATTAGCATGATTATTGGGAACCCACATTTTTTCAGCAGAAGTTTGCTTGGTAAATATGAAATGAAAGATCCAGGGCAATGAGGTGTTGATAGTAATAGCATTACATTTCATTTCTAGTAAAGTTCAATTAACAAGTTTGTTTTTATCTCCCAAATCTAGAGTCTTCCTTAGTGGAGCAGTACTCACTAGAACATTAGGCAGATTTTCACTTTCTGAATCTCAATTTTCCAGGCTTTCCACTTTTTTTCACTGGAATCATTCTTTCTTTCGTTGTGGTAATATCACTGATTAAATGTCATTCATGTGTGATCCCCTTGGGGTTTAAAGACATTACATATTGATTGAATTAATCCAATTATCAGAGTTTTAGAAGCACTGTTACAGCCTACGTCATATCCTGTTAGATGCCCGGTTACAGGTATAGCAAACCCTGTCTATGCCCTGCTCCATTAACACCTTAGCCCAACTGACTTCACATGGGATAGGCAATTCCGGCACTTTGCACATATCCCACTTAACATGCTGCATTGCTCTTCTTCCTTTACCTGAAGGCTTAAAATAATTACATTTTAAAGTCATGTCAGAACTACGTCATTAGATAACAGAGTAAGTGATCGCCTAGGTATGTCCCTGTGTCCAATCAGACTGATCATAGGCAAAACCATATTTGTCTCCTGAACCTTCCAAATCCTTTTGGCCATGCCCTTCTCACTCTTCTGAGTACCTGTTCCAAGCCCAGAGACCAACCCATTTTTACAGGGTTCAATCCTTAGGTCAGAAAAGCTTTTACATGTTAATGGTTTAAAATAGTCATCTCCAAACATTAGCATGATGTATCCAGTCAGTAAAAAACTGAGCATATCTCCCCAATACACGTGTTTTTATATAGTAATGCTACACAGGTACTATTGCATACTGTTAATTAATTAAATATAAACAACAGACATTTCATGAGATAACCAAATATTAATACAAGTTCTAACATTTTAATTCTACATCCCATTAAGTCATTTTTTACATACCCCAGGGAGAATATACTCTGATTTAAAGAGCATTGCTTAAGATTTATGGCACATACCATACTGCAACTCCTAAATTTAAAAGTCAAAAAGAGTTGAAGATGCAACATAGTAGAAATCATCTAGGGTAGATGGGGCACCTCTTCGTCACTGCCTAGTGGAGTAGAAGTCCAGGTTCCCCATTTGGCCTCTGTTGACACTCAAGGGGGGAATTCTTCATTACTACTGGGTGGGCATGGCAGTTCTGGCTCCCCACAAGGTATCCACTGACCTCCCTGGCTGGAATAGTTTGGGGTGCCTTGTTATTGCTCCCTGCGTAGCCTTCACTGACACCATGGGGGTGGAGGATGGCCTTGTTATGGCTGTGTGGTGGTCAAAGTCCTGACTTTCCACTGGGCCTCCCCTCACACCACCCCATTAGTGAGAGGGAAAGGTGTTTCATTCTTACCAGATGGGGATAAAAGTCTTCCACTCAGCATTCTCCGAGACCACGCTGATGGGGAGATGGTAGCACCCATTACAGCTGGGCAAGGGTTGAAGTCTAGACTTCTCACTTGACCTTTGCTGGCATGGGTGGGGATGGAGTGTGTGTGTGTGTGTGTGTGTGTGTGTGTGTGTGTGTGTGTGTGTGTGTGTGTGTGTGTGTGTGTGTGTGTGTGTGTGTGTGTGTGTGTTTCTTATGGTGTTTGGATGTAGCTGAGTGGCTGTGGTCTAAAATTTTTCTGTCTTAAACGCTGCCCCGTTCTTGGTCCTCTAACCTGAAAGCACAGGCTTTTATTGGACTATTTTTGTCTATGCCTGTTGTCATTTACCAGTTGCCTATATGTTCACTGAAAGTCTGAGATATACGAGCCAACAAGAAACACATAAGCCTTGCTACCCTGGTGGTTCTGGGGTGTGCTGCCTTCTTTCCAGTTTACAGTCTTCTTACAATGCTTGATATATAATGTCCAGGGTTTTCAGTTGTTCTTTTGGGATGAAGCACTTGTTTTACGTGAGACATTTAACCTCCCTGTGTGTCAATTTCCTCAAGGACATAATGACAATAATTATATTGGCCTTAACAGAGTAGTTGAAAAATTACGGATAATTTTTTTTTTAATATTTTCATGTTGAAGTTTGTAGATATTTCCCAACCTAGTTTTTTTTTTTTTTTTTTTTTTTTTATTTTTGGCTGGGTTGGGTCTTTGTTTCTGTGCGAGGGCTTTCTCTAGTTGCGGCAAGTGGGGGCCACTCTTCATCGCGGTGCGCTAGCCTCTCACTATCACAGCCTCTCTTGTTGCGGAGCACAGGCTCCAGACGCGCAGGCTCAGTAGTTGTGGCTCACGGGCCCAGTTGCTCCGCGGCATGTGGGATCTTCCCAGACCAGGGTTCGAACCCGTGTCCCCTGCATTGGCAGGCAGTGATTCTCAATCACTGTGTCACCAGGGAAGCCCCAGATAATTTTTTATTGAAGTTAGCCTGGCATGTTATACACTCTCCAAGGACAACTGTGCAAAAGATGTTTCTAAGTGTTAGTTGTGGAAATGAATCAGTGTAGTGTTATTTCTGTGAAGTACTATGTTCACCACTCTGGGCTGCATGATACACACTCTACAGAGACATACGTAGAAAATGTTTCTAAGAGTGCTAGTTGCACAAATGAATACTATAATATTAAAAAAAAAGTTTGCCTGGAGCATGCCTAGTTACAAAAAGCATTTAAAAAGAGAAAAAGGCAGCTATTACTATTATTACACCAGTAGTAGCTCCATGTTTTCCATTTTGACATCAATAATTAATAATGCTGCAACTAACTAAAGCAGTTATTGGATGTACCAGTCTGAAAAAGGAAACTGGTGAAATGGAATCATACTAACAATACAGGGTTTTTGTGAAGACTAGATAAAGTCATGCTAAAATATGAGCTAAACGAAATTTTAGACAAAAAGCTGTGGCGATTATATTTATTTTTAGCAGTCATAGTAATATCGCAAAAGATTTGTCAACCATATTAGTTAGGTCTTCCTTTTATAACTTTAGGGTCAATTACATCCCAAGAAACCTCAGTCTGGTCCCTAGAAATAATTAAAAGCCAGTTAAATCAGTTAAAAGTTTTCTTGACATTACTCTCAAGAAAATGCTAAAAATAAGACCACATTCATAATGGAAATAAAGTAGAAAACTTAAAAACCCTCCTTCCCCTTTCCTTTGTCTCACATACCTTGGCTGCCTCTGGAGTCTCCTGTTCACCCCCCAACCCTTGTTACATATTTATCATTTTTTTTTTCCACAAAGAAAACTCTGGCTTAATTATTTTCTTTTCCGATTTTCTTCAGGAAAGACTCTATAAAAGGGAGGCAGTAAATTCTCCTCTGTTAATATTTCCCTTTGCATCATCCACCTCATGCAAATCCCAGAACTTCTTAATGCTGCAGTTATAAGCAAGACACAAATGTAAATTTCTTCCTACAATGAGGCAAAAACCTCATTGCATTTGAGCAGGTATTTTTTAAAGGGAAAGTGCAGAAATGGGTGTAGTGTAATGCGCATGAGCATAAACTTTGAAACAAGACAAGCCAAGTTCAGTTTTTGGCTTGACTACTTTTTAGCTTTGTACCTTGGGGCTCTCTGTCTCAGCAAAATCTTCTATATAATAGGAAAAATAGTGAAGAGAGTTGTTAAAAGTTGACAATAATTATATCTATAAATAACTTACTATCTGTCACAGAGGAAGTGCTAATAAATATGCCTATTATAATACTTGATTCCTTTCAATCACACTGATCTAATCATGCACTTTTTCTCCACTTGCACTGAATGAGATCAAACAAATTGGAAATCAATAGTTGCATTTGAAAAACTTGCATGGCAAGAATTTACTTTTTTTTTTTTTTTTAACATCTTTACTGGAGTATAATTGCTTTACAATGGTGTGTTAGTTTCTGCTTTATAACAAAGTGAATCACCTATACATATACATATATCCCCTTATCTCCTCCCTCTTGCGTCTCCCTGGCACCCTCCCTATCCGTCCCCTCTAGGTGGTCACAAAGCACCGAGCTGATCTCCCTGTGCTATGCAGCTGCTTCCCACTAGCTATCTATTTGACATTTGGTAGTGTATATATGTCCATGCCACTCTCTCACTTCGTCCCAGCTTACCCTTCTCCCTCCCCATGTCCTCAAGTCCATTCTCTATGTCTGAGTCTTTATTCCTGTCCTGCCCCTAGGTTCTTCAGAACCCTTTTTTGTTTTTTTAGATTCCATATATATGTGTTAGCATATGGTATTTGTTTTTCTCTTTCTGACTTACTTCACTCTGTATGACAGACTCTAGGTCCATCCACCTCACTACAAATAACTCAATTTCGTTTCTTTTTATGGCTGAGTAATATTCTATTGTATGTATGTGCCACATCTTCTTTATCCATTCATCGGTCGATGGACACTTAGGTTGCTTCCATGTCCTGGCTATTGTAAATAGAGCTGCAATGAACATTGTGGTACATGTCTCTTTTTGAATTATGGTTTTCTCAGGGTATATGCCCAGTAGTGGGATTGCTGGGTTGTATGGTAGTTCTATTTTTAGTTTTTTAAGGAACTTCCATACCGTTCTCCATAGCGGCTGCATCAATTTACATTCCCACCAACAGTGCAATACAACACTTAGAGGAAAACATAGGCAGAACACTCTATGACATAAATCACAGCAAGATTCTTTTTGACCCACCTCCTAGAGAAAGGGAAATAAAAACAAAAATAAACAAATGGGACCTAATGAAACTTAAAAGCTTTTGTACAGCAAAGGAAGCCATAAACAAGACAAAAAGACAACCCTCAGAATGGGAGAAAATATTTGCAAATGAAGCAACTGACAAAGGATTAATCTCCAAAATTTACAAGCAGCTCATGCAGCTCAAAATCAGAAAAACAAACAAACCAATCCAAAAATGGGCAGAAGACATAAATAGACATTTCTCCAAAGAAGATATACAGATTGCCAACAAACACATGAAAGGATGCTCAACATCATTAATCATTAGAGAAATGCAAATCAAAACTACAATGAGGTATCACCTCACGCCAGTAAGAATTTACTTTTAATTTGTCCAAACAGAAGAACTTGGTGAAATGAATTATTTACACCCAAGGAACTGCTCCCTCAATAGATGAACAGATATAACAATCCTAGACTAGGGGGTACACTGGCATCTTCCATGAGACAAAGCCACCCTCACTACAACTATTAAGTGAAAGACTACTACATAACATAGAGAATCCCTTCCAACCTCAAGAACACAGAGACCTGTTATTTATTCTATGTACACACAGTTGATGCAAAAAAAAAAAAAAAGGTGCAGATTATGAAGTTTCACAGTTATCTGGAAGTTGGTCAGCTGAAAGCAACTGACCAGCACTCCAATCAGCCTAATAATGGCAAGGCATCAGTTAGACTGTCTATTTCTGAACAATCAGATGGACCTGGTCGCCTTTATTAATTTTAAAAAACAGATTTGACTTATTTAAGGTGACTGAATTAGGTAAATCTGTAACTGTGATATCATACAGTTAGGGCTTTAAAATTAATAAAATCAATGATCATGGCGAGGATTATGATGCTGATGATCATGACGATGACAATAACAATCAGAGAGATATCATGAGTACGTTTCAGGTAAAACTGCTTAAACAACCAAATTAACCTTATAACTCGGTGGGTTTTGTTTTTTTTTTTCCCTGTGAACTTATTCACATGTTATACTGAATGCATTACCTTATACAATAGAATAGCCACTGATAAAGAAATTAAAATTGAGGTCATCACAGGATAGATGACCAAGGAGAAGTTGTGCTATGAGTAAGGGGAGGTGAGAGCTTGCCCTGATGCCTCCTCGGCTTCCTCCCTACTGGAAAATAGTAAACACCATTATCACACATAATACTGGGGATCAAGGTTACCAGATGTGATTTAAGGGCATTTCTGTGCAGCAAAAACATAAAACTGTATTTTCTTATCAAGGTGATGGTGTGAGATAATGATAATTTAATTTCAGTCCATTTATTTATTGTCCATAGACTCGGAAATAACCTCCCTCTCAAAATTCACTCTCAACAAAGTCGGCAGGCAGAGTGATTTTCAGTTATTCTCAGCGGTGCTCAGATCGCTCAAGTGAATTACTGGAAACAATGGATACTGAGAATAAAAGAAAAATGATTGCAGAGAATAGAAGTTGATAGCATTGAAATAAAAACCTTCCAGTGGGGCAGACCTGTGTGGAACTGCCTGTCTTTGTATATTTCCCCAAGGAGAAGAGTAAAGAATGGTTTGGGCTGTGAGATACATTTTAAAACTGTAAAATAAAAGGATCATGTATCAAACCAAATTGTGTTGGCTTAGAGACATATTACATCTTTGCACAATTTTGCATTCCCTACAATATTTTTCATATTTATTCATTAACTTTTCCTCCCATAACATTTCTCCTCCTAAGATAGATAAATAGATAATTTGTTGGTACTGACTCAATAGCACATATATCTAAACTCCTAATCACTTAAAATTCTTAATGAATTCTGAAAATAATTGTAAGTTATTTTCCCTCATCATCATGATTCTGAAAGGTTTTGTAATTCAGAGTGTGCTGTGTTATTCTTGGACCATTCATTCAGGGCATCTATTGCTCAACCACCCAGTGTTTCCATAAGTCATCTGTTACTGTCAGGACACAAATAAAAACCTTATATTGCATACGTACAAGGAATCCATGCCAAGAGAAAGCTTGTGCCTCTATTTCCAGCACGTGGTCACTAGACAGGACTATTTAAGACAAAAACATTGAAAAAGCTTGGATACAAATAACAATGTACAGTGAGCTCTGTTTACATGAATAACACTGTTAGAAAGATGAACAGGGGTTAAAGGCAGAGAACTAGTAAATAGGGAAACAGTAATTTTTGAAATGAATTTAAATAGAATCTTGGAATAATGCTATTTGCAGCAACATGGATAGACCTAGAGATTATCATACTAAATGAAGCCAGACAAAGACAAATATATGATACTGTTTATATGTGGAATCTAAAAAAAAGAAAGAAAAAAGACCCAAACGAACTTATTTCCAAAACAGAAAGAGACTCACAGACATAGAAAACAAACTTACGGTTATAAAGGGGAAAGAGGGGTGGGGGGAGGGATAAATTAGAAGGTCGGGATTAACATATACACACTACTATATATAAAAAAGATAACCAACAAGGACCTACTACATAGTACAGGGAACTCTACTCAATATTTTGTAATAACCTATAAGGGAAAAGAATCTGAAAAAATATATACATATGTATAACTGAATCACTTTGCTGTGCACCTGAAACTAACACAACATTGTAAATCAACTATATTTCAGTAAAATAATTAAAAATAAATAATAAAATAAAATTAAATTAAATCTTTAGCTTACAAGAGAATGTAAGTTGTAATCACAGGAGAAGAACTTTTGGTCTAGACCTTTTGTGTGTCCTGACAAGGCTAGTTCAGTTTTAAAACCTACTTTGATCTGTCAAAGATCAAAACCTGACTTTAGCCTCAGTTTCCATGTTGCTATCACTTTCTGAATCGTCACATTATGCCCTAGATTTAAAGGCACTATGAAAAAGCAGTCATAAGTATAAAATAGAAGCTGTTTTGTAATTGTAAAAACTCATTAGTTAGGAGATATCATTTGAATCAGGGATACGACCACTGGTCTTTTTACTTTACTAGAGCACATTCCATTTTGAGGAATTTAAGAAATAGTCTCTTTTGGAGTAGGATCTATGATGGTAAATAGTTGGGACCATTCCAAGAGAAAGTAATGCTGCCTAAGATCTACTGATTAAGAAAAAAGTGTTCCACCCAATTTCTTGTTGTGCAACAAATATATAACGTCTGCTTAGTGATTTGAAATGATGATGTCACTCTGGGATCCCAGGATACTTTAAGAACAAGGGATTCTGCATCTCAGACCAATTGCATTTTAAAAAAAATGCACCCTCTAAGGAGAGACTGCAGTCCATGGCAGTTGCTTCTAAATGGATGCCAGACAAGTCAATCTGTTTCTGACTTGATACCTGCCTCTCCGAGCACCACCTCTGTTTATATAGTCCTTCACAGCATTTGTATTCAGGAAGATTCAAAGTTCTCCTCATCCTGATTTATTCTGCTGCATAATTAATAAAAGTAAACACATACAGAAGACTTGTGACAGGTACTGTTCTAGATGCTTTGTATATGTGAATTCACTTAATCCCCATGTAATCCTTTAAAGTGAAAACTGTTATTATTCTCATATTTCAGATGAGGAAACTGGGCCATCCAGGGCTAAATATGCTACCAAAAGTCACTCAGCCAGGAAGAGGTGAAGCCAATATTTGAACTTAGGCAGTCTGTTTTCAGAGTCCACTCTTAAGCACCACTCTGATGCCTGGAGACTAGGGTAGACACAGGAAACCCAGGACCCCCCAGTCAACATTTAATATCAGATAAACAACAAGGCTTTTTTAGAATAAGTAGGTCCCCCAAATTATATACGTATACAAAAAAAAAAAAAAACACTTTTTTTTTTAATCTGATATTCAAATGTAACTAGGTAGTCTGTTATTTTTATTTGCTGAGTCTGGCCACCCTCTTGGGGACTGTCACTGAGCCTGACTTTTCTGAATAATGCCCCCTTCCCCAGCATGGTCTCTATGACCTTCAGCAGTGGCTTGTCAATTACCAAACTTTCTCCTAATCCCAGGCTGCCTTGGCTGCCTGCTAAATGCCAACACTTCAGAGAAAGTTCTCAGTATCATACAGCAGGGATTGGGAAACTTTTCCTGAAAAGGGCTAGGTAATAAATGTTTTGGGCATTGTGGGTCATATGGTCTCTTTCTCAACTATTCAACTCTGCCAGTGTAGCAGGAAAGCCACAAACAATACATAAACAGATGACTGTGGTTGTGTTCCAATAAAACTTTATGTACAAAAACAGACAGCCGGGGCTTCCCTGGTGGCGCAGTGGTTGAGAATCTGCCTGCTAATGCAGGGAACACGGGTTCGAGCCCTGGTCTGGGAAGATCCCACATGCCGCGGAGCAACTAGGCCCGTGAGCCACAACTACTGAGTCTGCGCGTCTGGAGCCTGTGCTCCGCAACAAGAGAGGCCGCGGTAGTGAGAGGCCCGCGCACCGCGATGAACAGCGGTCCCCGCACCGCGATGAGGAGTGGCCCCCGCTTGCCGCAACTAGAGAAAGCCCTCGCACGAACCGAAGACCCAACACAGCCAAATAAATAAATAAATAAATAAATAAAGTAGCTATAAAAAAAAAAAAATAGTCCTTTAAAAAAAAAAAACAAAAAAAAAAACAGACAGCAGGCCAAGGAACACTCATTTACTGATCCCCGCCACAGACGCTTCTGGCAGATTTCGTGAGGTGTGTGTGTGCCATCTGAAAACAATCTACCCAACCAAAAGGCACCACAAGAACGTAAGCTCTCTCCGGAAGTTATCTGCTGTTTAGTGAAAAAAATCTTCAGTGAGAAATCCCTCCTCAGTATCTCCCCAAAAAAGGCCAGACTTTACCTCATATTCTAGTCACATCACTATAGGAGAGAGGTCTGAAAGATGACAACCTAAATGAAAGGCGGGGCCTGGATCTTGCAGGTTTTATATGTGCCCCTGCAATGGAGGTATCATCTATCATTACCTCCTTTCCCATTTCCATTTCCTCCACACAACTCAGAGAAGCCTGTCTCTTTGTATCTCCCATTTCCTCTCTTGATCTAGGTACTTGTGTGCGTGCAGTTGTAGCTCTCTGCTCACTGTTTTATTCCCCCCACTTGCATTGAATTTAAATCCTTAAGTTCAAATCCATGCTCTTCTGTATCCCCCACATCTCACTGTTTGCCAAGTCCTTACTGACTGCCTCTGTTCCATACCCCGTTTGATTACTCTGCCATGTTTAAAACTTTGAATTACATGTTTCTCAAATCACTGCCTGGAGACCTTCAAGATGGCGTAGGAGTAAGACGTGGAGATGACCTTCCTCCCCACAAATACATCAAAAATACATCTACATGTGGAACAACTCCTACAGAACACCTACTGAACGCTGGCAGAAGACCTCAGACCTCCCAAAAGCCATGTGGCTGACAGGGTCTTGGTGCTCCGGCCGGGTGTCAGGCCTGAGCCTCTGAGGTGGGAGAGCCGAGTTCAGGACATTGGTCCACCAGAGACCTCCCGGCCCCACATAATATCAAACGGCGAAAGCTCTCCCAGAGATCTCCATCTCAATGCTAAGACCCAGCTCCACTCAACGACCAGCAAGCTACAGTGCTGGACACCCTATGCCAAACAACTAGCAAGACAGGAACACAGCCCCATCCATTAGCAGAGAGGCTGCCTAAAATCATAATAAGTTCACAGACACCCCAAAACACACCACCAGACGTGGACGTGCCCACCAGAAAGATCCAGCCCACCCACCAGAACACAGGCACCAGTCCCCTCCGCCAGGAAACCTACACAACCCACTGAAACAAACTTAGCCAGTGGGGGCAGACACCAAAAACAATGGGAACTACGAACCTGCAGCCTGCGCAAAGGAGACCCCAAACACAGTAAGTCAAACCACTGTCCTTCCTTGGAATCTGAGAGTGAACTTGCCCTGTTCTCTTCTCACCTCTGTGACCACATTCTTAGCCTGCAATCATGGCCACCAAGAATTCTCTCTGTGCTTGTATGTGGAATCTGTTTCCCCTCCCCTAAAATTTGTGCTGGCCCTGTGATTTATGTTGACCAATGGAATGAAGCAGAAGTGGCACTGTGGTAGTTCCAGGCCTAGACCTTCAGAGGCCTGGCAGCTTCCACTTTCATTCTCTGAGAGCCCAGAGCTACCATGACTGCTTTCCAGGAGCTATGTACATGTCAGGTTGTCCTAAAAATAAAGCAAACTCAATATATCCTGTCCTGGGCTGAAACATGTCTCTCTCCCTCACTAAATTCCTATGTTGAAGCCCAACACCCAGTACTTCAGAATGTGACTGTATTTGGAGATAGGGCCTTAAAGAGGTGATGAGGTTCAATAGGCCGTTAGGGTGGGCCCTGATCCAATCTGACTAGTGTCCTTTTAAGAGGAGGAAATTTAAACACACAAAGAGACACCAAGGGTGTGCACATATAGAGAAAGGACCATGTGAGGACACAGGGAAAAGACAGCCAGTTTCAAGTCAAGGAGAGGGGCCTCAGAAGAGCCCAAACCTGCCCACACCTTGATCTTGGGCTTCCAGCCTGCAGAACTGTGAGAAATAAATTTCTGTTGGTTAAGGCACCCCATCTGTGGTCACAGTGGTGGCCCTTGTGAACTAATACATATCCCACACCTTGCCAACCAGTCCTAGGCAGCACAACTTATTTGCAATCTGCTTCTCCTCCAATACTCTACACCACTGGCACATAGGACACCAGCCTACTTTACTACTGTCTGTTCTCCATTTAAACTCTAGCTACTATAATGAGCTTACAACATATACAAATATAAATTCCAGATGGATTAACAATCCAAATTGGAAAAGCTAAAATTTTAAGCTTTTAAAAGAAATACAGGAGAACCTATGTTATCATTTCAATATACGGAAGAATTTCTAAAATAAGTCACAAATAACACAAATCATAATGAAAATCATGAATAAAATTGATTACATCAAAATAAAACATGTCAACATGAAAAAACTTACCATAAACAAAGAGAAAAAAATCACACACTTGTAGCACATATAATTGATATATGAACAATATTTGGATAATATTAAAAACATACAAAAAAGTAATAAGGAGATTAAAAACCCAATTGAAAAATGAGCAAAACAAATAAAGGGGAAGTTCACAGTAATGGGAATTTAAGTATATAATAAAATAAAACAAAAGCAAACTCATCTCACAAGTAATCTAGGAAATAAAAATGTAGAACCACATGGTATAGCATTTCAGTTAATAAGATTCACAGTTAAACAAACAAAAATAAAGAGACAGATTCAAGTATCGATGAGGATTTAGTTTAACTGGGACACACATACACTGTTACAGGGAGAATAAGTTGTCAATAAATTTAACAAATTTGAAAATATGCATATTCTGTGAAACAGCAACTACACTCTTGGTTTAGAGATAGACTCTCAATTACTGCTACAGGCTAAAATTGCCTAAGGAGATTTTTGCTTGTTTGATCTTTAATACTAGTACCTAAGCCCTGCCCAGAACAAATGAATAAGAATCTCTAAAATGAGGCTCAAAGATGGAGGGATCGCAACCTCCAGCCATCGTTGAGACCACTGCCCCAGGTGAAATGTCATACAGGTATACAAGAAGATACCTTTAAGAATACTCATTGCTAGGGGCTCCCCTGGTGGCGCAGTGGTTGAGAATCCGCCTGCCAATGCAGGGAACACGGGTTCGAGCCCTGGTCTGGGAAGATCCCACATGCCGCGGAGCAACTGGGCCCGTGAGCCACAACTACTGAGCCTGCGCGTCTGGAGCCTGTGCTCCGCAACAAGAGAGGCCATGACAGTGAGAGGCTAGCGCAC
This sequence comes from Balaenoptera musculus, assembly GCF_009873245.2. Lineage (NCBI taxonomy): Eukaryota > Metazoa > Chordata > Mammalia > Artiodactyla > Balaenopteridae > Balaenoptera > Balaenoptera musculus. Next base: position 54,777,751 of record NC_045793.1, read on the forward strand.
CGCGATGAAGAGTGGCCCCCACTTGCCGCAACTAGAGAAAGCCCTCGCACAGAAACGAAGACCCAACACAGCCATAAATAAATAAATTAATTTAAAAAAAAAAAGAATACTCATTGCTATATCATCTGTCATAGCTAAAAGCTGGAAACAAACCAAATATCCTTTACCAAGAAAATGGATTAATAACTTGTGGCACAGTCACTATGGACTGTTAGACAGTAGTTAAAATTAACAAACTAGAGTTGCAAAGTTCAATATGAATAAACCGCAAAACACAGTTTTAAATAAAAATGCATCCTTCAGAATTATACATGTAATAATACTAGAAATTTTAAAATATGACATCAGTACTTCATATTTTTTTTATCACTGCCTAACATAGCAAAATTTTAAAAACTTTGGGAATGATCAATGCCAAGGTCATATAGTAGAATAGTGATTAATTCTAAAGAAAGAGTGAAGGGGAAAAGATTGAAAAGACATATAAAGGAGTCTTTTAGGTTTACTGTATCTTTAACATGTTATTTACAATCAAGACCAATAGGATGCAAATGTGGCAAAATGTTGAGAGCTGATGACACTTGGTAGTGGTGTTACATTCCATATTTGAAATATTTCAAAATACAGAAAAAAAGGGGAAGGTAGGGAAGGTGCAGGGAGACACTTTGAAGGAGGCTAATCTTGGGAAGTTAGGCCAAAGATAGAGGGTTCTTATACCAGAAAATTTGGACATAAAGTCAGTTTAACTTTAGTCATCTGTATTATTTCAAAAGTTCATATTTGATTTTGAGCTCATCTGGAGAACCACAGTAAGGCTTTGAACAAAAAGCCCTGAGAGTGGACCTTTTGTGGATCTTTGCATCCCATATCACCAAGTTCCCTAAAACTGGTGACTATGGTAACTATGAACTACCTACGCTGCTTGTTAAATTGAGAGAGAGAGAGAGGGAGATGGAGGGAGAGGGAGGAAGAGGGAGGGAGAGTGGGGAGAGTGTATGTGTGCGTCTTTTACAATTAACATATCTATTAAAGTTAAAATTGTTTGTTCATAGGTACTTTGACCTAAGCCTTCTGCATTTAGGTCACATTTTGGTAGAAAAATTATGTGTTGTTCTTTGACATCATCACAAATTGCTCCATTGATGTTCCTTGCTTATTCTTGCTCTTTTGCATATCATGGTTTTCGTGTTTCATCTGGCTTCTCACCAGTAATGTTGGTGACTCCTCAGTGAAACCTACTTGCTTTCCCAAGGGGGAATAGATTGGTATCTCTTCCTTAGTGATATGCAAGGCTGATCATAAGTTTGTTACTGAACTTGCAACACTGTATTGTAACCATTGTTTCCATCACTGCTTCCTGGACTTAACTGTAAATTCCCTGAGGGTGCGGACCAAGATTCCTTCTTGTGTAGGGTCCCTGTGCCTACTCCTGGAAGACACCTGGACAGCCTGACTTTTCAGAAATGTCTTGTAAATGCCCCCTCAAGTTAGTTTCCACATTAGTTTATTCATTCATTTAGGACAGCTTATAGTTGGCCAGTTTTCCCTGTCTTTCTTTGTGTTTTTGTGACCTTTCCTACTTCTTATTCCATAATTTTAATTCTGATTCCTACAATAAGCTCTCCCTCATCTGAATTTCTATAGGACCCGTTCATAACTTTCGATTTGGATGTTCATTATGATGGTTATATATTTACATACACAAGTTTGATCTTTTTGGAGGGCAGAATCTTCTCTTCTTTCCCTCTTCATACCCGCAATGACCCAGGATTTCTCAAAGTGCCACCCTGACCATGTGCATTGAAATAACTTGGGGGTACTCTTCACAAAGTATATTTTTAGCTTCCCTCCCACAATCTCTGGGTCCAGGATCTCAAATTTGTATGTTAACAAGTAAACTAGGAGAGCCTTAAGAAAAATTGGCATACAAGGTAGAAAGAAATGAAGAACATATTACATATCAATTTTTTATACCAAGGGCTTTATATATTTTAACAAATTCAATCCTAATAATAAATCTGTTTTTAAAAGGTATTACTATCCATATTTTAAAGATGAGAAATTGAGAATTAGAAAGCGTATAGCATAGTCTTTGGAGTCAGATTGCCCAGGGTTCAAATCTCAATTCCATTACTTAATAGCTATGTGATTTAGGGGCAAGGTTTTAACATTTCTGTGCTTCAGTTTCTTCTTTTAAAATATACAGAAAAATAGCAGCAATCTCATGAAAGTGTTCGGAGGACTAAATGACATAAGTAAAGCTCAGAGAAAAATGCTCAACACACAAAAGTCCTCAATAAAACTTAGCTGTGAGATCACTGAATCCCACATTAAGCAGCAGTGGAACTGGGGTTATCTTAAACCAGAGCTCAGAAACGTTTTCTACCAAGGGCCAGAGAGTAAATATGTTAGAGCCTGCAGATTACACAGTCTGTTTCAGTTACTCAGTTCTGCCCTTGTAGCAGGAAAACAGCCATTAACCAAATGTTAAAAAAAAAAAAAAATGAGCATAGATGCAGTCTAATACAACTTCATATATGGGCAGAAATTTGAATTTCATATAATTTTCATATGTCACTAAATATTCCTCTGATCTTATTCATTAAAAAAATCCAAAAACCTTCCTTAGTCCCCAGGTGGTACAAAAACAGGCAGTGGCCAAATATGGCCGGGGGACTCTAGTTTGTGGACCCCTGCCTTTAACTATCAGATTGCAAAGCTTTTTGATACAGCACAGCTGCCTACCTGAACTTTGAATGTAAAAGCTACTTAGTAAGTATTTAATTGGTTAATACAACGGCATTTCCGAGTTTCTGCTTCAGTATCTTGACGCTTGTTTAAGAAGAAATTAAGTAAAATGGAATCCTTTTGGTTTTGTATCCTTTGAAGCCACCATCTGAACCTTTAATTCGTTAATCTCCTCTCGTCAAATTCATCCCATTCTCTTCCCACCTCCACCAGACTCTCTCAGTGCTACACTAAATTCCAGATCCAAAGTCGAAGTTGTTGGGCATCATGATGACTATGTAACCTTGTCACTCCCTTCCTCTTCCTTTTCCAGCTCTCCTCTTCAAATAAACCAAAATGTCCCTTAAAAAAGAGTGTTTTTAGAGACTGTCTGCATAGCCCACGCAGACTCCAGATATGCTTGCTTCAGGCTTACTGATTGTACAACTTGCCCCACACCTTTCAGAGATCCTTCCATTAAAGTCTAGGGAGAATCTTCTGGCAATCCTTACTGGTGAAACCAGTATAACTGAATAAAAAGTTGAGGAATTAATTCAATTCTACTAGGTGACCCACACTGAGATCTGGACAGAAAGAGCAATAAAGCATTAACGTGACAGATGGTTCCTAGAGGAGCATTCAGCTGTTATTAATCCATTTAAATAAATATTTAGTTATAATATCTAAGTAACTAACAACTAAGTTAATGTTGAATGTAGGTTATTTTATTTTTATTTTTTTTAGATTGATTGATTGATTGATTGCTATGTTGGGTCTTCGTTTCTGTGCGAGGGCTCTCTCTAGTTGCGGCAAGTGGGGGCCACTCTTCATCGTGGTGCGCGGGCCTCTCACTATTGTGGCCTCTCTTGTTGCGGAGCACAGGCTCCAGACGCGCAGGCTCAGTAATTGTGGCTCACGGGCCTAGTTGCTCCGCGGCATGTGGGATCTTCCCAGACCAGGGCTCGAACCTGTGTCCCCTGCATTGGCAGGCAGATTCTCAACCACTGCGCCACCAGGGAAGCCCGAATGTAGGTTATTAATATTAATATTGTGCAGAAAAAATAATGCAGCAAAATCTTAAGTCAGATATGACATCTATTTTAAAAATAAACTTCTGAACTAGACAGGATTTTTAAACTGAATCTCCGCAGTTCCTGTTGTTTTAGAGCAAAGACAAAGCCTTCACTCGCCCATAAACAATCCGAAAGAACCCCTTGCCTTCCTGGGAGTACTGCACTGTTCATTTCACCAGTGCCATTACCATCCATGAGTTGGTCTTTTGATTAAAGTGCTGTCCCTGCAAACCCCCAGTCCCACCATCCAAACACCAAAAGCCAGGATGGTTTTACACCTTCAGAAAAGCTGGATTTTGTTAGCACAGAATATTTAGCACGGCCTCTTCCTCTCTCATTAGACATAGCTTTAACTGAACAGTTTTTATGTGGTAATCATACTGAATACTAAAGCCTCACTGCAGAATGATCATAAATACACAAATGCCTCCTTCTTCACATTTCTATCTAACATGAATAGGGAGACTACCAAGAAGAGCACTAAAAAATGGCATTTAACTATTTTTCCATAGCTTTTCAAGCTGTGGTCTAAAGATCAGTGAGCTACACACCCAAGGCCTAAGTTCAAATCACTGTTCCATCTCATGTTGGGGCCTCATTTACTTATATTCATATATTCATTGATAGGGGTGATGAACTTTAAGCGTTACCACTGACATTCTAATGTATTGTGTGATTTCTCCATCATGCATCTCATCTTCACATATGGAGCAGTGGTTCTTTATTCCCTTTCCTTAGTCATGTTACTTATCTGTGAAATATCTTCCCTACTCACCTGATTTTCTGTCCTCTATCAAAGAGCAAGGAAAGGAAGAGTTTCTGGATGATACTAGGCAAAAAGGAAGCCAGTCAATTTGGGCTAGTAAATGTAAAAACAAAATTAGAGACAAAGTCTCTTATTCTCAGTCTTGGCTGAATGCCATCTGGGTTGAGATTGAAGAATGGAAACAATAACTGGGCCAAGAAATTTCCCTAATCCCAAAACTCTTTGCAGAGCTTTTTCCTGAATTATCTGTATTTTGACCAGAAGTGTCTCATCCTCTAGACACTTGCCCACTGCTCCTCAACTCAATTTAGATGACATTTAACTCAAAGCCTTGGATTACAGTTGAATCAAACATAATCTGTGAAAGCCTTAAAGTCAAGTGTGTCTGTTTCATCTTTGTGTTCACAGCACATTGCTTGGCATATAACTGATGTTCCAAAAGATATTTGCTGGCTGAATAAATAAACATATCAGCTAATCCATTCAGACCAGTAAGAACTAGTTGACGAATTCATGACTTGCCTGAACTGCCTAGCTGGCCTGATTGATTGATTTTTCCCCTAATCAAGTCAGACAGAATGTTTGGATCTGCTGTGCATGTTTAGATAAAGATTCATGACATCCCAGTTGGTCTCCTGCCCATCTAGATCCTGCCCAACACGTGTGTCTATTTCCCCTAAATTCATATTCCTTAACATCATTACAAAGTTAATAAAGAGAATATTAAAAAAGTTAGATCGTTACATTTCTTACAGGCATAATAAAGGTGCTTATTTTCATGCCTATAAAAGGGTATCTAATTTCTATTTCATTTTTCTTCCGAGTTCCTCAAATATACCGTAGACTTGACTTTACTGGTTTTTGGTTTCCCTGTTACAGAACAAAATGCTCCGATAGCATAGGATGGAATGAAATTTGCCCAAGGACAAACAGATGGCATTAGAAATTGAGTACCCTGGCTTTCAGTTCAATGCTTCTCACTACCTTAAAAAACAATAGAAGTCTTTCTTCTGAGTTTTCTACAACCAGAAATGCCCAGAATAAAAGAGTTGTTTTTGTACAATTTCATTTATACAAACTGAGAAACTATTACACATGGAGGCTATCAACTCTTTCAAATCTCAAAATTAATTTGGGTATCTCAGTATTTTTATAATTGAGATTATTATTCTCCTTTTGTCTTTGATATGTAAAAATCACAGGCTAAAACATTCAATTTACACCAACTAGTCATCTACTATAAGATTCTTTTAATCAAGAAGTTATATGACCCCGTCTAATAAAAAGAAATTCCTAATAATTAATACTAATACTTTAATTCTGCATAGAGCTTTGCTTTTTACAAATAAAACAAATTTATTAAATATAAGAGTATAGTCACCATGGCAAAGAGAATCATACACATATAAATTCCTGTCAGCAGAACACACATGATACGTAGATAAACCAAACCACTATTTTGAGCCATGTCTTTTTCTGACTTAATCCAGATTTGACAAATACGCACGTTTATTCACAGGACATATTCTTGTTTCAGGAAAGCAAAATAACATTTTCAAAATGGCATATTGACATGTTTTCAGAAACTACAGACTAAAACTGCAATTTACGTATTAACAGCTCATTGTCTTATAAATGCCCTGTCCACCAAGAGATAGTTTACAAGCATTATGGGGATCTGTAATCCCTCACACAGTAGTTTATTACTTGCCATATTCCTGTCTCTAGGAATACATGCTATTTCAGCTATGCAGACTTGAAGATGACCTCTTAGTATTCTGCCTTATTCTACCTTATTTTTCTTTTCGATAAAAGATTCTAAAGGAATGCTAGCCATAAACATACACTTCAAATCATTAGTATTAAATAAGAAGCATTATGTCTTAACAGAAGAGAACAGTATGGGGGCTACCAGGCATTAAAGACCTCACAAGCTGATGCCCTGAAACACTGTAGCCCAACCATGAACCAGTCACCTGAATCTAGGCAGATCCAATTTACAAAGACACTGTTTCTTACTGCTTTCTAGGCACTGACTACTTTCTTTTTCCTCTATATGGAGTTAGAAGTGCTAGTTAGTGAATTCTGGATGCAAACCAGATTAAGAAGAAATTTTTTTGTCTCAAGCAGAAGCAATTTCAGTGGGAAGCCAGTAGGTATTCTAACACAGCAAGATAGTATAACTTATCAAACCTTTATTAGTGAACCCAGGGTATGCAGCTCTGGTTGGAATTCATTGTGTGGACTTGGATTAGTCATGATTGATCTGAATCTCAGATTCTGCACCTTTTTCTATGGATAATAATACCACCATATTGTGCATATCATTGCACTGTGATATTGATGCAGTGAACTATTTCAGGTAAAATGGCTGGGAAAGGTCAGAGGGGTTATGTTATACAACGTAAGATGGTTGTTCTCTACAGAATACAGGCGTCTAGTTTCCACATATACCTCTCCAAAGAAAGTGACGGTGTCACAGAAATCGAGGATTCTATGATAACTTGGATACCACCTAGTTTAACATACTTCTTTCATAGATAAAGAAACAGAGACTCAGAGAGATCAAATTCTTTATCCAAGATACAATGGTATAATTGCTATTAAAATTCACATCATCTACCTGCCCACTCACCCCTCGGTCCAGGGACCGTGGCATTCATGAGTACTTGACCTGGGAGGCAACTTATCTGAGCCTTAATAGAGAAAACCGTACCTTGGAGGAAAAAAAAAAAAAAGTTCACATCAGCTGACACCCAGATCAATGCTTGGTTAAGATGGCTCATCCTAGCCTCACATCCCAGCACATTTTGTTTATTTCCAGAACACTGACACATTTTTGTAAAAATAAACTACTCTTCCTACTTCAACACACACATTTGACAGGAATAAAGTCAACTACATGTGCAACTTAAAAGAAAGTATGGAGTTTAGGCACCAAAGAAAGAGAGGTAAAAAGGGCAGTTTAGAAGTTTATCAGAATGCAAGTCCTACTGCATTATTTTTCAGGAACACAGCAAAAAATGTTCAGTTCAAAGAAAGCCTTCTCTATAGGTTGTGGCCAACAGGTGACTTGTAGGACTTCCTTTCCTCATACATTTTTGGGTCATGATAAAAATTTATCAATTCAGTTTATTAAAAAAGAGACACCTAAAGGACGTGCCGCAGGCACCATCTTAATTCTGTAAGTCTCTGCCCAGGTATTCACCACTCTCCACACGCACAAAGAGAGGGGCAAAGAACATGGGGAGACATTTCTAGTTCAGCTATTCTGAGAGATTCTCCTCTCTCTCTCTCTTCCCCCACAGTAAATAACACATAAAACGCTACTATGTCTCTTTAGCAACACAAAGATATCCAGAGCAACTCCCAAAAAGAGTGTCTTACTGGAGACATTTTTTTCTTTGGCTGCATGAGATCTATCATTTTGAAAAAAAGGGGTTTTTCCCCCCCACTTTCTCTATTCCCTACATCAGAACTTCTGTGCAAGTATATGATTTTATGTCTTAAAAGTAGGAATTATGCCATGTGAGTATCAGTATTAGTTTATCACAATAATGATTAGTATTTGTTTATCAAAATAATGCTAATAATACCCAGGCCAGTGATGTTCAAACAACCCCATACTGCCAATGTAAGCATAGGAAATCATATATTCTCTAAATGGATTTATCCAGGAACAGAATGTGAGAAAGTAAGTAAATCCCACTGAGAGTGCAGAAGCCAAGATCTTAACTGTCAATATGCCCTAGGAACAACAGTTTTCACATCATCTTTTAAAATACCATGTAAACTTCAGTGAAAATACTGTGCAAACAATTGAACCATAGAATGTGTTTGTACATCTTTAAACCATTCTTCAATATCTTGCATAACAAGCAAGACTAAACTATTTTAGTTAGCAATTTAAACCACATTATTACAATTTTAGCACTTAACATAGTAAACAAATGAAGAGGTTAATGCATTTGTGCATTTATAAAACATGTGACTTAATTCAAATACACTGAAAAAAATGCACATTTCAATATCATCGGTCCATGTTCCCAGACTGTTTCATTTCCAGGATTTTTCTCCCAGACTTCTGTGTCACTCTGCCTTGCAAGTCAGATATCTACATGTCTACCTCGAAGGTAACTTCCTGGAATAGCAGAAAGTGTGCAGACAGTGGGAGAGAACAGATCCGAGTTTAACTCACGACCCCAACACTCAGTAGTGGTGTTACCTTGGGTATGCTTTTTGATATCAGTAAGCCTTAATTTCACATCTTTATATAGGGATACACTAACAACTTTGCAGATTTGTTGTGAGAATTAAGTGATATGAAGCACTGACCACAGAATCTGACATAACCTATGTAACAGGTGCTCAGCAGTGGGGGCCATAACTGTTATCTCCTTCACCACGTCACGCGAGGGATATTAACAGAAGCTTCCTCATTCCTTGTTGTACCCGTTAAACTCACAGCACGTCACCTTTCTAAGTGACAGTTAAACTGAATACAACTAAGTTTGTCACTCAAAGGGTTAAAAAAATACACAAGAGCTCATATTGATTGAGAAAAATGTTAAAACAAAACAGAAGAATGACTACAAACAAATTTACAACAGAGAAAATCCTACTTACCAATAATATTAAAAATAAAAGTACAAACTTGCTAAAAATCAAAGAAAAGTAAAACAAGTTTGGGTATGCTGTTTTTGACCATTAATTTAGTAGCAGATTTTCTAAAATTATAATATACAGAAGAGGTAAAACTGTGACAAAAAGTAAACACAAACATAAGGTTATTGGCATTTGGTCAAGCCTTCTAAAAAACAAGTTGAATATATGTATATAAAATATATATATTATATATACAATATACACACATATCAAAATATAAATACCTTCAGACTCTTAGACCTATCATCTAAATTGGAATTATTTTCTAAGCTTTTTCTAACATTTCTAAAATTTGAAAATCATTATATTCATGGAAGATATCCCTAAATGTATAAATTATAATAACACAAAAATTGAAATAAATTATGTCCAACAATGGAAGAATGGTACAGTAAATTTTTCATTATTCATTCAATATATATTTATTTATAGATGTCAGGCCTTGTTTTCATGGCTGGGGATACAGTAGTGAATAAGGCAGGCAAGTTCCTGCTGTCACAGAACTTAGGTTTTAAGAGAGGAAAGACAGAACATAAATGAACAAATGATTAAGCAAAATTATTTACTATAGAGCTAACTACTGTGAATATAATAATTCTGTGAAGGGTAGTATGACAGAAAGCTGCAGCGGAAAGTAGGCTAATATAGTAGGAATGATCTGGGGAGGTGATATTTGATTTGAGACTTGAATAAGAGTGAAATCAACAGCTATGTGAAGATCTAGAAAATCCGAGAAAAGATGCACAGAGCATAAAAACAGAACTAAAAGTTGCATAAGTACCGATTACAATTATAAAAATTCATTTATGTGTGTGTGTGTATATATATACACACACACATATATGAAATGCATTAAAATAGCAACAATATTGGTACCAGTATAAAGGAGGTAGGGTATTTTTCCTCTATGTGTATTTTTTTAAATTCTATTTTTAGAATTGTATTTTTATATTTAATATAAATATAAAATTCTATTTTTAGACTTAAATGGAAAGATGGAAATAGAATTAAACATTCCAAAGATAAGATCATACGTCTCATCAATAATTTTCATATCAGAGTACCTAGCATAGTATTTTAGGCAAACATATTTTTAATACATGTTGCTTTAATTACATTGATTTTAAATATACAAAAAAGATGGAACTAATATTAAATGGAACCACCAAATATCCTATTAGTCACTATTAATCTTTTTAACATATTGCTAGCTGGTTCCTTATCTCTTGCTACTCCATTCGAATTTCTCTCCCACGATCCTTCTCTAAGACATGAACAGCAAATCCATCATAATATTCATCCTGCACTCTTTAATTTTTTATCAACATCACCTTCTGGAAAGTAGGCATCTTGCAAGAAAGCAATAAGTGTGCTTTCAAAATGATCTCTCCCACTCATATGTCATTTCACATCTACTCCTCATTCCTCTCTTGCCCCTACAACCAAAAATTTTGGAAATAAAAATGTAAGATTCCTACGAACATGCTTAAGTGTACATGGCATGTCTGTCAGAATATCCTCACATAGGTTACAGCCTGTCTACCGTCTGTTCAAAAAATGCAATTAGTTTCTAGAGGTCCAAAGTCAAATACATTGTCTTAGAAAGTAGTTTTAGAGCAAGCCACAAAGCTTTCTACTTGGTAATTTAAATGACTGACCGCTCAATTTATGAGCATTCCCAGCAATAAAATTCAGCCTGAACTTAATAATAGCACATTTTATGTGACAATGATGACAATTACAATCTATGGTTACTGCAGTCGCCCTTTGGTCTAGGGAAAAATGACAGTATTAATTATACACACTTGCCATTTATCAGACTTAACTTGGCAGGCGATTGAGCTCAGGACCATCTCCAGCTTGACTTCAACATTTACCATTTTCTAATCCACTGAAACGAAGATAATTAGAATAGAGAAAAATGAGTGGCTCCTTCTTCCGCTGCCTTTATCTCTGATTTCATGTACAGTATAGTTTTTGAATCCTATTAAATTTATACCACTTGGTTTAAAAGCCTGTCATTGTTTACTTTCGAAACTCTAGTAAAAGGAACACTATTTCCTAGGTGTGCTATAGCATGAGATTTTGGCTGCGTGCAACTTTCGCATTTTTATTTTATATCTTATTTTTATGTTTGGACTATCTTGGGGATCTTGAGTCCTTGTTATTTTCCCTGCTAGTTCATATCACTGATACAATGAGAACTAAAATTATTTTGAAACATGGAAAACTATCTAAAAGGCTTGCAGTCCATGAAAGGATAGAAAAAAATAAGTGCTAAACAGTCTCATTTTCATTAACTCACTTGTTATCATTCTTATTCAATCATTTAATTGTGTACCTGTGTTATTCCATCTTTTTTAATTTTTTTTTTTGTTTGGACTCTGTGTGCTTTGCAGATCCACAGTATGCCATTTAAGATTTAAGACAATTATAAAATCATGTTTATCTGCTTCTGTGTTCAGAGCTCTACAACCTCCTCATAGAAGGCTTGGAGAATTCCAATTTACTCAACTGCTTTTTGCCTTTACATGCACTCCCTTATGAATTTTTACCAAACCCTAAAAAAAATAGTATCCCTGTGTTTTAAATAAAGATATTTTGATGATTAGAAAGCTTAAGCAACAGTGGCACCTGAAATTAGAAATTCTAGGATAAGCCTCCAAAAGAAGACGTGGTTCGAGACGTCTGAGCTATAAATAAGCAGAGAGCCTCAACCACTGCTAGGCCTTCCCAATTCTGCCATTGTTAGCCCAAAGCACCTGTAAGGAAGATCCTGTGCTTAACATCCCCAATCCAGAGAAAATCAAATAGGTAGAAGTACCTCTGAATAGAAGGAATTCACGGGAGATTTTCCATTCATACAGGCAGTACATTATACTGAAAAACAGATTATAAAGAGTCAAGGAAACTGGAACTAGAACTAACTCTGTAGTTACTATTCACAAGATCTTTGGAAAGTTACTTAATTTCCAGGTGTGTCAATTTCTTCATCTGTAAAAATGATGGAATTGACTTATTGACTTATTGACTTACTAAGATGAAGTCCCTTCATCTCTAGAGTTCTCTCTGTGATTATGAAATCGTGGAGGGAATTGTCTACAAAAATGGGGTATATCCCAGAACATTAATGATATCTGTAATAAAGCCCTACTTCTAGTTAGAGTTGCAGGTGGTGGTGTTTTTCTCATGCAAGAGATAGAGACTCGATCTTGAAATTTAATAGTGGGCAAACTGCCACGTGATGTAGGGGGATGATCCTAAACCATCACCACATTCTAGAGATAAAATTAAATCCCTTTTGGAGACTGGCCCTGCCCTTTTTCTGAGAAGGACCAATCATTTGAGCATTTCTGGTTAGGCATATGTAAAGAAGTCCTTACACAATGCTCTTAGGGAAATTTAAACCACTGAAGTAGCCAACTACAGATGCTTCAGAGTGAGATTTTAGATCTGTCCTGTCTAGTAATGCAAACTGTGTACATGCAGACATTCTGCTTTTGATGAGTATGAATTTAGATAGTATGGGGCCTAAGACAAAGAAAAATTCTTAAGTGAATCATGTATTATTGTCGGGTTTTTAATCTTCACCTTTATTAATTTTATCATGAATATACTCACAAAGTGTTCCTTTTGAGAACACAGATACACAGATTTTATTTTTTCTAAAAAACTCCCAGTAAAAAAATGTGTGCCCTCCCCACTTTCACTTAGTCCTCACTCCTAGGGCAATATGAGAGCCAGGTCAATTTTCCTACATGGATAGCTAGGCACTCCTTAGATGAGGGATGAGGAAAAAGTGATTTTTCTCTGCAAAGGGGAAGGAGGCTTGTGCTCCTCCCCCCGCCAGCATGGACCCCCCCTTGCAAACAAAATGTGCCTGAGTAATAGAATTAACTCCATAGTCACTGCTCACAAGATCTTTGGAAAGTTACTTAACTTCCTTGTGTCTCAATTTCATGCAAATGAGATCTCTCCGGGAGTCAGATTCTCTCACGTTTCTCAGCTTTTGTGACCTCCAGATGTCTCCAAGAACAGCCTTCCCACCTCCTCGGCACCCTAGGGCTTACCTTAGGGACCTGGTTTAGGCTGTCACCATTTAGCCTTTGGGAGGATATGAGAAGTTTTATTATCCTTTAAGATCAGAGCAATTTAACAGACAAATGGCTACAGATCTAATTCTCATGGTACGTGAAGAGTATAATATTTCTAGAGAAAGTGAAAGCAAATACTCCCTATCTTTACATTACATAAATTTCCATGTCTAAGGAGGATGTTTTTCAGGAGTGCTGAGAAATCCAGGCAAGATTCATTTCCCCACCATTTTCTACTCCTAGCATGCATGAGAATCACCTGGAGGGTTGCTAACACTCAGACTGCTAGTGTCCCCTTTCGACTTTCTGATTCAGTCCTTCAGAGGTTTAGCCTGAGAACCTGCATTTTCCAACAAGTCCCTAGCTCATGCCAATGCTGCTGGTCAAGGGCCACGCTTTGAAAACCAGTGCACTGCAATGACCAGAGAAGTGGTTTCAGGTTCTGTGGCACGTGAAAATTAAAAAAAACTTAAGAGCCTTAGTTTTCTTTCTTTAAACTTTTTATTTTATATTGAAGTATAGCCGATTAACGATGTTGTGATAGTTTCAGGCGCACAGCAAAGCCACCCAGCCATACATAGACATGTATCCATTCTCCCCCAGGCTCCCCTGCCATCCAGCCTGCCACATAACATTGAGCAGAGTTCCCTGTGCTATACAGTAGGTCCTTGTTGGTTGTCCTTTTTAAACATAGCAGTGTGAATATGTCAATCCCAAACTCCCTAACAACTATCCCTTCCCTCCACCCTTCACCCCGGTAACCATAAGTTCATTCTCAAAGTCTGTGAGTCTGTTTCTGTTTTGTAAACACGTTCATTTTTATCATTTCTTTTTAGATTCTGCATATAAGCGATATCATACAATATTTCTCTTTCTCTGACTTAACTTCACTCAGTATGACAATCTCTAGGTCCATCCATGTTGCCGCAAATGGCATTATTTCATTCTTCTTGTATGGCTGAGTAATATTTCATTGTATGTATTATATATACCACATCTTCTTTATCCATTCCTCTGCCAATGGACATTTAGGTTGCTTCCATGTCTTGGCTATTGTAAACAGTGCTGACACAAACACTGGGGTGCATGTATCCTTTTGGACCATGTTCTCCTCCAGATATATGCCCAGGAGTAGGATTGCAGGGTCATATGGTAGTTCTATTTTTAGTTTTTTAAGGAACCTCCATACTGTTCTCCACAGTGGCTGTACAATCCCACCAACGGTGTAGGAGGGTTCCCTTCTCTCCACACCCTCTCCAGCATTTATTATTTGTGGATTTTTTTATGATGGCCACTTTGACTGGTGTGAGGTGGTATCTCATTGTAGTTTTGATTTGCATTTCTCTAATCGTTAGCGATGTTTAACATCGTTCATGTGCCTCTCGGCCACCCGTATGTCTTCCTTGGAAAAATGTCAATTTCTGCCCATTTTCTGATTGGGTTGTTTGTTTTGATGATATTAAGCTGCATGAGCTGTTTGTAAATTTTGGAGACTAATCCCTTGTTGGTCACGTCATTTGCAAATATTTTTCTCCCAATCTGTGGGTTGTCTTTTCGTTTTGTTTATGGTTTCCTTTGCTGTGCAAAAGCTTTTCCTAGTTTTTATAAATGGATGATTCGATGTAGGGACTGGAATGGGCTTTGATGTCATTACTTCACACTAAGTCATGTGACAGTGATCAAACTGATAGAGAGTTAATAGTTTTGTACTCTATATCAACCGTATAGATGTACCTGAGGTTCAGTTTGGCACCATAAATATTAAATAAGAACATGGATAAAATAACCACTTACTGAGTTGGAGAATTTTTTTAAATGATTAATGAAAATCACCTTGCTCTTTAGTGAACTAATGACAGATAGATCTTTACCTTTGGTCAACAGAATTTACCTGACTGTGCAGTGTCTAAAAATATTTATACACTATTGACTGGAAAATTGTTACACTGACACAGAAGAAATAACATTTAGAGGCTCAACTGAGGGCACTTGAACTTTATTCATAGTATCACCTTGCCCAATATATTGACCCTGCATGAAACTGTATTTCTTTTCACCATAACTAGGCTCAAATCTTATTTTAGAATAACAGCATTAATCAAAGAGCTTCTGAGCTTGCAATTTACCAGTATGAGCCTCTAACATGTCCCCATTTTCTGAAATTGAAAGATAAAGAAAAGTTTATAACATATTGCTCCCAAACAATCTTTCTTACATAAGAAGAAAAGAACATAGAAATTGTGCCTTAAGTCATTTACGTTTTTAATTCTAGAGTTCAATCAAAACTAAAAGAAAAATACTTAAATGCATACTGGTTTTTGCATCAGTTTCTAATAGCATATTTAACATGTCCTATCTTCTAATAAATCCTAACCATTCCACAAAAGCCCTCAAAATGTCTTTATTTCTGTAAAAATATTACCCGAGAAAGCTGTTTTTCTCTTGTCCAGGTCTCAGAAAAATGTCTTGCACACAACAAGCTAACCTCACCTCTTCACAGATATTTCCTGCCAACCCCATCGATTTCACTGAGGGCTCCTGGGTCTGGAGAATAAAAAGAAGCCCAGATGGTTTTCAAAAGTAGAACTGGGATCTGACTTCTAAGTGTCTAAATTAGATGAACCAGACGCATCCTACCCTCTATGCTGAACAAAGAGCAAATCAGCACAACTGCTTCATGAAAACTTCAAAAGCCTGCCTCTGTCACTCAAGGTACAGGTTTTCCCACTACAGAATGGAAGTCGCATGTATCCGGTTATGGCAGAGCTCTAGAACGAGAAATAGAAGGGACAGAAAAATCAATTCACTGAACACTCTGACCCAACTTTGAAATGTAATGCAGCACAAATAACTCAGCACAAACTTTTAACAAAGGTCTCTGATCAGCCTACAAACTGTCTTTGGCTATAATATAGAGCAAATAGGCAAGGGATCAGAGGACTTCCCTGGTGGCACAGTGGTTAAGAATCCACCTGCCAATGCAGGGGACACGGGTTCAAGCCCTGGTCCGGGAAGATCCCACATGCCGCGGAGCAACTAGGCCTGTGCGCCACAACTACTGAGCCTGCGCTCTAGAGCCCGCGTGCCTAGAGCCCGTGCTCCACAACAAGAGAAGCCACCGCAATGAGAAGCCCGTGCGCCGCAAGGAAGAGTAGCCCCGGCTCATCACAACTAGAGAAAGCCCTCACACAGCAACGAAGATCCAATGCAGCCAGAAATAAATAAATAAATAATTTTTTAAATGGCAAGGGATCAGGAATTAGTGATTATCTAACTGGTTTGATCTACACAGATGTCCCAGATTTTAACCCAAACAGAGCTAAATCAGGGTTCTGGGGGTGGATTTTATTTGTTTTAACTGCAAAATTTCTCTCATGAGAACTAAACTAGTACACCCCAGTGATCATTTTCAACGCTGCCTCCTAAGATTATGTGATTTTCTTTTTTTTTTTAATAAATTTATTTATTTATTTTTCAGCTGTGTTGGGTCTTCATTTCTGTGCAAGGGCTTTCTCTAGTTGTAGCAAGCGGGGGCCACTCTTCATCGCGGTGCGCGGGCCTCTCACTATCGCGGCCTCTCTTGTTGCGGAGCACAGGCTCCAGACGCGCAGGCTCAGTAGTTGTGGCTCACGGGCCCAGTTGCTCCGCGGCATGTGGGATCTTCCCAGACCAGGGCTCGAGCCCGTGTCCCCTGCATTGGCAGGTGGATTCTCAACCACTGCGCCACCAGGGAAGCCCGATTATGTGGTTTTTAAAGTCCTTTCAAACCAGCAGTTAAACTGACCCTGTAAACACAGTGAAACTGTGAGCTTTCCCACCAGACTCACATTGTCTTGGAGGCTGGGATTGTATTTTATTCATCTTTCTAAAGGGCCTAGAACTGCCTGGCACAGAAATGGTGGTTACTAATTATTTAAAGCATGAGGGAGTAGACACATAAAATACTGAATGAATTAAAAAGAGAAAAGTAACCTATGCATGTAATATAAAATGGAGAAATTCCAGAAACAGAATTTTCCAGAATGGTTTAAAACATAAGTTCTAGAACACTGGGAGATAGGATAAGTTCTCTAGTCTCTGATTTTTACTATTCCAATAATCAATCTGAGGCCCCCTTTAATTGTCATCATATGCCAGAGAGAAGAAGTAAGAATTTATTTGCAATTGGAATATGACAAAACAAGGCTTTTTAAAAAAAATTCCACAGAAGCATTCTCTAATACCAGACATTTCTGTGGAATCATCTTAAAATACGTTTGCTGTTCACTTTTTACCCCAGGATCTTGAACCCAAAAATATCTTTAACATGTCCCTGTTGGGATTGTCAAATTTACTCCCCTTTAAAAATTAGATTTCTATGTGCGCGTGCACACACACACACCACACACGCACACTTGAGGGAAAAAGATGAACACAAGGGGCAGATGGAATAGAGAGAAACCAGCAAAAAGGATTGAAAACCAAAGAAACTTTTAAAGCTTCTCAAAAGAAAAGTTATCATTACTATAAATTATAAGTTTTATTATGCTAATGATAATAACTAAAAGGTGTTTTAGCTACAGGGCTTACAATACATTTTGAAAATAAACATAGAACTAAATAGTTGGATACCTATAATAAAAAGAATTATCAGTGTTCACTATAGCCTGTTATTAAAAACAATTCTAGGCTTGTGTTTCTATGATCATTATGAAGAAGTAGTCAAAAACTAATAGTAAGGAGTATTCTGTTGGTCTGACCCCAACTAATTTTCTCAATTGGTACATCTGAGACCTATTTATCTATTTATTTTGCTGCTTACTGCTATGAATATTTGAATAAAATAGCTCCAAATATTTAGAGATAAGCAGTTTAGATTTGTTTTGTATTTTATTCTCTAGCAAATGTAGTGAAATATTAATGAAATATTAGAATATTATTTGGCATAAAGAAATGTAATTGGCATTAACTAAGGATTTGATATTCTTTTTTTAGGATATTTAAAGGGTTTTTTAAAATTATGTAAGTTTCAGGTGTACAGCATTATAATTCGACATCCGGATGCACTACAAAGTGGTCACCAGTACAAGTCTAGTTGCCATCCATCACCATGCAGTTGACCCCCTCACCCATTTTGCCCAAATTTGATATTCTGGTTGCCACCTAGCCTAGGTATTCACTGTCTCCTTTTTCATGGCTTGGTGTGTGTTTGTTCAGTAACATTCTGGTGTCCTGGCACGCAGGGAAGTGTCGCTGACCCCGCAATCAGCGTGTCTGTCTTCTACAGTTGAAACAAAAAGGGCCTGGGCTTCCTTCCTTACCCAAAAGAAAATTTAAGTATAGCTTGTGTTCCTTTGCATGCTTTTTGATATAGTTATAATGTACATGCAGGATTAATAGAATTAATGTAATGCTTATTTTTTAAGGATTATTCTTAATTTTTTCAACACTTTTCTTATGCTATGAAGTATATATTTTTGGCAAGAGAATCATAACTAAAAGTTTAAGGTGTAATCATGACCAAACACTTTTCTAGTATGAGAAGAGGACTGGATACAAATTAAGAGAAAAACATGCAGGTGAAAAAGTCTTATTTGTTTCTTTATCCACCCATGTAGGTTTCTAGGGAGAGGAGGCCTCAGTAAGTCCCAAGGAAAATTCAAGAGGCAAAGATACTGAAGCCCAGGGTACTGGGACACCCTCCTCCCATGTAGGCTACCTTGTCTCCTCTCCCTCCCTCCAGACCTCATACATAATAGGGTGGGGGTCAAAAGAGATTTTGAAAAGCAAAGTGTTGAAGAGGAATCCCAAGCCATTTTCTGTGTGGTATGTGGTATAAGCCCTCTCCTCTTCCAAGTCATCAGGAAATTCCACGTTGCTCACTTAATGCTCTTATTTTACTGGTTTCTCTTATGGTATCCCAAAGAGTGGGATGCGGTAGCCACTGACTTCCAAGTTTTATGGGTGCAGGGAAATCTTACTTGATTTTTATGGAAAGGAAATGGTTATAAATGACCAATGGATATGAAACATGCAAAAATGCCTGAGCCTTGCCTTGCATTTAATTGAGTATTGTGGACATTTACTAACATACTCAAGTGTACACAGACCAACTGTTTTTTAAACACCAATGCAATGTGACAAGTTTAATAATTCTTATCACCTGTACAAGAAGTTCAATTATATGCTCAGAAATGGCAGAAATTTCATTTCAATATCTGGGCAATGTCAAGGTAATCTGCCAAAACTGGCTAATACTTTGGTTTCCAAAGTGTTAAAATTTGCTATATCAATTTTAAGTCTCCCTATTTTTAAACCATTTTTGAGACAAATGAGTTGCATTTGAAAATGAAACTCAAGAGTTTCACAGAGTCCCAGAATTTGAAGACAACTTTGCTAGGTGATAGGGGGCAGTGAGGAATAGTACAGGACACTCCGCCTTCCTTTCTCTTTGATCTGCACACATCAAAGACTCTAGTGGTTAAAAGCATGGATTCTGAAGATAAAATGCTTGGGTTTAAGTCTCACTTCTGTCTTTTACTAAATGTGATGTTCGGCAAGTTTCTTAACTTCTCAGTGCTTTAGTTTCCCCATCTATAAAATGGGGTGGGGGGTGGTGGTGTGGAAACAGTACTTATCTCATAGGGCTGTCGTAAGGATTCAATGAATTAACATACATCAAGCACTGAGAATAGAGCCTGGCACATTTTAAGTACTATATATACATTCTTACTTGATTAAATACCAGTCACTAGCTTCAAGATCTACGTGGACACTTGTACCCTTCTCCCTGGCCTAAGACTCCAGTCTGCAGGGTGAACTCATGGTGTTACTCGGTATAAAGACAGCAGCTATAGGCACTGTTACCATAAAAGGCAGAAGTTTACCCTGTGTATTTTCAGAGAACTCATCCCTCTAAATCTTATGTAATTTACATTTAAACCATGCGTTAGAAATAAAACTGTCCAATTTTAAAAGGCAAGGAAGGGAAATTTCAATGTATTTCACAAGCTACTCCAGAGTCAACTCACTCTACTAAGGAGTTAGTGTTGTAAGTATAGAATGTGATTATTAGAGTATCACTCTGATTTAACATACGTGGTATGTCCTCAAATCACATATTCTCTGTTCCATTGTACATAAGCTGCTATTCACCCAGAATGTCTTCTTTGAGGTGAGCATGTGATCCAGTACTGACCAGCCAAACAAATAAATCCAAAATTGGGTATATGACACAAGGCTTTTTAAACGGGGTTCTCTCTGGGGCTTTGCAGCCACAGCTATAAAGGAATCTCCTCAACTATCCCTTACTTGCCTACCTCTGTTCTAACTGTGGGCTGGAAGGACTTGGAGTGGCCAACAACCACCTTTTCCAGCAAACTAGAAAAACTTTCTTTAGAATGAAATCAACGCTCAGAGGAATGTGGTGTCGAGACATGGAGAGTAAGATAGAGCCAGAGCCAAAGAGCAAGAGAGCCAGAGAATGAGAGAGAGAGAGAAACATGACATTCTTAAGCCCCTGGATTCAGCCATGTCTGAAACGAGAAAAAACCCTGAACTTTTCAGGTAAATAATCCAGTAAATCCCATTTTTCACAGAGGCTGCTTTGGTTTGAGTTGTGTTTCTGTAGCATGCAACAAAGAGTTCTAATATACATGCCCATCTGGGTAACCCTAACATTGTCAACAATTTAATTAATACATAAAAATAAACAATTTAATTAATAAATTAACCCTAACATTGTCAACAATTTAGTTAATAAATAATTAAATTTAATTAATAAATAAATTAATAACTTAATAGATTGCTGCAAGTAGTTCCCTAGAACTCCTTGAATAGGAATAGAGACAGGGTGCAGATCAACAGCATAACAGCTCTCTAATGGATCACTGTCTCTAAATTCCTCCTCCTGGCTCAAAAAGGTAGCAAATGGGATAAAGAAGATGTGGCACATATATACAATGGAATATTACTCAGCCATAAAAAGAAATGAAATGGAGGTATTTGTAATGAGGTGGATGGAGTTAGAGTCTGTCATACAGAGTGAAGTAAGTCAGAAAGAGAAAAACAAATACAGTATGCTAACACATATATACGGAATCTAAGGGAAAAAAAAGCCATGAAGAACCTAGTGGCAAGATGGGAATAAAGACACAGACCTACTAGGGAATGGACTTGAGGATATGGGGAGGGGGTGGGGTGAGATGTGACAGGGTGAGAGAGTGTCATGGACATATATACACTACCAAATGTAAAATAGATAGCTAGTGGGAAGCAGCCGCATAGCACAGGGAGATCAGCTCGGTGCTTTGTGACCACCTAGAGGGGTGGGATGGGGAGGGTGGGAGGGAGGGAGATGCAAGAGGGAAGAGATATGGGAACATATTGTATATGTATAACTGATTAACTTTGTTATAAATCAGAAGCTAACACACCATTGTAAGGCAATTATACTTCAATAAAGATGTTTAAAAAAAAAAAAAAAAAGGTAGCAAATGATAAAGATCCTTGGAAGATTGCTCCTTCTTCTTTCCCTGCTTCTCACCTGCTCCCACATCACTGTAATGACAGACCCTCACTGCTCACAGCACTACCGAGAACTGGAGCCCTGCCACATCGTTGCTGCTGTTGCTTCTATGCCCAGAATAAGGCTGATCCACAGTAAACTCCTCCCCTAGATGGGGGCCGGGCTCTGGGTATATATAGCCCATAAAGATCTGGTGTGCTGAGAATCTGGGAAGATTAAAGTGTCTCACGAGACACTCGTGGGCTCTTCTCTACAAGTGCTCCTTTGGTTGCCCTGCTCTCACCACCATCAGCCAACACACCACACACTTTTCTCTTAGTGAGCCTTCAGGCTCTCTTTCCTGCCCTCTTGACAACCAAGTGTTTGGGTTTTTGTCTTGTTTGCTTATTTACCAGGGAATAGCTGTGAGAAGCCCCAAGTCCAAGGTGGGGTTGAGGACCTTTTCTCACCTACTATTTCTCTACCCATTCGATGCCAGAACAGAAAATTCAGCCCCTTCCATTTCTCCTGAGAGGTTATTACCCTAATTTTCTAGTCCTTACCTTTAGATCTTAAGCAACTGCATGCAAGTATAACATCAACATATTTTAAGGATTTTGCTACATATTTCTATAAACATCTACTATATTCATCAATGGCTGATATGAAGGAACCTAAAGTATATAAATGGTTCCTGCCTTCATTTCACAGTGTAACTATAAAAGATGAAAACAATCAGAAAACAACTACTAATCTATAAACCATGAATTTTTACATAAAAGCATGTTGAATCCAACAGACCCTTTATTTTTTAAGATAAATATATCTCCAGAACTTTAATATCCCCCAATTCTCAGGCATTTGTATGCCAACAGACTGTATGCAAGATTCATTTGTTCACCAAGAAGCTCAGAATACCACATTGACCTTACACAGTATGCACTTCAAAGCTGTCTTATCAATGTTTAAATCACCACATGTTACAGAGGACTGGGATCCCTCATCAACTGTTGTGATGGTTAATTTTGTGTGTCAACTTGGAAGTGTTTTTTTTTTTTTTGGATGAGATTAACATTTAAATCAGTGAACTGAGTAAGCAGATTGCCCTCCATAATGCAGGTGGGCCTTATAAAATCAGCTGAAGCCCTGATTAGAACAAAAAGACCAACTTCCCCAAGCAAGAGAATTCTCCAGCAGACTGCCTTTGGATTTCATTTGCCTGCCAGGACTTTCATCTGCGAGCCTTCAGATTTCATCTGCACCTCAGCTCTCTTGGGTCTCCAGGTTGCTGGCCTTCAGACTGGAAACATACCATCATCTTTCTTGGGTTTTCAAGCCCAGCAGCCCACACTGTAGATTTGGACCTGCCAACCTCCAGAACCATGTGAGACAGTTCCTTAAAATAAATCTCTATATGTCTTAATTCAGGCTGCTATAATAAAAATAGCACAGACTGGGTGGCATATAGAAAAATTTATTTCTCATAATTCTAGAGGCTTAGAAGGCAAAGATCAAGTTGCCAGCCAGTTTGCTTCCTCTTCCTGGTATGCAAATAAGTATTTTCTTGCTGTATACTCACATGGTGGAAAGAGAACTCTGGTCTCTTCATCATCTCATAGGACACTAATCCCATCATGGAAGTTCCACCCTCATGACTTCATCTAAACTTAATTATCTCCCAAAGATCCCCACCTCCAAATACTACCACATTGGGGATTAGGACACAAACATTCAGTACATAGCTATACAGAACCCTAATACAAATTGTCAAGTCATAATAGTTTAATTCTGTGAATGCTGAGGATTTGGAGTTGTTAGAAACAGAGCTTAAAGGTAACTGGGCTTCAGCAAAGACAAAGAGAAATTAATATGACATATTTTTATTAAACCAACATTTATCAAGCACCTACTTATTTTAAGGTAAAAGCTAGATTCTGGGAATTTGTAAATGAATAAGATACATTTTTTTATAACTTTAAAAAATCTTTTTTTATTACAATATAGTTGATTTAGAATATTAGTTTCAGGTGTACAACACAGTGATTCAATATTTTTATAGATTATACTCCATTTAAAGGTATTATAAAATATTGGCTATATTCCCTGTGATGTAGAATATATCCTTGTAGCTTATTTATTTTATACATAGAAGTAGGGGATTAAGAGGTACAAACTATTATCTTTCATTTCCCCCTCTTCCCTCTCCCCACTGGTAACCACTAGCTTGTTCTGTGAGTCTGTTTCTGTTGTAATATTCGTTCGTTTTATTTTTTAGATTCCACATATAAGTGATAACACACAGTATTTGTCTTTCTCTGACTTATTTCACTAAGCATAATACCCTCTAGGTCCATCCATGTTGTTTCAAATGGCAAAATTTAATTCTTTTTTTATGGCTGAGTAGTATTCCATTGTATATATACACCACATCTTCTTTTTCCATTCATTTGTTGATAGAAACAGGTTGCTGCCATATCTTGGTTATTGTAAATAATGCTACCGTGAACACTGGGGTGCGTGTATATTTTCAAATTAGTGTTTTTGTTTTCTTCCAATATACACAAAGGAGTGGAACTGCTAGATGGTATGGTAGTTCTATTTTTAGTTTTTTGAGGAACCTCTCTATATTGTTTTCCACAGTGGCTGCACCAATTTACGTTCCCACCCACAGTGCACAAGTGTTCCCTTTCATCTACATCCTCACCAACATTTGTTATTTGTGTCCTTTTTGATGACAGCCATTTTGACAGGAGTGAGGTGGTATCTCATGGTGGGTTTCAGTTGCATTTCTTGGATGGTTAGTGATGTTGAGCACCTTTTCATATACCTGTTGGCCATCTATATGCCTTCTTTGGAAAAATATCTATTCGGATCTTCTGCCCA
Source organism: Balaenoptera musculus (assembly GCF_009873245.2). Taxonomy (NCBI): domain Eukaryota; kingdom Metazoa; phylum Chordata; class Mammalia; order Artiodactyla; family Balaenopteridae; genus Balaenoptera; species Balaenoptera musculus. The sequence continues at coordinate 54,802,444 of NC_045793.1, forward strand.
TTTTTTTTATTGTGTTGTTTGTTTTATTGATATTGAGTTGTATGAGCTGTTTGTATATTTTGGATATTAACTCCTTATCAGTCATATCATTTGCAAATATTTTCTCCCATGCAGTAGGTTGTCTTTTTGTTTTGTCAATGATTTCCTTTGCTGTGCAAAAGTTTTTAAGTTTAATTAGGTTCCATTTGTTTATTTTTGCTTTTATCTCTATTCATTTCCATTGCTCTAGGAGACAGAGCAGAAAGAAATATTGCTATGGTTTATGTCAAAGAGTATTTTGCCTATGTTTTCTTCTAGGAGTTTTATGGTTTCTGGTCTTACATTTAGATCTTAAATCCATTTTGAGTTTATTTTTGTAAATGGTGTTAGAGAATGTTCTAATTTCATTCTTTTACATGTAGCTGTCCAGTTTTCCCAGCACCACGTTTTAAAGAGACTTCTGTTCCCCACCATATATTCTTGCCTCCTTTATCATTAATTAACCATAAGTGTGTGGGTTTATTTCTGAGTTCTCTATTCTGTTCCATTGATCAATGTGTCTGTTTCTGTGCCAGAACCATACTGTTTTGATGACTATAACTTGTAGTATACACTCAAGGCAGGGAACACGATACTTCCAGCTCTGTTCTGCTTTCTCAAGATTGTTTTGGTTATTCAGGGTCCTTTGTGCTTTCATGAGAATTTTAGAGTTATTTGTTCTTGTTCTGTGAAAAATGCCATTGGCATTTTGATATGGATTGCATTGAATCTATAGATCGCCTTGGGTAGTATGGTCATTTTAACAATATTAATTCTTCCAATCTATGAACATGATTTCCCATTTGTTCAGGTCATCTTCAATTTTTTTCATCAGTGTCTTATAGTTTATTGAGTACAAGGCTTTTACCTACTTAGATTTATTCTCAGGTATTTTATAGCTTCAAGATTTTTAGCCCTGGAAACTGAAGTAATGACAAAAAATACAGAAGAACGGTATGATCATCAAAGAAGGGAAAGCAATTTAGTGAAGAAGAGGATGGACTCAATTTTGGACGTGCTGAGCATGAGGGGATGGCAGCACTGATACATGTAAATGGTGTCCATATGATAAGAATCAGTCACATCTTGACCTAAGAAAGCCATTTATAAAGACACAACATGAAAAATATAACTGATAATATGTGAGGTTTTTAAAACGTTTATGAAGACAGATAGTGACAAATTTTAGCAATATTTCCTCTATTTAAAATGCAGTTTTAAAACTATTAATGCAATATTCAGTCCAAAGCACTAATGTGGATTTTTAACAGCGATCCCCATGTGCAGACTTTTGGTGAATAAACAAACCATTTAATACACACTATATTGTGATGCACTGACTTTATTTTGTACCAGTGCTAAAGAAACTATACCTAGAATCAGAAAATAGATCTCTTAAGTGAACTGGGAGTCTTATGACAAAATGTACACTGAAATCTCATTCCATCATCTGAAATTCATAGAGATTACCTACACAGGAAATAAAGCACTGTATATATTTGTATCAAATTCAAAGAAAGGAAATTATTCCATAAAGTCATCACAATAATTGACCTAGACTTCATAAAATAGTAACATCAAGGTCACTAAATGCTAGGAAAGAAACTTTATCTATATCCTTTTATTAAATACATTCCAGATTTCTCTATTTCATCACTCTATGATTTATTAAAAAGATATTCTTAATTTGATACCATTTTACCCTATATATTTTAAATATTCAAAATAATTATGATAATGCATACTTATATTAAATCATCACGAATCTAAAATGTATAAATGAATGTTTATTTCAGACTTCATCTGCACCATTGACTCTGCCTCATAAACATATATATATATGTAAATTAGAGAATGTTTTATAGTCTTTTGTTTAATAAAACAGCTTCCAAGGAATATCTTAGATTATTACAAATTTACCTCAATTGTCTATAGTCATATAATATGATAATTGACATTTATTCTCATAATCCAAATCTCCTCTAAGATCATGACAGATGTAATCAGTCAGGCTATTGTTGTCAGTACTTCTTAGTCTGGCAGTTGATACTCTGTGCATTGCATGGCATATTCTCCCATTAAACCAGAGTTTACACCTCAAATCAAGAGACAGTAATTGCTAACAGAATCATCAACATCCCAGGCTTCCAAGGCAAGATGCCTCATACCCAAGCTGCTAGTGCCCTACCTCTCTAGGACCCATAACAGTCAGGGCTACAAAAGAAGGCAGAATCCCAGGTAAATGGCTCAATTAAAAAGTTTAATGAAAGGAATATTTATAGAGGTATGGCCAGAATTAAAGGAATCCACAAAAGAGGCTGAAGCTCCCAGAGGCTAGCAGAAGAAAGCCAATACCACCAGTAGGCCTAAAGATGCAAGAGGAGGAAATAATTTTATAGGAGCCCAGTGAGAGTTGGACCATGGAGGAGGGGCCACACAGCCAGTCTGGTAGAAAGACACAGCCACGGACATAGCACCCAAAGAGGAAGGAAGCAGGAAACAATAATTTGATTTCTCCTTCCTCCAGTCCTCTCGCCTGCCATTGCCTCCCAGTAGCTGAACTAGAAGCCAGCTGGCAGTGGAACCAGAGAAAATCACAAAATGTCTTAGGAAGGCAGCTGACAGGGGGTAACCAGCCTGACGCCCTTTTTAGGTCCTGCCATTCTCAGAATGCTTCCAAAGGGACTGGTTATTAGAACCCCTTTAACCTGAATCCTGTCCTTCTCATCTGGGAGAAATTAACCCCATCCTATGTGGTCTTCAACACCAAGCTGCAAATTCCATCCTTCTCCCTTACAGGGCAAAGCCAGTCTCTCCTTAAGGACCTATGTCTCCCTGAGGGCTCTCTCTTCGATGGCTCCTAAAACCAAACAGGCTGTTAATCCCCACAGGGTACAAGGAATCTCAGAACAGAAATACCTGGTCTTTCGACTTAGTGAGCAAATAAATTTGAGTGTGTTTGGATTGGGATTGAGATAAAAACTTTTTTCTCCACAGGAGTAAGAATAAGACAAATTGGTACCTCTCAGTATGTTAAAATTGCCCTGCAGGAGAGGATTTGTAGAGGCCCTATTTACACAAGGGTAGACAGCTGAACCTACACATGAGGCAAGCAGCTCACATGGTAGAATGTGAAGAAACACAAGGGAATGATTGCACAGCACACATTCTCCACGAGCTTCCTGAAGTTGTTAGAATATAAAAATATTTCACAACACTCTCAAATACATCAAGAGGTTTGTTGGTTGAGTCTCTTGAAGCCCTCACATTTTCCTGCAGAGTTTGTAATAACCTACCATTTTATGTGTTTTACCTTCCAATTAATTGGTTTCAACCAGTATTTTGAAAAGTATCAAACCCCCATCCAAAGAATTTTGAAGGGTTTTCCTTTTCCTTCTCTTTTTCTCTACAGAAAAACACACAGAGCTGAGATATTATGGGTTAAGTGTAATTTGGCATTTGGAACTGAAGTGCTGAATTCCACATCAGGAATGAGTACAAGAGAAAAAAGATAAATTTTCTAAGGGCTGTCACCAATACCAGGACTAAATTCCCCGGAATTTTATTAATGACCTTGAACAGTTATAAGAGTTCATGTTCAAATATACATTTACAAGTAAAATTGTAGATCATGTGTCCATTTATAAGAAGCCATGATTTTTGTGGCCTCTTCTCTCCAACTATAATACTCCAATATATTGTATAGTCAATACTAGTATATTTATACTGGTATACTGGTATACATTGGATATTACATACTGGTATATATATTGGATATTATAGTCCAACAATATTCCAACTATATTACTCCAATGGTCTCTTACCCCGTCAGTAAAAACTTCTAAATTATGAATCATTTATAATTTGTAGGTGATTAACATACAAAACTATCATTTGCAAATACCAAAGGCAAAATATCAATTTAGGGTGAGAGCCACTGAATATACGGTAGTGATTTTAAACGAATGTATATAAATATACACACATATATATATTTTATATATGTATAAAATATTTCTCACTAACTTTAATTAGAGAAGAGCAAGTGTGTCAAATCTTACAAAATTTTCATTCATCTAATAAGGAGTTAACCAAAAGCTCATACTACAGCTGAATTTTTAAGTTCTGCCTTTTTTTAAATTGTTTTTGTTCCCTTTTCTTTCCTGTATTACAAATATCATCCCATCTTTCACTTCTGTGTGGGAATATTTGTTAAGCTATTTGCCCACGTCTGTGAGCGTTCATTTCACTAAAGTGGTATAATGTGATATAGAAGTCCATTTAATCAGACACACATGGGCTTCAGTACGTCACTAAATGCTGACAGGCTGACACGGGAATCACTGCCAACCACCAACTCTTTTTTTTTTTTTTTTTTAACATCTTTATTTGAGTATAATTGCCCTACAATGGTGAGCTAGTTTCTGCTTTATAATAAAGTGAATCAGTTATACATATACATATGTCCCCACAACCTCTTCCCTCTTACATCTCCCTCCCTCCCACCCTCCCTATACCACCCCTCCAGGTGGTCACAAAGCATCGAGCTGATCTCCCTGTGCTATGCGGCTGCTTCCCACTAGCTATCTATTTTACATGTGGTAGTGTATATATGTCCATGCCACTCTCTCACTTTGTCCCAGCTTACCCTTCCCCCTCCCCATATCTTCAAGTCCATTCTCTAGTAGGTCTGCGTCTTTATTCCCGTCTTTCCCCTAGGTTCTTCATGACTAATTTTTTTTTTTTTTTTTTAGATTCTATATATATGTGTTAGCATATGGTATTTGTTTTTCTCTTTCCGACTTACTTCACTCTGTATGACAGTCTCTAGGTCCATACACCTTGCTACAAATAACTCAGTTTCGTTCCTTTTTATGGCTGAGCAATATTCCATTGTATATATGTGCCACATCTTCTTTATCCATTCATCCGATGATGGACACTTCGGTTGCTTCCATGTCCTGGCTATTGTAAATAGAGCTGCAATGAACATTGTGGTACATGACTCTCTTTGAATTATGGTTTTCTCAGGGTATATGCCCAGTAGTGGGATTGCTGGGTCGTATGGTAGTTCTATTTTTAGTTTTTTAAGGAACTTCCATACTGTTCTCCATAGTGGCTGTATCAATTTACATTCCCACAAACAGTGCAAGAGGGTTCCCTTTCCTCCACACCCTCTCCAGCATTTATTGTTTGTAGATTTTTTGATGATGGCCATTCTGACTGGTGTGAGGTGATACCTCACTGTAGTTTTGATTTGCATTTCTCTAATGATTAGTGATGTTGAGCAACCTTTCATGTGTTTGTTGACAATCTGTATATCTTCTTTGGATAAATGTCTATTTAGGTCTTCTGCCCATTTTTGGACTGGGTTGTGTGTTTTTTGGATATTGAGCTGCATGAGCTGCTTGTATATTTTGGAGATTAATCCTTTGTCAGTTGCTTCGTTTGCAAATATTTTCTCCCATTCTGAGGGCTGTCCTTTCGTCTTGTTTACGTTTACTTTGCTGTGCGAAAGCTTTTAAGTTTCATTAGGTCCCATTTGTTTATTCTTGTTTTTATTTCCATTTCTCTAGGAGGCGGGTCAAAAAGGATCTTGCTGTGATTTATGTCATAGTGTTCTGCCTATGTTTTCCGCTTAAGAGTTTTATAGTGTCTGGCCTTACATTTAGGTCTTTAATCCATTTTGAGTTTATTTTTGTGTATGGTGTTAGGTAATGTTCTAATTTCATTCTTTCACATGTAGCTGTCCAGTTTTCTCAGCACCACTTATTGAAGAGGCTGTCTTTTCTCCACTGTATATTCTTGCCTCCTTTATCAAAGATAAGGTGACCATATGTGGGTGGGTTTATCTCTGGACTTTCTATCCTGTTCCATTGATCTATATTTCTGTGCCAGTACCATACTGTCTTGATTACTGTAGCTTTGTAGTATAGTCTGAAGTCAGGGAGCCTGATTCCTCCAGCTCTGTTTTTCTTTCTCAAGATTGCTTTGGCTACTCGGGGTCTTTTGTGTTTCCATACAAATTGTGAAATTTTTTGTTCTAGTTCTGCCAACCACCAACTCTTGAGCATAAAGACCAAGGAAAAATGGCAGCCTCAGTACGTATTTCAAAAATTAACATTTTTTTGATATGTAAATAATCGATTCTCAATATTCATGTAGTTATGTCCTATAAAGTCAGGTTGAACACTGAATTAGTAAGCACTAAGCCACTGCTCCCAGGGGAAACACAGGGTTGGGTTTCTGCAAGCCTCTGATCACAACCTTTTCATCAACCAGTCATCACACAACCTTGTTCTATGTATGTTTCCATTTAATGACACTTATTTAATACATATTGGTTCACTGACATTGACCTCATGGCCAACAGCATGATAACTCAGGCCTGAAAGAAGCTTATCTAACACACGTATTTTCTCCATATGTTACATCATAGCCTCCCTATGCTTAGGGACACTAGACAGTACTTTATCACTATGCCTGGGGACTCTTTTCAACAGTGAAATCACCAACAAAAATGTGAAAAACATTCCATTAAATTAGACCACAAAAAGCCCCACTTGCTTACAGTGTAAGAGCTGAAATAAGGAGACATCACCTTATTTGGCCTCAGCTGGAAACTGAGCACCTTGGGTGACTCAAATTTTTCCTCACTCTGTGCATGTCTGACAATGACCATGAAAACACCTTGAGTATATTGATTTCAGGGTTGTAAAGAAATTTAAGTGAATAAGCAAATTCTCAAACACAGAATCCGTGAACAATGAGGGTCAACAGTTACATAAAATATATATACAATATACTTGAATGTTTTTATGCCTGATATCGTTGGACTGCACAAAACTTCTGCACTACTGCTAGTGTGCAACAGGTATGTTTCAACACCGTGTGATTGAAAGAGGACTAGATATTGTTGCTACAAACCACACCTCCACTTCACATAGCATGTGGTTATCAATGCTGCGTTACATCCCTTGGAAAAAGAAGGAAATTCAATTGGCTGGGAGATCAGGAGAGAGAGTGGGTAGTGGTTCAATGGATTGTGGTTATTTTTATATAGGGAATATGTTTGGCTTTGTATGTATACAAGAGCAGGATTTCTGGGAAGGATGGCAATAAGCATTTTCTGGGAAAGACTGTGCAAGGTGACATACTGAGTCATGGCCAGAAGCAGAGAGAAGTTTCCCAGAGACTCTGTGAGGCTCTGGGCACAGAGCCAGGTGACACATGGGTAACATCGGAGAGGAGACCATTTTTCCCTGTTCTGTTTACTCCTGCTGAAACTGACCAGTACTTCTGCTCTCTGAGGACCAGATGTTTGGTAGCATCTGGAACTGGCACTTAGAATGAACATTAGTTCTCTCAGGGCCGACGGGGAGAATAGTAAGCCTTCATCAAGGCTTCACTTTGACAAATGAGAAACAGAACAAGAGGGAAAGACCTGGTGAGAGGCAAAGCAATCAATTCTAGCTTTCTGAATTCATCCCCTAGACAGACAATTCTTTGGGGATAAACAACTGGGAACATTTTGAAGTTGATTTTCTGACAACCAGGCCAGTGGGACTTTGTACTACCATAATTTGGCCCTTCAAGTAAATTCAGCATCTGGTGTATCTGGAATACGCAGAGGAGAATGTCCCTGGTATGAAGTTGGATCAGGCTTGAGAACAGGCCTTTAGATTGATCAAAGAGAACCTTGCTTGTTAAATATTGAGAAAGTTCTATCAATGGCTTGTTAGATCATGCTGGAAAAAGTCAGACTGCTGACAAAATGGAGCTAGCAAATGATATTATTTCAAGAAATTGAGCAAAGCCCCCAGAGAACACTTCTATTGGCTGATGGAAATTCACACTCAGAGGAGAATTTTTACAATTAAAATTAGGAAGACTTACTTATGTCTCTGGGTGACAAACTGCAAGTTGCTGATAAGGAGGGAGAAGTTAAAAATATGAGAGAAAGGAAATACAGAAAATAAGTATTGAATTACCTCTCATTTTTAAGTGTATGTACTATAAACAGTAGAACTGCAAAAGGATAGAGTCCTTCATTTATGTATTTGCTCACTCAAACAATCTTCAGAGGGCACTAATTTGTGCAAGGCACTGGGCTAGACAGAGTGATACCAGAATGAATGAAAGAGACAGAATCCCCACCCCTGTGGCGTTAACAGGTCACAGGGTAATAAAGAGGCAGGTGAAATGCAGTGTGAAAGGTACAGAGACATTGGAAATACCGAGCTTGAAGCAAATAGGAAAGGTGTCTATTTCACCTGTGGGATCGAGGAGAGCATCTTATAGGAAGGGACAGGTCACCTGTAACCTTGACAAAGGTAGGCGTGATCCAGGCATGGAAACGGGAAAAGAGGATTCTGTGTAGTAAATGTGCAGTGGCTTAGATGGGTGAGGCCAAGGTGTACTAGAAAAGGAAGGAAGACAGCTGGCATATCTGGGAGGAAGAGCTTCAGGCTTGACGACAAGAAATGAGTTGCGAAAATAAGCAGGGGCCACGCGAGGCCTTGTAGACTACGTTAGGGAGTGTGGATGTCATTCAAAGAGTAAGGGGAAGCTCTCTATGGATTTTAAATAGGGAAGTAATATAATCAGATTTGGGGTTTAGAAAGGTCACTGCCAGCAGCTTCATCACTGCAGTTTTCTAGTTAGAGGCCTTGGCTGAAAGTGATCTTTATTTGAAAGCTCTGCATGTCAGAAGCATGTTTTGGTGTAGTATGCATTTTGTTAGTAACTTCTCATTATCGACCCTTGAAGAGGGTTGTTGAAGAACAAAGGGACAAAACCAAGGAGACACTAGTGATTAACAAGAGAGTCACAATTAAATCCCAAGGTCTCTGCACACTACCCAAGGGTCCAGTGTGAATAAATTTTTCTGATAGATTGCTACTGTAAATATTTTTTTCACATTCTCACAGCAGCATGATGCCAAGTTTTGCACTTCCATTATATGACCCTGATCTCAAAGTCAGGTCCTTGAGAATAAAGCAATATATAAAAGCCAGAATTCTCTAATGTATCTGCCTGACATGGATCTTAAAAAGAAAAATAACAATACCCTTTCTGAGGTGAGGTCTTCAGGAAATTTTCTCATCCTGGGACACTGGTAGAGATCCTTGGATATATTTCCCTCTTGTCTTATCTAGGTAGTCCACCATGTTCTGCTATTTTTTTTTCATATTAACTGTTTGAAATGTGGAAATCAGTAAGGGCAGCTCACATGCTTTCACAAAGCAAAACTGCTTGCTGGAATTTTTCTTCATTATGCAAATTTGTTAATTAGTTCTACAATCCTCCTGCAGAAAGTTGCTAGGACAATCTTGTTACTTAAGGAATATGCACATGTTTGACATGTATGGACATGTAGATCTAACAAGACTTGCTACCTATATTTATGTTGTGATCCTCTCCCTTGTACACTACCCTGCCCCTCCCTTTCTCTACTTTGCCACTCACATACACACACACAGTCACATCAAACAAACCATTTCTACAAAGAAATCACCAGAGCTTGAAATCAAAGTATTTCTATCATATTCCACTTCAAATTAGTGGAGCAAAGGAATGGAACTACCCTTAAATCTTTGAATCATAAATGTTTCTTCTACTTCTATACTGAAGATCAAGAGCCACACAGATGCACCTGTAGCCAATAAAATCCGGACATGGAAAATTACAGCTTGGCAACCTCTTCAGGCTCTATTTGTATATGTGTATATACCTACTTCCTCTCGTGTCCCAACCATCCTTAGCATGTTTTATATGTTTGTACCTTAATCTTTGGACCTGATTTTGGTATTTGTCACATTATGAATATTATGAATGAATATTTATGTAGTTTTTGCTTTAGGCCTAGAAACGTTCAGTTACATGTATTATCTAAAGAGAGATTAACGTAATTGCACTTCAACTTCAATAACCATTTATTGGTTATTGGGATTTCCCTAAGTAGATGTAAGCAACATTTTTAAAGGGTCCCCTTTGTCTTAAAGAAGTAGATGAAGGGCTGGTAGCTGTGTAATAAAATTCAAATGATCTCTGTGGAGGCACTATTTTGTTACATCTCAGTTTACGTTTTAATTGAAGAAAACAGCTGACAAACTAAATTGTTGCCAAATACATTAACTGGGTTATGGCTCTTTGGTGAAATTTCATTCAGGTGCTTTTGTTTTTGTTTTTGTTTTACCTGCAGTGTACAGTTTTCCCCTTTTATTTCTTTAAGACATGAGTGATACCCCATAAAAGTCAGATTGGAAGAGTAACAACAACAATAGGAATGATAATAACAGCAACCACTACCATTACAGGTTTGTTTTTCTGCTTTTGTTTTGTTTTGTTTTAAAGTCTTTATTGAATTTGTTACAATATTGCTTCTGTTTTATGTTTTGGCTTTTTGGCGTTGAGGCATGTGGGATCTTAGCTCCCTGGCCAGGGATCAAACCCACACCCCCTGCATTGGAAGGTGAAGTCCCAACCACTGGACCGCCAGGGAAGTCCCCCATTACAGGTTTGATGTTAACCATATGCCAATCCATTCTTCCTCCACTTTATACATGAATGCAAATTCCTTTTCATAAGCCGGTAAGGTCACACCTAATCTGACCTGACATCTTCACTTCATGACACACCTGGTCAAGGTCACTCTTTCCCTAACAGGCTGAGGACAAGAGGTGAAGAGCGAAAGGCTATTTGTTAGGTTTCAGTTGAAAGGTTGATCAGACTGATCGTGCCATCTGATTTAAGGCGCCGTAGTTACTGTCTATATCCATGTCCTGTCTTAGAGTTTTTACTTCCTGGCTATTGAAACAATTCAAAATTACATTATTTGCTTTCTCACTTGTTTTTTGCTTGTTTGTTCCCAATCAGTCTGTAAGCTCCACTGCTGTATTCCAGTGCCTAGCTTTATGTGTGGCACATAGTAGGTGCTCAATCATATCTGCTGAATGAGTAATAATGGGAACCGTTCTGGGCACCTTTCACCCAGTATCCTGTCCGCAACTGGGAAAAATGAGGCACAGAGGTGCACATCATATGCATCCTAGTCTGGTATTTAATGGGCAGCAGAGCTTGTATGGGGGGGCGGGGCACAGGTCTCTTTGCCCCCAAACCTTTGTTCCTCTGACTCAACCAGAGTGCCTCCAGGCAGGAAGGGCTTACAGTGACAGCCCCAGAAAAGATGGTTTGGCAGGAGTATTCTGCCATCAGATTTTGAGCTCTCCTGACTTCCCAATCACTATTTTGTGTTGAGAAAATGTGGACCCAGATTTATATTCAGCCATGAAAACAGGAGGGCTCTTAACCATCTCTTTACCCAGAGCTCTGAGCTGGGACAGTTCTTGACACTTACTGACCTCCCTTGGCATTTTTTGGTCTCCGCTAAGGCTTAGGCAGCTCTGGGGGAAGCCAGGCCCTTGGTCTGAGCCAAACCCAGGGGACAGAATCAGGTGGACAGGGAACACATCCTAACTGCTATGCGTTGACATCCGCTGACTTAAGCAATAACAATTGGCTTATTTACCAATTACCAAACGGTGTTTATTCAAGAAACTAGATTATCTTCTTTCTCATTTTCATGTCCTTTCCTTCCCTTATACTTAATGCATGGTCCATGATCATCACCAAAAGCAAATACAGCTCTGTAAGTGCAACGTGACAGGGGCAAGATTCGGATCGGTTTACTAATAATACTTAATTCCAGGGATTAAGGACATAATGAATGATGTTTGACAACTATGTACTGAGTTATCCCCAACCTTAGCTACAGCAAAGAAAGACTTGGACAGTAGTGAAAGGTGTAAAAACAGATCTTATTCAGGAACTATTACAGTAAGGGAGAAAAGATTTCAGTACAGAACTGGGCTCAATTCCAAATATAGCATGGACGAGTAGGGATTTATAGGCAAGGAGCAGGGCAAGGGTCAGTGGATAGAAATTTCCTAAGAGGAAACATCTGGGGTGAGGAGGGATTCTAGCTAAACCAAAATTTAGCTAGACAGGATTCTTGCTGAAGGCAGGCAAGACTGATCATGTAACAAGGGTCGGAGATGAGGAAATTGATCAGATATCAGTTATTGAGTGTAGGGGAGTCATGCTAAGGTGACTTAGCAGAATTCTTGCTAGAAACTGGGTGATGCAAAGATGAAAACAGAAGCCCAAAAGGCACAGTCTAGTTGGGAAGAGAGTTCAGAGGAGCCTGACTAAAGTCTGGTCAAGGAGAGAATCTTTGCCACCTGACTTCTGCTCACAGCACCTAATACAACTGGCTATAATAGCAGAGTTTTCCTTTTCATAGTTTCCAACACTCTTGATTGTATAATTTGTCTTTATTAATTTATATAAATGAAATAAAATTTTTAGTACATTACATATGCTTGGGCACTGTGTTAGTTATTTTAAACATGGTAAACCTAATTCTGGTCATTTAGAATTTATTTAAAATTTTAATTGCTGTAGTCTAGATATTTTTAAAGGTAAGTTGTAAATTTTATGCATAAGCAGCGATTGAAATCAGGCCTCCCAGTGAACTCTTAGGCTGATTCCAAGCTGTCAGCATAAATATTCTTTCCTCAAAGGGATTTCATTTCTGGGAACTCATTGCTCCTCTAATACCTGGGCCTATCAGGGGCACTGGACACGCCCTGGCTCACCTCCCTGGCCACAAGTCCTGGGGAAAGAGAGTTGGGATATTTGTCCCTTCCCGCTCAGATGACACCAAAGCTGCCTCATTTGGGCTCCCCCTTCCCAGATTTCAGCATACTTGAGAGAAACTCTTATCAAACCACACAAGGAAGAAAGTTCAATTCTTCCATCTCCTCATGACCAAGGATGGCTACTCAACGGAAAATTTTCACAACCAATAAAATCACACTAGGGACCTTACAAAGGACAAAGACCCTATGCTCTAAGGTGCAAGTGGCAATACCCCTTTAAAGTAGTATTTTCCAATATAAAATAAATCTTACATTGAATGTAGAAGGCTTAAAGGAGTCCTATGATAATTTCCTTATAGAAAAAAAACTCATCTTAAATGGAACAACCACCTACTAATTTTTATACTCGATAAAAATTGAGTGCCTTTTTTTTTGTAAGGATTTTTTTTTGATGTTGACCATTTTTAAAGTCTTTATTGAATTTGTTAAAATACTGCTTCTGTTTTATGTTTTCTTTTGGTTTTTTTTTTGGCGGCAAGGCATGTGGGATCTTAGCTCCCCAACCAGGGATTGAACCCACACCCCCTGCATTGGAAGGCAAAGTCTTAACCACTGGACTGCCAGGGAAGTCCCGAGGGTCCTTTTTTAAATTATAAGGCAATGCATACCAGTAGTCATCTAAAAGCAAAGAACTAAATACAAAAATCTTATCAACTAAATAAAGTTACCTCCTATCACAAAGAAGAGTCCTAATAAAGAATTCAAGTCTGTTTTCTAGATCAATACCCAAGTCCTCTAAAGTCAGATACACCACCAATTGGAGTATGACAAAAACCCCATATTACATTTTGAATCCCTATCCAATCTAATGGCTAAAGATTACAAATGGGTTTATACCATATCATGTCTAAAAAGGTAATAAATAGCCCAAACTTCTGATTGTTACCTTAAAGAAATTGATAAAAATAATAAAAAGTGAAGTTTCTTTGAGTATAAACTAAAGATACATTTTCAATGTAGTTCTTCCTTTGGCTAACACCCTTAATATTATTTTTTTGTATTTTTGGGTTTTGGGGGGTTTTTTTGCCCTTAATATTCTGAAGAAAATTTGATTAAATTTATAGCTTCTAGATATAAGTAAATATTCAATTTTCTATACCTTCAAAAGATAAGTTAAAATCAGACAAATAATTACCTAAGAGAAGAAAGTACTTAAACTGAGAAAGAAAATACTGCTTTTGAGTTTTCCAGACTATTACCTAAGAGTTATCCTACCTGGAAAGAAAAGTTAACTTGTACATAGCCCTCCTAAAGAATCTCTGTTTCAGTAACATGCTATTGAAGAAGAGGAGAAATATACTTAGTGTTCCTCAGAGTTTAATAGTTAGAAATTAGACCTCAGAATATCAATTAACATATCACTCCATGGAATTGGTTTCTGGGTAGCTGACAATTTCATACTACAAAGTCCATGCTGAATCCTACTAAACTCAAGTCCCTTTCAAGCTTTCTTAGACCCTCTCTCCCAAAGCTGTATTTTGAAAAGGAAGTAGGAAGTAGTTTCTAAAATATTTTTAAAAATAAAAGAATGCAGAGGCTCAGTGCAGAGCAGCACTGAAGAGGTTGGTCACAGCAAATTCTCTACAGGTCCCTCTCAGTAGTAATACAGTCAGCAACGTGGATTTGTCAAAGTCCCATTAACTAACTAGTGGGCTCCTGGAGTTGGCTCAGCCCATATCCCTACCCAAGATACAAAATCAATCACTACAGTATTTAATACTAATGGATAATGTTTACACAGCACACATTATATGGTGAGCTTCATTTTAAATCTTTACATATATTCATATGTATGAATCCTCATAACAACTCTATGAGGTAAGGCTACTATTAAACACACTGTATTTGAGTATACTCAGGCACTAAGAGGTTAAGCAACTTGCTTAAACTAACACGCTAGTAGGTAGCAGACGAAGGATTTTAACCTAGGCAATCTGGCTCTAAACCCATGCTCTTAGCCAGCATATATCAGTGTAGAGCATCCTTCCTGATTTGACCTTTCTAATCCTTGTTCCCCACCATGAACCCATAGGCTTCTTCTGGTACCAAACCTTCTGCCCCGGCTTACCCTTTTCATTTTGTCTAATTTACACTTGAAAACCCATCTGTTGACAATCTGTTATGACAAGGATGATCATACCTTTTTATTCAGGATATTCAAAGTTTATGCCTGTTGTACTGCATAGTAATTAATAGCACATGTTTCACGCCCCCCTCCCCACATTAAGTCTCCAAAGTGTCCCAGGGTGATGATAAGTTATATTATCATTCTCGTCATGACTGACTTGAAAACTCTACTAAGATTCTTTGTCTGGAAACCACCATCAGGCTGCATGCTTTATAATTGAGGTTGCAACCACCACCCACTGCCAGGGCCCTGCAATATTGCCAGAAGTGCCCTTGGGAATGGGCAAGGCATAGATGATTATTCCTTTTGTCTGTAGAAATGAGACCATAAGTCAGAAGAGGACAGTGTGAGATATAGTAAGTTTTTCAATCTAACCCTTACACCTAAAAAGCTAAAACTGAATCAAATGGATTGAGTCTACACATGCATACACACACACACACACACACACACACACGAAGGAATAACAGTATGGAACATTTAAAGCCTTAGACCCCCACAAAAACCTATTTGAACTAATAAGTTTAGCAAGGTTGAAGGACACAAGATCAATACACAAAGATCAGTCATATTTTGATACACTAGCAATGAACAATCTAAAATCAAGAAACAATTCCATTTACAAAAGACTAAAATATTTAGGAATAAATTTAACCGAGGAAGTATAAAACTTCTACAATAAAAACTTCAAAATATCATTGGAAAAAAAATCAAAGAAATGTAAAGACATTTATTTAGTATTCACGGATTGGAAGACTTAATTTTGTTAAGATGGCAATACTCCCCAAACTGAGGTACAGATTCAATTTAATTCCTCTATCAAAATTCTACCTGACTTTTTTGCAGAAATCGAAAGCTTATCCTAAAATTCAGATGGAGTTGGAGGGGACCCAGAGTAGGCAAAATAAGTTTTTCCTTTTAAAGAAGAACAAATTTGGAGGACTTACACTTCCCAGTTTCAAAATTTACTACAAAGTTACAGGTTACAGTGATCAGTAACTGTGGTATTCACTTAAAGATAGACATAGATGGAATAGAATCGAGTCCAAAAAAAAAAACAACGCTTACACTTATGATTGATTTTTGACAATGGTGCCAAGACAATTCAATAGGGAAAGAATAGGCTATTTAACAAATGGTACTGGGACAACTAGGAATCCATATAGTACAAAAGAATGAATTTAAACCCCTTCCTCACACCAGAAACAAAAAAATTCACTCAAATGGATTATAGAATTAACTATAAGATCTAAAATTGTAAAACTCACAGGCAAAAATGAGGATAAATCATTACCTTGGATTTGTTAGTGGTTTCTTAGTATGATACCCAAAATCACAAGCAACAAAAGAAAAAAACAGATAAACTACACTTCATCAAAAGTAATTTGTTCTTCAAATGATATCATCAAGAAAATGAAAAGACAGCTCACAGAATGGAATAAAATATTTGCAAAACATCTAGCTCATGCGACAAGTATCCAGAATATATAAAGAACTTCTATAACTCCAACTCAACAATAAAGACAAATAATCCAAATAAAATTGGCTAAGTATATGAATAGTGGATTTTTTCAAAGAAGATACACAAGTGGGCAATAAGCACATGAAACGATGTTCAACATCATTAGCCGTTATTGAAATGCAAATCAAAAGCACAATGAAACATTAACAATATAAGTGGTGAGAATGCAGACACATTGGAACCCTCATACACTGCTGGTGGGAATGTAAAATGGCAGGGCCACTCTGGAAAATATGTTGGTAGTTCTGAAACAGAAATATTACATGACCCAGCAATTCAACATGTCTAAAGAAACACTTGTACGTGAATGGTCATAGCAGCATTATTCTTGACAGCACCAATATGGAAACAACTCAGATGTCCATCAATTGATGAATGCAAAATGCAATATATCTACAGAATGGAATATCATTTGGCCATAACAAGGAATGAAGTACTGGTACACACTAAAATATAAATGAACCCTGAAAACATTATGCTAAGTAAAAAAAGCCAGACACAAAGGGTCCCACATTATATTATTTCATTTATACGAAATTCCAGAATAGGAAAAAACAGAGACAGAAAGTAAATTATTGGTTACTAAGGAATAGGATTAGGGAGGAAAGAGAGTGACTGCTAATGGTTGTGGGGTTTCTTTTTGGGGTGATGAAAATGTTCTAGAAGACAACAGCAGTGATGGTTTCCCAAATATACTAGCAGTCCATGAACTGCTCACATCAAAATATAAACTAGTAAAATTAAATAATTAAAAGATGTCACAAAGAAAGAAAACTACAGGCCAATATCACTGATGAACATAGATGCAAAAATCCTCAACAAAATACTAGCAAACAAAATCCAACAGCACATTAAAAGGATCATACACCATGATCAAGTGGGGTTTCTCCCAGGAAATCAAGGGTTCTTTAATACATGCAAATCAATCAATGTGATACACCACATTAACAAATTAAGGAATAAAAACCGTATGATCATCTCAACAGATGCAAAAAAACCTTCTGACAAAATTCAACACCCATTTATGATAAAAACTCTCCAGAAAATGGGCATAGAGGGAACCTACCTCAACATAATAAAGGCCATATATGACAAACCCACAGCCAACATCTTTCTCAATGGTGAAAACCTGAAACCATTTCCTCTAAGATCAGGAAAAAGACAAGGTTGTCCATTCTCACCACTATTATTCAACATAGTTTTGGAACTTTTAGCCACAGCAATCAGAGAAGAAAAAGAAAATAAAGGAATCCAAATCAGAAAAGAAGAAGTAAAGCTGTCACTATTTGCAGATGACGTGATACTATACATAGAGAATCCTAAAGATGCTACCAGAAAACTCCTAGAGCTAATCAATGAATTTGGTAAAGTAGCAGGATACAAAATTAATGCACAGAAATCTCTTGCATTTCTATACACTAATGACGAAAAATCTGAAAGTGAAAATAAGAAAACACTCCCGTTTACCACTGCAACAAAAAGAATAAAATATCTAGGAATAAACCTACCTAAGGAGACAAAAGACCTGTATGCAGAAAATTATAAGACACTGATGAAAGAAATTAAAGATGATACAAACGGATGGAGAGATATACCATGTTCCTGGATTGGAAGAATCAACATTGTGAAAATGACTCTACTACCCAAAGCAATCTACAGATTCAATGCAATCCCTATCAAACTACCACTGGCATTTTTCACAGAACTAGAACAAAAAATTTCACAATTTGTATGGAAACACAAAAGACCCCAAATAGCAAAAGCAATCTTGAGAACGAAAAATGGAGCTGGGGGAATCAGGCTCCCTGACTTCAGACTATATTACAAAGCTTCAGTAATCAAGACAGTTTGGTACTGGCACAAAAACAGAAATATAGATCAATGGAACAGGATAGAAAGCCCAGAGATAAACCCACACACATATGGTCACCTTATGTTTGATAAAGGAGGCAAGCATATACAGTGGAGAAAAGACAGCCTCTTCAATAAGTGGTGCTGGGAAAATTGGACAGGTACATGTAAAAGTATGAAATTAGAACACTCCCTGACACCATGCACAAAAATATACTCAAAATGGATTAAAGACCTAAGTGTAAGGGCAGACACTATCAAACTCTTAGAGGAAAACATAGGCAGAACACTCTATGACATACATCACAGCAAGATTCTTTTTGACCCAGCTCCCAGAGAAATGGAAATAAGAACACAAATAAACAAATGGGACCTAATGAAACTTAAAAGCTTTTGCACAGCAAAGGAAACCATAAACAAGACCAAAAGACAACCATCAGAATGGTTGAAAATATTTGCAAATGAAGCAACTGACAAAGGATTAATCTCCAAGATTTATAAGCAGCTCATGCAGCTCAATAACAAAAAAACGAACAACCCAGTCCAAAAATGGGCAGAAGACCTAAATAGACATTTCTCCAAAGAAGATATACAGATGGTCTACAGACACATGAAAGAATGCTCAACATCATTAATCATTAGAGAAATGCAAATCAAAACTACAATGAGATATCATCTCACACCGGTCAGAATGGCCATCATCAAAAAATCTAGAAACAATAAATGCTGGAGAGGGTGTGGAGGAAAGGGAACACTCTTGCACTGTTGGTGGGAATGTAAATTGATACAGCCACTATGGAGAACAGTATGGAGGTTCCTTAAAAAACTACAAATAGAACTACCATACGACCCAGCAATCCCACTACTGGGCATATACCCTGAGAAAACCATAGATCAAAAAGAGTCATGTACCAAAATGTTCATTGCAGCTCTATTTACAATAGCCAGGACATGGAAGCAACCTAAATGTCCATCGACAGATGAATGGATAAAGATGTGGCACATATATACAATGGAATATTACTCAGCCATAAAAAGAAATGAAATGGAGGTATTTGTAATGAGGTGGATGGAGTTAGAGTCTGTCATACAGAGTGAAGTAAGTCAGAAAGAGAAAAACAAATACAGTATGCTAACACATATATACGGAATCTAAGGGAAAAAAAAAAAAAAAGGCCATGAAGAACCTAGTGGCAAGACGGGAATAAAGACACAGACCTACTAGAGAATGGACTTGAGGATATGGGGAGGGGGTGGGGTGAGATGTGACAGGGTAAGAGAGTGTCATGGACATATATACACTACCAAATGTAAAATAGATAACTAGTGGGAAGCAGCCGCATAGCACAGGGAGATCAGCTCGGTGCTTTGTGACCACCTAGAGGGGTGGGATGGGGAGGGTGGGAGGGAGGGAGATGCAAGAGGGGAGAGAAATGGGAACATATTGTATATGTATACCTTATTCACTTTGTTATAAAGCAGAAGCTAACACACCATTGTAAGGCAATTATACTTCAATAGAGAAGTTAAAAAAAAAAAAAAAAACTCTTCCAACAAACAAAAGCCCAGGACCAGATGGCTTCACAGGCGAATTCTATCAAACGTTTAGACAAGAGCTAACACCTATCCTTCTCAAACTCTTTCAAAATATAGCAGAGGGAGGAACACTCCCAAACTCATTCTACAAGGCCACCATCACCCTGATACCAAAACCAGACAAAGATGTCACAAAGAAAGAAAACTACAGGCCAATACACTGATGAACATAGGTGCAAAAATCCTCAACAAAATACTAGCAAACAGAATCCAACAACACATTAAAAGGATCATACACCATGATCAAGTGGGGTTTATCCCAGGAATGCAAGGATTCTTCAATATACGAAAATCAATCAATGTGATACACCATATTAACAAATTGAAAGAGAAAAACCATATGATCATCTCAGTAGACTCAGAAAAAGCTTTTGACAAAATTCAACACCAATTTATGACAAAAACTCTCCAGAAAGTAGGCATAGAGGAAACCTACCTCAACATAATGAAGGCCAAATATGACAAACCCACAGCCAACATCGTTCTCAGTGGTGAAAACTGAAACCATTTCCTCTAAGATCAGGAAAAAGACAAGGTTGTCCATTCTCACCACTATTATTCAACATAGTTTTGGAACTTTTAGCCACAGCAATCAGAGAAGAAAAAGAAAATAAAGGAATCCAAATCAGAAAAGAAGAAGTAAAGCTGTCACTATTTGCAGATGACGTGATACTATACATAGAGAATCCTAAAGATGCTACCAGAAAACTCCTAGAGCTAATCAATGAATTTGGTAAAGTAGCAGGATACAAAATTAATGCACAGAAATCTCTTGCATTCTTATACACTAATGATGAAAAATCTGAAAGGGAAATTAAGAAAACACTCCCGTTTACCACTGCAACCAAAAGAATAAAATACCTAGGAATAAACCTACCTAAGGAGACAAAAGACCTGTATGCAGAACACTATAAGACACTGATGAAAGAAATTAAAGATGACACAAACAGATGGAGAGATATACCATGTTCTTGGATTGGAAGAATCAACACTGTGAAAATGACTCTACTACCCAAAGCAATCTACAGATTCAATGCAATCCCTAGCAAACTACCAATGGCATTTTTCACAAAACTAGAACAAAAAATTTCACAATTTGTATGGAAACACAAAAGACCCTGAATAGCCAAAACAATCTTGAGAAAGAAAAACGGAGCTGGAGGAATCAGGCTCCCAGACTTCAGACTATACTACAAAGCTACAGTAATCAAGACAGTAAGGTACTAGCACAAAAACAGAAATATAGATCAATGGAACAGGATAGAAAGCCCAGAGATAAACTCACACACATATGGTCACCTTATTTGTGATAAAGGAGGAGAGAATATATAACTGAGAAAAGATAACCTCTTCAATAAGTGGTGCTGGGAAAACTGGACAGCTACATGTCAAAGAATGAAATTAGAACACTCCCTAACACCATACACAAAAATAAACTCAAAATGGATTAAAGACCTAAATTTAAGGCCAGACACTGTAAAACTCTTAGAGGAAAACCTAGGCAGAACACTCTATGACATAAATCATAGCAAGATCATTTTTGACCCACCTCCTAGAGAAATGGAAATAAAAAACAAAACTAAACAAATGGAACCTAATGAAACTTAAAAGCTTTTGCACAGCAAAGGAAACTATAAACAAGATGAAAAGACAACCCTCAGAATAGGAGAAAATATTTGCAAACGAAGCAACTGACAAAGGATTAACCTCCAATATATACATGCAGTTCATGCAGCTCAATATCAAAAAAACAAACAGCTCAATCCAAAAATGGGCAGAAGACTTAAACAGACATTTCTCCAAAGAAGACCTACTGATGGCTAAGAGGCAGATGAAAAGCTGCTCAACATCACTAATTATTAGAGAAATGCAAATCAAAACTACAAGTATCATCTCACACCGGTCAGAATGGCCATCATCAAAAAATCTACAAACAATAAATGCTGGAGAGGGTGTGGAGAAAAGGGAACCTTCTGGCACTGTTGGTGGGAATGTAAATTGATACAGCCACTATGGAGAACAGCATAAGGCTTTTTAAGGAACCTCCTTTTTTAAGGAGATTCCTTAAAAAACTAAAGATTGAACTACCATATGACCCAGCAATCCCAGTACTGGGCATATACCCTGAGAAAACCATAATTCAAAAAGAGTCATGTACCACAATGTTCATTGCAGCTCTATTTACAATAGCCAGGACATGGAAGCAACCTAAGTGTCCATCGACAGATGAATGGATAAAGAAGATGTGGCACATATATACAGTGGAATATTACTCAGCCATAAAAAGAAACGAAATTGAGTTATTTGTAGTGAGGTGGTTGGACCTAGAGACTGTCATACAGAGTGAAGTAAGTCAGAAAGAGAAAAACAAATACTGTATGTTAACACATATATATGGAATTTAAAAAAAACAAAAAAACAAATGGTTCTGAAGAACCTTGGGTCAGGACAGGAATAAAGATGCAGATGTAGAGAATGGACTTGAGGACATGGGGAGGGGGAAGGGTAAGCTGGGACGAAGTGAGAGAGTGGCATGGACATATATACACTACCAAATATAAAATAGATAGCTAGTGGGAAGCATCCACATAGCACAGGGAGATCAGTTTGGTGCTTTGTGACCACCTAGAGGGGTGGGATAGGGAGGGTGGGAGGGAGATGCAAGAAGGAAGAGACATGGGTATATATGTATATGTATAGCTGATTCACTTTGTTATAAAGCAGAAACTAACACACCATTGTAAAGCAATTATACTCCAATAAAGATGTTAAAAAAAAAAAAACTGTATAAAGCAGCAAAAAAAAAATTAAATAATTAAAAATAAGCTTTAACCTCCACAACAAACTGTCACTTAGGATCCAGAAAGACTAAATTAGAGGAACTGGTGACATTATGTTTAAGTTTGTTGAGTACCTTTGTGGGCCTCACAAAAACGCTGGAAGAGGTCATTTTTCCTAAGAAGGCTGGTAAGGAGAATAAATAGTCCATGCAGAGCAACAGATCCCAGGGGCCTCAGAGGCCACTATCATGAGAAGGGGGTTTATCTGAATTGGGAGCATCCTCCCCTCCTTTGAACAGGGGGCTACAGTAGACCATGCTTCTATGCCTGTCTTCAGGAAGACCATTTTTTCTTTTTGCTTCAGAATTCTACTCATTCAGGAGACTATTCTTTCACTGCCTTAAGGAGAATCATTTTTCTTAAAATCTAAAATCTTACTGGATATTGATTTTAGTGGTAGAATGAATATTAAAAAGAAATAAATGGAATTCTAGAAGCACAAAATAGTGATCAATTCTTTAAATACATTTTTGGCTATGAAAACATCTTACTTCTCCCTTTTTAACAGAACCACCTAGCTTAATATACTTTTGGTGCATGAGTCACCACAATCAAATTATTTACCCATGCCTTACTAGTTTACACACACACACATAAACACACACACACACACACACACACACACACTTAAATTTATAGAACTTTTGCATAAAAGGCACAAAAAGAAACAGTGAAAAAAATGTCTCTCCCATTCTTCTTTTTTCCATTACTCAGTTCCCCACACTGAAGGCAGAAAGTCTGGATAATTTCTTGAGAGCAAAATTATTTTTCAACTTCAGTCTAACATTTGGAAACATAAATATACAAAATACCTGTGAAAGAAGTTTCTTAAAGAAATGACTGATAGAAAAGTAATTTTTCATTTACCTTAAATGTGTATGATTTACTCAGCTAGCAGAGCCATTAAAAAGCTGTTAACATTTCTCTACATAGCCAAGTAGATCATGGTGCTGGCAAAACAGCTCACACACTATAATTTTGTAAATAATGTTGCTTTTAGCCATGAAGCTAAATGCTTTGAGATATTCTGCTTCATCTTCAGGGGTGTTTACTTCAAAAAGCTTCATTAAATTTCAAAGTATTTCTTTTGCTAGTTTTATAAGTTGATACAAGTTCTTTCATTTCCAAATTGGCTAACTAGGAAGATGGAGGACACTCCTAAATCATGTTCACACACTGGTCTAGATTCTATTGAGAATAACCCAAAGATTTAAATACTTATTTATCAACACCCCCTAGAGATCACTGCCAGTCAGGCAATGATTGGTGGAAATATCAGGTCTTAGGCCTACTTCAAAACTGGAATATGTAAAATACAGCCACAATTC
Organism: Balaenoptera musculus; assembly: GCF_009873245.2. Classification (NCBI taxonomy): domain Eukaryota; kingdom Metazoa; phylum Chordata; class Mammalia; order Artiodactyla; family Balaenopteridae; genus Balaenoptera; species Balaenoptera musculus. The sequence goes on from NC_045793.1 coordinate 54,826,449, forward strand.
AAATAATCTTCTAAACTATAGAAAAGTTATTTAAAATATTCTAATGTTATAGTCTGAAAACCTTTAAAATTATTTCACTCAGATTTTTAGAAAGATCAACTTTCCCAATTTCTACATTGAGAGGTTCTCCGATGAATAGATAAAATATACAAGTATCCATCCCATTTTTAAAAAGAAGAATGCCATTTCCAACTGTACCATGGCATGGGAAAATTAATTTAGCAAAAGTTAAATTGCTCAGTGGTTGCTGTGTGGCACCTCTCTAATAAGACTGTAATCACTATATTTCTCCAAAGATTAAGAAATTGCACACTTCGTTCTGTGATGACCCTCACATCAGGATGGGCATCAATGAATCCAGAAAATTGAACACACCTAGGAAACAAAACTAATCGTTCCTAGAAAACCCACAATGTTATTTAAATAATTAGGATTTGTGTTAGACAAAGACATCAAATCTAAAGCTGGTAGTCTAGAGCAGAAACCAAATGCTCCTGAAAGCATCAAGTTCAAGGTGCCAGATTATCTTAAAATAATTAAACTGAAGTCAACAAAGCAACTCTATAAAACTCCAGGTTGTTAGTGGTGTAGTATATATACACTAACAGCAGTGATTATTTTGATCCTAACTTGTCAGAAAATTGTGGTTTTTTTAATTCTTAAGGAAAACTCACTCACTTTAAAAACACACTTCAGTACAGTAAAAACTACATTTAATATCAGAGGAAAATTCTTCCATTCCCCTTTTAGACTTCACTCAGTTTGGAATAGTGCCTGGTACACAGTGGACACCATAAAAATTCATTGAATGAAGAAATTCAGCCTTTTAAGAAATTAAATCTTCATGATTCTGATTATAAGCTATTTTCACTGGCTTGAATGGAATGTAAGAAATGCCATGCAACATAATTATTTTTTTATTAGTTTAATGTTGGGAGGATTATCACAACAGAACAAATCTCTATTTTTAGCCTTTTCTAAAACCACAATTTGATATCAATGCAATGTTAAAGGACTACATGATTGGAAACCCAATATAAATGTGCCACAGGGGACCAGCAATGAGCCAGGAAAACATTTTTCTGTGTGCTCAGTAGTAAACAAATGATGAATTTTGCACTCACAAAGTACATAATGGCCCAAAGTTACATCTTCTTCACACTTCCAAGGATGTCACACTGTGGAAAACAGAGTTCACTCTTTGAATTTAGTATACTGTCTCCATTCTTTCCTGTATCTGGTTCTGATGTACAGAGGTTCCATCAAATAAATGATGATATTTCTTTAAAGAGTAGGATAGTTCTTTACTGAAATTGCACTATTTTTGCTAAACAATGCAAGAGACATGCAGAAAGATTTGATCATGAAAAGCTTACTCAGCAGTAGGTTGCATACCTCACCTACTAAAGTCTAGCTTCGTGTGGTGGCTTCCAAAAGTCAAGATCTTTTGGTGTCCAGAAAGAGAGAGACAGAGACAGAGACAGACTGACTGACTTAAAGCATCTTTGCTTAAATCTGTCTTATTACAGGCAGATTAAAACTGTATGAACTTAAGTATTTTCTGACAAGGCTACTAATGTTTCACAGGCATACCAAATCATGGAATGTCTGTCAAGAAAAAAAACAACAGTGACATAAATTCCATAGACATTTCCATCTTGAGTCATTAGACTCATCAGACATCTCAGAGAACAAGCTTGTCCATCTCTCTCGTCCCTAGGAGCAAGCTCCTTAGAAATTTCTCTGGAAGGCCAAGTATGTTCCCACACACGCTGTTGGAGGCAACTCCCCAAAGAAATGAAACAAGCATTGTCAACACTGCACTGATGGCTACCGTCTTCCAAATCATTTTCAAATGCTACATTTCTGCCTCTCAGTGAGCAGAATAATGACATTAAAAAGTATTAAGGATATAACTCAGGAAAAAGGCTAGCAAAAAGTAAATCGTTTCAGATCTCAAGAAGCAAAATATTCAAGATTTTATTCTTCACTATTTAATTGGCTCTAATTTTAAAATCCCAAGACTAGTTAAGATCGACTATCTATTAGCTGTTATGAATTGCATTCCATTTTCCTCTTTCTTTTAAAAACACACTTACCTTATCTAGTAGTCTGTACATATGTGCTTTTACATAGTACTGAAAATCTTGCCTAATTAATTTTATTTTTTTCAGAAATTAAATTTCCTTAAATTTACCTCAACGTGACTTTATACAGTTGAGGAGATAAGAAAATGTATTATCTATAATAATTCTCAATTTGAAAATGTAATGCTATTTTGGGGTTTTGAGAATACTTTTATTTCACAGGAAAATGATACTACAAATTAAAATGTCCCAGGCTCTGACTTAGAGTATTTGAAAAACCACCCAGTGTATATTAGGAGATATAATGAAGACATATTAGACATGGCAACTCTAGACTCTGATACTGCCACCATAACTAATTCCACGAATTCTCCAGTGTTCCCAGGTAACATCCAGAATGGACGTAAAGCAGACAATGACAAGCCACAGTTTACTGATCTCATATCACTTTCCAGAATGTTTTAAATATTGCAGTGAGGAATCATTTTAAGGGGCTTTCATCTGGCAATTACATTGTTTCCTTTCAAGGACATAATGAAAAATTCACTAGAAGCTAATATTATAAGAGCTATTAACAGAGCAAAGATTTCCATAGCAGAAGTTTCTTAATGACCAAAGACAAGGGTTATGGTCTTGCAGTGGAAACTTCAGTAAGGAGAAAATAAGGATATGGAAGTTGGTTAGAGAATCTCTTTTGTAGCTGTTTAAATTTTCTTTTTTATTTTCAAAGATTTTAATCTTAAAAGTTCAAAGCCAGTGTGATGAATTCCTACATACTTTTGACCAACTGTTAACATCTCACCCACACCCCCAATTTGTGTCTCTCTCCCCTCTCCCCTCCTTTCTTTTTTTTTTTTTTTTTTTAACATCTTTATTGGAGTATAGTTGCTTTACAAGGGTGTGTTAGTTTCTGCTTTATAACAAAGTGAATCACCTATACATATACATATATCCCCATATCTCTTCCCTCTTGTGTCTCCCTCCCTCACACCCTCCCCATCCCACCCCTCTAGGTGGTCACAAAGCACCTAGCAGATCTCCCTGTGCTATGCAGCTGCTTCCCACTAGCTATCAGTTTTACATTTAGTAGTGTATATATGTACATGCCACTCTCTCACTTTGTCTCAGCTTACCCTTCCCCCGCCCCATGTCCTCAAGTCCATTCTCTACTAGGTCTGTGTCTTTATTCCCGTCCTGCCCCTAGGTTCTTCATGACCATTTATTATTATTATTTTTTTAGATTCCATATATATGTGTTAGCATACAGTATTTGCTTTTCTCTTTCTGACTTAACTTCACTCTGTATGACAGACTCTAGGTGCATCCACTTTACTACAAATAACTCAGTTTCGTTTCTTTTTATGGCTGAGTGATATTCCATTGTATATATGTGCCACATCTTCTTTATCCATTCATCTGTCGATGGACACTTAGGTTGCTTCGATGTCCTGGCTATTGTAAATAGAGCTGCAATGAACATTGTGGTACATGTCTCTTTTTGAATTATGGTTTTCTCAGGGTATATGCCCAGTAGGGGGATTGCTGGGTCATATGGTAGTCTATTTTTAGTTTTTTAAGGAACCTCCATACTATTCTCCATAGTGGCTGTATCAATTTACATTCCCACCAACAGTGCAAGAGGGTTCCCTTTTCAACACACCGTCTCCAACATTTATTGTTTGTAGATTTTCTGATGATGGCCAATCTGACTGGTGTGAGGTGATACCTCACTGTAGTTTCGATTTGCATTTCTCTAATGATTAAAGATGTTGAGCATTCTTTCGTGTGTTTGTTGGCAATCTATATATCTTCTTTGGAGAAATGTCTATTTAGGTCTTCTGCCCATTTTTGGATTGGGTTGTTTGTTTTTTTGATATTGAGCTGCAGAAGCTGCTTGTAAATTTGGAGATTAATCCTTTGTCAGTTGCTTCATTTGCAAATATTTTCTCCCATTCTGAGGTTTGTCTTTTCATCTTGTTTATGATTTCTTTTGCTGTGCAAAAGCTTTTAAGTTTCATTAGGTCCCATTTGTTTATTTTTGGTTTTATTTCTATTTCTCTAGGAGGTGGGTCAAAAAGGATCTTGCTGTGCTTTATGTCACATACTGTTCTGCCTATGTTTTCCTCTAAGAGTTTTACAGTGTCTGGCCTTACATTTAGGTCTTTAATCCATTTTGAGTTTATTTTTGTGTATGGTGTCAGGGAGTGTTCCAATTTCATTCTTTGACATGTAGCTGTCCAGTTTTGCCAGCACAACTTATTGAAGAGGCTGTCTTTTCTCCATTGTATATTCTTGCCTCCTTTATCAAAAATAAGGTGACCATATGTGCGTGGGTTTATCTCTGGGCTTTCTATCCTGTTCCATTGATCTATATTTCTGTTTTTGTGCCAGTACCATACTGTCTTGATTACAGTAGCTTTGTAGTATAGTCTGAAGTCCAGGAGCCTAATTCCTCCAGCTCCGTTTTTCTTTCTCAAGATTGCTTTGGCTATTCGGGGTCTTTTGTGTTTCCATAGAAATTGTGAAATTTTTTGTTCTTGTTCTGTGAAACATGCCAGTGGTAGTTTGATAGGGATTGCATTGAATCTGTCGATTTCTTTGGGTAGTATAGTCATTTTCACAATGTTGATTCTTCCAATCCAAGAACATGGTATATCTCTCCATCTGTTTGTATCATCTTTAATTTCTTTCATCAGTGTCTTATAGCTTTCTGCATACAGGTCTTTTGTCTCCTTAGGTAGGTTTATTCCTAGGTATTTTATTCTTTTTGTTGCAATGGTAAATGGGAGTGTTTCCTTAATTTCTCTTTCAGATTTTTCATCATTAGTGTATAGGAATGCAAGAGATGTCTGTGCATTAATTTTGTATCCTGCTACTTTACCAAATTCATTGGTTAGCCCTAGTAGTTTTCTGGTAGCATCTTTAGGATTCTCTATGTATAGTATCATGTCATCTGCAAACAGTGACAGCTTTACTTCTTTTCCGATTTAGATTCCTTTTTTTTCTTTTTCTTCTCTGATTGCTGTGGCTTAAACTTCCAAAACTATGTTGAATAATAGTGGTGAGAGTGGACAACCTTGTCTTGTTCCTGATCTTAGTGGAAATGATTTCAGTTTTTCACCATTGAGAACGATGTTGGCTTCAGGTTTGTCATATATGGCCTTTATTATGTTGAGGTCAGTTCCTTCTATGCCTACTTTCTGGAGGATTTTTATCATAAAGGGTGTTGAATTTTGTTGAAAGCTTTTTCTGCATCTACTGAGATGATCATATGGCTTTTCTCCTTCAGTTTGTTAATATGGCTTATCACATTGATTGATTTGCATATATTGAAGAATCCTTGCATTCCTGAGATAAACCTCACTTGATCATAGTGTATGATCTTTTTAATGTGCTGTTGGAATCTGTTTGCTAGTATTCTGTTGAGGATTTTTGCATCTATGTTCATCAGTGATATTGGCCTGTAGTTTTCTTTCTTTGTGATATGTTTGTCTGGTTTTGGTATCATGGTGATGGTCACCTCGTAGAACGAGGTTGGGGGTGTTCCTCCCTCTGCTATATTTTGGAAGAGTTTGAGAGGATAGGTGTAAGCTCTTCTCTAAATGTTTCATAGACTTCGCCTGTGAAGCCATCTATTCCTGGGCTTTTCTTTCTTGGAAGATTTTTAATTACAGTCTCAATTTCAGTGCTTGTGACTGGTCTGTTTATATTTTCTATTTCTTCCTGGTTCAGGTCGGAAGGTTGTGCTTTTCTAAGAATGTGTCCATTTCTTCCAGGTTGTCCATTTTATTGGCATAGAGTTGCCTGTAGTAATCTCTCATGATCCTTTGTATTTCTGCAGTGTCAGTTGTTACTTCTCCTTTTTCATTTCTAATTCTATTGATTTGAGTCTTCCCCCTTTTTTTCTTGATGAGTGTGGCAAACGGTTTATCAATTTCGTCTATCTTCTCAAAGAACCAGCTTTTAGCTTTACTGATTTCTGCTATAGTTTCCTTCACTTCTCTTTCATTTATTTCTGATCTGATCTTTATGATTTCTTTCCTTCTGCAAACGTTGGGGTTTTTTTTGTTCTCTTTCTCTAATTTCTTTAGGTGTAAGGTTAGGTTGTTTACTTGATATGTTCCTTGTTTCTTGAGGTAGGATTGTATTGCTATAAACTTCCCTCTTAGAACTGCTTTTGCTGCATCCCACTGGTTTTGGGTCGTCGTGTTTTCACTGTCATTTCTTTCTAGGTATTTTTTGGTTTCCTCTTTGATTTCTTCAGTGACCACTTGGTTATTTAGTAGTGTATTGTTTAGCCTCCATGTGTTTGTATGTTTTACAGATTTTTTCCTGTAATTGATATCTAGTCTATTGCATTGTGGTTGAAAAAGATACTTGATACGATTTCAATTTTCTTAAATTTACCAAGGCTTGATTTTTGTCTCAGGATATGATCTATCCTGGAGAATGTTCTATAAGCACTTGAAAAGAAAGTGTGTTCTGTTGTTTTTGGATGGAATGTCCTGGAAATATTTAGTCCACCTTGTTTTATGTATTACTTAAAGCTTCTGTTTCCTTATTTATTTTCATTTTGATCTGTCCATTGGTGAAAGTGGGGTGTTAAAGTCCCCTACTATGATTGTGTTACTGTCGATTTCCCGTTTTATGGCTGTTAGCATTTGCCTTATGTATTGAGGTGCTCCTATGTTGGGTGCATAAATATTTACAATTGTTATATTTTCTCCTTGGATTGATCCCTTGATCATTATGTAGTGTCCTTCTTTGTCTCTTGTAATAGTCTTTATTTTAAAGTCTATTTTGTCTGATATGAAAATTGTTACTCCAGCTTTCTTTGGATTTCCATTTGCATGGAATATCTTTTTCCATCTCCTCACTTTCAGTCTGTGTCCCTAGGTCTGAAGTGGGTCTCTTGTAGACAGAATATATACGGGTCTTGTTTTTGTATCCATTCAACCAGTCTATGTCTTTTGGTTGGAACATTTAATCCACTTACATTTAAGGTAGTTATCAATATGTATATTCCTATTACCATTTTCTTAATTGTTTTGGGTTTGTTATTGTAGGTCTTTTCCTTCTCTTGTGCTTCCTGCCTAGAGAAGTTCCTTTAGCATTTGTTGTAAAGCTGGTTTGGTGGTGCTGAATTCTCTTAGCTTTTGCTTGTCTGTAAAGCTTTTAATTTCTCCATCGAATCTGAATGAGATCCTTGCTAGGTAGAGTAATCTTGGGTGTAGGTGTTTCCCTTTCATCACTTTAAATATGTCCTGCCACTCCCTTCTGGCCTGCAGAGTGTCTGATGAATATCAGCTGTTTACCTTATGGGGATTCCCTGTATGTTATTTGTTGTTTTTTCCTTGCTGCTTTTATTATTTTTTCTTTGTATTTAGTTTTTGATAATTTGATTAACATGTGACTTGGTGTGTTTCTCCTTGGATTTATCCTGTATGGGACTCTCTGCACTTCCTGGAGTTGATTGACTATTTCCTTTCCCATATTAGGCAAGTTTTCAACTATAATCTCTTCAAATATTTTCTCAGTCCCTTTCTTTTTCTCTTCTTCTTCTGGGACCCCTGTATTTCGAATGTTGGTGCATTTAATGTTGTCCCAAAGGTCTCCGAGACTGTCCTCAACTCTTTTCATTCTTTTTTCTTTATTCTACTCTGTGGCAGTTATTTCCACTATTTTTATCTTCCAGGTCATTTATTCGTTCTTCTGCCTCAGTTATTCTGCCATTGATTCCTTCTAGAGAATTTTTACTGTCATTTATTGTGTTGTTCATCGTTGTTTGTTTGCTCTTTAGTTCTTTGTTTGCTCTTTAGTTCTTCTATGTCCTTGTTAAACATTTCTTGTATTTTCTCCATTGTATTTCCAACATTTTGGGTCATCTTTACTATCATTACTCTGAATTCTTTTTCAGGTAGACTGCCTATTTTCTCTTCGTTTGGTCTGGTGGGTTTTTGCCTTGCTCCTTCATCTGCTGTGTATTTCTCTGTCTTCTCATTTTGCTTAACTTACTGTGTTTAGGGTCTCCGTTCTGCAGGCTGCAGGTTCATAGTTCCCGTTGTTTTTGGTGATTGCCCCCAGTGGCTAAGTTTGGTTCAGTGGGTTGGGTAGGCTTCCTGGTGGAGAGGACTGGTGCCTGTGTTCTGGTGGATGAAGTTGGATCTTGTCTTTCTGGTGGGCAGGACCAAGTCCGGTGGTGTGTTTGGGGGTTTCTGTGACCTTATTATGATTTTAGGCAGCCTCTCTGCTAATGGATGGGGTTGTGGTCCTGTCTTGCTAGATGTTTGGCATAGGGTGTCCAGCCCTGTACCTTGCTGGTCATTGAGTGGAGCTGGGTCTTAGCACTGAGATAGAGATCTCTGGGAGAGCTTTCACCGTTTGATATTGCATAGAGCTGGGAGGTCTCTGGTGGACCAATGTCCTGAACTTGGCTCTCCCACCTCAGAGGCACAGGCGTGACACCCGGCCGGAGCACCAAGACCCTGTCAGCCACACAGCTTTTTGCCTCTGGAGCTTAGAAATCCCAGCAGCTGTTGTTCTGTCTAATCTGCCCACAGCCCAATCCTCAGGGACATGCTTTGCTGTCTACCCTATAGACTTTTCTTGGTTTACACCAGTCTTTCTTCACTCTGTGAACTTCTGGGAAGTCTGAGGTCTTCTGCCAGTGTTCAGTAGGTGTTCTGTAGGAGTTGTTCCACATGTAGATGTATTTTTTATGTATTTGTGGGGAGGAAGGTGATCTCCACGTCTTACTCCTCTACCATCTTGAAGGTCCCCCAGCTCATGTATTTTTATTTTTTATTTTGCATTATAACTCAATAACATGATATTAATTTTACTGTTTTAATTTAACTATTGCAAGCTCCTTCATTTGGCTTCTGTGTCCCTTTAACACATCCCATCACTGTTTTCCTGAAAACTTCCTTACTTTCTGGCTCTCCAAGATGTTCCAGGCTCATCTTGTATATTTCTGGCTTCAGCTCTTGAATTAGCCATTTCTCCAAGGTGCCCTTATTCCTTTTTATTGAGAATATTAGAAACCAAGATCGGGGTGCTAGGTGTATTCACTGCTACTAAGTGTTCTCTCTTCTAGACCCTCTCAGCTAAGAGAGCAAGAAAATACATGTATGTATACCCATGTCCTCACCAGCAGTCAGTATTCTCAGTTATTTGGATTTTATCCATTCTAATAGGTAGGTAATAATAGCTAATAATAGTAATAGCTAATAAAAATAGGTAATACCAAGAACAAAAAGAAAAAAAAATAAAATAAATAAAAAAATTAAAAAATTAAAAAATAGGTAATACCTGTAAGAGGTAGGTAATAGGTAGGTTATAAAAACAATGATATCTCATTGTTTTAATATGCATTTTCCTAATGATAAATGTTACTGAGCATCTTTTTATATAATTATTTGTCATTTCATTGGTGAGGTATCTATTCAGATCCTTTGCCCATTTTTTAATTGGGTTGTTCTTTTCTTACAGTTGAGTTTAAAAACTTTTTTGTATATATTAGGTACAATCAGATATGTGATTTCCAACTATTTTCTCCAAGTCTGTGGCTTGTCTTTTCATTCTCCTAACTGATTATTTTCTGCAAAGCAGAAGTTTTTTAATTTTAATAAAATCCAACTTATCAATTTTTTCTTTCATGAATTGTGCTTTTGGTGTTTTATTTAAAAACTCATCAGCAAACCCATGATCATGTAGATTTTTTCCTATATTTTCTTCTAAAAATTGTATAGTTGTGCATTTTACATTACTAATGGATCATTAGTCTATGATCTGTTTCAAGTTCATTTTTATAGAAAGTATGAGGTCTGTATCTAAGTACATTTTTTACATATGGTTACACAGTATTTTCAGCACCCTTTGTTGAAAAGACTATATTTTCTCCATTAAATTGCCTCCATGCCTTTGTCAAAAATTAGTTGTCTATTCTTATGTAAATCTAATTCTGAGCTCTCTAGTCTCTCCCATTGATCTATGCATCTACTCTTGTCAATACAACAGAACCATCTTGATTACTGTGGTTTTATTCTAAATCTTGAAATAAGGTAGTATGAGTCCTCCAACTTTGTTACTCTTCAGTACTGTATTTACTATTCCAGGGCTTTTGCCTTTTCATATAAACTTTAGAATCAGTTTGCTTACTACAAAATACTTTCCTGGGATTTTGATAGGGACTGTGCTGAATTTAGAAATCAAGTTGGGAAGAATTGATATCTGAACAATACTGAATCTTCCAAAATGTGAACTTATTATCTCTCTCCATTTGTTTAAAACGTGTTTGATTTTTTAATCAATGTTTTGTAATGTTTAATGTGTAGATAGTATACCTATTTTCTTAGAGTTATATCTAAGTGGGGGTTCTTTGGTGCTATTGGAAATGGTACTTTTAAATTTCAGATTCCAATTTTTCATTCCTGGTATGTAAAGAAGCACTTGATTTTATATATTGACTTTGGATCCCTTAGTCTTGCTACACTTGCAAGTTCATGAGGGTTTTTTTAATAGATTATTTGGGATTTTCTACATAAACAATTTGTCATCAGCAAATAAAGAGTTTTATTTCTTGTTTCCAATCTGTGTATCTTGTATTCTTTTCTTTCTCTTATTGCAGTAACTATGACTTTCAGAACGATGTTGAATGGGAGTGGTGAGAGAGGAAATCCTTGTGTTGTTTTCAGTCTTAGGAGGAAAGCATCCAGGTCTTCACCGTTCATCATGGTTTATTATTTCTAATGTGTTGTTAGATTTTGTTAGTATTTTATTGAGAATTGTTGCACTGGTATTAATTTTTTGAACATTCTTTGCCAGTTTAGGAACAGTGTTATACTTGTCTCAAGGATAATTTAAAAGTTTTCTTTTTCCAATTTACTGAAATAATTTAATAGAATTGCATCTAGTTTTTGGTGTTTTCTTGAATTCCCCCATGAAACCATCTTAGTGTAAAACTTTTTGTGGGATAGTTTATGACTTTCTTTATTCCATAGAAGTTTGGTCTGTTTAAACTGGCAATCTCAATTGAAGTCAATTTTGGAGATTGTATTTTCCTAGTAAATTGTACTATTTATATAAAATCTCAAATATATTTTGAAAGAGGTGTTTGAAATTTCCTCTTTTTCAGGGATGTTTCCCCTTATACTTTATTTTGCATATTTCTGTTCCCTCCCTACCCCACCCCTTATTTTTATTAGATTAGTTAGGGCTTTGCCATATTATTGAATTTTTCTTGAAGAGACAGCATTTTATTTAATATATTTGTTTTCTCAGTGTGTCTTTATACTTATTCTGTTCTTTACATTTCTTTTGTTTTCAAGCTGTTTGAGTTAGGAATATACCTTATGTATGTCATTCTTTCATTTTTATTGACAAAATAAGTTAGAAAAATATTCCTCTGATCACTGCTTTAAGCTGTAACCAATAGATTCTAAAATATGGTTTTCTTTATTGCTTTCATTTATAAATTCTGAAAATTCACCTTTTATTTCCTTTTATTTACATTTAATAGAGAACTTTTAAATTTTCAAGTTAAAGGACTTTGTTTTTTGGTTTTGTTATTAACTTCTAGTTATTGGAGTATGATATGAAAATGCTATTTTTACTTTTCCTGTTATACAGAATTTACTGTGGTCAATTTTTATAAATCCTCCATGTCCTCATAAGACATTTGATGCACATTTATATAATATTTACCTTACTGGTGATCTTGTTCTTACCTTCTATATATTTGCCCATTTTTATCTACTTGAACTGTGTTAAACCAAGAATATTATCTTAAAATCTACTTACTATTGCTTTATTCTAGTCTTTTTTTTTTTTTTTTTGCATTATGAAGTTTTTGCTGTCTGTTTGGTGCAAAGATATCCATACACTTTGATCATCAGTGTGATTTTTAGCCCTTACTTTATACAGTTTCCTTCTCTTTCTCATTTGTTACTTTCAGCCTGATTTCTCTTTTGTCTGATATCAATATCACAACCCCTGCTTCCTTATTGTTTGCATTTACCTGCGACACCCTTGCCCATTACTTAATTTTTAGCCACCCTGTATCACTTTATTTTAGAGTTTAACTGAGTTTTGTGAGTCAATATAAAAATCCTTCTCTTTTAGGGACCGCTCCTACACTGTTGGTGGGAATGTAAATTGGTGCAGTCACTATGGAGATTTCTTAAAAAACTAAAAATAGAACTACCATATGATCTAGCAATCCCACTCCTGGGCACATATCCAGAGAAAAACCATACTTCGAAAAGATTCATACACCCCAATATGCACCCCAATGTTCACTGCAGCACTATTTATAATAGCCAAGACATGGAAACAACCTAAATGTCCAACAGTAGATGAATGGATAAAGAAGATGTGGTATATGTAATATATATATGTATTATATGTACACACACACACACACACACACACACACACACACAATGGAATACTACTCAGCCATAAAAAAGAATCAAATAATGCCATTTGCAGCAACATGGATGGACCTAGAGATTATCATACTAAGTGAAGTAAGTCAGACAGAGAAAGACAAATATCATGATATTACTTACATGTGGAATCTAAAAAATGATACAAATGAATTTATTTACAAAACAGAAACAGACTCACAGACTTAGAAAACAAACTTATGGTTACCCAAGGGGAATGTTGGTGGGGGGAGGAGGAATAAACTAGGAGGATGGGATTAACATATACACACTGCTATATATAAAACAGACAAACAAAAAAGAACCTACTGTGTACCACAGGGAACTCTACTCAATAATCTATAATAACCTATATGGGAAAAGACTCTGAAAAGGAATAGATACATGTATGTGTCTAACTAAATCACTTTGCTGTATACCTGAGACTAACACAACATTGTAAATCAACTATACTCCAATATAAAATAAAAATTCTAAAAATCCTTCTCTTTTAATAAGTGAGTTAAACCCATTTATATTTGTAGATATAATTCCTTTGTTTGGCCTATTTTATGCTGTATTTACTGTGTGCACTTTGTTATATTTACTGTTTTTAATTTACTTTTTTTGGTTTTTTTTTTGTTTTTAATTCTGCTTTTTATTGTTCTTTCTCATTTAGTAAAGTTTGTATTACTGCTCTAGTAGTTATCTTTATACTTGTACATTTTATAATGCCTAAGGTCCTCTCTTTTCCTAATTAGGCATCTAATGCTAGGGTTAACTAACTTTAGGTAATATCCTTTTACTAGTATTTACTATGTAGTAATCAATAAGTCCATTATACACTTCCCTTTATCCTTTTATTTACCTCAAAAATTTTACTTGTATGTTTCTACTTATCTTACTATAGCACTGACATACTGGCCTTAATACTTGTCCTCACCTTAGTTTTATTTTTAGATCTCCACTTAAATAAGCTGAATGATTACCACCAGTTCTTTTTGCTCAAGTTCCCCAGTCATGTCCTAGTTAAATGGAGCTCTTTGTCTCTAGATGCCTCAAAAAGGGCTCAGGGAGTAGAGTATTCCCTGATTTTTTACATGGTTATAACATTTTATATAGCCTTGATACATTAAGGACACCATGACTGGACATAATCCCTGACTCAATCTTTTAAGTCATTAAAAATATTTCACCAGTGTTACCTGCAAGAACTGTGAAGGGTTTGAGATTTTACTTACTAGGAAATGAATAAGCTAGACAGCTACCATTCATGGCTGCCTGAAGAAGACATAAGACTCCTGGGCCAGAGACAAAGGACTTTTATTACTCATGGCACAGCAAGAAACATAAGCATCAGCATATTTGTATCACTTCCTTTTGTCCCAAGTCCTACAGTGATGATGCAGAAAGGCCCTGAGAAATGCCTGAATACAGAGTGGATTGCGTATTATATTATATTGTATTATACTGTACGTTGTATTATATTGTGTGTTGTATTATAGGAGAGGAATCTTGAGCTTGGGGAACCTGTATCTTCTACAATGGATGGTAAGTATGCCTGCCCTTTGCTCCAGAGGGAGACACTCTATCTTCCAAGGCTGTTCACTATAAAAAATCCTGGAGAACATAGTCTTGAAAAACGACAGGCAGTGCCTCTGCTTTCAAGACATGCAGACACACAAGAGATCCATAGAGGATTATCTCCCAGTATTACATTGATTTGTATATTGTCAATCAAATTTTGTTGGTATACAGAATCCTCAGAGATTTTTACTGATGTCATGTTTCCTACTGAGTCATGGGTATAAGGCTATGATTCTGTAACATAGTTTAAATAAGCTATTTTGGAAAAAGCTCATATGAGTGACAAATCTCCTTCCCACTTTAACTGTTAAAGACATTTTTCTTGGTTTCCCTTCTCTCTTGACCCTGCACAACACGGGGTTGTGTATGTCATGACAAACAGTAGGAGTGTCATCATGAGAGTTGAAGGGGTCACCTAGAATCTGAATCATAGCTTCCTCTTCTAAGTATTCACTGAATGGCAAGGACATATCTCAGAACAATTAATTCAGAAACTCTGGGTCTGGGATCCGGATAGCAGGACATTTTAAAGCTCCCTAGGGATTCCAAAGTGCAACCAAGTGGAGTCTGAGCCCTGGTTTCAACCCACAGATAAAAACTTAACTACCTATGAATAAAACCTCAGGCTCATAGGAGTTAGTATTTATTTTAGAAGTTTTTAGGCCTTTTTTCCCCCTCCTCTGTAAAGTACAGACATTGAATACTTGTCTCCAAATGTGTAACAAGAACTTGAGAACAGAAGAATAATTATTTTCTTACTTAATATACTTTCATATATTACAGGCAAATTCTTTAGTAGTTTAGCTAATAACAGATATAACAGTAATTAAATTTTCAAACCAAAGTTTTCACGTAGGTGCAAAGAGAGATGTTTTAAACTTCAAAATGAATACGATTTGCCCTGGAAGTCAGAGCTATTGCAAAGCACTTAAAATTATTTTAGATAGCTAGTCTATCCAATCACTGGAATGGCTAAACATTCCTCACCCTGTAATCTGGAAAAAAGTGGGTACTTAAAGATATGGAATTCAGTCTTTAGCTTTTAGCTTTAGGTGAAGAGTTACATTGTTCCCTTTTTTAAAGTGTTTCTTAACAGGATGCTGGCCAACTCACTTTGGCAGAGATACATGCAGCTAAAATTGCTTCCGTCTTGCTAATACTATATATTCAGCATTTTCCTGATAGGCATACTCTTGGAAGTAACCTCAGACATACACTGAATTACTCTGTGAATAAAATATTTAGTCTCCTCAGAGCCCTCAAACACAGCCTTGACTTACCAAGTTCAAAACTGCTGACTCTCCACAGTTCATGCCAGTGGGCTTCCCATACAACCTTACCATTTAATGGTATGTAAAGCACTTAGCTAATCCTAGAAGACTATAATACACTGCCATGCAATGTATAAAGTGTCTGTTAGGAAGGATAAGTGAAAATGCTGTAAAACACACTGAGGAAGTATATCCAGACAATCAAATTCCACTGTAAGGATATCAGCAAAGACTTAGAATGCTTACAAAATAAAATGCGTGAGTCCCATGTGAGGACTGGGTATATTTAAGACCTGTACCAAGGCTATCAAATTTAGATGATGGCAAGAATAAATGTTATCTTGAATTACATTTATATGCCATTTTTTCCAGAAGAATTCAAAACATTTTAAACATCATCAAAATCTGTAAAAACTGAAATGGTCCATTGTTACTAACCTCATGCTTTAGAGAAATTATTGGAGGTTAACTGATAGTCTGAATGGACTACTACCTGGATTCAGTCAAGCATTACACACAATGATGCCAGATGATTCGGCAAAGGCAGCTAAAGTAAATGTATATTAAAAACAAGGAATATATAGAGTATGCATATTTGTTAGCAAAAACCTGCAAGCTTATTACCAAATACCTAAGAAAATGTGGTTGAAAGAGTTAATAGTTTGGAAAATTATTAGTTAAATAAATATCCTTTCTCTACGTCCTCTTATTTGCCGTTGGATTAAGAGAGGCCATCAGAGAGCTGCTCAAAGAAATGCTGTTACAGAGCAATACTTCACTTTATATCATTTTACTGGCAATGCAAATACTGTTGAAGACTATATCTCTACCACATAGTGTTCATACTGTATAAAAATCCTCTCTAAAACCAATCATTTTCCTAATGGATTACACTTTTCATTTTAAAAACAACTGTCAAGGATAATTTTTCTTCTGCATCAACTACTGAGAGGTACAGAGTCTATGACCAATCTTTACCACATTTACACAGCTTATCTCTGGATCCATGTTAGAGCTACTAACCTTTTTCTCATTTGTCTTGGTTGACCATAGTCATTTTTTTCTAAGTTTAAAAATAATACAAAATCAATGTAAAACTTGGAAAGTGCAAAAAGGAAAATGCATAAAACTCATGTCTATGTTTTTAAATTTGAAGTCTAGAAAACTTACAAAGATATGTAGTTTCAAAAAAGCAGTGTATATTTTCATTTTATGGATGCAAGTTCATTTCATTTCTATAAAGGTTTTTTTGGTTTGTTTGTTTGATTGGTTGGTTTGTTCTGTAATTGCTTAAATAGTTGTCTATTCCATTATTTGTCTCCCCCTTGGGTTTCCACTTACACATCTATTGAATCTTGTTTGCCTCTATTCCAATTCTATCATTTTGTCTCTAGCCCCTTTTAACTCATTTTTATTTTGTTTGTTTTTTTCTCATTCCTCTTACTATGTTTTCAATGTTATCTATTTTTCCTTGTGCTTATTCTGATTTGGTCTTCACTTCCCTGACATTCCAAATTTTTATTTTTCTTCTTACTTAAGTCCATCGGTTCATCTCTCTTATCATTTCTGTACATCCTACAATCTCTTCCCTTAACGCTCATAGTTCTACATTGTGCTTTTATTTTACACAGAAAAAATTAACTTTGTGTCACTGATCTAAAATACTGACTTTATTTTATAATAAATAAGAATATTTAGTATGTTTATACCCTTTATTTTTCCATTGATCACTATGTTGATTTTGGTAGAAGTTGTAGAATCACATACAAACTTTGAAAATAAATGTAAGGTAAGAAAATACCTTCAAGATTTTGTTTAGAATTTCATGAACTGTATAAAAATATATATAAAAATAACTGATGTCCATGAAACATTGAGTCATCTCATGTAAGACAGAATGTTTTCTTGTCTACTTGTTTATTATTTGACCATCACACAACATTATCACTAGAAAGTAAACTCCTTGAGGGCAATAAACAAATGCCTAGAATAATGCTTTCACATTATAAACACAATAAATATTTTATGAATGGATGAATAATTAATCATCAAGTTTTGGTTTTAGAAATATCACATTTGCAATATTGGAAACAGGAGGAAACACTAGTCAATGACACTAATGGCTGTTGAAGTAATCAAAACAAGAGTAGATAATTTAAGATACTTTAAGGTAATAGCAGTAGGATTCAAAGAAGTTAACGATTTTAGGAGACATGTAGGAAGTAGAGTCAATAAAATTTGTGCATTGAGGCATTCTTTTTACAACTTTTAAGGCAGGCAGAAATCAGGAGCCAAAAATTCCTTACCTCTCTACTCCCTAGAACACAAACCAAGGGCAACGAGTATTTAATTCCAGGTCTGAAAACATGGGGCTCATCTTTGAAGAAACGGAACTAACTGCCTAGATAAAACTAGGTTAGACTGGTCCTCAGCATATAGAAACAAAGGTCTTTTTGGTCACTTGGGGGTTTCCCAGATTAATAGCTGACTGTATTTTTACTCACCCACAAAAGAAGCCTGGCAGTTGACCTAATAACCACTTCCCACATGAAATAACAAATAAATGCCTTTATTCTAAAATACAAATCAACTGTGTATAATCACAGGATAAATGAAGAAAAATAGCATCATGAAAGAGATAGACCATGATAAATAGACAATTTTTAAACTCACACTAGAGGAAACGAGAATAAATCAAGCAACAGAAAACCACTTTAAACACCTAAGAGTATATAGGATTATAGAGAAAAATAGTACTGACCTGGATAACAAAATTTCAGAACTTTCTCAGACCACTGAGCAAAAAGAGAAAATAAATATGAGACACATTTTTATGAGATCAATCCAGGAGATCTAATAGGAGTGCTATTTAAAAAAATAAAAAATAAAGAGAGAGAGAGAGAGAGAAATAGAGGTATAAATAATCAGGGGAAAAGAAGGGATTTTCTTAGAGGTGAAGAGTAGTATGAAGTTTTTGATTAAAAACTACTGAAGCTGATTGGATTAAAAAACCAGACACTTAAAAATGCTGCCTACAAGAGATTCAATTCATAGCTAAAGACACACACACACAAGCTTAAATTGAAAGGATAGAAAAAGATACTTCATGCAAATGAAAACAACAAGAAAGTTGGGGTAGCATTACTCCTTTCAGACAAAGTAGACTTTAAAACAAAGGCTACAAGAAAAGCAAGGAAGGGCATGATATGATAAGGGGATCAATACAAGAAGAGGATTTTACACTCATTAACATATATGCACCCAATAAAGGAGCACCTAAACATATAAAGCAAATGCTAACAGATATAAAAAGAGAAATTTACAAGAATACCATAATAGTAGGGGATTTTAACACCCCATTTATATCAGTGGACAGATAATCCAGACAGAAAATCATAAGGAAATAGTGGTCTTAAATGATACACCAGACCAGTTGGACTTAATAGATATTTACAGGACGTTACAGCCTAAAAACAGCAGAAAACACATTCTTTTCAAGTGTACATGACATGTTCTCCAGGATAGATCACATGCTGGGCCACAAAACAAGTCTCAACAAATTTAAGAGGATAGAAATTATATCAAGCATTTTTTCCAACCACAGTGATATGAAACTAGATATCAATTTCAGAAAGAAAAATGGGAAAAGAACAAACACGGATACTGAACAGTATGCTACTAAAAATCAAATGGAACAATGAAGAAATCAAATACGAAATCAGAAAAAACCTTGAGACAAATGAAGATGGAAACACAATGCTCCCAAATCTATGAGATGCAGCAAAAGCAGTTGTAAGAGGGAGGTTTATAGTGATACAAGTCTTCCTCAACAAAAATCTCAAATAAACAACTTAACTTACCACCTAAAGGAATTAGAAAAAGAAGAACAAGGAAAGCCAAAGCCAGTAAAAGGAAGGAAATATTAAAGAACAAGAAATAACTAAAATAGAGATTTAAAAAAAAATAGAGAAGATCAATGAAATCCAGAACTGGTTTTTGAAAAGATAAACAAAACTGACAAACCTTTAGCCAGGCTCACTAAGAAGTAAATAGAGAGGACCTAAATAAACAAAGTAAGAAATGAAAGAGGAGCCATACCAACTAATACCACAGAGATACAAAAAATCATAAGAGAATACTACAGACAGTTATATACCAACAAACTGGACAACCTAGACAAAATAGACAAATTTCTAGAAACATACAAACTGCCAAAACTGAATCAAGAAGAAACAGACAATTTGAATAGACCAATCACTAGCAGTGAAATTGAATTTGTTAAAAGAAATTTTTAAAAAACTCCCAGCAAGCAAAATCCAAGACAGTTTGGCTTCACAGGGGAATTCTACCAAGCATATAAAGAAGAACTATCCTTTTCAAACTATTCCAAAAAATTAAATTTGATGGAACACTCCCAAATTCATTCTATGAGGCCACCATTACCCTGATACCAAAACCAGACAGACACTACTAAAAAAGAAAATTATAGGCAATATCTTTGATGACTATAGATACAAAAATCTTCAACCAATATTAGCAAACCAAATTCAACAATATATAAAAAAGGCTCATATACACAATGCTCAATTTGGATTTCTTCCAGGGACACAAGGATGGTCCAATCTCCTAAATCAATCAATGTGATAAACTACATTAACAAAGAGAAGGATAAAAATCACAGGATTATCTCAACAGATGCAGAAAAAGCATTTGACAAAATTCAACACCTACTCATGATAAAACTCTCATCAAAGTGTGTATAGAGAGAATATATCTCAACATAATAAAGTCCATTTATGACAAACCCAGAGCTAATATCATCCTTAATGGTGAAAAGCTGAAAGCCTTTTTTCTAAATTCAGGAACAAGACAAGGGTGCCCACTCTCACTGCTTCTATTTAACATAGTATTGGAAGTCCTAGCCAAAGAAATCAGACATGAAAAAATAAAAATAAAGGGCATCCAAATTGGAAGGGAAGAAGTAAAACTGTCACTATTTTCAAATGATATGATACTTTATATAGAAAACCCTAAGTCTCCACTGCAAAACTATTAGAATAAATGAACTCAGCAAAGTTTCAGGATACAAGATTAATATACAGAAATCTGTTTCATTTCTTAACATTAATAATGAACTATCAGAAAGAGAAAGTAAAAAAAAAAATTCCATTTAGAATTGCATCAAAAAGAATAAAATACCTAAGAGTAAACTTAACCAGTGAGGTGAAAGACCTACACTCTGAAAACTATAAAACATTGATAAAGGAAGTTGAAGATGATACAAAAAAATGGAAAGATATTCCATGCTTTTGGATTGAAAGGATTAATACTGTTAAAATGGCCATACTACCCAAAGCAATCTACAGATTTAATGTAATCCCTATCAAAATACCCAGGACATTTTTCACAGGGTGAGAACATAAATATGGAACCACAAAAGAACCCAAATTGTCAAAGCAATCTTGAGAAAAAAGAACAAAGCTGGAGGTATACCCTGCTCAGACTTCAGACTATACTACAAAGCTATAGTTATTAAAATAGCATGGTCTTGGCACAAAAACAGACACAGATCAATGAAATAGAATAGAGAGCCCTGAAATAAACCTCCGCATCTACAATCAATTAATCTATGACAAAGGAGGCAACCATATACAATGGAGAAAGAGTCTCTTCAACAAGTGGTGCTGGGAAAACTGGAAAGCTATATGTAAAAGAATGAGATTAGAACATTTCCTTACACGATTTACAAAAATAAACTCAAAATGGATTAAAGACCTAAATATAAGAATGGTATTCATGAAACTCCTAGAAGAGAACACTCTTAGATGCAAATTGTAGCAGTATTTTTTTGGATCTGTGTCCTAGGCAAAAGAAAGAAAAGCAAAAATGAAAAAAAAAAAAAAAAGGAATCTAATTCAACTTAAAAGCTTTTGCAAAGGAAACCACAGACAAAACAAAAACAAAACATATGGAATGGGAGAAATAATTTACAAATTTTATGACCAGTAAGTGGTTAATATCCAAAATATACAAACAGCTCATAAGGCTAGATACCAAAAAAAAAAAAAACCAATCAAAAAGTGGGCAGAAGACCTGAATAGACATTTTTCCAAAGAAGACACACAGATGGCTAACAGGCACATGAAAATATGCTCAACACCACTAATTATCAAAGAAATGCAGATGAAAACAGTGAGATATCACCTCACAACAGTCAGAATGGCTAACATCAAAAAGTCTACCAATAACAAATGTAGGCAAGGCTGTGGAGAAAAGGGAACCATTGTTCATTGTTGGTGAGAATATAAATCAGTGCAATTCCACTCCCCGGTACATATCCAGAAAAAACAAACACACCAATCTGAAAAGATACATGCATCCCAATGTTTATAACAGCACTATTTACAACAGCCAAGGTAGGGAAGCAACCCAAGTGTCCATCAACAGGCAAATGGATAAAGATTTGGGCTACGTTTGTGTGTATATATGTGTGTACACACACACACACACACACACACACACACACACAGTGGAATATTACTTAGCCATGAAAAAGAATGAAATTCTGCCACTTGCAGCAAAGTGGATCAACCTAGAGAATACTATACTTAGTGCAGTAAGTCAGATAAAGACAGGTACTGTATGATATCACTTATTTGTGGAATCTGAAAAATAATACAAATGAACATACACAGCAAAACAGAAATGGACTCACAGATATAAGAGAAAAACTAGTGGTTACCAGTGGGGAGATGGGAGTGGGAGGGGCACTTTAGGGGTATGGGATTAAGAGATACAAACAACTGTGTATAAAATAGATAAGCAACAAGGATATATTGTATAACATGGGGAATTACAGCCATTACCTTGTGATAACTTTTAATGGAGTACAAACTGCAAAAATACTGAATCATTATGCCTTACATCAGAAACTATTACTGTAAATCAACTATACTTCAATAAATGAAAGAACTCAGAAAATAAATAAATAATAAAGGAATTAAAAACTATTACCTAGTACTGAGTAGAATAAATGAAGAATGAATCCAACTAGACACTTTATCATGAAATGTAAGGATAGTCAGGATAAGAAGATAGTAAAACTTCTGGAGAAAGGAAAGGGAACAGAGAGATGATTTACAAAGGATTAAAAATGAGAATAGCACAACCTTCTTTTCAACTTTATTGGACATTATAGGATGGTGAAATAGTATCAGAATTTTGAGGAAAAATTATTTTGGTCATATAATTATATATTCTATATTTAGGCAAACTATGAATCTAGTATAAAGAGAAAATGAAGATATTTTTGGACATCAAAAGAATCAAAAAAGTTTACCTCTCAGGTGTTCTTTCTTTTATTATTCAAGTAAGTACCCTAACAAAAGAAAAACAGAGGAAAAAAAGACATGAGATACCAGGAAAAAAAAAAAGTGCAAATGTAATAGTACATTAAAAAAATATATCAGATTACAGTTGTACAGCCAATCTAAAAAGCAATTAGAATGGTAGAGGTCGTTTCCAAGAAGAATGTCATCAAGAAAAATAGAATAAACAGAATCATTCCATCAAATGAAAATTTTGATTAACTATTTATTGCATAAAATATATGTTAGGACGCCACAAGTGCTACAACTCTTTTTTTTGTAGCCTAACTGATCAAACCATAAAATGAAGTATTTGAAATTCGTCATCTTTTCATACTACTTTCTAAAACAAGACCAGAACATCTTCCTTCTACAATCCAGTCAGGTCCAGAAAATGTCTGAGTTGTTTTCACATTCTGTATCTCTATCTATCCTGATCCCCTGTTTCTAATACTATTTTCTCTCTATCTAGGAGAAGAAGAAAGTATATCCCAGTTCCAGTTTCAATTTCAGTCCTCTACCGTACAGAGCTCAGGAGTCATACAGACACCACCATGGAATCTATGAGAGGTGGACAGTCTTGAGGTGGTACTTTGTTTCCCCAAATCTGGAGGGCACCAAGCTGCTTTAAGTTCGATGGATAACCATCCCTTAGGATCTAATCTATGTGGTTCCAAATGGCTAATTCTACTCCCATCTGCTTACCAGGCAACAGGATAAATGAAGAGACATCGAGTGAAGAAAGGACATAACCTTACTATTTTTAAAGTAATGTCCTAGAAACCACTAAAGAACACTTCTGCTTATACCTCATTAATAAAGATTTAGTCACATGCTCACACCTAGATGTAAAGGAGGCTGGGAAAGAGTCCTTTTTCTGGGCAATTATGTACCTACCTAAAAATTGAGGTTCCTACTGCCTTAGAATAGAAGGAGTATGAATACTGCAGAACAAACTACCACTCTTGCCCCAAAATGGATTTGGGTTACATTTCTAAACCTTTAATTTGTTAAGGGAAATAAATAGGCTATGAGAATGGCAAAAAAATAAAAAAGGAAAGAAAGAAAAAGGAAAAAAATATATGTAACAATGAATTTCAAGACGAGGGTCTTAAAAGGAACAATGTTCTATCCAATGGGATATATTCAGTATATGAATACAACCATTCAGATAATAGAGCCATGGATGTTGAACATAATTAGAATAACTTAGAAGTTTGTAAAATGTCATAAACTGTGTTAGAATAAACTTGACACTAAAATTATAATTCAACACTTCCCTGAACCCTGTAAGAGAGACAGTAGAACTCAATAAGGCTGTATCTTTTTAAGAACCCAACAGAGTTAATGTGGATAAGGACTACATGATATAGTCTTGTTGAGTCTGGAAAATGTTTGCCCACTTCTTCCATCAGAAACCTAAGGTATACAAGGTAGAAAAGACAGTCTCTTCAATAAGTGGTGCTGGGAAAACTGGACAGCTACATGTAAAAGAATAAAATTAGAACCCTCCCTAAGACCATACACAAAAGTAAACTCAAAATGGATTAAAGGCCTAAATGTAAGGCCAGACACTATAAAACTCTTGGAGGAAAACACAGGAAGAACACTTTTTGACATAAATTACAGCAAGATCTTTTTTGATCCACTTCCTAGAGTAATGGAAATAAAAACACAAATAAACAAATGGGACCTGATGAAACTTAAAAGCTTTTGCCAAGCAAAGGAAACAATAAACAGGATGAAAAGACAACCCTCAGAATGGGAGAAAATATTTGCAAGTGAATCAATTGGACAAAGGATTAATCTCCAAAATATATAAACAGCACATGCAGCTCAATATTAA
Organism: Balaenoptera musculus; assembly: GCF_009873245.2. Classification (NCBI taxonomy): domain Eukaryota; kingdom Metazoa; phylum Chordata; class Mammalia; order Artiodactyla; family Balaenopteridae; genus Balaenoptera; species Balaenoptera musculus. The sequence goes on from NC_045793.1 coordinate 54,851,034, forward strand.
AAAAACAAACAACCCAATCAAAAAATGCGCAGAAGACCTAAATAGACATTTCTCCAAAGAAGACATGCAGGTGGCCAAGAGGCACATGAAAAGCTGCTCAACATCACTAATTTTTAGAGAAATGCATATCAAAACTACAATGAGGTATCACCTCACACCAGTTAGAATGGGCATCATCAGAAAATCTACAAACAACAAATGCTGGAGAGGGTGTGGAGAAAAGGGAACCCTCTTGCACTGTTGGTGGGAATGTAAATTGATACAGCCACTATGGAGAACAGTATGGAGGTTCCTTAAAAAACTAAAAATAGAATTACCATATGACCCAGCAATCCCACTACTGGGCATATACCCAGAGAAAACCATAATTCAAAAAGACACATGCACCCCAATGCATGCAGCACTATTTGCAATAGCCAGGTCATGAAAGCAACCTAAACGCTCATTGACAGAGGAATGGATAAAGAAGATGTGGTACATATATACAATGGAATATTACTCAGCCATAGAAAGGAATGAAATTGGATCATTTGTAGAGACGTGGATGGACCTAGAGACTGTCATACAGAGTGAAGTAAGTCAGAAAGAGAAAGACAAATATCATATATTAACACATATATGTGGAATCTAGAAAAATGGTACAGATGAACCGGTTTGCAAGGCAGAAACAGAGACACAGATATAGAGAACAAACGTATGGACACCAAGGGGGGAAAGCGGGGAGGGGGGTGGTGTGATGAACTGGGATATTTGGATTGACATGTATACACTGATGTGTATAAAATGGATGACTAATAAGAACCTGCTGTATAAAAACATAAATAAAATAAACAAACAAAAAAGCAATCTAAGTATGATGGGGGACTAATGCAGGACCGGAGCAGGAAAGGATTTGCAAAGTGTAAAACAAAGATGGAGGTCGATCCTGCAGCCACCACCAGGCTTTTGGATTACTTCTCCCTGGACCGCAACACAGTTAAAAAATACACTAGGAATTTGAGAAGATAGGGCACAATTCCTAGATATCATTCTTGTGGCTGACAGTTCTGAAAGAGTACTATCAAAGCAATTACGCTGCCAGCATGGGGTAGCGAGAGCCATTTTCAAATCCATTTGCACTCGCCTTCCTCTCCTCAGGGATGCTCAGAGGGCAGAAATGATTTCTTCCGCTCTTATTTTCAGAGTTTTCTATATGATGATGAGTAAGGGCTCATCCCTCCCAAGCTTAGTTATCATCCCATTTATACAACTGGAAAATTGTGGACAGCAGGAATATTAAAAATCCGATCTGCATTTACTATCTAATTTCCTATGAATAATCTTTCAGATTTGGCTGAAAAGTCGAGCACAACGAGCATCACATCTGGTGGATGCAGTACATCGACTTACCAACCCTCTCAGCGTGCAGGCTTTACTGCCAAACACCAGAGCCCTGCAGCAGGAGCAAGGGAAAGAACTACGTTCCATTGTTTTATCAACTCATTGTGCAGGAAAAATGACAATTAGGCCGGCTGTGTTCTCAGCATCTCTGATGGCACCGGGCTGGTGATTCAAAGATAATGGCACCTTGGAAGTGGATATTTATGGTGATGCAAAGATGATAATTTTTAAAAGAAAGTTACATTATGCTACTAGATCATTTTTTATATTTGGATAATGGTATATTTCATCCCTTCCACTCTAATTTGGAAGTCAATGCAGTGTAAATAACTGTACAGTATTTGCTTACTGTTTTCATCGAGCCCACAGAAGCAAAGATGATTAGAGTCAATTTTGTCATTTTTGAGTTAACGAGGTACGGGGGAATTTTAGTGTTTCTGATAAGTGTCAAACAAACAAAGAATATCAAATATGAACATATCTGTTTGAATTCGCTACTTTCTGTGTATTGTACAAAAGTTTAAGACATACCCAATATAGTCTACAAGACAAACTGTAGAGAGGCAACCTGGCTAAATCCAACAGGGGTATATTTTGAAGTACTCAGTGTCACCTGACTGCATTATAAGGTTGTCTCTCCCTCTCTAAGTTATAAAATTTGTCTCAGTGGTTAAATTTGTTTTCATGTCTTGGTATATTATATTAACGTAAACTAGAAATATGCAAATGTTCTATTCAAGTAATATTTTCAAAGGCTACTTAAAGGGGCCTTGCCATCGACCCACTTGAAAGATGGGAATAGGAAGAGATTATTTCTTCACACTTAAAAAATACAATCAACTGTTGAACATAGGAATGGTATCATATGCCCCTAAAGACAATACAAAGAGAATGAAAAAACATCATTTCTAGGAAACTTTGTGTTGATCTCATGAGGCCAGTTCAAAATGTACTAAATGTCATCATGGCACAGAAAGTCTTTTGCTAAAATTGTTTTGGGCAATTATATATTACTTTTCAAAGCTGTTATGAAATTCCTTCTCTATTAACCCAGGGACAATTATAATATTATTTGACCATAGGAATGATATGACATAAATGTTGACTGGATTTCCTGACAGAAGCAATACTGCTTTATCATTTTTGTATTAACTTCTGGCTATAGGAGCCATTTGCTGCACTGTTACTTCTATTTGCCAATTATCTGATATTGAACTAGTTTAGATTTTAATTTATTTGAGAATGCTTTCTATTTGTAAAGCAAACCAAACAGAATATCTTGCAATTATAGCATTCTTCTTAAAAAGGACAGAATAATTATTTTATTATGTGAAATAGTATTCTTTAGATCAAAGATATCAGAAAGTTCAAAAACACTATGTGTTCCAACCACAGTAGAGATTTTATTGACCACCAATACTAAAAGAATAAAATCTGTCAGCGTGTCTACTAATTAAGGCTCTAAAAAAGCAAACCTGATGTTCTTCAAGATGATTTTGGGGCCTATGGTATCACACTGCATGATTTTTAAATGGAGAAGATAAAATGTATAGGCAACAGGGCTACTGAAAAAGTCAGAACTCTATTCTGTGTCTGCCAGTACCCCTTCCAGGCCCCAGAAAGTGAGTGTTCCATAAGGTACCCACTGGAGATAGGTATCTAAAATAAGCTTGAGAATGAAATTATTTTGAGATTTATTAATTGCCATAATAAAAGGGGCCAGATAACTCAATAGAAACAATTCTTTCAACTGCGGAGATCTGTATTTATATCCTGGTCGAGTGAAAATAAACTTGATGACTGGCTTCTCTTTCCTATAACAATCTCCTTACTGCCTCTACCTCTGCTTTGAAAAGGCCAAGGTCTGAGATAGTATTATGCAACAGCCTAACATATAAAACATTTACAGAGGAAGAATGAGAATCATTATATTAATAACATTAATCTTCCAAAAAACAAAAGTCCAGGACCAGATGGCTTCACAAGCGAATTCTATCAAGCATTTAAAGAGCTAACACCTATCCTTCTCAAACTCTTCTAAAAAATTGTAGACGGAGGAATATTCTCAAGCTCATTCTATGAGGCCACCATCACCCTGATACCAAAATCAGACAAAGATATCACAAAAAAAGAAAATTACAGACCAATATCACTGATGAACATAGACGCAAAAAACCTCAAAATACTAGCAAACAGAATCCAACAGCACATTAAAAGGATCATACACCATGATCAAGTGTGATTTACCCCACTTCAATTTGTATGTACTGAAGGATTCTTCAATATACACAAATCAATCAATGTGATAAACCATATTAACAAATTGAAGGATAAAACCATATGATCATCTCAATAGATGCAGAAAAAGCTTTTGACAAAATGCAACACACATTTATGATAAAAACTCTCCAGAAAGTGGGCATATGCCTCAACATAATAAAGGGCATATACGACAAACCCACAGCAAACATCATTCTCAATGGTGAAAAACTGAAAGCATTTCCTCTAAGATCAGGAATAAGACAAGGATGTCCACTCTCGCCACTATCATTCAACATAGTTTTGGAAGTCCTAGCCACACAATCTGAGAAGAAAAAGAAATAAAAGGAATCCAAATCGAAAAAGAAGAAGTAAAACTGTCACTGTTTGCAGATTACAAGACAAAATCCTAAAGATGCCACCAGAAATCTACTAGAGCTAATCAATGAATTTAGTAAAGTTACAGGATAGAAAATTAATACACAGAAATCTCTTGCATTCTTATACACTACCAATGAAAGATCAGAAAGAGAAATTAAGGAAACAATCCCACTTACCATTGCAACAAAAACAATAAAGATAATAATAAAGCATAGAAAACTGAAGCACTTTTCTCCCCCCCTCCGCTTACCTTCAATGTTATTCAATTCCATTAAATAAACAATTATTCAACACCTTTCGGCACAACTACTTTTGTAAAGAACTGAGAGATAAAAAGACAAACATGTATAAACAAAAGAGTAATATAATTCATCATAAGGAAAGAGTCAAATTTGAAGAGGATGGTCTGAGATGTCACACAGTTCCCATTCCTAGAGGCTTACCCAACACTTAGTAGGGCTGCATTAATAAAACTGGAGCACTGGATGGGTGACTGAATTTGCAACGAAGTAAACTCTTCTCAGTGTGGAGCAGGGGCCACTAAAATCTATTTCAATCCATGGGAGTCTCTCAGATATACAAAACATAATCCACCTGAGACAAATAGTGTCCCAATTAAATACACCATCAGTAGTTCACTTGGCTGAGCTACACAGTCAAGAAGGGGGCTGTTTAAAAACAAAAATTCTCAGGCTCCACCTCAGCTCTTTTGAATCAGCATTTTTTAGTACGAGGCCCATAGAGCGCATACTGTGTTAAGGAGAACCACTTTACTAGATACCTACGGATCCTGTAGCATCTTCTAGAAAAGGCCTTCTAGGCTGACCTAGACCAGGTGAGCTGGCTTACCTACCCCAGCAATAAGAGTGGGGCAATTTGCATCATTTCTGGGAACAAGGGTCATGGTTTACTTGGACATCTACTATACAATTCCAACATGTCAGCTCACAGCCACTAGCCTACACCCTACTGGGTCACTTACAACAATATTGCTCCTTGGCCAATCCTAAAGAAGTGGGCAATTTGAGGGACTTCCCTGGTGGCACAGTGGTTAAGAATCTACCTGCCAATGCAGGGGACACGGGTTCGAGCCCTGGTCAGGGAAGATCCCACATGCCGCAGAGCAACTAAGCCCGTGCACAGCAACTACTGAGCCTGTGCTCTAGAGCCCACGAGCCACAACTACTAAGCCCACGTGCCACAACTACTGAAGCCTGTGAGCCTAGAGTCCGTGCTCTGCAACAAGAGAAGCCACCGCAAAGAAAAGCCTGTGCACCACAATGACGAGTAGCCCCCGCTTGCCACAACTAGAGAAAGCCTGCGTGCAGCAACGGAGACCCAATGCAGCCAAATAAATAAATAAATAAATAAAATTTTTTTTTTAAACTGGATAATTTGAGGATTAAATGTGGGAATTCTGTGCCACACCTTCCAAAGCCCTACATGTTGCCAGATAAAGTTTAAGTGAATATGAGAAAATCCACAGTAAACTAAGTACACCCAAGTGAGCAAGAAAAAGCAGACCTCTTAGTAAAGCAGACCATGAGACATTAAATCCATAGATTTCTGCTTGTTCAATGAGAGAGGTCACATTGTACTCAGCTGTACTATTGAGGGTAAGCTGAACAAAGTAACTCACTTTGAGACACCTTAGGTAGATACAACACTTTGTATCACTGATAATAACTCCCACTAAAAGGTTATGGATAGTTGATTTGACCGATTTTCCCGGGAAAGAAACTTGTAACAAGAATATCCTTATCCTGAGAGTTTTAAAGAAAAGTCAAGGGAAGAACTAGGAGGGAGAGTGTTTTGAGATCTTCAAAGTGGTGAATACAGAACAAATCATTGCTTACTAAGCACTAGCCAAAGCCACAAACCCAGGGCCATCTACATGCTATCCCTTAGTTGTTTCACTATAAGTGGGCATTGGCTTACAGCTGAACTAGACCCCTGTAGGTGCCATGCTCAAGCCTCCACCTATGGCCCTGGATTACTCAATTTATTAAGCAATAAACTGGATAAAGGCAAAGAATGTATGTGTAAATTTTCAGGTGATACAAAATGGAAGAATACCAAAGATACTGGTGCACTTTCAGAACTCAAAAAGATCAGAATAGCTTGGAATACTGAGTCAAATATAAGATAAATGTAACTGGTTAAATGTAACCTGCATCTATAGGAAAAATATCACCACAACAGATCATACAGGTGTGGATTAGCAGCACCTAATTGATAAAAAGAAACATTTAAATCAACAATATGTCAATCCTAAGTCAAGACTTTGATGTGGGCAACCAAAAAACCCTAATGTGATCTCAAGACTAATAGTGTGGTATATCCTCCCTAGGTAATGACAGAAGAAAATTCTTGCAACTTTGGCTCTAATAAGTAACAGGCTGAAGGAAAGAGGAATACTATCCTAAAAATGCTTCCCTATCCCAGATCACGGTGTTCCTAGCAAATGATCTGTCTGCACTACTTCTCAGGGGCCACAGGAGCCTGGCCATCGGGGTGTGGTTGCCCCTGGTCCACCCAGGGCTAAGGAATCACTCCCTCAATGCATGTGTTACCCATTCATGGTACATGGATTGAGAAGCTCTGGCTTAGGAAATGTTGGGATTCATAGATGGAAACAAAGCTGTTATAAAAAGTACCGATCAAGGGGAATTTTCCCAGACCCAAATTATAGAAAAAAAATTTAGATGACTGATATGATTATAGAAACAAAGTCTGAATTGCCAGGGGGCAGGGAAGCTTAGTAGTTACAAGGGAGGGTTTAGCCATGAGAAGGCCTTCGTTCAAAACACAGTTCCATCACTTATAGCCATATAAATATGAGGAAGTCATCTGACTCCTCCGTGCTTTCTTTGGTTTCCTATTCTGTACAGTAGGGATGGTAATAGTACCAATCTCACGGAGTTGCTACAAAGACTGAATAACTTACTATGTGGTAATCCCTTAGAGGAATATTTAATAAACATTAGCTTTAATTATAATACATATGAATACAGTACAATTGAAATATATTTTATTTTGCAACAATCAAAAATTACAGAAAAGTTGCAAGAAAATAGAATTGTGATTTTTCCTGAACCATATGAGAATAAGCTGCCATCCTGATTTCCTATTCTACCCTAAGTACTTTAGTAAATTTTTTCATGTACTTTTAAATTCTTAAAGTTTTAAATATCTTTAGTATTATCTTGAAAATAAGGACATTCTCCTACATAACCACAAAACAACATTCAAAATCAGAAAATTAACAATGACATGCTGCTACCATCTAATCTTCAGACCTCAGTCAAGGGTCGGCATTCATCTCAATAATGTCTGTTATAGCAAAGCAACTAGTTCAGAATCACATGTGCATTTGTCTTCATTCTCTTTTAATCTGGAAGAGATTCTCCGTCTTTTCCTGACTTTCATGACCTTGACACTTTTCAACGTTACAGTTCAATTATTTTGTAAGAAGTTCCTCAATTTGGCTTGGTCTGACATTTTCTCACAATCAGATTCAGGTTTCAAATCTTTACAGGAGGAGTATCATAGAAGTGACACTGTATTTTCCATTGCATCCTCTAAGTTTGTACACATTTTGATTGGTCTTATTAGAGGTATTGGTAACTTTGATCATTTTATTAGGTGGTGTCTACCAGGTTTCTCCACTAAAAAGTTACTCTTTTTCCCCTTTACCAGTTAATAAATATTGGGGGAGGGGGGTATTACTGTGAAACTATGTAAGTATCCCATCCCTAATCACACTTTCAATATATTTGTTTATATATGTCAGTAAAAATGGGAAACGTGCAAAAGGCAACCTATTCAATATCAGCACTGTCTGGGCTTCTCTCCCTCTCTGTGAGCAAAGGTTGAAGAAAAACTGCTTCAACTTATCTCACACCTTCCCCTAAGTATGAACCTCAAATAAAAAGATAAACATATAAGCAAGTATCATCAATTTCAAATTTAAGAAAAATGAAGAAAATTTCTCTAAATAGACTGGGAATATCTATCAGAAACTTAAAAGTATGGTATGATGTTGGAAACATTCTCAATAAAGTTAAAAGTAGACTAGAATTTTACAACTTTCTGTAGATTCTAATCTACAGTTAAAAGATATTAAAGTTTAACAAGGAAGAGATGCAGAAGACAGGATTGACTGAGTGTTGGCAAAGGTATGGGGAACCGGAGGGGAGGAGACTAAAATCAGAGCATTTCAGCAGTATCTATGAAATCTGAAAAGGTTTTACCTTAAGTCTTAGAAAAAGTTTTAAACCAAGGCTGTAACTTTTAATATGCTCTTCCCTCTTGATAAAGAGACCATCATAATCTCAAAATTGAAAAGCGTGTGTAGAGCTACATTTTTATATTACTGAAAGTCAGCACGATATCAACAAGTGACTGGTGTAGTTATTACTGCCATTGTCTAAAAGACCTTTTAATGGGCTAGCAATATTTGAATTAAACAAAGATGTGATAATCCATAAATTATTACACATTTATTCCATAAAACTTATCTTTCTTGATTTTTTCAGTTAAGTCAATAACTAGACTATGCCATAATCCAGATTTTCAAAAATTTTTTGTTCTATTGATATTAATATCAAAGTAGATAGGCTTCTGAAGCTAGTGTAGTTCTTACATAGTTTTTATTTATTTTTAGTTGGAGCCACTTCTTACTGCTGAGGAGATATAAACTGAAATTATTAATAGAACTGATAAATCATATGTAGATTATAGATAATACATTATATATATGGTATCCAAACACTGCAATGAACTACATATGATAAATTATCATTGTTGCAGAATATACTATAAAACATTTTAATTTAGTTGTATAAATGACTACCACAGCATGATTTTTAACATCACTTAGATCAATATCTAGGCCCATAAACTGTTAAATTCTTTCTTCAAGGTTTTTAAATGCTAAGACATCATTTTTTAAAAATCAAAATATAGAAGCATGTTGCTCAATTTGTGAGCAACATTTTTGAGACTATATCTTGACAACAGAAATGGTCTCAGTAGAAATTAGTTTCAGGTTTATTTGCTCATAAATCTCCTTTATAGGTATATACATTTTTGTCATTTTTAATTCAAATGTTACTTTTGTATATATCAGTTATTAAAAGTTTTTTCTAAAATAAAAAAAATTCTAATCTATAAACGGTTGAAATATCCACACTTAGATGTTTGGTACACTTTTGCTAACATTTTTAATAATATGCAATAGTTCATAGTCAAATGACTGTGGGTAGTACAAGTTCAAAATAAGTTTTTCACCAAAGACCATTTGGCATTTATTTGGAGATATGTTGTTGTTTCACACAATTATTCTATTGCATTTCATTCACATCTTATCTCAATTAAATATAACTGTTTTTATCAGCATTCAATAGGATGATGACATTCTCACCATGCATCCAAGAGATTTAACGTCATATCTGTCATGTGATTCATGAAGACATTTAATGTTTGGGCACAAAGATCAGATATGATTTTTGACTTGTTCCTAGGAGAGTTGAGCCCACATTTCATGGGAATAAACTTATACTATGTTGCCAAATATGCCATAGAATATTTACTAATATTCTTACTTGTACACTTTTTTCCTTTACCAATAAACTTACTCTTCATCATGTGTTAATAGTTAATATTCAAAATCATTTTTGCAATTTTCCTCTCAAACTGAAAATGGTACTTTCTATAACAGATGTACAATCAATGAAAAAGTCATGGGGAGAGTTGCACTTTTTAAATTTTAATCTGTGAATTCAATATGAATACTTCTCTTTTTTTTAATTCTCATGATTGTAATCAACAATTAAAACTTCATTTAGTAGCACAGATATAAGCTGCAGGGATTTTATCTGACCTGCTCAAGTTGTAGGTTTGAATTTGGTGAGATTAATTTTCTTGGTCACTGTCATTATTTTATCAGTAATTACCTTCAATAAATCACAAATCCGTATTGTCCTATTAGCAAAATTTATGTATTTTGGGCTTAACAGCATAAAATGCTTACTTTATTGTTTCCAAGTTTTAACAAATTAATCACACTGCCTCTCTGAAGATTTTTCTTTTCTTTTCAGTTTTGTTTGTTTTCTAAACTCCACTTTCATTGTTTCCACCATTATCTTGACCTTATTTATTCTTTTGAAAGAATTAAAAATGAAATATAGCTGTATTTATAGAGTAAAAAAAATTTAGTATATTTTCCTCCCAAATATTTATAGTCAGAAATATAATAAATTCATTGAAAAATCATAAATTAAGATAAATGTAAAAACATCAAAATATAAATATCTACTTTTAAAGTTATTTTACTTTTAAAATATTTGAAATTAAATACTAAAATTAAAAAGTAAAGTTTAAATTGTAACTTAACTAATTTTTAAATCAAAATTAAGTAAAACCAACAATAAATTTGGTGTTATGAAAATTTAATTAAATCTCAATACTACTAGAAAACTAAAATGATTTTCAATTCTGTAATTTAACTTCCATATATTTGTCAATGTAAAAAATTAGTATCTTACTTCACCCATGATGCATTTGGATTTTTAATAGTAATGTGAATTGTTTAATCCTGTAAAATGTTCCCAGGCACCATGCAGCACATTTGTGAATGCTGTGCTACTTTACGGTACTTAGAATTGGAACAGGATGAATAGTAATAGCACAAAATATGCATTCTCAACTGTTTGAAATGATATTTTACTTTGCAAAAATCTATTGCATATGCTGGGAAGAACTGGACATGTTAATTAATTCCTTTTCTCTTAATTCAGCGATTTTTTGGACAAATCCTCCCCCATTCTGGAGCGGTGTCCACCTCTAACTTTAGTAGAGGAACTACCCATGGTGCTATATCCTTCAGATATATCACTTTTCGTTTGTGGACATAGGTGAAGAGCTGGAAAGGCATTTTCCTGGGGCCTGAATTGGGTTAGTCATGAAATGCATGTTTAGGGCTACAATTGTTATTTCTAGCCCAGAGTACCAGATCCAAAATGTCAAGTGTGTTTTAGTTCCTAAATAAATGTATCATTTGAGTTTGTAATATGTGAGGCCAAGGTCAGGAGCCGCTATTTTCCCTGGGTTAGGAAAGAAATTATAATTCAGTAGTATATCCATTGTAAGTAACAGTTTAAAAGCTCTATCTATATGTACTGACATGGAAAACTCATCAAGGCATTTTGCTAGGAAAAAATTTAGGTTCCAAAATATATGCACCATACTATTTATAGACATTTTAAATTAAAGTAACATGTTTCCATTTGTTTTGCATATACAGAAACAATAGAAGGATGGATGCATATATGAAACAGACAAAAATTATTTTAACCCTAGGGAGGGAAAAGAAAAGAATTTTAACCCTATCTACAATATTTAGCTTATCATAAAGAGAATGCAATAATTATTTACTGAAATAATCAGAATTTGAAAATTTCCCTTCAAAATGAAATGCGTTAGGAAAACTTTTGATTTACAAGTTTGACTATATGAATGTTAAATCATGCAAACGTGATTTAAATTTTTTAATTGAGGTACAAATGACATAAGATTATATTAGTCTCAGGTGTACAACATAATTACTCAATATTTGTATACAGTATGAAATGATCACCACAATAAATCTCGTTACCATCTGTTCCCATGTGTAGTTAGAAACGTGTTTTTCTTGTGACGAGGACTTTTAAGATCTACTCTCTTAGCAACTTTGAAATACGCAATACAGTGTTATTAACTATAGTCACCATGCTGTACGTTACAGCCCTGTGCTTATTTATTTCACAACTGGAAGTTTGTACCCTTTGACCCCCTTCAACCACTGCACCCTCCCCCTACTCCCCTGTCTTCTGGCAACCACGATCTGTTCTCTCTGTTACCTTGGTTTTGTTTTGGGCCACACTACAGGAATGCAGGATCCTAGTTCCCTGACCAGAGATCGAACCAGCACCCTCGCAGTGGAAGCACGGAGTCTTAACCACTGGACCACCAGGGAAGTCCCCTTGGTTTTGTTTTGTTTTTTAGATTCCACATGTAAGTGAGATCACATGGTATTTGTCTTCCCCTGACTTATTTCACTTAACATAATGCTCTCAAGGTCCTTCTGTGTTGTTGCAAATGGCAAGATTTCATTCTTTTTTATGGCTGAGTAGTATTGCATTATATACATACGTTGTGTTTCTTTACCCATTCATCTATAGATGGACACTTAGGTTATTTCCATGTCTTGTCTATTCTAGTTAATCCTGCAATGAATATGGGCGTGCATATTATCTTTTTGAATTAGTGTTTTCATTTTCTTAGGATAAATAGCCAGAAGTGGAATTGCTGGATCATATAGTAATTCTATTTTTAATATTTTGAGGAACCTCTATACTGTTTTTCATAGTGGTTGCATCAATTTACATTCCCACCAACAGTGCACAAGGGTCCCCATTTCTCCAATCCTCACCAACACTTGTTATTTCTTGTCTTTTTGATAAGAGCCTTTCATTTAACATGTTTGAGGTGATATCCCATTATGGTTTTGATTTTCATTTCCCTGATGTTTAGTGATGTTGAAGATATTTTAATGTGCCTCTTGACCATCTCTCTGTCTTCTTTGGAAAAATCTCCATTCAGATCCACTGCCCATTTTTCAATCAGATTTTTTTTTATATTGACTTTATGAGTTCTTTATATATTTTGAATATTAACCTCTTACCAGATATATGATTTGCAAATTTCTCCCATTTCTACTTTTTCATTTTGTTGATGGTTTCCTTTGCTGCACAGAAGCTTTTTAGTTTTATTTAGTCCTTACTTATTTATTTTTACATTTGTTGCCTTTACTTTTGGAGTCAGATCCAAATAATCATCACCAAAATCCATGTCAAGGAGCTTACTGCCCATGTTTTCCTCTAGGAGTTTTAGGGTTTCAGTTCTTTGAAGTCTTTAACCCATTTTGAATTAATTTTTATATATGGTATAAGATAGTAGTCTAGTTTCATTCTGTTGTATTCTGCTCTCCAGTTTTCCCAACACCATTTATTGAAGAGACTGTCATTTCCCCATTGTATATTCTTGTCTCTTTAGGTGTAAATTAATGGACCGTATATGAGTGGATTTATTTCTGGGCTCTCTCTCTCTATTCTGTTCCATTGAACTACTTATCTGTCAGTACAATACTGTTTTGATTACTATAGCTTTGTAACATGATTAGAAATCAAGGCATGTATTGCCTCCAACTTTGCTCTACTTTCTCAAGGTTGCCTTGGCTAGTTGGGGTCTTTTGTGTTTCCATACAAATTTTAGGATTTTATCTTTTTTCTGTTTCTGTGAAAAATGCCAGTGGAATTTTGATAGGGATTGCATTGAATCTGTAGATTGCTTTGGATAGTATGGACATTTTAACAGTATTAATTTTTCCAATTCATGAACATAGGATATCTTTTTATTTATTTGTGTCTTCCCCAATTTCTTTCATCAATATCTTACAGTTTTCAGTGTACAGGTCTTTCACCTCCTTGGTTAAATTTATTCCTAGGTATTTTATTCTTTTTGATACAATTGCAAATGGAACTGTATTCTTAACTTCTCTTTCTGATAGTTTGTGTACAGAAATGCAACTGAATATACAAGATATATTTTTGTATATTCATTTTGTATCCTGCAACTTTACTGAATTCATTTATTAGTCTTAACAGTTTTTTGGTGGAGTCTTTAGGGTTTTCTATATATAAAGCCATTTTATCCACAAACAGTGATAAATGGTTTACCTCTTCCTCTACAATTTGGATGTCTTTTATTTATTTTTCTTGCATAATTGTTCTGGCCACAATTTCCAATACCATGTTGAATAAAAGTGGCAAGAGTGAGCATCCTTATCTTCTTCCCCATCTTAGAAGAAAAGCTTCCAGCTTTTCACCATTGAGTGTGATGTTAGATGTTAAATCTTTAGTATATTACCCTTCAAGTTGTTGTATGCTTTTACTTTCTACTTGACATTCCATATTTCACTACTTCTTAAAATTTGGGTACTTCTACAAATTTGATTCTTAATTACTCCATCAGTTAGGGACTTCAGTGTTCATCTGAATGTTCCCTTTATGATTCTCAAATCATATATCTATATTTTATTTAATTAAATAAAAAATTTCCTGAATACTCATGCTCTGTGCCAACTATTGTGAACTTTTTTACACATTAATTTTATTTAATCCTTACAACAACCTATAAGAAAGTGTTATTTTTTTTTACAAATGAGAGAAGTGAGAGTCATGAAGGCTTACTGTCAGCAAAAGGACTCAGATTGAGAAAATCTAGAAATCACAGAGCTGGAGAAATCCAAGCTAACATGCTCTAGGTATGCAAAAGGAAATCAAGTAAATGAGCAGCAAACATGGGACAGACTCATTTTGGATTGATAGTTTTAGCAGAGGATCATCAAAAAAGGAAAATGTTTATCTACAATGTCTAGGTTTAGTTGAGCTGGATTCATCCTTGAGGAAAAGCTGAACAAATGTGTATTTTAGGCACTACTCTAAGTAGCTATAGTGCTTTCCAAGTTTGACAGCAAATTGTTTCAGATATGGGTGTTACCTAAGAAGCAGAATAAGGAAATAAGGAAAAATTTAGTGCTGGAAGAAAAAAGAGGAACACTGAATGGATCAGACTTCACACCTTCTGAATGGCCAGACAAGACAGTTCCTCGTTGCAAAGACAGCAATCCTGGAAATGCAGACCCTTCCAAGCCTCTATAGGCTAAAGCAGCTCGATGCCCTCTATGCCAAGCTGCTAGCAGATTATCGTTAAGTGAACACCAAGACTCAACATTGTTTCACAAGTCCCAGAAAATTCTCTTTGGAATTTTAATATGCATCACAAAATATAATATAAAAGCAGTCGTTAAGAAAGGTTAAAATTTGGGCTTCCCTGGTGGCGCAATGGTTGAGAGTCTGCCTGCCAGTGCAGGGGACACGGGTTCGAGCCCTGGTCTGGGAAGATCCCACGTGCGCGGAGCAACTGGGCCCGTGGGCCACAATTGCTGAGCCTGCGCGTCTGGAGCCTGTGCTCCGCAGCAGGAGAGGCCGCGATGGTGAGAGGCCCGCGCACCGCGATGAGGAGTGGTCCCCGCTTGCTGCAACTGGGGAAAGCCCTCGCACAGAAACGAAGACTCAACACAGTCATAAATAAATAAATAAAAAGAACGTGAATTTCTTAAAAAAAAAAAGAAAGGTTAAAATTTATAGGACACCTTCAATGTCTTCAAAATGTTTCTGTTTATCTAATTCTTGCTCGAAGGAGGATTTTTGCTTATTTTCCTAGAGAACTAACTTTGCACTTTCATACTGATTTCAATATATATCAATAATTAACATATAGTTTTTAACATATATTACATATTAATATATATCAATATATAGTATTTATCAGAGGACTGGGGCCATAAAAAATGATTGTAACTTTCTCATCAGTTATATAGAGAAAAGATTCAATGTCTATACAGATAACCATGCCACATTAGAACATGACTTTACTTATCTTTGTGATACTTAGTAAAGTTTAACGTTAATGTCTATTTAACAAACCTATTGTGACATCTTGCCATACTCCACATTTATCCCTTACCCTCTAGCACAACCCAGAAATTTAATCAAAAATAACTAACTCTACATAAGCATATGGCCCTATGACATAACAAAAGGCCATGTATGGCTTCCTCACTAATTTTTGAAACTTTGGCTTATAAGCATAATCATCTTAACACTGTATTAAACAGTCATTAATATTATCTGTGTAAAACCAAACATCATTTGGGCCATCAATCAAATTCACACAAAAACTTCAATAAGCATTATCCCTAGAATGAAAAAGTGTTTAAGCACCTAATCGTGCATGAAGCTCTCAGTGCTGAGAAAATTAATTGCATAGCTCTGGGCCTCTGACCTGCAGTAGTTTTACAACCTGAAACAGACAGCAGAACAGAGCATGTGTATGTGGGTCATATGGCCACCAGAAAAGTAATAAACAGTAACCATCAAAGAGTTTAGACATTCAAATGTATTTTTTCTTTGGGGGGGAGGGGGTATTTAGGATGAGCATCCACAAGTCCATTGAAATATGGCCTTTCTTTCTTGCTCAAGAATGAAATAACTCAAACCCAAGTAGCGACAAATTGTCTCTTTACAACGTAATCATGTGACAGATACCACAGAGAAAGGCAGTCTGACCTTGTCTACTATGGAGATTTCCCTGTGGTAGATTTAGTATCATAAGGAATGATGTCCAATCTTTCAAAGATGTACCACGCCAACTTTCCACCCCCATCCCCAGCATCTCCTTCACAGAACTAATCACTATTGCAATTAATTCATGGAGTACTTGCTTCATTGTGTGTTTAGTGTCTGTTTCCCCTTGCTTGACCACAGACACCATGATCCCCACTACCTATCAATACTGCAAAGTCTAGCACATAGTAGTTTGTTCTATAAACGTTTCTGAAAACAAGGAAGAGAGGGTTGAAAGAAGAAACTTCCGGCCATAAAATACTAAGTATGATTAACATAAGACACTCCTTAACAAACATGTAGTAGCTAGACTAACACACAAGCATTTTGAAGCCCTCAGTTAGCAAATATTCGCCTCAAACCGTAAAGACTGATACCTAAACGTTTCCTGAGAAACAGTGCAAGACTTAGGAGTCCTCAGTCTGCCTTAAATCTTGAAAGGAACTAGAAGTTCCTTTTCAACTCTGTTTTGTCAAATCTCCGCCCTTT
Source organism: Balaenoptera musculus (assembly GCF_009873245.2). Classification (NCBI taxonomy): domain Eukaryota; kingdom Metazoa; phylum Chordata; class Mammalia; order Artiodactyla; family Balaenopteridae; genus Balaenoptera; species Balaenoptera musculus. Next base: position 54,867,833 of record NC_045793.1, read on the forward strand.
CATTGGTATGACTCTGCTCCCTGGTTATTGGGCTGTGACCTCCTCACTCACTCCCCACTTTCTGTGAAGCCCTGTTAAATTAAAATGATCGAACATGTAAAATAAACTCTACTGGAAAAACAAAGGCAATCTTGTCAGCCAATGACATTCTGACTTTTTATTCACTGGATAACTTTAGAATTCTTAGCCAGAGTTGTATCTCATCCCATTGGGGATGTTACTCATCTGGGATACTCAGGGCCCAGGTGTCCTTCATACCAGTGCTGCTCAAAATGTGACCCCTAAGCCAGAATAAGCATCAACTACAACTTATTAGACATATAAATCTTTGTACACAATCTCAAATCAGAATATCTGAAAATGGAGCCTGGAAATCTGTGTTTTAACAAGCTGTTCAGGTAATTCCTGTGTATGCTGAACTTTGAGAAGCACAGCCCTATAAGTCTGTTTTACTGGCCTATGACAGAGACACTGGTCCCTCATACTTTCTTAGGTACAATTTGCATTTGGAGAAGAGGAAGCATCTAGCCTAGACATTCCAGTACCATCTCTCCCTGTACCCCATCTCTCCAACCTCCCAATGGGAGCAGTGATTAAGAGGATGCATTCTGGACTGGGATTGCCAGGATTTGATTCTCAGCTCTACCATCTGGTAGCTGTGTGACCTCAGGTAACTTATTTAACTGAGCTTTAGTTTCTTCATCCAAAAACAAATAATAATTTACATCTCATACAGCTATGGAAAGGACTGCCTGAGTTAATACAAATACAAGAGCTTAGAAAAATATGTGGTATATAATAAGGGCTATAATTGTTTATTATTATTTAAGGCAGATTGAACTCATAAAGTCCTCTTCATGGGTCCAGGGAGTGATTATTTTGCCTATCATCTTTCCTCTGGAAAATAAATCCATCCTGAATGTCTCATGCAAGGTAAATTCTGGTTTCCATGCTATAGACAAAGGGTAGCCTCTTTGAAAGTATTTTCCTAAAGTCTGTTACAACCTAATAACACAAAAATTACACCACTGTATCTCATCTCATTTGTGAATCTTATCAAATGAGTGGCACACACTTCATATCTGTCATGTAATGCTGAAACACACAGACAGGACTGGCTTTCCTACGTACCCACTCATGAGAGCAGAATATGTAAATTAAATTGGCAGGTGGCTTCCAGAAAGGGAGGGTAAAGAAAACCTCTAGCAGGTTGATTTATATTCTTGATAAAATACAAATATGAGTAAGATCCCATTATAATGAACTCCACTGAACCAGTAATTTGCTTTTTTTTTTTTTTTTTACATCTTTATTGGAGTATAACTGCTTTACAGTAGTGTGTTAGTTTCTGCTTTATAACAAAGTGAATCAGATATACACATACCCCCATATCTCCTCCCTGTTGCGTCTCCCTCCCACCCTTCCTATCCCACCCCTCTAGGTGGTCATAAAGCACCCAGCTGATCTCGCTGTACTATGTGGCAGCTTCCCACTAGCTATCTGTTTTACATTTGGTAGTGTATATATGTCCACGCCACTCTCTCACTTCGAACCAGCTTACCCTTCCCCCTCCCCGTATCCTCAAGTCCATTATCTATGTCTGCATCTTTATTCCTGTCTTGCCCCTAGGTTCTTCAGAACAGTTTTTTTTCTTTTTTAGATTCCATATATATGTATTAGCATATGGTATTTGTTTTTCTCTTTCTGACTTCCTTCACTATGTATGACAGACTCTAGGTCCATCCACCTCACTACAAATAACTCAACTGTTTCTTTTTATGGCTGAGTAATATGCCATTATATATATACGCCACATCTTTATCCATTCATCTGTCTATGGACACTTAGGTTCTTTGCATATCGTCGCTATTGTAAATAGAGCTGCAATGAACATTGTGGTACATGACTCATTTTGAATTATGGTTTTCTCAGAGTATGTGCCCAATAGTGGGATTACTGGGTCGTATGGTAGTTCTATTTTTAGTTTTTAAGAAACCTCCATACTTTTCCCCATAGTGGCTGTATCAATTTACAATCTCACCAACAGTGTGAGAGGGTTCCCTTTACTCCACACCCTCTCCAGCATTTGTTAGTAGATTTTTTGATGACAGCCATTCTGACTGGTGTCAAGTGATACCTCATAGTAGTTTTGATTTGCACTTCTCTAATGATTAGTGATGTTGAGCATCCTCTCATGTGTTTGTTGGCAATCTGTATATCTTCGTTGGAGAAATGTCTATTTAGGTCTTCTGCCCATTTTTGGATTGGGTTGTTTGTTTTTCTGATATTCAGCTGCATGAGCTGCTTGTAAATTTTGGACATTAATCCTCTGTCAGTTGCTTCATTTGCAGATGTTTTCTCCTATTCTGAGGGTTGTCTTTTCATCTTGTTTATGGTTTCCTTGGCTGTGCAAAAAAGCTTTTAAGTTTCATTAGGTCCCATTTGTTTATTTTTGTTTTTATTTCCATTTCTCTAGAAGGTGGGTCAAAAGGATCTTGCTGTGATTTATGTCAAAGAATGTTCTGCCTATGTTTTCCTCTAAGAGTTTTATAGTGTCTGTCCTTACATTTAGGTCTTTACTCCATTCTGAGTTTATTTTTGTTTATGGTGTTAGGGAGTGTTCTAATTTCATTCTTTTACATGTAGCTGTCCAGTTTTCCCAGCACAACTTATTGAAGAGGCTGTCTTTTCTCCATTGTATATTCTTGCCTCCTTTATCAAAAATAAGGTGAAGTATTTGTGTGGGTTTATCTCTGGGCTTTCTATCCTGTTCCATTGAACTGTATTTCTGTCTTTGTGCCAGTACCATACTGTCTTGATTACTGTAGCTTTGCAGTATATTCTTAAGTCCAGGAGCCTGATTCCTCCAGCTCCGTTTTTCTTTCTCAAGATTGCTTTGTCTATTCGGGGTCTTTTGTGTTTCCATACAAATCGTGAAATGTTTTGTTCTAGTTATGTGAAAAATGCCATTGGTAGTTTGATAGGATTGCATTGAATCTGTAGATTTTGTTGGGTAGTATAGTCATTTTCACAATGTTGATTCTTCCAATCCAAGAACATGGTATATCTCTCCATCTGTTTGTATCTGTAATTTCTTTCAATAGTGTCTTACAGTTTTCTGCATACAGGTCTTTTGTCTCCTTAGGTAGTTTTATTCCTAGGTATTTTATTCTTTTTGTTGCAATGGTAAATGGGAGTGTCTCCTTAATTTCTTTCAGATTTTTCATCATTAGTATATAGGAATGCAAGAGATTTCTGTGCATTAATTTTGTATCCTATTACTTTACAAAGTTCACTGATTAGCTCTAGTGGTTTTCTGGGAGCATCTTTGAGATTCTCTATGTATAGTATCATGTCATCTGCAAACAGTGACACCTTTACTTCTTTTCCGATTTGGATTTTTTTATTTCTTTTTCTTCTCTGATTGCTGTGGCTAAAACTTCCAAAATTATGTCGAATAATAGTGGTGAGAGTGGACAAACTTGTCTTGTTCCTGATCTTAGAGGAAAGGGTTTCAGGTTTTCACCATTGAGAACGATGTTGGCTGTGGGTTTGTCATATATGTCCTGTATTCTGTTGAGGTAATTTCCCTCTACGCCTACTTTCTGGAAGGTTTTTATCATAAATGGGTATTGAATTTTGTCAAAAGCTTTTCCTGCATCTATTGAGATGATCATATGGTTTTTCTCCTTGAATTTGTTAACATGGTTTATCACATTGATGGATTTGTGTATCTTGAAGAATCCTTGCATTCCTGGGATAAACCCCACTTGATCCTGGTGTATGATCCTTTTAATGTGCTGCTGGAGTCTGTTTGCTACTATTTTGTTGAGGATGTTTGCATCTATATTCATCAGTGCTATTGGTCTGTAGTTTTCTTTCTTTGTAACATCTTTGTCTGGTTTTGGTATCAGTGTGATGGTGGACTCGCAGAATGAATTTGGGAGTGTTCCTCCCTCTGCTTTATATTAGAAGAGTTTGAGAAGGATAGGTGCTAGCTCTTATCTAAATGTTTGATAGAATTCACCTGTGAAGCCACCTGGTCCTGGGCTTTTGTTTGTCAGAAGATTTTTAATCACAGTCTCAACATCAGTGCTTATGATTGGTCTCTTTATATTTTCTATTTCTTCCTGGTTCAGTCTCGGAAGGTTGTGCTTTTCTAAGAATTTGTCCATTTTTTCCAGGTTGTCCATTTTACTGGCATATAGTTGCATGTAGTAGTCTCTCGTGATCCTTTGTATTTCTGTAGTGTCAGTTGTTACTTCTCCTTTTTCATTTCTAATTCTATTTATTTGAGTCTTCTCCCTTCTTTTCTCAATGAGTCTGGCTAATGGTTTATCAATTTTGTTTATCTTCTCAAAGAACTAGCTTTTACTTTTATTGATCTCTGCTATTGTTTCCTTCATTTCTTTTTCATTTATTTCTGATCTGATCTTTATGATTTCTTTCCTTCTGCTAAATTTGAAGTTTTTTTGTTCTTCTTTCTCTAATTGCTTTACGTGTATGGTTAGGTTGTTTATTTGAGATTTTTCTTGTTTCTTGTTTCTTGAGGTAGGATTGTATTCCTATAAACTTCCCTCTTAGAACTGCTTTTGCTGCATCCCATAGGTTTTGGGTCGTCATGTTTTCATTGTCATTTGTTTCTAGGTATTTTTTGATTCCTCTTTAATTTCTTCAGTGATCTCTTGCTTATTTAGTAATGTATTATTTAGCCTCCATGTGTTTGTATTTTTTACAGATTTTATCCTGTAATTGATATCTAGTCTCATAGTGCTGTGGTCAGAAAAGATACTTGATACGATTTCAATTATCTTAAATCTACCAAGGCTTGATTTGTGACCCAAGATATGATCTATCCTGGAGAATGTTCCATGAGCACTTGAGAAGAAAGTGTATTCTGTTGTTTTGGGATGGAATGTCCTATAAATATCAATTAAGTCCATCTTGTTTAATGTATCATTTAAAGCTTGTGTTTCCTTATTTATTTTCATTTTGGATGATTTGTCCATTGGTGAAAGTGGGGTGTTGAAGTCCCTTACTATGATTATGTTACTGTCAATTTCCCCTTTTATGGCTGTTAGAATTTGCCTTATGTATTGAGGTGCTCCTATTTTGGGAGCATAAATATTTATAATTGTTATATCTTCTTCTTGGATTGATCCCTTGATCATTATGTAGTGTCCTTCTATGTCTCTTGTAATAGTCTTTATTTTAAAGTCTATTTTGTCTCATATGAGAATTGCTACTCCAGGTTTCTTTTGACTTCCATTTGCATGGAATATCTTTCTCCATTCCCTCACTTTCAGTCTGTATGTGTCCCTAGGTCTGAAGTGTGTCTCTTGTAGACAGCATATATATGGGTCTGGTTTTTTAATCCATTCAGCCAGTCTGTGTCTTTTGGTTGGAGCATTTAATCCATTTACATTTAAGGTAGTTATTGATATGTAGGTTCCTATTATCATTTTCTTAATTGTTTTGGGTTTGTTATTGTAGGTCTTTTCCTTCTCTTGTGCTTCCTGCCTCGAGAAATTCCTTTAGCATTTGTTGTAAAGCTGGTTTGGTGGTGCTGAATTCTCTTAGCTTTTGCTTGTTTGTCAAGGTTTTAATTTCTCTGTTGAATCTGAATGAGATCCTTGCTGGGTAGAGTAATCTTCATTGTAGGTTTTTCCCTTTCATCACTTTAAATATGTCCTGCCACTCCCTTCTAGCTTGCAGAGTTTCTGCTGAAAGATCAGCTGTTAACCTTATGGGAATTCCCTTGTATGTTACTTGTTGCTTCTCCCTTGTTGCTTTTAATATTTTTTCTTTGTATTTAATTTCTGATAGTTTGATTAATATGTGTCGTAGAGTGTTTCTCCTTGGATTTATCCTGTATGGGACTCTCTGCACTTCCTGAACTTGATTATTTCCTTTCCCATATTAGGGTAGTTTTCAACTATAATCTCTTCAAATATTTTCTCAGTCCCTTTCTTTTCCTCTTTTCCTTCTGGTTCCCCTATAATTCAAATGTTGGTGCATTTAATGTTGTCCCAGAGATCTCTGAGACTGTCCTCAATTCTTTTCATTCTTTTTTTCTTTATTCTGCTCCATGGCAGTTATTTCCACTATTTTATCTTCTCGGTCACTTATCCGTTCTTCTGCCTCGGTTATTCTGCTATTGATTCCTTCTAGAGAATTTTTAATTTCATTTATTGTGCTGTTCATCATTGTCTGTTTGCTCTTTAGTTCTTCTAGATCCTTGTTAAACGTTTCTTGTATTTTCTCAATTCTATTTCCAAGATTTTGGATCATCTTTACTATCATTACTCTGAATTCCTTTTCAGGTAGATAGCCTATTTCCTCTTCATTTGTTTGGTCAGGTGGGTTTTTACCTTGCTCCTTCATCTGCTGCCTATTTATCTGTCTTCTCATTTTGCTTAAGTTACTGTATTTGGGGTCTCCTTTTTGCAGATGCACATTCATAGTTCCTGTTGTTTTTGGTGTCTGCCCCCAGTGGCTAAGGTTGGTTCAGTGGGTTGTGTAGGCTTCCTGGTGGAGGGGACTGGTGACTGTGTTCTGGTGGATGAGGCTGGATCTTGTCTTTCTGGTGGGTAAGACCACGTCTGCTGGTGTGTTTTGGGGTGTCTGTGACCTTATTATGACTTTAGGCAGCCTCTCTGCTAATGGGTGGGAGTTGTTTTCCTGTCCTGCTAGTTGTCTGGCATAGAGTATCCAGCACTGGAGCTTCCTGGTCGTTTAGTGGAGCTGGCTCTTAGCATTGAGATGGAGCTCTCTGGGAGAGCTTTCGACATTTGATATTATGTGGAGCTGGGAGTTCTCTGGTGGACCAATGTCCTGAACTCAGCTCTCCCATCTCAGAGGCACAGGCCTGACACTTGGCCGGAGCACCAAGACCCTGTCAGCCACACAGCTCAGAAGAAAAGCGCAAAAAAAATGGAAGAAAGAAAGAAAATAAATAAATATAAAGTTATTAAAATAAAAAATTTTTAAAAATTAAAAAGTAATAAAAAAAGAAGAGAGCAATCAAACCTAAAAGCAAATCCACCAATGATAACAAGTGCTAAAAACTATACAAAAAAAATTAAAAATATGAAATGGACAGACAGAACCCTAGGACAAATGGTAAAAGCAAAGCTATACAGAGAAAATCACACAAAGCAGCATACACATACACACAAAAAGAGAAACAGGAAAAATATACATATATATCTATATATAAAAAAAAGGAACAGAGCAACCAAATCAATAAACATATCTACCAATGATAATAAACTCTAAATACTAAACTATGATAAACATAAAACCAAAACAAATTAGAAGCAGAAAGCAAACCCCAAGTCTACATTTGCTCCCAAACTCCACCACCTCAATTTTGGGATGATTCGTTGTCTATTCAGGTATTCCAGAGATGTAGGGTACATCAAGTTCACTGTGAAGATTTAATCCACTGCTCCTGAGACTGCTGGGAGAAATTCCCTTTCTCTTCTTTGTTCACACAGCTCCTGGGGTTCAGCTTTGGATTTGGCCCTGCCTCTGCATGTAGGTCACCTGAGGGCGTCTGTTCCCCACCCAGACAGGACGGGGTTAAAGTAGCAGCTGATTAGGGGGCTCTGGCTCACTCAGGCCGGGGGAAGGAGGGGTACAGAATGCGGGTGAGCCTGCGGTAGCAGAGGCCAGCATGAAGTTGCAACAGCCTGAGGCATGCTGTGTGTTCCCCCGGGGAAGTTGTCCCTGGATCACGGGACCCTGGCAGTGGTGGACTGCACAGGGTCCCAGGAAGGGAGGTGTGGATAATGACCTGTGCTTGCACACAGGCTTCTTGGTGTCTGCAGCAGCAGCCTTAGCGTTTCATGCCTGTATCTGGTGTCTGTGCTGATAGCCGCGGCTTGCGCCCGCCTCTGGAGCTCATTTAGGTGGTGCTCTGAATCCCCTCTCCTCGCGCACCCCAAAACAATGGTGTCTTGCCTCTTAGGCAAGACTTTTTCCTGGACTCCCTCCCAGCTAGCTGTGGTGCGCTATCCACCCCCCTTCAGGCTGTGTTCACACAGCCAACCCCAGTCCTCTCCCTGGGATCTGACCTCCGAAGCCGGAGCCTCAGCTCCCAGCCCTCACCTGCCCACACCCCTGTTGCTGCGCTCTCCTCTGTGGCTCCGAAGCTACCCCCGCCACCCCCTATCTCCACCAGTGAAAGGGCTTCCTAGTGTGTGGAAACTTTTCCTTCTTCACGGCTCCCTCCCAGAGGTGCAGGTCCTGTCCCTATTCTTTTGTCTTTGTGTTTTTTCTTTTGCCCTACCCAGTTACTTGGGGAGTCTCTTGCCTTTTGGGAGGTCTGAGGTCTTCTGCCAGCGTTCAGTAGGTGTTTTGTAGGAAGTTGTTCCACATGTAGATGTATTTCTGATGTATTTGTGGGGAGCAAGGTGATCTCCACCTCTTACTCCTCCGCCATCTTAAAGGTCTCTCTCCTTGTAATTTGCTTTTGCTTTAATTAAATTTTGTTACTGTGAATATATTTTTAGAAATCATACCCTTAGTCAGAAGAGCTCAAGCTGAACCCCTGCTGATGGGTGGCTACTCTGGCTTGAATTAGTAAGTGAAAAGAAATATTTCGAACTCAACTGGGAAAGGAGAAGAGTATAATGAGATCACCACCCTGTAAGCTTCTCTTTTCCAATTATGGCTTGAAGTTTGGTTTAGCCTTAGATGGTGTTTTAGGTCTTGTGTGGATGGGTGTATAGGTGTGCTTGATTTGTTTGGAGTTTTTGGGTTTTGGGGTTTAGGGGGTGGTGAGTAATTAAGAGATGTCCAGGGCTAAGAGAGAGGAAGAAAACTGAATATCAACTGTTACTTAATCTTGTCCATATAAAATAATTTTTAGAAACCTTTCAACTCTTGTTTTTCACCTTCCTTGTTTTAACGAAAGCAAAATATTTTGGAAATGGCTAGTGAACAGGCACAAAACTATCTAACAGAATCACTTCTTGTAGAGAAGTATTCGTAACAACAGGACACTGGTGGTTTGGGCCATATGCCACTCCATGGAAATCTCTTTGTTCTTTGGAATGTTTATTTATGGTGAAATGTTTATGCATGAAAGATTGACTCATTCTATGACATCCAACTCTGTATCTTGAACCCCCATTTAGGCTTATTATTTCATATATTCAAGATTCAGTATTAAGCTATATAGTCAACATTGGCTATTTGCATACACACACACACACATATATATACACACACAGGTATATACATATTCATACATATACACACATATATATTTCGGGCAATTTGATCCCTAACAGTGTATTTTTTTAATTTTGTTGATATTATACTGCTGAAATAAAACAGACAGAACATTTTACTTATGTCCATTCCATTAAATCTAGACATTTAACTTCAAGCAATATGTCTTAATAAAATAACTCATAATAGGTTAAATAATATATACATGAGTATTCACCCTCTCAACATTATTTATGAGGGAAAAATTAACACAAAATGAATGTCCAACAATAAAGAAATGACTTAGGTTACTGATGGATAAACACATAATGAAATATTTGCAGTAATTAAAAATTATGCTTATGAATACCATAAACCAATAGGCAAGGCAAATTATGCTATAAATATAAAGGAAGGACTTCCCAGGTGGCACAGTGGTGAAGACTCCACCTGCCAATGCAGGGGACAAGGATTCGAGCCCTGGTCTGGGAAGATCCCACGTGCAGCGGAGCAACCAAGCCCATGCACCACAACTACTAAGCCTGTGCTCTAGAGTCCGTGAGCCACAACTACTGAGCCCACGTGCCACAACTACTGAAGCCATGCACCTAGAGCCCATGCTCCACAACAAAAGAAGCCACAGCACCGCAACGAAGAGTAGCCCCCACTCGCCACAACTAGAGAAAGCCCACGTGCAGCAACAAAGACCCAATGCAGCCATAAATAAATAAATAAATAAAACAAAGGAAAACTAGGATCCAAATCCAAATTGTTCATAGAGTAAGATTAAAAAATAAAAGTTTTGTATGAAAAAGATAAAGATAACAAGATTAATAATAGTAGGATGATGACTTTTTTGTACTTGAAACTGTCTTTGGCTTTTATGGTCAAAAAAAGTAGTTTTTATTTCAGTATATCCTGAAGATGAAGGTACTATTTGTTTAACCTAGAATCTTACTAACCTAAATACCTTTTGAGCTGATTGAATTAATGTGGCTTAAATACTTTAATAGACATTTTCACTACACTAAATAAAGTTTTGTTATAAGAGGATTTGGCTTAAAAGATTTTAAAATGACAAGTATATGTTTGTATACTTTTTGCAATGGTATTATGCTAAGCGATGTCACACAGAATATAATAGCCTACAAATTATGAGCTATGTTATTAAGTATATCAAAGATAATTGTGTAGACTTTTCATAAATACTTAACAAGCAAATTATCATTAATTGAATATCAAAGAAGCAGTTGATTCAGATGAGATTATTAGAACGTAGTTTAGATCCACCTGACTAGATATTTATACTAAGTTAAAAATATTCTAATCTAAATAGTATGTATTTTGATCTTCTGAAAGAATGTTTTCCATTAAAATTACTGTATTCCTTAGGATATAAATCCTTCCAGTGAAATTCTCTTTCTACAAGCAATTGTAAAGAGGTTTTTGTCTAGGATTTGATTTTCCTGTGTGATTAAACTCATCAATTTCCATCTCAATGATATTAGCAAATACAAGAATGCTAACAGGATTGTGTAGTCTTTCTGTTTGCTCTTCCCTTATGACTATCTTTCATTTTAATGTAAGTATGGTAAATAGAATTAACAAAATTGGGTACTTTATTTTCATATAACTTAATTCTTGAGATACAAGGCTCTTTCATATAAGAGAGCAGCATGATTGGACAGAGTCCCTTGTAAATGCAAATCAACACAATTTTTTCTACTTAAGACATTGGCAAAACTCTATGAAAGGAATGGGGGGGGCAACCTTTCACAGTAATGAATAAAGATTTGAATGAATAATTTCATGCATTAGAATATTTGGTATTTTTCATTAATTACGTTTCAATCTATTACTATGAACGCCATAAAGACATGATTTTCATTATAGCTTTATCTTGTAAAAGCAATATACTGAAAATAGTTTAAATGGTCATCAAAATGAAACAGTAGTATAAATTATGATATAACCTTACTATGGAATACTAAGTGTGCAGTAAAAAAGAATAAGTATATATAATCTACTGACCTAGAAAGATGTCCATAATACATTATTTTTTAATAAAAGTAACCTCCAACCCATTATGTTTGTTAAGATTTCATTTTAATTAAAACAATTTATTGTAAGATATTGTGTTATTAAATGGTGGTGACTTCTGAAGAGTGAAGTTCGAGAGGTAGAGAACTTTCAATTCTTACTTTTTAGATTTTTCTAAGTAAATTTGTGCCAAATCACCAGATAAGTGAAAGGGACTTATCTGGGATTGAAATCCTGGGTTATTTTAAAAATTGGTTACAGTCACAGAATTGGTTATTTGTCATGGAAAAATGAGAAAATACTTCTCGTACTGTTGTATTCTTGCCAACAGTAATTATCATATTTAAAGCACACTGCACATGGTAGGTACATAATAAATGGTAGTTATTATTCTCTTTCATCCATCAGCACTTGGAGTACAGTAAGCATTCAGTGAATGGGTGACTAGCTAAATGGACACAAGTATGAATGTATAACTCTTCCTCTAATGCAAAATCAAACAAAAGTTTCAAGATGCCCTGCTTCCCAATTTCCTACTACACTCACATGAAAAGTCTCTGCTCACATCTCTTTCATAGGGCACAACAAAACCCTCCCTCAGAAGGAGGCTAGGAAGGATAAAAAAGGGACCTGAGTGTCTGGAAAGAGAAGACCTTCGTCAGAAATGCCACCATATTTAACCAGCCTACTTTTTGGACTGGCAGAGGACTTTGCTTTGATGCCTTTTGCTGTGAACTCTGGTATTTCCCCAGTAAGTGGCATTTCAAAGCTGACAGCTGCAGCTGTCCACCCTTCCTCCCTCCACTGAATCATGCCCAACAGATGGTGCAAATAGCCTGGCACAGATTCACTGGATCAGTGTTGGGGGGAAAACCTTGCCAGGCGGCTGATGGTTTCTTTGAAGTTGTTCATTCTGGCAACAATGGATGACTAACAGCACATCCTTGGCTGAACGAAAAGATAAGACACTGAAGTTTGAAAGAAAATTTGCGATGTGGGGCTTCATATCTTTTGCAGTGCCCGCAATTATTTTCTACTAGTGATATCTTTTTTATTGATATTATGTGTTAGAGCTATGTCATTCTCTCACTCAAGATTCCCAGTGCCCGAAATTAAAATAAACCCATTACTACTGCTCAGATGGCAGTAGAAAAAAACACTGGCCTAGAGGTCAGTGCACCCAGATTCCTCCCTCCACCCTCCCTTTAAACTTCCTAGATAACCTTAGCCAAGACACTGATGTGCTTTGATCTTGAGATTCTGCATCTTTTAAAATAAAGATGAAAATATCTTTTTTTTTTTTTGCAAGGTGACTGAGAAACATATAAGATAATGAACGTACAGGTGTTATATGAAATTTTATAAAAAATGCTTTAAAGTTATATGTTATGAAGGACATCATAGTGGCCCTCCACAACAGGTATGAACTCTCAAACGAGCATGGATTTACATGGGTACATACTCTTACCCCTCCAGATGGCCATTGTTGAGACTTGGGTCAGGATTGGAGGACAGTGGTATCATGGATTAACAGACCCTGACCCACTCATATAGCCCAGCTCAGCAGCACACCTTGGAACCATTAATCCCACAATCTCATAAAACTCTGCTTAAATCTTGATCTAAAAATTACTGTATAATGTGAAAAATTTTAGGAAATGTTTAGGAAAGGGTATTAAATATTTTTGACTTTTTGTTACCCTCAAATCAGTCATTACCATTCCCAAATAACAGGTCCTAAAAATACTCTTATAAATATGATATTAACAACTACACTAAAGTTTTCTCCCCAGAAGATTGTAGTTTTCAGAATCAGAGATTTTGGCCAAGTCATCGTTCTACCCTCAGCTCTGGTAGAAAGTCATCCTGAAATAGCACAGCTATCTGATATGGAAATCCAATTCAGAAGAACAATCCATATGACCATATGAATTTTCCTACATTAACCAATTTCTAATTGTGTAGGACGATCTGAGAAACATAATTATTGAAATCACTTATTTTTTAATTCTATGTGTCTATATTCCCAGAAAACATTCTAGCATGTTTTATGCAAGCATTTACAAGCCACAGCATCCAAAAATGCACTGAAGTATCTCCCAATCCAAAAGAAAAAAAAAAAAGCAGCCTGAATCATCTCTTTTCTTTCTGCTTACCAAAATAAGTTTTTCAACTTAATTAATAACTCTTTTCCCTTTCTCCTTTTCACTAAAAATCAATTCATAGGAGGGCAGAGGATACCAAATGCCTTATTAACCTGAAACTGATAACTTTCAATAATTTATTCAAAATTTCACTTAGTGTTACCATGAACAAGATATTATCACCAAAATAATCTGTTCAAAATTGAAGGTAATAAATTGTTAGCTTTCCTTTTCTTTCAAATGAATTTGAGTACACACACCAGGCTTAGGTTTAGTTTGTTGGCTCATAAAAATGGATAACAAGTTTCCTATGTCAGCTGTTAAACTGAAAGAAGCTAGTATTAGGCATCTATTAAAGTTTGATCAGAAGAACAAAAGCTACTCTAGACATTGTGAGCTCTCCCAGGAAACCCAGAGTTTCGGGGTTAGAAGGAAGCTGCCATCAGTACTCTCATCTGCCTGCATAGTCAAAGGAGAGATTTTTGAGGAAGATGCCCCCAAACTGCAGACAAAACCCATCTCAGCCACCTGCATACGCCATGTGCCTGACCTGATGCATCGGGAGAACGGTTTCTCCCCTTTCCCATTCTGAATCTTCATGAAAGCCTTTAATTGCCACGATGTAACCAGAACCCTGAAGGCAATGGAGTCCTGGAACTGTGGTCTCCAGGCTGCCCAGGGTGCCTGCAAGACAGGAAACCTCTCTGACATCATCTCATCCCCCCTCTCTATCTAGAGCCAAAGGAGTTAAATCAAAGAACACAAGGCAGTTCTACAGTGAAGTCTGATGTGCCCTGTCTGCTCAGTCACTGAAAACCCTTAAGAGAGCTCTACCTGTGCCAGTAAAGGAATCTTCATGAAGGGAATGCAGCTGCAGCTGCAGCCACAGAAAATTCTTCCAACACTAAAAAAGCAGCATAGTTCCTTTGCTCAAGCACGTGATGCCTTAGTGGGAAATACAAGACTTTGTTATATTTAAATGTGTTGAGCACCTACTTCGTGCCAGGAACTTTGTTAGGGACATTATATAATTTATTAAATCATTGCAACTTTTCTGTAACGTACTTATTGTTCTATTTTGCAGCTAAGAAAATTGAGATTCACATCAGTTAAGAGAAAATAGTCCAAGTCCAATAGCTTATGAGTGCTAGACATACCCCATGTATGTCTGATTCCAAAGCTTTTGCTCTTTCTGCTATACAATGAGTGTGGTAAGGTAGTACATTCTGAGGGTCGAATAGTCACTACAAGAAAATAAATACTAAGAATTCAGAGGGATGGACAAAAGGAAGTTCCTATTGCATGATCATAATCGCCAATTTTTTTGGCCAGGAAACATAATATTTTTCAACAATTTGGCATTTGTAACAATCACAATCTCATTCTTGTCTCACAAAATACCCATCTGAGAGCCTAAAAACTTAAGAAAAATCAATTGTGCCTACAAATCTGCAGAACAAATGTATATACAGACTTAGTTTAACTCCTGTTTTTACCCCCAAATATGGTTTAGGAGGTATCTCTTTAAAACTTTAAACATCTTTTGCTAGTTAACAGGGACCTAATGACTCGGGGCATAAAGATTTAAACTTGAGTTGAAATGCTTCTCAGGGACTTCAGTTAACCAGCATCAATTTGTTGCTCCTAGGCTTAACCTTCAGGAAAAAAAAAAAAAAAAAAAAAACAACTTAACACTTTAGCAAGGACTGTTCATTCATTGCCTGATGCCATCTGGGAACATAATAGCTCAATCCCTTTGCCCTCAGATTAATGGAGCTAGCTCACATGTTATAAACAGCACTTTAATTCCCTTTAATATTTTCATTGTGGATTTCTTTGTGGCAGAACTTATTTGCAATAATACATATGTAATTTGGTTAACAGAACCAGAAAATCTGGCATCTTAAGAATACTCCTTTACTAGGAGAAATACCAAATATACAAAATATTGAAAGGCAAGGCAATCTTATTCCTCAACTCTTTCAATTCTTTGACAATAAAAATGAAAAGTTCACTTTGTGGCCAGAATGTTAAAAATAGGTAACAAAAAAATTGAAGAAGAAATTTAATTCAATGAGGAATACTAATAAAGTTGTATTATGCTCCCTAAGTATTGTAAGATGTGAAACATACTGTAAAATGTCCTTCTCAAGTGTAAAAACTTTTAAAAGCCCTAACAAAATTATGTCCCTTTTTATTTGAAATTTTTCATACCATAAATATCATGCACTAGTTTTTAGATTAACTTGGTATTGGAGAAAGGCAATAGACTGAACTAATAGGAAAGGGCTTTCACAGGATGTTTTTTTTTTGAATGATTAAACAAACAATATAATGAACCACAACACAGGCTAAAGCCCAAATCACTATTTTTGAAGTAATTAAATCATGGGATTTATATTTATATTTATACATTGGAATTGAATAGTTTCTCTATATCTAACCTGGATGAAGAATGCCAAAATAAATGTATTTATGATTTTGGATTTTACATTCGATTAGTTCACATTTTAGAAATTTTAAATGGAGTTTTAAAAAATACAACAGCGTTCATTTGAATGTAATTCAGTCATATTTTCATCTGAATTTCCAACAGGGTGGCTTTATTTTCCACATTTCACAGAAACATATGCTCCAGGGATTTCAGTGTGATACCTTTCAGCTCTTATGAGGTCAATATACAATACTCCTTTCTTCCCATCTTAGGTTCAGAACCAATTAAAAATAAAGCACAGGGGATAGATGGGGATTTAAATGACAGCTTTGTCGCTGAAAAAGCAGATTAGAGAATGTGGCTTTAAACCTGCACCCAAAGGATTTCCCAGCACTCCATCCCTGAAGCAGACAGACTCACACACCAAGTGACAGGCAGGACTGCGGGCTTTACCCATCCCTGGGAGTTCACCTGAGTGTAGGAGAGAAAAGGGCAAAAGTGGAGGAAGCTACTCCTAAAAATAGAAGGAAAAGGGCTCGGCTGGCTTTCTCTATTCTTTCTCTCTAACCTGCAGTCAGCAAGGAGGACTGAGTGATGTGTCAGCAAAGGAGCCAGCAGTCCTAAGCCAGCAGAGACTCTGCACATGGAGCAATGAGGGGTAAAATAATACTCTCCAATCCCCAAAGTCACATGAAATAAGCAATCAATGAGGGTATGTGGCTTATAGGTTAAGAGTCTGCATTTATTCTCCTTCACTTATTAAATATATCTGTCTTTCCCTGAAAATAGCACATACAAACAATTTGCATTCCACTCTTACAAGATATCAACCTCTTTTTCTCACTGTAGTGTTCTGTAGCCCATGGATAATAAGGGCATATAGGTCTGTTTTCTCTACGAAGCGTTTTAACTCAGCACTAAGGATGGATGGGTTAAGATAGACAAATGGATACATTTATAGACAAAAACCCAGCTTTAGAAAATATTGCATTTGGTCTAATCATCTTTTGTATTATAAATTAGCAAAACAGGGTGATACTTCATGTAATACATACTAACAAAATTAGTTATGAAGTAATTGTTCATCTAAATGATACTAGTTATTTGCCCTTTGAATGTTGCTTTATGCATCACAACATGTAGCCTTGGACAGAGAACGCAATTTTCTATACCCTTTGGGAACTGCTATTTCCAACCCCATTTTATCTGGTCACGCATTTTGATTGTGTCATCGTTGTGAATAATAGGGCTCACATGAGGCTGATAGCACAGGGATTTGGGATTTTTTGCATTTGTGAAGATCTACAATAGTCACAATTAAATATTTGGAAGTAACTAAAACTAATTTTAAATAACCATTATTGTGATGGGGGAAGGGGTCCTTTTGTACCAGTTTTAGGAAATGCAAAAGGAGGTATCTCCTTAATTATGTAAAGAATATTTTAAAACATTCAAAATTAAATTTTAAATGATTATTCAGTAACATCAAATATTCATTATATAATCACTATTTAATCATTGTTCATAGTTGCAAATCCACTGCAATTCAAATCAAAGTTAAAAGAGGGGTTGCAGTTGGGACCACAGATCATATTGTAGTCCAAAAAATAGTCAGAAGGAATAAAATCAATACTATAATTTTCCTGTTTCCCTCAATATTTTTTAAAAAGGTAATGACATAAAGGACTATTATCCAAAATATACAAAGAATTATTGAAATAAGAAAACAACCCAATTAAAAAATGGCCCAAAGCCCTTAACAGACACTACACCAAAGAAGATACACGGATGGCAAATATCTGTATGAAAAGATGCTCCACATCATATGTTATCAGAGAAGCGCAAACTAAAACAATGAGATACCACTACACATATATTAGAATGGCCAAAATCCAGAACACTGGCAACACCAAATGCTGATGAAGATGTGAAGCAACAGCAATTCTCATTCACTGCCAAAATGCAAAATGGTACAGCCACTCTGGAAGACACTTTGGCAGTTTCCCACAAAGTTAAACATATTCTTACTACACAGCAATCCTGCTCCTTGATATTTACCAAAAGGAGCTGAAAACTTAGGTCTACACAAAAACCTGCACATGGATGTTTATAGTGGCTTCATTCATAATTGCCAAAACTTGGAAGCAACCAAGATGTCCTTCAGTAGGTGAATAGATACATAAACCGTGGTACATCCAGACAATGGAATATTATTCAGAGCTAAAAAGAAATGAGCTATCAAGCCATTGCAAGACAGTGAGGAAATGTAAATGCATATTACTAAGTGTAAAAAGCCAATCTGAAAAGGCTGTATGATCTATATACTATAGATATATAGTATATATATATACGTATATACTAAATATATATATATACACACGTATATACTATACGACATTCTGGAAAAGACAAAAGTGTAGAGACAGTATAAAGATCAGTGGTTGCCAAGGGTTGGGGTGGGGGCAGAGCAATCAATAGAGCACAGAGGATTTTTAGGGCAGAGAAAATACTCTGTATAGTATAATGGACATATGTCACTGTACATTTGTCCAAACCCACAGAACTTACAACACCAAGAGTGAACCCTAAGGTAAAACTTTGGGTGGTTATGATATGTCAATGTAGGTTCATCATTGGTAAAAGTGTACCACTCTGGTAAGTGATATTGATCATGGAAGAGGCTGTGCACGTGTGGGGGCAGGATACATATGGGAAATCTCTGTACCTCCTTCTCAATTTTGTTGTAAACCTAAAACTTCTCTAAAAAAGTAAAGTCTTAAAAAAAAAGAGTAATGGCAGCCTTCCTCCTTCCTCCTTGATGTTGATTCTCCATTCAGGTAGAATCCCACTGGGTAACGTCTTAGTCAGGCTGCCATAACAGAATACCATAGACCAAGTGGCTTACAGAACAGAAATTTATTTCCCACAGTTCTAGAAGCTGGGAAGACTGAGGTCAGGGTACCAGTGTGGTCAAGTTCTGATGAGAGCCCTCTTCCTGGTTTGCAGATGGTAGTCTCCTCACTACGTCCTCACATGGCAGAGAGAAGCAAGCTGTCTCATGTCTCTTACACGGTCACTGATCCCATAATAAGGGCTCCACCCTCATGACCTAATTACCTCCCAAGGGCCCCATCTCCAAATACCATAACATAGGAGATTAGGCTTTCAACATATGAATTTTGGAAGAACACAAACATGCAGTCCATAACAAGTGGCATTGGGATTCAGCAAGAAGGTGCTCTTGGTGACAAGTAACACCAGACCTATCACAATTAACAAGAGGAAATTAGGTTATATCCTATCCATAGACCCACTTTCATCATTGGCTTCTTACTCAAGTTAACAGGTTAGAAAGTTGTGCATTGCATGTCTATTTCCCAAACTGCCACAAGTGCCTTGCAGGATCTGTCAAGAAAGCCACATCTGACTTAGGGCAAGCTGAGGTACTTGCCAAAGTAGTCAAGAGATAAAGAGAATATTAAAGCCCTTCTTAAGAGAATGGAAAAATGAAAGGGGAATAGGAGCTAGAAGAAAAAGAACAAAATTATTATCAAAGTTTCATTAGAAAGCATTCTCCAAAAAGGGAACCCTTCTACACTATTGGTGGGAATGTAAATTGGTACAGCCACTATGGAGAACAGTATGGAGGTTCCTTAAAAAACTGAAAATAGAGCTATTATATGATACAGCAATCCTACTGCTGGGCATATATCCAGAGAAAACCATGGTTCGAAAGGATACATGCACCTCAATGTTCACTGCAGCACTGTTTACGATAGGCAGGACATGGAAGCAACCTAAATGTCCATTGACAGAGGAATGGATAAAGAAGATGTGGTACATATATACAATGGAATATTACTCAGCCATTAAAAATAATGAAATAATGCCATTTGTAGCAACGTGGATGGACCTGGAGATTATCATACTAAGGGAAGTAAGTCAGAGAAAGATGAGTATCATACAATATCACTTATATGGAAACAGACTCACAGACTTAGAAAACAAACTTATGGTTACCAAAGGGGAAAGGTGGAGGGGGGATAAATTGGAAGTTTGGAATTGAAATATACACACTACTATATTTAACATAGATAACCAACAAGGACCTACTGTTTAGCACAGGGAACTCTGCTTAATATTCTGTAATAACCTAAATGGGAAAAGAATTTGAAAAAGAATAGATACATGTATATGTACAACTGAATCACTTTGCTGTACATCCGAAACACAACACTGCTAATCAACTATACTCCAATATAAAATAAAAATTTTTTTTAAAAAGCATTCTCCAAAGAAGACCAAGTTAGTAGGAAACCATGTATTTATAATGGAAAACTATGTAGGATTTGAACTCAGACAGACCTGGACATGAATATAAGCACCTAAACCAATAAAGTATATAACCTTGGGCAAATTTCTTAAGTTCTCAAATTTCTCAACTGACAAATTTAGTAATAATTGTTTTGTGATTGTAGTAAAGAGAAACGCATTTATGTATAGTGCCTAGGATATCACAATTGTTCAATAAACACTCCCTGTTGTTTCTGTCATGTTGTAGTTTTATCATTAATATAGTAAGGCATTAGTTCTCATTTCCTTAGATTCAGCAGTAAATTATGAATATTCAACACTGCTTCTACTACCAGGACCGATGTAAAGAAGGAAACAGCATCTCAAGATAGAGGGCAGCCAGCAAGAGTGGCCCTCCCCTGTGGTAAGGGGTATTTTATCCCTAACATCACTTAGAATTGCCTGTGCATGATGATCTAAAAAAAAAAAAGAAAAGAAAGGAAACTAAATTTCAGTTTAAATTCTCTACAGTCGATACTCCCCCTTATAACCTGCACCCAGTGGAACCTTCTGATCACCACCTCCTCCTCCATGGATCACCACTGCTCTTTACACAGATAGAGAAGTTGGAGACCCAGAGAATACAAGCAACTAGCCAAAGTCACACAGCATAATTTTCATGCCTTTAAAAAAAAAATTCTTCATTTTGCCACTTCTTTCCAGAACATTTGCTCCCTCCTAACTTCTTTTGACCCCTGAGTCTAATTCTGTCTTTAGTTTGGTTTTCTTCCAAAATCTAAACTAACTAGATCTATTCTAGATCCAACTAAACAAACAAGATCCATTCATCTTCAGAAGTTCCTGATTGGAAAAAAAAAAAAATGTAACAAATCTAAGGCATTCACTCTGCAGGATTTTTACTATTTCTGTTTCTGCCTCAGTGAATATTCCTGCTCTGTTTGTCTAGTCTTCAGAGGCTCTGTTGACAATTCTTGTGACGTAGTAAAATGTTTGCCAGAATAATGTGATAAGACAAAGTAGAGCCATATTTATGTCGTCATATTTTAAAAGCATTCTGTTTCCTAATTCTTTCCCAAAGGAAAAAAAATATCAGTGATAGCTTTCTTTCTGCCAACAGTGGTGGGCAGGGGGGGGGGAGGGATTTCTTCCAGACTCTATTTCCCCTTCAATTTAACAGTTGGAAGATATTTCTTTCCATATGTGTATTAAGAATCCATGTTTTCTATATAAAGTCAGATAACGCTGCTCACCAACCCAGGGAAGTAAAATGAGGAAAATGTAACAAATGGCACACACCTCCATTACCGCCACACATAAGGAGCCTGTCAACTCTCTAACAGAAGGTAGTCCCTGTGGCAGCACAAATGAATTAATACCCTGCTAACACAATTATACATGTGAAAAACATGGTTGGTTGTGCAACTCACAAAGAAATCACATTACATAGTTTACTTTTCATAGCTCCTACTGTCAAACAGCAACATTGTCCTTTGTGCCTCAATTGTCCTAATTTAATAAATACTCTTCTCTTTTTGAGTTAAGGATAAAAAGAACAATCTGTCAAGGGAAGTATTTTTCTTTGATCAAAAAGATTTTACTAAATCCAAAAATCTGTACTTACTTCCTCCTTCTTGGCCAATACTTAGAGAAAATTCATGGCAACCCCAATAAAGATACCCCCAAAGAAATCGTACATTGGATACTCTCTTTTTCCAGGACTGCTTTTCCCTCCATAACCATAAAACAGACCCCACACCATAGGTACAACACATAAAACATATGCAAACATTTAGACCCAGGGTTTAAAAAGTCTAGAACATTTCTGCCTCAAGTCTCTATTTTCTCCATTCATTTTCCCGTAAGTAACTACATCCATGTGTTCTTCTCAGAAAAATATGTAAGAGCACCACTTGTTTCTGCTCAAGACAGCGTGACAGTGCCAACGATAATTTATTTCAAGGCAAAAGGACATATATTTAATAAAATTAGTTGGGGAAATTTCTTCATAAATAAATATAAAGAGCTTGGGGAGGGCCTTTAAAATCCTCATTTCACACTCAGTTCCAGAGGTTACTAATGATTTGACTACATGATAAATGTCTCTACAATAAAAAAGTAACATAATAATACACCTTCTAAATGAGTAAGTGCTGAAGTTAATTGAAGTTTTGCAGGTGAAAAGGTTTCTTTATAACTGTTAAAAGCTAAACTTTGAAGGGATAGGAACTAAAACACTTTAGAAGCATCAATAAAAGACAACCTAAGAGCAAACCTGATTATTTAGGATATTCCTAGAGATAGTCGCTGCAGCCAGCGAAGGCATGATGGCATGGAAACCACGTGAAGGAGAGGAAATGGAGCAATGGGAAGGCGACACATAATGCAAGCAATGTTCCTTCCGCGGTGGCCATTTGGACTTAACTAGGCCAACAGTGATGAAAAATCATTATCCCTAGATGGCCGATTCTTTAGCTGTTGTCTGATTATGGGTGTGAGAAAGGCATTTGAAGCCTGGGCTTGTTAACTAATGTTTTCACCCCAAGCATCAGATGCTAATTGGTTAATCCAGAACTGCCAGGACCACACAGTTTCTTCTCACTTCAATTACCTAGACTGATGCTAGAAAACAAACCAGAATCCAACCATCTGTTTCATTTGAGACAAAAAGTTAGTGGCTGAAGAAAAAAAAACAAAACAAACAAACAACAAAAAAAAAACCCCACGATATGCTTAGTATAAAAGGATTTATTTGAGCAAGAGGAAAAGATGTAATTCAAAATTGGTCTAATCTGTTCATTGATTCTCTACACAAAGAGTTCATCAAGAAAGAAAGATGAACTAATCATTCACATCCTCTGCGTTCTGAGATTATTAATCACCAACCTTTTCCAGCTTTATTTGGGCTAACCAATTCAGAAACTTGCTTTGTTTATGACATTATTCTCAAATACTTTGTAATAAATACTTTTAAAAAGACAAATATCTCACATCAGCCAGGAAGTTTCCTCCCTAGATGTAAATTTTTTCCATATTCTGTAAAGACAGTAATCCAAAAAAAAAGAATTTTACTTAAAGGAATTAGAAAACAAAATCACTGTACAGTATATCTAAAACAACTGTTTTAGAATGAGAGGCTTCCCTCAACGCAATATTACAAAAATATAAACTGAACTTATTTCCTATTCAATCAGCAGTTCTATTTGGCACCTTACAACCAGAAACTCTCAATGCCAGATTTAAAGTATCTTATTTCTGAACCTCCCCCCAGCCCCCCACACACTGTGTCACCTCTAAAATCATCTTAGAGGGAAACACCAACTTTTCTTTAATAGTGCTGTGTAATTTTAAAATATATAAAGCCAGCAAAGAAAAAATTTATTTTGACACTAAGTAACCACTCAGGAGCACAAATATTCTAACCATAAAGGTTGTAGATTTAATCTATTAGCTTTTCCAAGATACCTGGTTTGAAATATTTCCTTACCCAAAAGCAATGTACAACACTTCCACTTTGCCACAGGGTTTTGGAGATACTACAGAAGTAGTAGAGTTGATATATCATACAGGTTACAACTATCGGCTTTAAAGTCATACAGGGTCAGAGTTACAGCTCCACCACATAAGGCTATGTAACTTTGAGTCTCAATGTTATCACTGGTAATTGGGATAAAAATAGCATCTTATATGTTTGCTGCAAAGATTACGTTACATAATGCTTAGTGTCTGCACATAGTAAATAGTCAACAAGTGTTAGCTATTATAATTGTAATTAATATTCAACAGGGCAGTGATATCAGCTATATGGTGGAATAGGAGGTCCCACACTCTTCCCCCAACAGAAACACTGATTTAACAATCATCCATGTATGAAAATACCTTTACAAGAGCTCCAGAACCCAAGTAAGAGGTTACACTATCCCAGTAAAGCACAGAAATGAGAAAAAAAAAAAAAAAAAGCACTGCCAAGGTTAAGAAGCAAAGTTTCACTTTATCTGTATCACCCCTCCCCCAACCTGGCAAAGCACAGTTCTAAGAGAGATCCCCTTGGAACATGAGAGATCTCCTAAGAACATGAGAGACCCCCTCAGAGCATGAGTTCTTCCATGGGATAAAGACAGAACAACGCACCCATAAACACCATGTACAGCATGGTAATTATAGTTAATAATACAGTATCATATACTTGAAAGTTACCAGAGAGTAGATCTTAAATGTTCTCACCACAAAAAAAAAAGAAATAGTAATTATGTAATGTGATAGAGGTGTAAGCTAATGCTCTGGTAATAATCTTTTTGCAATATATAAGTATATCGAACCAGCACATTGTACACCTTAAAGTCACACAATGTTATATGTCAATAATATTTTAAAGCTGTGGAAAAAACCACAAATACACCTCAAAGAAATGGAATAAAGATTTAAAGATAAGACCTGAAATCATCAATAGGGAAAAAGCTTCTTGACGGTCTTGGCTATGATTTTTTTGGATATGAAATCAAAAGCACAGACAGAAAAAGCAAAGATAAACAAGTGGGACTACATCAAACTAAAAAGCTTCACCAAAGGAAAGGAAACAAACAAAATGAAAAGGCAACCTATGGAATGGGAGAAAATATTTGCAAACAATGCATCTGATAAGTGGCTAATATCTAAATTATCCAGTCAGTCCTCCATATCTGTGGGTTCCACATCTGTAGATTCAACTGATGGCAGACCAACTGTATATATAATTTTGTATAAGGGACTTGAGCATCTGTGGGGGTTCTGGAACCACTCCCCTCAGGTACCAAGAGACAACTGTGTAAGGAACTAGAGGCAGGTACAAGAAAATGGAGAGAAGTTGGTCAAAGTGTACAAAGTTTCAGTTATGCAAGATGAATAAATTCAGAAGTTCTAATGTACCAGCATTATGACTATAGTTAACAATAATATATTGTGTACTTAAGAGTAAATTTTAAGCACAAAAAAAGAGAAAGAGAGAAAATGTGAGATGATGGATATGTTAGTTAATTTGATTGCAGTAATCATTTAAGATATATATTTAAAACATCAAAAACATCAAGTTGTATGTTTTGAATATATACAATTTTGTCAGTTCTAACTCATTAAAGTTGAAAAACTTCATATGAAACCACAAAAGACCTTGAATAGCCAAAGAAATTTTGAGCAAGAACAAAAAAGCAGGGAACATCACATTTCCTGAATTCAAAATATATTACAAAACTACAGTTTTCAAAACAGTATAGTACTGGCATAAAAAGACATATAGGCCAATGAAACAAAATAGAGAGCACAGAAATAACCCATACATATACAGTCAACAAATCTTCCACAAAGTTCCCAAGTATTATATAATGGGCAAAGTGTAATCTCTTCAATAAATGGTGCTAGGAAAACTGGATATCCACATGCAAAAGAACAAAATTTGACCCTTCTCTCACATTCTGCACAAAAACTAACTCAAAATGAATTAAAGATTTAGATGTAAGACCTGAAATCATAAAAATCCTAAAAGAAAACTTAGGAAAAATTTTCTAAACTTTGGCTTTGGATTTCTTTGTTATGACACCAAAAACAGGAAACAAAAGCAAAAACAGAATGCGAGACTACATCAAACTAAAAAGCTCTGCAAAGCAATGAAAAAATGAAAAGGCAATCTGTAGAATGGGAGAAAATACTGGTAAACTATACATCTGATAAAGGATTAATATCCGAACTACACAGGGACCTCAACAGCAAAACCAAATAACCCATTTTAAAGGTTGGCAAAGGAACTGAATAGACTTTTCTCCAAAGATGACATACAAATGGTCAAGAAGTTTATGAAAAGGTGCTCAATATCACTCATCATCAGGGAAATGCAAACCAAACCACAGTGAGGTATCATCTCATACAAATTGGGATGACTATCAACAAAAAACAAAAGATAACTAGTGTTGGTGAGGATTTGAAGAAATGAGAATCATTGCATAATTGATAGGAATGTAAATTGGTACAGTCATATGGAAAAGAATACCCAAGTTCCTCAGAAACTTAAAAAATAGAACTAGCATATCACCCAGCAACCCACTTCTGGGTGTATATTCAAAAGAATTCAAATCAGGATCTCAAAGAGATATCTGCACTCCCAAGTTCATTGCAACATTATTCACAATAGCCAAGACATGGAAGTAACCTAAATATCCATCCACAGATGAACAGATTTTTTTAAATTGTGGCATACACATACAATGGAATATTATTCAGCCATGAGAAAGATGGAAATCCTGCCATTTGTGATAATATGGATAAACCTGAAGGACATTTAAGCTAAGTGAAATAAGCTAGACACAGAAGGACAGTATCTGCTTCATAAGAATCAAAGCCATTTTTATGTTCGTGAATTTAGGGTTGCCAGATTTAGCACATAAAAATCCATTTTGTTTATCTAAAGTTTAAATTTAACTGTGTGTCCTGCATTTTATTTGGTAAACCTATATGAATTGTCCTAGAAGAAAGAAAATATACTGTTTAACATTAAGTATGCACAGTTAAGTGTAATATTATAAAATCAAATAATGTAATTTACCACAGACCAAGAAGAAAAGTCAATAAACACACAAAAATCAGTCAATAAAATTCAATATCCACTCATGATAAACTTCAAAATGAAGAAATGTTTTTAATCTGATTGAAGGCATTATAAAAACCCTTAGTAAATGTCTTACTTAGTGGTGACATTATAATTTTCTTTATACAGAAGAATGGTTGCTACATCACTCCTGTTCAACTTTGTATTAGAAGTTCTGACCAGTAGAATAAGAAAAAAGAAAATTAAAAGTGATCACAATTGGAAAAAAAGAAAACGAGTCATTATTCTTAGGTAATACAGTTATCTACCTTATACACACAAAATAACCTAAAGGTAATTGTTAGCATGAAGAAGAGCATCGGAATACTGCTGGAAATCAAAACAAATGTCTTTTAAATAAAAATATAAAACGGTTATATTTCTACATAACATAAACAGAAAATATAATTTTAATGGTATCATTTTCCTATAGCAACAAAAAAATACCAAGTACCTAGAAATAAATTTAATAACAAAAACTTTAGAACACTTGTGAAGAAAATTTTGGATAGACAATAAAGAACACATATAAAGAGAAAGATAGGCTATGAATCCATAAATGCACACGCGTGTATGCACACACACTCAGTCATATAAACACATGGGATTCTTAATAATGGAATAGGAGCTCCTGTTCAATGGGGAAAAGATGGATTCTTTATTACATACATGGTACTAGGGTTATTGGTTATCATAAAAAAAGAAAAGAAAAGTGGACTTCTACCTTATCACAAACAAAAAATAAAGTTTGAACATTTATAATTGAAAGGAAAATCTATTAAAAAACTATTAGAATACCATGAAGAAAAATATGTCTATGATTTTAAAATACAAAAAAATGCATACCAGAGGAAATTATAAATTTGGCTACAGTAAAACTAAGACTTTTATACACCAATATTAAAAAAGCAAACCATAAACTAGGAGAAGATATTAGCAACATACATAAACTGCAAAGGCATATTATCCAAAAAAAAAAACTTATGAATCAATAAAAGACAAATATTTAGAAAAATACTGATTTAAAAAAAAAGACTTTTCCCAGAGAAGAAAACACAAAATTCCTACATAAACATATGAAAAACATGCAACCTCATTAAAAAAGAAAATGAAAATCACAATCAAATACCCCTTCATACCCTCAAGAGCTGTAACATTTAAAAAGCCAGATGATACCAAGTTTTGGCAAGGATGTGCAATAACAAAAATTCTCATCCACTGCTAGTAGGAGGGTAAATTAGAACAACCCCTTGGGAAGGTGTGGCATTACCTCATAAAACAGATCATGTGCAAACTCTACAATCTAGCAGTTCCATGTCTGTGTCTCAAGTATAGAGACATATCTGTACATGTGTTTCACAGGCACTGCAAGAATCAAGCAACAGAGCCACTCAGTTAAGAGCATGGACTACGTAGCCAGGCTCTTGACATTGAAATCTCATCTCTGCTACTTGATAACTGTATCTTAGTTAATTTATTAGCATTTTTATGTTTTAGTCTCCTCATCTATAAGTTGATAATAGAGCCTAGCCTACAGGCTTGTGCTTTTATTTCAATGAGCTGATATACATAAAGTGCTTGGAACATTACCTGGCACGTATGAAGTATTATAGCTTAAACTGTTATTATTCACAGCAGGATTATTAATCATAACCAGAAAAACTGGAAACACTGCAAATATGCATCACTAGTAGAATAAATAAACCATCATGATGTGTATGTGCATGAAAATGTATGTATACACGCATATGTACATTCCCATGTACACTCAGATAAACACAATGAAACACTATATGACAGTAAAAATAGTAGACTATCTCATTAACAGGAAGAAACCAAACAAGGAACCCACAGAATACATACAATATGATTCCATATCTACAAATTTTTTTTAAGGGCAAAATGGTACATTGTTGAAGGAGGCATATTTTTTTATAAAGTTAGAAAGAAATGTGTGAGAATGATTATCACAAATTCAGAATCTCAGAATGGTGGTGCCCTCCTGGAAGCTAAGAGGAGGAGGTAAGCAAAGAAAGTCATCCAGGGTGTTTCTATGGTGCTTGGGGTATAACAAACTTGGGGTATAACTATGGCTTCTTTGCTTTCATTTTTTAATTAATTGCTTTACTTACCACTTGCCTTACCAACAAGAAAATTACTTCCTCTCTCAAACATCGCCTCCTTTAGAAATATTGTCCCGAACACAGGATTTTTTTTCCCAGCTAGGAACTAATACATTAGAGCCCTGCATAGTCTCTGTCTCTCATTTCCACTGTTTTTCACAATTTTGTTTCATTTTTTATTTTTTTACGACATTAAAACCGATTCTAAACCATCTTACTGATGATGGGGATGCGATCTGACCCAGACAGGTAACTCACATTACGCACATCACTTCCGGTCAACAGCCATTTCTGAGATGAGGCTGGAGCAGCAGGAGAAACAGAGAAAGGAAGGAGATGGAAATGAAGAATGGAATTACGAACACTAGAAAAATATTTATCCCTTAAGGGTCAATTTGAGAAAGAACAAAACCAAACCAGCCTCAAACAGATCTTACCCATCCTTAGTAATAACCACCGCTAAAATCATACTTTCTGCAACAGAAAACAGACCCTGGTAACATTAAGGCTGGAGTACTGATCCTGAATTTCCTATTTTCTCCATGCAGAGTCATGTGTCACATCTGAGGATGAGCCACCTGCACAGGGCTGCTTAGGTTCTGTTCATGATACACAGAGTGAGTTACTGGATTGGAAGTTTCTAACAGAGAGAGTCAGAATAAAAATGAGAAAAAAATTGGAGAATGGCATTTTTAAAAAATGCTTATTAGATGTGACATAAAAAATGTATTCTAGGGCCAGTATTACAAAGATTTTGCTCATAATTCCAGGGTAGAAAATTTTAAGCATGACTGCACAGAAATGATAAAGCACTGATTTATGTATAGATTAGGGGAGATAACAATTTTTTGGTTAGAGTATTCTATCACACATTATAAAATGGCTTTTCCTTTTTACTGTTTAGTTCAATAAATCTTCTTGTCTACTAATCTGTAAATTGCTGGCTCAAGCTACAGGCCATGATTTCCTCATTGAAATAAAGTCTATGGGAGAGCCCCCTGGCATGAAGCAAAATCCTCTATCTAGCATACAATTTTTCTGTCCCCTGCAGACCCACCCCAAGAAAATTTTACTGTGTTTACTTACTAAAATACACTAGAAAAATGTTTATTAATGTCTAAGGCAGCAATGACTTCCATGAGGACCCAAAGTCTTCTAAAATCTTTTAAATCTTTTACATATCCCAAATTAGCCTCTCTTCCCATCAGGACCAACACAAGAAGAAAAAATGAGTGTAAAAAATGTTAAAAAGTCTAGATAAAATAATAATTATGATTATAGTGTCTCATTTATGAAGTTAAAAAGAAAATTATGAGTATTGGCTAACACCAGTATGTAAATGATGAAGCAGAGATGGGAACTAAAGTTCTCTAATGTCCTAAAATTCTAACGCCAAGGCTTTTGTAGCTGGGAACTAGAGCAGTTATGCCTCAGAGAACCATGTGGGAAAAGTGGAGTCAGTACTTGAGAGCCAGAGAGGCAGAGAGTAAGAAAGAGTGAGCTGGCCTAGATGTGGAGCAGCAGGAAGAAGCAAGGAAGCCCTGAGGACAAGCCTTCCAGCAACACAGTTTTGGGGATACTGACTCTTGGAAGAGAAGCTGAGTCTGAGCTATCTGCTCTGAACCCATACCCTTAAGAAGCATAAAGATCCTATAGAGTAGGCTTGCAAAGTTTCCAGAGACAAAAAGCATACCTAACTTTACAAAGATTGCCACACATGTAGGAAAGTAAGCCACTTGAAGTCACATCCAGCAAAAACAAGAAATCACAGATTAATAAAAAATTAATACTTGCAATCCTTGAAGATTTTGAAATCGTCGGTCCCAGCATTCAGAAGAATCATGAATGAAATGTTTAAATGAACAAACTGGGCAATGGCAAAGAGAAGCATAAATCAGAGACTCTCAGAGATCAATACATAAAATTGAAAAAACAGAATTTGTAGAAGTGAATTTGAAATAAATAATTCAATGAATGTTTAAAACAGCAGGAAAGACACAGTAGAAAAGAGACTTCATGAACTAAAAGATACAAACAAATAATTTATCCAGAATGAAACGAGAGAAAGAAAGAGATGAAAAATGTGTAAGAGATTAGAAGGCATGGAGGACAGAATCAGGAATCAAATATTTGCTGGAATCCCAAAAGGTAAATGGAGAAGAGGCAATATTTAAGAGCTAAATAAAGCCTGAGTATATTCCAGAATGGAAGAAAAATATACATCAAGACATCCAAGAAGCACAGTATGTCCTAAGTAGAAAACAAAAAAAGAAGTCTTTGACAGCTTTCTTTGCTCTATACTCAAGTCTCTCATTTTTCCCAGATGTTTTGGTTTCCAGAAAGACAGGGACAAGATCGGGCACATCCAGGGTGGTATACATGCACCCCTATGTTCACAGCAGCGCTATTCACAGTAGCCAAGACATGGAAACAACCTAAATGTCCACTGACAGATGAATGGATAAAGAAGATGTGGTACATATATACAATGGAATATTACTCAGCCATTAAAAAGAATGAAATAATGCCATTTGCATAAACATGGATGGACCTGGAGATTATCATACTAAGTGAAGTAAGTCACACAGAAAAAGAGAAATACCATATGATATCACTTGTATGTGAAATCTAAAATATGGCCAAATAAACCTATCTACAAAACAGAAACAGACTCACAGACACAGAGAACAGACTTGTGGTTGCCAAGGAGGAGGGAGTTGGGGGAGAGCTGGATTGGGAGTTTGGGATTAGCAGAGACAAACTATTATATATAGAATGGATAAACAACAAGGTCCTACTGTATAGCACAGGGAACTATATTCAATATTCTGTGATAAACCATAATGGAAAAGAATATAAAAAAAGTGTATATATATATGTATGTATAACTGAATCACTTTGCTAATGGCAGAAATTATCACAACATTGTAAATCAACTATACTTCAATAAAATAAATTTTTTAAAAAGACAGGGAATGGTATTTAGAGACAGTAATCTGAGTACTACAGGTGTTTATTGCTACAGAGTTCATTATTTCTAGGCTTTTCAGTAGACAAACCAAGGAGATGTGCATTTCTTAAAAGAGAAAATGCAGCGTGAAGTGTTGAGTTCATGTTATTTCTATTCAAATTTAAATTATTTTTATCTCTTTTCCCTCATTCTGGAAAACTTTGGTTCCACATGGCATTAACGTATTCCTTAGTTCTTTTATTCTACTAATAAGAAAATAACAATCCCAGTATTACAATGAATAGTATAACTACTTAAAAAAATACAATTTTCAAGTACTATTGACCCTTGAACAACACGGGTTTGAACTGCATGGGTCCACTTACACACGGATTTCTTTTTAATAGTAAATACTACATACTACAGGATCCAAAGTTGGTTGAATCTGAGGACGTAGAACTGTGGATACGGAGGGCAAACTAAAGTTATACTGAAATTTCCACAGCTCAACTGACGGTGCCCCAATGCCCTCATGTTGTTCAAAGGTCAACAGTATGTAATTTTTTCCTTAGAATATAATCCACTAGGGATCAATGGTAAATTTATCAGAATTTAAAATCACGTATCATAATTCCTTTCTTTACGATTTATACAATCATAATGAGTCAAAATTAGGTTGTCAGTTCATTTTGTTTTTAATTTTATGTAACGCTTTTGTGTTTCTTTGTATAAATTTTCTAATCTTATGGAAACATAAACACATTTACCTGGTTTCAAAGTCAAATCCATAAAATGTAGTATATTCAAAGCAGTTTGGCTTCTATTTATGTGCCCTCCACATATTGTTCACCTTTTAAAAAATATTCTTATTTATTCAACCATTGTTTTAATATAAGCAAATTTATATATACGTATTTATGTATATTCACGTATTTACACCTATTTCATATAATATACACATGTAAGTTTATACAATATATAAAATTTATATATACATATGCATATGTATATAAATAAACATATATACGTGTGTATATATAGGCTTATATGTATATATAATATGTATATATCTAAACATATAGATATAAGCAATAATACGTTATACACATTTTTATACCTTATTATATACTATAATTATATATATATATATATATATATATATATATATATATATATATATATATATATATATATATATACTCCATGGCAGTATATATAGAATTTTTTCATTCTTTTAAAACTGAATAAAACTCCATTGTGTGGCTGTAAGAGTTTTTACACAGTATCAAACCCAAATATACATCAAAGGATACTGGAAAAATTAACAGTCCTAGAATGAAGGGTCTTATGCAAGTATCTTTTTGCATTTTTGCCTGAGTATCTTTGCAATAGATTTCAATCAGTGGAATTGCCGAGTCAAAAATTAAAGACACATATAATTTTACTAGACACTGCAAAGCTTCTCTTCATTATAGCTGTATCATTTTGTATTCCCACTAGCAGCATATGAGAACACCTATTTCCCCACAGGCTTGATCAAAGAACACGTTGTCAAATTGGAACTTTTGTCAGTCTAATAAAATGGAATCTCGTTGTGGTTTCAATTTGCCTTTTACTTGTTGGGAACAAAGTTGAGAAACTTTTCCTACGTTTCAGAATCATTTAACCTCTCTTCTTCTATGAACTGCTAATTTTTCTCTGCAGTTGTAGTAATTTATTTTTAGAACCTCTGTAACATAGTAACTATTTTTGAAATAAACTAGAGAAATACTTGCAATTTATAATTTATCTTTGATTTTGTTTATAATTCTTTTGTCATTCAATTTTTTTAAGTGATCAAATATCCCAGCCTCTGTTACTTCTGTCTTTTAATCATAGTTAAGAAATTTCTCTACTCCTAGGCTACAGAGGAACATACTCAGGTTTCCTTCCAGTACTTGTATACTTTGTTTTTTAAATTTGTATTTCTCAACCATTTGAAATTTTCCTTTAAGTATGGTGTGAGAATGAATGGAATTTCTACTTTTTCTATATGTCTAGTCAATTATCCCAATGTCACTTATTTAAAAATACGTATGTTTTCACCAGTGATTTGATATGCTGACTTTATAACAAATTTTCACAAGGATTAGGATCTATTTACAGATTTTCTTATTCCCTTCTCTTTGTCTAAATGTCATAATACACTATTTTGATCTTTATATGTTTTAATATCTGATAGAGCTATTTCACTCCACATACCACTACTCTTTACCAGGACATTCATGGCTGGACTTATTTGTTTTTCCAAATTAAATGGCTAATCAACATGTTTATCCCCAGAGAGAAAAAAACTAAATGATAATTGCACTGAGACTGAATTAATTTATTAATTTATAAAATATTAATATTTATATGATGTTAAATCTTTCTATGAAGGAATACAGTATATAAACACACAACTCAAAATCAATTACAGGATATAATGAAAGAGAGGACCCCATTAGGATTATACTTATTTTCAAGTTTAGAAATGTTCCAAACCTATGTGAGGAAAGCCACAAAATGCTCCTGAAAGGCACAGAAGCAGCTAGAACAAAAGGTACAACATACTGTATTTCTGCATATATGATTCGATATCACGTGAATGTTAATCATTGCTTGTACAACCATGACCTCAGTTTTCAGCCCTAGTGGCAAAACTAAACAACTGTCTAGTTTAACAGTTAACTCTCCAGTCATAAACAGCTTCGGAACTATTTGAGGAAGGAATATACATCCTGCTTATCGTCTGAACTTTTCATGTTATTTACAGAAATTATCAACAGAAGGAGTTCAATATCAAAATATACTGAATGCATAGCATTAGCTTGGAAAAAAATTGCAGGGTATATGGTAGAGCATCCTTTCAATAAATGCTATACTTTTAATGTCATTGATGATACAGAGTATAATTCTGTATGGAAAAAGGCATCAAAAACCTTCAATCTAAAAGTGCTAGACTCTACATGCAAAGAGGTTTGAGAACACCTCAACTCAGAAATTCTCAGGGGGTCCCTGACACCTTTCAGCATTCTGCAAGGTCAAAACAATATTTCATCATTTTAATGTACTATTTGCCTATTCACCACATTGACATGTGCCAGCAATCATGGGTAAAATTGCTGGCACCTTCACATGAATCGAGCAGTATCAAGCTGTACCAGCAGTGATATTTTCACCCCACACACTACCAAAAAAATTAATAATAAGGGAGAAAAGTCAATTTCACTTAAAAATATCCTTAAGAAGCAGTAGAAATTATTAATAGCATTAAATCCCAACTCCCTGGTATGCATCTTTTAAATATTCTATTTGACAAAGGGGAAATATACATAAAGTACTTTGCTGCATCCAAGTAGAATGGTTGCTTTTGGGAAAAGCACTCAGGCAATTGAGTTGTGAGCTGAACTAGCTACTTTTTCATGGAATACTATTTTTCCTTGAAAGAATGACAGACAAACAGATGATAGTTATTCAGGTTGGAGATATTTGGTAGAACATTTCTTAAAAATGAGCAAAGTGAGCCTGTCACTTCAAGAAAAAGAACTGACTAGATTTGTTGCCATTGATAAAACTGGCACTTCCAAGTGAAAATTAGAATTGGAAAACTTGTATCTGCCACTATGCATGTTCCCAATCTTCAAAGATTTTTCTGATAAGTTCTGTGTTGATATTAATAAGCAGAGGTTTTTGATACTACATAATAAAATGTGTCAATATTTGGAAGATCCTCATAACTCATGAATGAGTATTTTCCAAATGACTAATGCATGATGTTAAAATAGTATGCATTGTAAAATACAATTCAGATTGCAAGGTAAACCAATGAATTTTAATGCAATAGAGTAGGACAAGGTCATTGATAACATTTAGCAGGTTGAATGGTGGCCCTCGAAAAGATATGTCCGTGTCTTAACCCCAAGAACCTGGACTTTATATGATAAAAGAACAAATTACATGTCAAAAGATATAATTACATTAAGGTTTCTGAGAGAAGAAGCTTATCCTGGATTATCTGGGTGGGCCTTAAATCCAGTGAAATTATTGTTATAAGAGTTAGGCAGAGGAAGATTTTATAGGTAGTAGAGGATAAAGCAATGTGACCACGGAGGTAGAGATTGGAGTGATAAGATCACAAATCAAGGAATGACAACAGTCATCAGGGGATCAAAGAGGCACAAAACAGAATCTCTCCTAGAGCCTTAAAGGGAGTGCCGCCCAACAAGATTTCAGACTCCTGGCCTCCGCAACCGTGAGAGAATAAAATTCTGTTGCCAACCACTTAGTCTGTGGTAATTTGTTGAGGCAGCAATAAAAAACTAATACAGTATAGTTTCAGATTCCACACTGCAACTAAACTTTTAGAAACTACCACTTATTAAATTTCAGCATAGTATTAAAAAATAGTCACAATCATCTAAAAAATCTATTAAAACACTCCTCCCTTTTCCAGTTACAGAAGTGTGAAGACAGATTTTCTCTGTGTATTTCTACCAAAACAATATATGGCAGCAGAATGATGCAGAATCAGATATGAGAATACAGCTGTCTTCTATCAAGCCAGACATTAAAGCGGTTTACACAAATGTAAAACAATGCTACTCTAATAACTATTTTTTATTTTGGAAAAGTGTAAACTTTCATAACAGTGTTTATGTTAATAAATAGTTGTATTATTTTTAAATGAATATGTAAATATTTTAAAATTTTCTCAGTTGTGATTTTAATACAATAAATACTGGTAGATATAACTCATATAAACAAAAGTTCTTAGGGTTCCTCAATAATTTTTAGGAGTATACAATGGCCCTGAGATCAAGGAGAATTATATTATATTAACCAATCTATTACACTTATAATTTCCTGTTTTGTGCATTCGTAAGAACAACAGTTGAGGAAGAAATCTACATCTCTAAGAATTCAAAAGACTTCCTTAATCAAGAATAAAATATGAGAAAAGGAATTCAGAGTTCAAGTGTCTTTAGGAAGAAGCTAAATTTCAGTATACAAATTGTGTTTATTAAAAGTCTAGAACTTCTTAATAAAGAAATAAAAATCATTTGACTTTTCAATCAACAAAAGAGAAAGAAAGAGAAATACAGAACTTGAAAAAAAAAAAACTATTAAAAAGGCACAGTCGGGGGCTTCCCTGGTGGTGCAGTGGCTGGGAATCTGCCTGCTAATGCAGGGGACACGGGTTCGAGCCCTGATCCGGGAAGATCCCACATGCCATGGGGCAGCTGGGCCCGTGCGCCACAGCTACTGAAGCCTGCGCACCTGGAGTCCGTTCTCCAAAACGAGAGAGACCACCACAGTAGGAAGCCCGCGCACCGCAGCGAAGGGTGGCCCCCTCTCGCCGCAGCTAGAGAAAGCCCGCATGCAGCAACAGAGACCCAATGCAGCCAAAAATAAATAAAAAAAAAAAAAAAAAAAAAAGGCACAGTCAGAATCTTTCTTGGCACTTCTTGTACCCTGTAAAGGATTATACAGACAATACTTCTTCAAATTCTTATAAATCTTCCAGATAATTCCCTTACACACAAAATTATTCCTATTCCTTCTCTTCAAACATCCCCCAAAACTCCTTCCCAGGCTTAACACGTCCTTTGACCTATGACTCTTTTCCTTTCCTCTGGTTTCTGCATCACAAAGGCCCCAAACCTGCTGTGCGACCTGGAACATCCCCAGGAAGTGGAGGAGGAAAAGGTACTTGAGGGTCAAAGCCAGAAGCAACACTTGAAGGTGAAGGTGGGAGTGAAACAGAAACTCTCGAAGCATTCATAGTTTTGGTCCTATATACATAGCTTATATTTTCTTCTTCGTGGATCGAATATCACTATTTAACTTTATTATTATAGTATAAATACTATTGATGGGTTTTCAAATTTTTGAATTATATACAAATAACAGGACACATAATTAAAATAATACGAAACAATGTAATTTTGTACATATTGACAACGTGGAAGTGATGGTAGAGCTGACAGAAGTTGATGTGGAAAAGGAACAAAGAGTAAAAGAAAGTGTAGATCCACAAATTTCTTCATCCTGTGTGACGGTGACTCAATAAATACTATCTAAAGCAGTGTTAGAAACACAAATTCTCAGATTCTCACCCCAGATCTGCTGTTGCAAGTCCAACTAAACTACTCCATGGTATTGCTACTCAGCACTCATTTTGTGAGGCCAAGCGGCCGTGAGCTGACACAAGCCCCTCCCTGAGCAAATGCCCTGAGTAACAGAGGGCAGAGCCACAGGTACTGTAAACGTGACTCCCTCAACCACCCTTATAATAAGCATCTTCCCCCACCTCCCAGGGCATTCCTCTTGCGCACCCCTTAGATAAGACCCCCTGAAAAGCTTACCAAAACCCTGCTCCTTTGGGTTTGAATTGACCAACCTGGTCCTAACCCAAGAATCCTCAAGCATTCCACCCACCCACTCTAAAAAAGGCACGTTCCCAGGTCCTGCCTGCTCTCTCCGGCTGCATCCTGCCTTGACCTCCCGTGTGGTCCCCTTGAGGCATCCCGTGTACTTCCTCTAGGACTTGTGAGTAATAAGCTTCTTTATTTCAATTCCCTTCTAGTCTTTTGTTAAACCTTGGCTCACTATACAACGGGTCAGCCCCAGCTCTACCTAACAAATATTAATTTAACAAAGTCACAACACCTGCGACATCACATTCTAGGGGTGGGGCCCAGCAACCTGAGTTCTAACATGCCCTCCAGGTGATTTCGATGCATGCTAAAGTTCAAGAACCAATCATCTTTGTCAGATCGAGAAACAGAGGTCTTAAAATTATTTTAAGTGAAAAAAGGTAACCACCAGAATAACTATAAAAGTGTTTCTCTCTATAAAAATATATGTAAGAAAACCAAGAGTGGAACATGTGAGGGAGAAGAAGGCATTGAAATGCATTAATTGTCAGCTATTATAGGACATCATAAATAATACCAAGAGTTGATAAATTAAGTAATGTTGATAGAAGTGTATTATTTAGCATTATGATAATAACAAAAGTTAAAAACAGTTCAAAGTGCTATACCTGAGAAGCGGACTAGAGAAGAGGAATAGGGGACACATTCATTCTTTATTGTATACCTTTCTGTGAAGTCTGGGTTAGGGTTTGATTTTTTTTCAACCCAATTATTACTTTATTAATTTGAAATAATGTCCAGTATTCAATTTCCAGACGCCTGTAAATTCTTACCCCAACTTACATCTAAAATACTTAATTGAGCATTTATTTGTGTCTCTCATCACATCAAAGAAGTTGGATTAAGAAGATTTCATCTAAATGTCATCTTCACTAAGACTGGTATGCAAGGCCAGATGACATCAGGATTTCCAGTACCAAAGCAAAAACTGTACCAAAGCTGAGCAGGCAAAGACTTTATTCAGGCTATTGCAATAGGAGAGAAAGACTCCATTCTGCTGAGACAAAAGGCAAGAGGATTTTTAAGTGATGGGGTGAGCTAGGGGGAAAGCACTGGAGGATATGAGGGGGTAAGTTGACCAAAGCAATGTGTGCAGCAAGATTTCCAGCACCTGTGATTAGGCCATCTGGGTTTGCTAGTTGGTACCCAACAAAGTTAGGCTCCTACCTCTCGTACTGGGAGACAGAGGTACATCTCAAAGAGATAGTCCCCCAGTCTTTAAGACATTTCCTAGGTTATAAAAGTGGCAAAAGGCTGGGAGAAGATTTATATACATTTCAAAGGGGCAGAGAAAGACTGTACAATTTCAATTTTTCTAAATTAAATGCTTTAAGAAAAGGGAGATCAGGGGCCTATAGTAAGGAAGCAACATGTCTAAAGTTTAGTCAAGCTGAGGGGAATGTTGAGGCCATCTGGGTCGTCAGTAACAATATTTCATATGGTAAACTGCTGCTTGTGAATGCACGTTAGAATGATGACACACTCCCTAATTTCTTCACCTCATCCCAAAGAGCACTCTAAGAAGAGCCCTGTTATAGGAACTCACATGCAATAATCACGTGAGGCATTCAGGGCATACGTGCACTCTTACTCCTTTTCTCTGACACCCAGACCATCCCTGCCTATAGCAAACATATTTGACTATAAACTACTTGGGGAAAGATTCTAATTGATATTTTTCACCTTTAGAGGTATTCATACAACACCCTACAAATGGATTATGTTCAAACGATATTGATAAATGAACATTCCCATCTTGAAGATACATATTAAAGAGCATACAGCAGAATCCGAGAATCTGTACAGGGTCAAAAGCAATTCACAAACCACATCTATGTAATCTCATCTGTACTGCTCTTCAACCCCCTCTATTAGACTAACAGCCTAGTAAACCTTTTAGAACA
Organism: Balaenoptera musculus; assembly: GCF_009873245.2. Lineage (NCBI taxonomy): Eukaryota > Metazoa > Chordata > Mammalia > Artiodactyla > Balaenopteridae > Balaenoptera > Balaenoptera musculus. The sequence continues at coordinate 54,908,029 of NC_045793.1, forward strand.
CAAGACACAAGTTCCAAAGTCCATTTGCCCTTTAGATGGCAAAGAGAACCTACAGAATTCATGCATATAGTTCCCTGATGCCAAGATAAGTCAATGGGTTAAAAAAGTTATAAGCAACCTCTGAAGAAAAACTATGGACATAACCAAAAGTAAAACTACTTGTTTCATTATAAAGTGTTACATATTCATTTAGTAGATCACTTAGCAGATTCCTGACCTTTGTGAGGAATGATTAACATTTTCACAATTTTTCTTAAAAGCACACCATCACAGAAAATTTCTTTTTACAGGTAGAGTATCTACTAGCCTATTTAGGTAAAAACATAAATGCAGAGGGTTATGTACACATAGAGGACTTAGTAAATTGAAATGATCTTAACTGAATTATTTCAGGCACTCCTGTCCTCATCTCAGGATGGAATGGAGTCTACATGTATTTTAAACTTGCCATTACTTTCAGAAAATAGACCACTTTTACTTTTTGAAAATCATCTCCCCAGCTTTTAGTCATCCGATTTTTTCAGCCACTCAAGAGCTTAGTCTTGCAATTCTCTTCCTGATATTCTCATCTCAGATCATTCCAATATCCATAAGGACCTTAAAACACATTTGGGTTTCCACCAGCCAAAAACAAAAAAACAAAACATAAAAGATAAACGCACACACAAAAGAAAGTATCTAAAGAAATCTGCAGTAGTTAACATCACATATCACTCCAAAACTTAGTGGCTTAAAACAACAAACATTTATCATCTCTGGTTTCCATGGGTCAGGAGTTCAGTTCTGGCTTACCTGGGGGCTTCTGACTTCGGGTCTCTTGTGAGCTTGCAGTCAGGATGTCAGCCATGTCTGCAGACATCTGAAGGCTTGATTTGACCTGGAGGACCTGTTCCTAAGAAAGCTCACTAACCTGGTGCCAGTTGTTGGGAGGAGTCCTCAGGTTCCTCTCCACAAGCTGCATCACTGTCATCATGGCATGATGGCTGGCTTCCCCCAGCATGAGCAGTCTACGAGAGAACATGGCAAAACCAACCATATCTTTTATGACCCAGCCTCAGAAGTCATACACCATTATTTCTGCAATATACTAATGGTTATTCAAGGCAGCATCATTTCATGTGAGAGGGAACTATACAAGGTTATGAATAGCAGGAAGTGAAGATCACTGGGTACCATCTTGGGTCCCAGCTATCATAACATCCTTCTTTTAGTCCTGCCTATCTATTTACTTAGTAACTAATGCCCCATGCTGGCTTTGCTGCCAGGCTATTCAAGTATTTGATCTACATCTTTCCTCTCCTCTTTTTAATGATTTTAATTCCTTCTTGTTCCCTTTACCATCTATTGGGTTGGCCCAAAAGTTCATTCCGGTTTTTCCATAAGAGCTTATGGAAAAACCCGAACGAACTTTTGGGCCAACCCAATACTTCGGTACATACCACTCCACAGAAACTATTTCCTTGAAGATTACCAATAATCTCTTCCTGCTAAACTGATGGCCTTGGCCTTTCCTCAGACATCTTATAATGTTTGATGTTACAAACCATCCACTCATGAAATTCTCTCATCCTTTGGCATCTTTGGTACATTAAAGGCTTCTCCCATCTCTCCTCTCCTTTCCTCTACAGGGTTCCTAAGTGCAGAATGTTCTTTAAGCTCATCCCTCTGGTTTTCTTACTATAGTAAGACTGGGCTGATACCCACTCACTACTTCAGCTATGTGATTATTATTAGGCCTGCGTTTCCTTCCCTACTCAATCATAGGTCCTTTCTAGCTGCCTTCAGGCATCTCCATTCTCTGATCTCTAAACAAGGCTCATTGTTTCTTCCTTCAATGTCTCCTGGAAGAATCTGTTTTACCCCATCATCCCCACTACCACCACCCTAGTCCAAACCCTCCCTATACCACAACCAGATTAGCACAGCAGTGTTTTAGCTGCTCAGCTTACTTGACTCTAACACTGACCTTGCTTCTACTCTAATCCAACTGTCATATGTTTTGATGCTAAATCTCCTTTATAAATTCCTTTTATTTTTTTCATTTTCCAGCATAAGAAGATTATCATCGACTGCTTTCAAATCTAAATTCCTTAGACTGGCTTTTAAAGCATTTATTGTTTTCCCATTTGGCTACCACACCTAATTTCTTATTCTCCTTATTTCTTATTGGTGATTAACCATTCATTCGCTATGCTCCAAATACACAAATTTCCACATTTACCTTTTTAATTCTATTCTTTCCACAAAAGTAAATAAATAAAACAAACTTATCTCCTACCAATTCATCCTACTCGTTTTTGTACATCTAGCTCAAATTCCACAATCCCCATGAAATCTTCTCTACTTTAGTTCATACTGGGCTGCTTAATTTTTGAGTTCCTAATGCTCAATTAGGCATCCACATCTCTGATTCTTTGTTACTCTTATTTTCATAGCTAAGTTGCAAATGTATAAAGACTGCAATCATATTTCTTTATTTCTTTTAAGACATCTAAAATGGTCTACAAGTAACATGCTGAGCACATAATAGGCCATGAATAAATATTTATTGGTTAACTAAATGAGGACAATGAGTAGAAAATTCCTACATCGTTTGGCAGAATGACTACAGGCAAAAGACTCCTTCCCAAAATGTATTATCTAAAAGTGCATTTTCCCCATGTGTCAACCACAAAAAAGATGACTGTCTTCTAGCAGAGCCAAGCTTAGCTCTTTAAGCATGTGTAAAATCCACAAGACAAAATTGTTAAAGGTACAAACTGTTTAAATAAAAAGGCAGATATACAAAATAATTACTTCATTTAGCAAGTACAGAGGAAATCAGATCACATTCCAAACATAATCCAATGATTTCAGCAGTTGGAGAATAATCAAGGAAAAAAAATTAAGCAATAAGTCTGCTGTCTTGGATTTATTAAGGGAAAGGAAATTCTTATAAAGCCAAAAAGATAAGAAAAAAACCTACATGATTTGTAACAGAAAATAATTAGTGAAGGTAACTGTACGATGGCAAAAAAATTACACTTTCCTAATTCAAGCATATTAAAAATTAATATGATTATTAAAAATAACTATGACATATCTTTGGAAAGAGAACATATTTGTATTTCCCCCAAAGTCTCACAGCTGGTCGTGCCCTCCTTTGGAAGCAGTGTTATGTCTTGGAAACAGCATGAGTTTCCCCAGCCAGAGGGACCTGCATTACTACTTGAGGGATCTTAGGCAACCAACCTCTGGGGGCTGTTGTGAGAATTAAATGAGATTACATATCTGAAAGAACCTGGCATGGTGTCCGACACACGCTGGTCAACACATCTTATTTTGTTCCATTCTGCTTTGCAGAGATAAAGAGAACTGGAGGTGGAATAACCCTAGAGTAGGAGGGAGGAACCAGGGATGCTTATCCCAGCTCAGCTGCTAGTCTGGTTGTGACAGGGACAGCCTACTGTCTTCCAGTTTTCACTTTCCTCTTCATTTTGGTAGGAGATCCCCCTAAGTTTTAATGGGCATGCAGGGGCCAGATAGTTCTATTTCTTTTGCCTTCACAGCGTTTGTAATTGTTTGATTTGCAATGCATTTGGGTAGACTAGACACTTTACTTGTTATCAGTCACTACTCACTTCTGCCCTAACCCAGCCCAATTCCAACACCCAGGACTCCTTCCTGACATCTTATGGACTCTTCTGTGCATGGTTGCTGGACCAGATTATCCCTAAGGAATCTTCCAATATTTAGTAGTCCTGAGGAAACACATGGAATAACGTTCATTTCCCTGGTAATCATAATGACTTGGTGGGTTTTTTTCTTTTTTTTTCAAAATTTAAGAGGAAATTTGAAATAATCTAAGTTTTAAAATTCTCATCTCCTCTGCTAGTTTTTATTTAGGAGACATACGGTATATTAGTTTCCTGTGGCTATTGTAACACATTACCATAAATCTAGAAGCTAGAATAACAGAAATTTATTCTTTTACAGCTCTGGAGGCCAGAAGTCTAAAATCGAGGTGTCTGCAGGGCCACACTCCCTGTGAAGGCTCTAGGGGACAATCATTCCTTGTTCCTCCAGTTTCAGGTGACCTCAGGTCTTATTTAGCTAATGGTTGCATCACTCCAACCTCTGCCCTCATCTTCACATGACCTTCTCCTCTGTGTCTATAAAATCTCCTCTGTCTATAAGATCTGCATGTCCCTAACTCTTATAAGGATACTTATCATTGGATTTAGGGCCCACCTAGATAATCCAGGATCATCTCATCCCAAGATCCTTTTAGTTACATGTACAAAGACTACTTCCAAATAAGAGCACAGACATTCACAGGTTCTAGGGATTAGGACTTAGATGTATCTTTTGGGGATCCATCATTGAACCCACTACAGAATGCTACATAAACAATCACTCAGTTATAAAATACAGGTAGTATAGGTATCTCACACTCTGAAAAGGAAGTAGTCAAATTTCAAGTTTTTCAACTATTTACAAAAAATAGCATTTCAATGAAAAATTTAAGATCTTTTAATATACCTTTTGGAGTTACAAGTTTAAATAGCAATCTTTTCAATCAATATCTTCTACATTATCATGTAACTTTCATTATTGTTAACCATATTCTAATTTGGGAATTCACTACTTCTTTAATAGATCACAATTACTGACAAAGAAATTTTGCAATTGATTCATTCTTTCCTGTTTAAACATGTAATACATATATACAACCTTAAAATTCAACACAAAAGAAAAGAGGAAAGAATTATTCCCCTTTAGTACTCCTTGCCTAATTCCTCTCTTCACCCAAGAAGTAACAGTTTAAAATTCCTTTCAGAATATTCTGTGCATACATAAAAGCTATTTACTTGATTGCTTTGTTTATCATAAATGGGATCATGTTATACACAGCACTCAGTGAATTACATTTTCCTTTTATCAACGTCTTATTTTTGTAACCACACAATATTTGACAGAAGGAATGTAGCATAATTCATTGATGGACATTTAAGTTGCTTTCAAATGTTTGGCATCAAAATAAGCTTGCAATGGTCACATATATGTCTTTGAAAATGTACAAAAATTTCTGTAGGATAGATTTTTAGAGGTAAAGTTATTTGGTCAAATATTATGCACATTTCCAACTTGATTGAGCCTGCTAATTTGTTCTCCAAAAAACTTTCTATGAACTGGCCAATGGATGCTGAAAGATAATTCTTACCTGGTCAATCAACCATCTATATATATGTGTGTGTATCTGCATGTATACACATACATGTATGTAAAATGTATAAAAAGCATATTGAAACATACATATTACACACACACACACACACACACACATACTTTTTATGCTATCTAGGTATATGGAAGGCCACTCAGCATCAGTTAGATAAACTAGGGAAGAAGACTCTTATGTCTATATCCTACCTAACTCATCCACCACTGAGCCTCAGGCACTCAAAAAGGGAGGAGACCCACTTTTGGGTGTCATGAACAAAAAAGTAACATAAAAAAGTGGCTTCTGATATGTTTTCTGACCCATTGCCATGATCCCCGGGCAGAACACTCTCCCAGACAAGAAATTCTCCCTCAGAATGTACGTGGCTCCACGATAACTAATTGATACATCCTAAATAACGATAGGAACTCAATCCAACAATGCATCAGAACTCATTATGCCTTTTTCTTCAAAGTTCTAGTGAGAAAAAAACTTGCTAAGAGCTATACATAACTTGAATTCCAAGGTGATCTGATTTAAATGAGCACCGCACCACAAATTATATATTTAGATGCTTTTCAGCTAAACTAGGAAAGGGAGAATATCTTTTCATCAGGTTCAGGTTGAATTGGAGTGACAGTAGCATAAAAAAAAGCTTATTAAGATGCTTCCATAGCTGTCACTCCTGACTTCAGCAGACCACATAATTATAAGATAGTAATAAAAATTATTCCAAAGCACTTGAACAAATTATATGCTCTTAAAACAGGTTGACGACGAAGGATGCACGTATTTTGAAAGTAGTAGATCTGATTGTTCTTTAAAACTGCAGCAGGAAACTGTTTCTCAGTTAGGGGAGTACATAAAATTATTTATCAATCCATTATGGAACATCTACAGACTCAGAGAATTTATCGTGTTCCATTAAGTAGAGAAATTCCTTCCACTAGGCTTTTCCTTATTCAGGGATTTGAATATCCTTAATCCAACCTCACTGAAGTCCAATACACTCTCACTTTCTACCTCCTAACTCCTCCTGCCCACAACACACACACACACACACACACACACACACACGTCGTCATCACATATTTGGCAAAATAAGGTACCAAATAATAAAAACATGACAGGTTGCATCGCAAGGAATTGCTTTCTGATGAAAACGTAAGACGCCTAAAATGTTAAGTTGTTGCAACATTTGTTTTATTTACAACAAAGAGAGCAGAAATGTGAATTATTTAGACAAAAGAATTGGCTGCACTAAAGATCAGAGTACGCTGGGGATTAGAGACACAACTCAAGAAGGCTGCGCTTAGGTAGTGACACACTTCAGGACAAAAAGGATTTTGTACTGGGGCATGATTCTATTCCGCTAACAAACAAACAAAGCAAATGATTATTTTTGTGACCTTTACATGTTATTCTTGGAAAACTCTTTTCATCATTCGGAAATGAAAATCGTTCAACTGTTCTGTGATTTCTTTTTAACCAACGATCTGATACTTTTCTTGGCAGGTTTCCACTTTATTGAGATGTAATTAATATTCAATACAATGCATGAACTTTAAATGTTCAGTTTGATGAACTCTGACAATTAAATACAGCCATGCAACCACCATTCAAAATATATATAGTAGAACAAATGTTCCCTGGCACTCCTTTCCAGTCATTTCTCTCCCTACTCCTACATCTAATATGGGATTTCTATCACCATACATTACTTTTGCCTGCACTTGGATATCATATATATGAAATCCTACAGTATGTGCTCTTCTGTGTATAGCTTCTTTTAATATAATGTTGATATGTATCCATACTTCTCTGTTTATCATTAGTTTTTCTTTTTATTACTAAGTAGTATTCAATTCTATGGATATACTACAATTTGTCTATCAATTCTCCTGTTGTTAGACATTTGGGTTGATCCTAGTATAAGGCTATTATAAATATGGCTGCTATAAACATTCTTCTACAAGTCATGGTAAATACCTCTGAGAACTATTCCTGGGTCATAGGGGAGATGTATGTTTAATTTTAAGAAACTGCCAGTTTTCCTAAGCAGTTGTACTACTAACACTCCCATCACCATTGTATGAGAGGTTCTATCACTCCATATCTTCACCAAAATTTGATGTTTTCAGTCTTTTTTATTTTAGTCATTCCAGGGCATGTTTAGTAGCACCTCATTTTTGTTTTAGTTTGCACAGCCTGATAACTAATAACACTGAACACTTTTTTTAATGTACTTCTGTGAAGTATCTATTCAGGTCTATTGCACCTATTTCTAGTTGGTTATTTGTGTTTTTATAGTTGATTGGTTGGAATTCTTAATGTATTCTGTATACAAATCCTTTGTAAGATACTATAAATTTTTCTAGTTCATGACGTATGTATTAATTTTTAATGGAGTCTTTTGATGGGCAGAATTTAATTTTGCCTAAGTCTAATAATCAACTTATGCTTTATGTTTTTTGTGTCCTATACAGGAAAGTTTTGCCTAACCTGAGGTCATGAAGGTATTTTTCTGTTTTCTTCTAGAACTTTTTGAATCTGGTTTAGATCTATGACCCAACTAGAATTAATTTTTGTGTATGGTATGTGATCAGAGTCAAAATACATTTTCTTCCATACAGATACCTAGTTGTTCCTGCAATATCTGTTGAAAAGACAGATATTGCAGGAACAACTTGCAAAAACTGGAACAACTCAAAAAATAGCTTTGGCACTTCCGTTAAAAAAAGAAAGTCAGTTGACTGAATATGTATGGGTCTGTTTCTAGACTCTATTATGTTCCATATTCTATTTGTCTATGCTTAGGCCAATACCACTGCCTTGATTACTGTATATTTATAATAAATTTTGAAACCAGGTGAAGTCCTACAACTTCTTCTTTCAAGATGGTTTTAGCTATCTTATTTTATTTTCATTTCTATATGTATTTAGAACCATCTTGCCTACTTCTTCAGAATAGCATGTTGCGTTTTTGATATAAATTACACTGAATGTATATATCAAATTAGAAAGTATAGCCATCTCAGCAATATTTCATTTTCCAATCTAGAAACATGCAGTGGATCTCCATTTTTATGTCTTATTTAATTTCTCAGTAATATTTTACAGTTTTTAGTATGGAGATCTTAAGTATCATCAGGTTGATTTTTTTCTTATCTGATTTTTTATGCTATTGTACATTTTTAAAATGTTTTTTTCCAATTGGTGGTGAGTGAAGACTTGCTCTACGGTGGGGGTCCCTTGTAGTTCTATTACAACAGCCCATTCATGGCTATTAAACATATGTTAGCAGTTCAGCTGGTTTTTCCCTCTCCTATCTTTGGTAGACATTTCCTCCAATGATGAGAGCAGTGGTAAGTCTCTCTTCTCCTATAAAGGGATCCTCACACTCTGATGTTTTATTTGTTTGTGTTTCTTTATGTGCTTAGCTTTATAATAGGGATATTTTTTAACTATGATTTTTATAGTTTATCTGGTTTGTTTTGGTTGTTAGAGACTGATGGCCTGTTATGACATTTTACATTCAAACTAAAAACCTTTTGGTGAAATTTTTTTTTTTAATCGTTGTAAGTCAATCTTCCCTATTACTATGTCTGAAAAAGCAAAAAAGAAAAGTATCAAATAGCACCCAAGAGTCCAAGCAATCATACTGAAGACTAATGTTTACTCAGTGCTTTCTACATGCTAGCATTTAGATTTATAAATATCAACTCATTCAATCCTCAGAACAACCATATCAAGTAGGTATGGTTACCATTATCCCCATTTTACAGATGAATAAACTGAAATATAAAGTGCTTGTCATTTGCCTAATGAAACACAGTTATTAAATGGTAGAACTGGGACTTGAACACAAGTAATTTGGATTTCAAGCCTACATTCCTACCTACTTCCTCCTAATACCTCTCCACCAAATCTTAGCATTCCTACCTTTATCCTGATTTCCCATATGTAATAGCTATCTGGGTTTTTTCATTATAAATGCTTCTTTCTTCTTTGAGTTTTTTTTTTTTATCTGAATCTCTCCTATTCACTTAGCAATTTGATATAACAGATACAATTTATTAAGTGCACACAAAAAAGATACTATGTTAGTAATTTTGCATATATTGCTTACTAACCTCACAAAAATTCTGAGAAATGGCATTATCCCCGTTCTACTTTGAGGGGGACTGAGGTTCAAACAAAGCACTTTTCTTAATTTCCATAAAAACTAGTGAAGAAATAAAATTGTCATTTGACCCCTCTTGAATCCAAAACCCATAATACAATCTTTCATGAATAATTATCTAAGTCTTCTCCTAAAGTTGCCTTTGCAACCCCTTTGCTCACCATTACTTACTGTAACTGGATATTTATTTAAACACTACTCCTCTGTATAACATCATTACTTCATTTTTTTTCTTGCTGATATTCTAAAACCACTTGTTTGAAATTAAGGGCTCTGTTAATGTCTACTGGGGTCTCTTTTGGAGGCTGTTATGATAATTAAAATTTAGATAAAGAACATCCTAAGAAAATAATCATCAATGGAAAAGAGTGAAAGTCGTCAACCTAGCAGTCTTTGAGATGCGGGCAGTACTGTGAGGCCTGGGGCTGGACCTGATTCTCAGCTCCTGGAGTTGAGAGAAATAATGCAGAACCTCTCTGCTGATGCTCGAAAAGGTCAAAGCTGCTCAAGGCCCTACATCACCACTATTACCATTCCTCTCCAAACAACTCCTCCAACTGACTTTACTCCCTTCAAAATACCTTCTGTGTCCATTGCAACATAGATTCGACAGAAAAAAAAGTTCAGCAAGGCCCCAAACTCCTCCAGGCCAACTCTTAGACTCATCCCACCACCATAATAGCCCAGAAAATTTTTCCAGGTCTGGTCTTGTAAATCGAAAATCTGATGCCTAGTTTCCACAGTTATTTCTTAAATCATTTTAATGAAAGAAGAAAAATTCCATGTAAGAACTTGCAATCAGAGGAACTGTCATTGATAGGCTAATATTCAAATTATGGTAGGCCCTATGAAAAAACCCATAATCCACGATTTCTGGCCTATTGCTGAAAAGTAATGGTACTGAACAAGATTCCAAAAGACTGAACACTTATATTCATTCTCAGTAGAGAAACTCTTCAGAGAAAAAATTGTGCTCCTCCCTTAGGACTGAATCTCATTTCAGACACTTATTCCTTATGACGGCCCGTGTGTAATGATTTAAATGTCATGAAATCCTGCAGATGTGTTTGATAAAGTCATTGAAACTACTTCGTGTAATTTATTTTACTTTCAGTGATGGAAATGTGTGCACATAAATGTCACTGCACTGTCAATGCACTTAATGGCAGCTGAGTATATCCTTTGAGAGTTTCTAGTCAGTGGGGATTTTATCTTCCAAATATAATAAAATTTCTCTCTCCCAGCACATGCGTGGACTGAGGCACCGATTAGTGTACAGTATTAATAAGAAATTTCCCCATGTAATCCTCTGACTGCAGAGATGAGGCCAGGACTTTATTGAGACCAAGTTCCTGCTCTAATTTCCGGGATACTTTCACAAATGATACAAGTGGTTCTTTAAAACCCAGACTGCAGCAGCAAATAGTGTGCTTTTTGGAAGTAACATTTGTGTGCCTGGAGCAGATGCTTCTATGACTTGGAGTCAGTAAGCACCAAAATACAGCAAAACTGATGCAGAAAAATGAGCCAGTATCTCACCAAAATAATTTTTGCAAAGGGTTCTATGCCTTAGGATCTCACTTCATACCTTTGCCTACATATCTTGCACAGGTGAAACTACATCCTGCCTTTGAGTAACCTGCCCTCTGCCTTCTTACTAAACACAGCCATATAAAGAGTCTTTGCCTGACCTGATAGAAAGTTGATTTCGTCTTTGTCATTTGTAAAGCATAAAGCAAAAAGTATCCTTGTTATTTAACAACAGATATGCTTTCAAATGAGCATACTAAATATGGTTTGATAAAATACCAGGAGTGAAGGAAGACTAAATCCTTGACTATGTACTTGTAATAAAATTTTCAGTTTGAAATGGAATACAATAATCTATAGTTAGTCTGGGCAAATATTTCTCTCAGACTGATTAGGCAACAGTTGTGATAGAAAATTGCAGAAAAGTTAAAAAAAGGAAGGATGTGGCCTCTTCTCATGGTGTAATCCCAGAAGGGGTATTGTTATTCCCTCTATTGCAAAATTACTGGCAGTTTTAAAAATTGATTATTTTTAGTTACTTAACTATATGTTTAGGTTTGAAGACAAGTGAATCAAATACCTAATTAAATGTAGAGTTATTAAATTCTTTTGGTTACTTATTCTCATCTACAGAATTGACTTTTGTATTACATATCAAAGGGAACCTGCTTAGCAGATTAATACCTAAAACCTCTAGAAAAAAATTAAGTGAAAAAATATATATGTTCATGCATAAAAACTTGCATTTTGTGAAGACTACAAACGCCGAATGACTTACAGGCAACCGGAAATCACACTGAATTTTGCTATTTCGATTTTAAGTACAACCCACAATGCACAAAAAACACAGAACTGTATTTACTGTCATGATAAAAGTTCCCCTAAATATCATGGTTTATTACATATATTAGTTCCTCTCATATTTTCCTTGGTAACTCACTTTTACTTCTAAAATATCTTCATGTGAGTAAATGAACAGAGCGTCTCTTTTCGTTTGGATTGCCGAAGTTCCACCTTCAAAACAATGCAACCATCAAGTAAAGTGAATGAAGACTAAATTTCTAGATTGGACTCTCAGAAGTACCACTTGGACAAGACGGTTCCTGGCCTGAGCCAGTGCATTTACAGTCTGCTCTTGCCCTCTTCCAGCTATGCCCCTCCACACAGATAACGGCTGTGCAGCACCAAGGCTCTGGGGCCTTGGGACCCTGGAAATAGCTACTGAAACAGCCTTAGTGTGTTTCCAGGACTTGCACAGGCCTCTTACCAGACGGTAAGCAAAGCCACCATTGCCAAGCCAGAAAGCGGTCAAAAAGATGTGTGTGCAAGGGGCAGCTATACATGAAGCTTGCCAATGGGGACTGCAGCGTGAACACATGGGCACAAGGCACCAAGCACCCTGTGATTCGGGATGGAGAGCTTGGTGGGATGAGTAAGAAGCCATAGGCCATATGTCTGGCTCTCCCCAGGAAGCTCCAAGTATTCCAAGAATTTCAAGTTCTAACTGGTCTTGTGATTTATTGTGAAGACCTATTCATCAAGGTAGGAAGATAGCACATATTTTCTTATAATTGTGTTAGCTTCATTTGTAACTTTTAAATCTTTAGACATATGGTAAGTCAACCTCTATTTTTAGTTGTACCTCCAGCCCAACAAAAGTTAAGACCAGGACCAGGCTTGTCTTTCAATAAAGACTCCAATATCTCTGAGCATGACTACTAGTTTTTCATTTTACCATAGCATGATTTTATCATAAGCTCTAAAACAATAAATGGAACTAACTGCTTGTACATAATACATTGTAAAAGCTACAATATGCATGCAAAGGGTAAACATGCTGCATATATACATTATCAGACAAAGTACAGCAGAGAACTTAAATGTATTATTCATGACATGAAACGCAATGATTAGTATATCCAAAGCTACATTGCTTCCTACCTGTGGACATAAAATGATTACTTTTTTTTTCTTTTTTTTAAAAGGTGTGGAGGCAGGGGCAGAACCCAGGGTATGCAGGTCCACAAGGGCTGGGTTCAGATTCTTCTCCACGAGCACGGCAGCTCCCACAGCATCTTGGGTTTTATGCAACTCATCTTGGGGAGGCCTCTGCACTTCCTGGAAGAGGGGGCAGCCGCCGCACTGGTTTTGCATTTTCAAGACGCTCAGAGCCCTCATGCTTCTCCTTGGCCAATTCCAGGAAAAGTGGCCCAAGCTCTCCAGAGCCACATCATCGAAATACAAGCCCAGAGTGAGCTGGGTGGCTGACAGAGTCTTGGTGCTCCAGCCGGGTGTCAGGGCTATGCCTCTGAGGTGGGAAAGCCAAGTTCAAGACATGGGTCCACCAGAGACCTCCCAGCTCCACGTAATATCAAACAGCAAAAGCTCTCTCGGAGATTTCCATCTCAACACTAAGACACAGCTCCACTCAATGACCAGCAAGCTCCAGTGCTGGACACCCTATGCCAAACACCTAGCAAGACAGGAACACAACCACACCCATTAGCAGAGAGGCTGCCTAAAATCATAATAAGGTCACAGATACCCCAAAACACACGACTGGATACATTCCTGCCCACTACAAAGACAAGATCCAGCCTCATCCACCAGAACACAGGCACTGGTCCCCTCCACCAGGAAGCCAACACAACCCACTGAACCAACCTAACCCACTGGGGGCAGCCATCAAAAACAATGGGAACTACAAACCTGTAGCCTGCAGAAAAGAGACCCCAAACACAGTAAGTTAAGCAAAATGAGAAGACAGAAAAACACACAGCAGATGAAGGAGCAAGGTAAAAACCCATCAGACCTAACAAATGAAGAGGAAATAGGCAGTCTACCTGAAAAAGAATTCAGAGTAATGGTACTAAAGATGATCCAAAATCTTGGAAATAGAATGGAGAAAATACAAGAAACGTTTAACAAGGACCAAGAAGAACTAAAGAGCAAACAAACAATGATGAACAACACAATAAATGAAATAAAAAATTCTCTAGAAGGAATCAATAGCAGAATAACTGAGGCAGAAGAATGGATAAGTGACCTGGAAGATAAAATAGTGGAAAAAACTACTGCAGAACAGAATAAAGAAAAAAGAATGAAAAGGATTGAGAACAGAGACTCTGGGACAACATTAAAAATGCCAACATTAGAATTATAGGAGTCCCAGAAGAAGAAGAGAAAAAGAAAGGGTCTGAGAAAATGTTAGAAGAGATTATAGTTGAAAACTTCCCTAATATGGGGAAGGAAATAGTCAATCAAGTCCAGGAAGCACAGAGAGTCCCATAAGGATAAATCCAAGGAGGAACACACCAAGACACATGTTAGTCAAACTAACAAAAATTAAATACAAAGAAAAAACATTAAAAGCAGCAAGTGAAAATCAACAAATAACATAAAAGGGAATCCCCTAAGGTTAAGAGCAGATCTTTCAGCAGAAACTCTGCAAGCCAGAAGGGAGTTGCAGGACATATTTAAAGTGATGAAAGGTAAAAACCTACAACCAACATTACTCTACCCAGCAAGGATCTCATTCAGATTCAACGGAGAAATTAAAAGCTTCACAGACAAGCAAAAGTTAAGAGAATTCAGCACCACCAAACCAGCTTTACAACAAATGCTAAAGGAACTCCTCTAGGCAGGAAACACAAGAGAAGGAAAAGACCTACAAAAACAAACCCAAAACAATTAAGAAAATGGTATTAGGAACATTCATATCAATAATTACCTTAAATGTAAATGGATTAAATGCTCCAACCAAAAGACACAGACTGGCTGAATGGATACAAAAACGAGACCCATATGTATGCTGTCTACAAGAGACCCATTTCAGACCTAGGAACACATACTGAAAGTGAGGGGATGGAAAAAGATATTCCATGAAAACAGAAATCAAAAGAAAGCTGGAGTAGCAATTCACATATCAGACAAAATACACTTTAAAATAAAGACTATTACAAGAGACAAAGAAGGACACTATGTAATGATCAAGGGATCAATCGAAGAAGATATAAAAATTGTAAATATTTATGCCCCAGCATAGGAGCACCTCAATACTTAAGGCAAATGCTAACAGCCATAAAAGAGGAAATCGACAGTAACAAAATCATAGTAGGGCACTTTAACACCCCACTTTCACCAATGCACAGATCATCCAAAATGAAAATAAATAAGGAAACACAAGCTTTAAACAATACATTAAACAAGATGGACTTAATTGATATTTATAGGACATTTCATCCAAAAACAACAGAATACACTTTCTTCTCAAGTGTTCATGGAACACTGTCCAGGATAGATCATATTCTGGGTCAAAAGTCAAGCCTTGGTAAATTTAAGAAAATTGAAATCATATCAAGTATCTTTTCTGACCACAACACTATGAGACTAGATATCAATTACAGGAAAAAATTTGTAAAAAATACAAACACATGGAGGCGAAACAATACACTACTAAATAACCATGAGATCACTGAAGAAATCAAAGAGGAAATAAAAAAATACCTACAAACAAATGACAGTGAAAACACAATGACCCAAAACCTATGGGATGCAGCAAAAGCAGTTCTAAGAAGGTAGTTTATAGCTATACAAGCCTACATCAGGAAACAAGAAAAATCTCAAATAAACAATCTAACCTTACACCTAAAAGAACCAGAGAAAGAAGAACAAACAAAACCCAAAGTTAGCAGAAGGAAAGAAATCATAAAAGTCAAGTCAGAAATAAATGAAGAACTGAAGGAAACAATAGCTAAGATCAGTAAAACTAAAAGGTGGTTCTTTGAGAAGATAAACAAAATTGATAAACCACTAGCCAGACTCATCAAGAAAAAAGGGAGAAGACTCAAATGAATAGAATTAGAAATGAAAAAGGAGAAGTAACAACTGACTCTGCAGAAATACAAAGGATCATGAGAGATTACTATAAGTAACTGTATTCTAATAAAAAGGACAAGTTCCTAGAAATGCACAACCCCCTGAGCCTGAGCCACGAGGAAATACAAAATGTAAACAGACCAATCACAAGCACTGAAATTGAAACTGTGATTAAAAATCTTCCAACAAACAAAAGCCCACGACAAGATGGCTTCACAGGCGAATTCTATCAAACATTTAGAGAAGAGCTAACACCTATCCTTCTCAAACTCTTCCAAGATATAGCAGAGGGAGGAACACTCCCAAACACATTCTAAGAGGCCACCGTCACCCTGATACCAAAACCAGAGAAAGATGTCACACACACACAAAAAAAACTACAGACCAATATCACTGATGAACATAGATGCAAAATCCTCAACAAAATACTAGCAAACAGAATCCAACAGCACATTAAAAGGATCATACACCATGATCAAGTGGAGTTTATGCCAGGAATGCAAGGATTCTTCAATATATGCAAATCAATCAATGTGATAAACCATATTAACAAACTGAAGGAGAAAAACCATATGATCATCTCAATAGATGCAGAAAAAGCTTTCAACAAAATTCAACACCCATTTATGATAAAAACCCTCCAGAAAGTAGGCATAGAGGGAACTTACCTCAACATAATAAAGGCCATAAATGACAAACCCACAGCCAACATCATTCTCAATGGTGAAAAACTGAAACCATTTCCTCTAAGATCAGGAACAAGACAAGGTTACCCACTCTCACCACTATTATTCAACATAGTTTTGGAAGTTTTAGCCACAGCAATCAGAGAAGAAAAAGAAATAAAAGGACTCCAAATCGGAAAAGAAGAAGTAAAGCTGTCACTCTTTGCCAATGACATAATACTACACATAGAGAATCTCAAAGATGCTACCAGAAAACTACTAGAGCTAATCAGTGAATTTGGTATAGTAGCAGGATACAAAATTAATACACAGAAATCTCTGGCATTCCTATACAGTAATGATGAAAAATCTGAAAGAGAAATTAAGGAAACACTCCCACTTACCATTGCAACAAAAAGAATAAACTACCTAGGAATAAACCTACCTAAGGAGACAAAAGACCTCTATGCAGAAAACTATAAGACACTATTGAAAGAACTTACAGATGATACAAACAGATGGAGAGATACACCATGTTCTTGGATTGGAAGAATCAACATAGTGAAAACAACTGTACTACCCAAAGCAAGCTACAGATTCATTGCAATCCCTATCAAACTACCAATGGTATTTTTCACAGACCTAGAACAAAAAATTTCACAATTTGTATGGAAATGCAAAAGACCCCGAATAGCCAAAGCAATCTTAAGAAAAACAGAGCTGGACGAATCAGGCTCCCTGACTTCAGACTATACTACAAAGCTACAGTAATCAAGACAGTATGGTACTGGCACAAAAACAGAAATATAGATCAATGGAACAGCATAGAAAGCCCAGAGATAAACCAACGCACATATGGTCACCTTATCTTTGATAAAGGAGGCAAGAATATACAATGGAGAAAAGACAGCCTCTTCAATAAGTGGTGCTGGGAAAACTGGACAGCTACCTGTAAAAGAATGAAATTAGAAAACTTAATAACACCACACACAAAAATAAACTCAAAATGGATTAAAGACCTAAATGTAAAGCCAGACACTATAAACCTCTTAGAGGAAAACTTAGGTAGAACACTCTATGACATACATCACAGCAAGATCCTTTCTGACCCACCTCCTAGAGTAATGGAAATAAAAACAAAAATAAATGGGACCTAATGAAACTTAAAAGCTTTTGCACAGTGAAGGAAACCATAAACAAGATGAAAAGACAACCCTCAGAATGGGAGAAAATATTTGCAAATGAAGCAACTGACAAAGGATTAATCTCCAAAATATACAGGGAGCTCATGCAGCTGAATATCAAAAAAACAAACAACCCAATCCAAAAATGGGCAGAAGACCTAAACAGACGTTTCTCCGAAGAAGATATACAGATTGCCAACAAACACATGAAAGGATGCTCAACATCACTAATCATTAGAGAAATGCAAATGAAAACTACAATGAGGTATCACCTCATACCAGTCAGAATGGCCATCATCAAAAAATCTACAAACAATAAATGCTGGACAGGGTGTGGAGAAAAGGGAACCCTCTTGCACTGTTGGTGGGAATGTAAATTGATACAGCCACTATGGAGAACAGTATGGAGGTTCCTTAAAAAACTAAAAATAGAACTACCATACGACCCAGCAATCCCACTGCTGGGCATATACCCTGAGAAAACCATAATTCATAAAGAGTCATGTACCACAATATTCATTGCAGCTCTATTTACAATAGCCAGGACATGGAAGCAACCTAAGTGTCCATCGACAGATGAACGGATACAGAAGATGTGGCACATATATACAATGGAATGTTACTCAGCCATTAAAAAAAAAACGAAATTGAGTTATTTGTAGTGAGGTGGAAGGACCTAGAGACTGTCATACAGAGTGAAGTAAGTCAGAAAGAGAAAAACAAATACCATATGCTAACACATATATGTGGAATCTAAAAAAAAAAAAAAAAAAGGGTCTGAAGAACCTAGGGACAGGACAGGAATAAAGATGCAGACGTAGAGAATGGACTTGAGGACATGGGGCGGGGGAAGGTTAAGCTGGGACGAAGTGAGAGAGTGGCATGGACATATATACACTACCAAGTGTAAAATAGATAGCTAGTGGGAAGCAGCCACAAAGCACAGGGAGATCAGCTCGGTGCTTTGTGTCCGCCTAGAGGGGTGGGATAGGGAGGGTGGGAGGGAGACACAAGAGGGAGGTGATATGGGGATATACGTTTACGTATTGCTGATTCACTCTGTTATACAGCAGAAATTAACACACCATTGTAAAGCAATTATACTCCAATAAAGATGTTAAAAAATAAAATAAAATAAAGTGTCCCAAGGCACAATGCACCCACTAAAAAAAAAACACAACAGCTATAAGGATATATTGTGCAAAACAGGGAATACAGCCAATATTTTATAGTAACTAAAAATGGAATATAACCTTTAAAATTGTGAATCACTATGTTGTATACCTAAAAGTTATTTAATATTGTTGATCAACTATACCTCAAAAAAAAAAAATGTGGACTTTACAAAAAAATGGTTTGGAATGTGACTTCGCAAGCTTTATTAAATAAGCTTTAATTACTTCAACTGAAACCATGAAAAAACAGAAAACTAAAAAATTGAGTTCTCTCAGTTTCAAAAAATATATATTTGCAATCACATTTCTTATTTATTAAAAATGTTAAAGTCAAAGGATATGTAAAAAATGAAGAACCCACAGTTATAACTTAAGAAAGTACGTGCACTGAAAGAGAGGGACTTTGCTGCTTCAAGTCTTTGCTACAATATGGTTCTCTTCAAAATGCTTGAGCGGATTCTTCACGGCAGAACGGATCAAACGGACCATGGTGGACCAGTAACAAAGGCAGAGGCTGTTTGTATTAGTGCATGTTATGTGTCGAGGACCTGACTTTTAATTTTTAAGCATATCTCTGCCAGATTTTAGAGCTGTCAGAAACTTGCTTTAATTCAAAGGATTGAGAAAACTAATGTTCATGAAGTGAAACGGTCTTTTTAGCTGGTGCCCCAAGTCTTATACCCAAATGGCCCACTAAAGTAACAAAAATGATCCTTTAAAAATAGAATATTTGATAAACCAAAAGAATCATTATAGATTGTGCTGAGCCTAAATTTTATCATGATAATGAGTAATTTGGCTACCAACAGCAAAAAAAAAATGCAGCATTCTATGCATATTCTCTGCCCTTTTTAAACAGATCACAAAATCAAAGATAACTTAATGTCAACCCTCCTATAATATGAAGAACCTACTTATTCAACATGATTCATGTTTATTTAACAAATATTATGCGGTACATACTATGTGCCAGGAACTCTTGCCAGCACTTTATAAATAGAAACTATCAAAATCATAACAACCCTCTGAGGTCAGTACTATGATTATGTCTGTTTTACAGGTGAGGAAACAGAGGAAGAGAAGTTAAGTGGCTTGGCCAAGGTCACACAGCTGTGAGTGAAGAGCTGGAATTCAAACTAAGCCCAACTGCTCCAGAGTCTGAATTCTTTAACCATTATGCTATGCTGGCCACTTTTTGCACTACTCAGAAATTTATCAATGCAAATGAAAGAAACAAACTTAACTAATTCAAGCAAAACAGCAACAAGAAAAAAAAAAAAAAAGCAGTACATAATATATTGTTATGTATAACCATGAAGTCGGTGAATTTGACCCAGCTTTCAAACAAAGCCACTGGAACGATCACTCTGCTTTCCTCTTCCAATGGGTGGCAAGAATGCCCCCTGCCAAATTTCATAATTAATGGTTTTTTATACTTGCAATCTCAGGCAAGAAGGGTCCCACCTCTTCATCTCTAATTCCAAAAATGTCCTAGGGAGAGCTTGTGCTTGGGCCACGGGTCCACCTCTGAATGAATCACTACAACTTGTAAGGAGCACAGAATACAGTGCTCTGGTTGCCCAGACCTAAGACATGTATACCACCTGTGGTTGCTGAGAGTCAATGACCTCAACCTGAATCTTAAGGAGTTTCTCCCATGAAATATTGTATTTCCACAAGAATAGAAAAAGATGCTGAGCAGGAGGAAATTCTGCACGACACAAGTAAAGGCTTCTTTCATTAAAAAGATTTTAGCAGATGTCCAAACATACAAGCTATTTTAAGTCGTCATTAAAATAGTACTTGTTAAAAATCTTGTATCATGATACAACAGAATATATAACTACAAATATTTTCTCAACACATTAATTTCATTTTCGAATATATTTTACACAAAGCCCATAGACTTAAATTCTTAAATTTCACTATGATCATATAACTACAATGAACAGAAACTTAGATTTGCTTCTGTTACCACCAGACCCTGTAGTACAGTATCTTTTGCTTGAAATTTCCAAAATCAGAGGCAGTGATACTCATTAATGAAACCTGCAGTGGTTTTGCTTTTAATTTTTGAATCCTGTCTTTCTGGTATTTTTCTAAAATGTTTGGTAATTTAAGGATAGAACATTAGCATGTAGAATTTACTGGTATGTCCATACAGATGCTTTTTGGAAAAAGTTAAAGGCATACTTCAAAATAAATAAAAATCATGATCAATATGTAGGAATGATTTTATGAAGTCCATATCCGTAACAAAAATTATTCTGCAGTTAATTTGAACTCTTCCCTGTGATAAATGTGGTTATCTGTATTAAACTACATAAGAAAGAAGATTCTAAAGTAAGAGGGAGATAGTAGAGGAAGGAAGAAAAAATAATTTCCAATTGTAACCAGAAGAGAAGAATAGAAGTCCTATGGAAAGGCATTTTGTGTGGTATTCTTCTCAGGTTCCTTTAAATGCATCCATTGATTGGGAAGACAGCAACTACTGGAGTCAAAAGACATCTCCAATTCCACAGAGGTACGATAGTATAGGAAAAAGTTTTAAATTGCAGTAAAAGTAGTTGAGCTTAGATCTCAAACAAATCATTGAAAAAATAATCCTTCACACTGAAAAGGAAGAACTTTTGAAAGGAAGAACACTTTGGAGTGTATGCATTTCTAACTAGCAAAACAAGATCCCTTTTCTGACTCATTCTATAATTTGTTCTGATCTAAGTTGAGACTTATGAGTTCTTTCAACAGTTTCAACATTAACTAGGGCACACAGATTGTGTTAACCTAAGATACAGTTTATTACTAACACAGACATTATTACTTAATCTTTTATAAGATAATGCATCATTTCTCTTTATCTCCAGATTTTCTTTCCTAAAGCAATTTTGAAATATCTAACTGCTAATTGCCTTCTGCATAAATATAGAATTTTTTAAAGACTCAGTACACTTTTTAAAGAATAAATATCTTTTCCTTTCCACACATAATTCAAAACTGGCAGAAAATATTTTACACAGATTCAAAAGAAATCTCAGATGAAACCCCAAAATGTCAAGCAAATATTACTTTCCATTTTCCAGGGGATTTTCTTTTCAAAAAAATAGTTTTATTTCTTACGTATTCTCAACCCCTCCTCCTAAGACATAAGGAAGAGTGGAAGGAAGACAAATGCCACGGAGGGTTAAGTAGTGATACAGAATAATACAGTAATCAAACAGGCAAAGATTATTCCTACTTTATTAATGAATTCTGTTCCTATCTATTCTATTCTTATAACTGGTCTGGCTATATATCATCTAGAAATGTATAGAGAAATCAAGTAAAGGATGAAGAAGCAGAAACAATTGTTGACTACATACTTTGTTAGTGGTTTTGTCCCAAGAGAGATAAGTAACAAGAGAGCTCTGTTTAGAGAGAATTAGTCAGCAATTATTTTCAGGATGTAGAGAACCAGGGAGGAACTAGAGAACAAAACCACCTGGGAAGAGTAGGGGACCGGAACTCACATTTATTGAGAAAGTCCCACATGGCAAGCACTGTGCTTCACGCTTTCACTGTAGGACATCATTTCCCTCAATAGTGGTTATTCAATGGGTTGGTGGTCATGATATATTCAAAAGTAGACAAAGAAACAGTCACCAGCTTGAGGTGACTCTCTACAAGAAATCTAGAGGAGTTAGGTGTTAAGGAGAAAAGAAGAGAACATTTAGATTAATTAGTTAATGAAATGGGTGAAGGAGGAGGATGAATAAAAATAATGTACAGATAGCAACAAAATTCCTATTGAAGGTGTCTTCTAGAAATGATAACGCACTAGAAATCAATGAGGCTATTCCAATTCCCCAAGCCAGAAACCAACTGTGATAACCAGAGAGATACAAGCACACTAATAACAAGGGATGGTACCAAACCCCAACATAGGAATGCCTGCAAGATATAATCCAAACAGAATAAAAGAAAATATGGGCTGATGAACAACTCCTTTAAACAAACCAGCAAAAACAGAGTACTGCTGCAAGAAGTAAACAAAGACAGTTTTGTCAAACTGCTTTAATTTGAAGCAGTAAAGGCTGGAGGAATTGTGCTGCTATGAGAAAGACACGAGATGTACCACTGTTCCCTTCCTCACAGGACTCTAAGGCCATGATGGGGGATTTACAATGAAGGGATTCGACCACGTCCCCAGAAGGATGAGGTATGTAGCATGCCCTTAACTGAGCAAGCTGAAAAACCAAGTAGAAGGATTATGCAGAGCCAAACTCCATAGCCAAATTCTGGAATTGAGGACAGAATGACAAGAAAACAAAGTCAGGAACGCTGGCCCTTAGTTTAGTCGTTTCAACAGATATTAAGAGCACACCTTACAGAAACAAAGTCACCACAAACGTTGGGTGAATTTTAAAAGCCTCTCATCCAAAGCAGTGATTAGATATTTAACATTGTTGATTCTACTTCTCTTTTCAATAGCTTCTAAGCTTATATAGCTTCCAATACCACTTAAAACTCTTCAGAGATTAAAAAAAATTTTTTGACTTAACCCTATCATACTCCTTTTTATGTAAGTTTATTTGCTTATCACCCATTGAGTCTGTTTATTTAATTTCCTTGAGAGAGCAAAGCAGTTTTTTTTTTTATTACAATGAAAGTAGTATACATTTAATTGCATTTATAAAATATGCAAGAATTGACAGAGCAGAGGAATCCTTTAAGACCAATTACTGGCTGAATGAGTATACAAATTTTCTTAACTATATGGATAAAGGTATGGTGATAGTAACTTTTATAGAGATTTATTTGTAACTTATTAAAATATTAGCAAAGCAGTTTTTGTTTAAAGTTTTTTTAAAATTTATTTTACTGAAGTAGAGTTGATTTACAGTGTTGTGTTAGTTTCTGCTATATAGAAAAGTGACTCAGTTATACATATAAACATTCTTTTTCATATTCTTTTCCATTATGGTTTATTACAGGATATTGAATATAGTTTCCTGTGCTATACAGTAGGATCTTATTGTTTATCCATTCTATGTATGCTTAAAATTTTCTTCTGCTGCCTTTAATGCAGCTTCAAAAGCATACTTCTGCATCTGTACTTTTGCCTGTTTAGTTTCACTTTTACGTTGCAGGTTTTCTTCATGAGTTTTTGTAGGGCTGACGTTCTACTGGAGAAACTCTAATTAGATCTGTCATTGGGAGACTGGGATTGACATATGTACACTATTGATACTATGTATAAAATAGATAACTAATGAGAACCTACTGTATAGCACAAGGAGCTCTACTCAGTGCTCTGTGGTGACCTAAATGGGAAGGAAATCCAAAAAAGAGGGGATGTATGTATACATATAGCTGATTCACTATGCTGTACAGCAGAAACTAACAACACTGTAAAGCAACTATACTCCAATTAAAAAAAATTCAGTATATAAAAATTTTTAAATATATATATGTATAAGTTAAGATGTAAGTTAAATAAGAGACTGAAGTAACTGGAAGTTTGCCAACACTTCATCTTATAGAAGTTGATTGTTATTGAAGTTGGTATCTTGAGTAATACAGAATCCAGAAAGTTTTTTCAAGTCTTAATATCGATCTCTATCAATTTGGAGGCTTTCCAAATTACAGAAGAGAAAAATAAAGGAACTCTGGCCATAAAAGAAAAAGCAAAGAGGTAAGGAGCATCAAAAAAAAAAAAGATTGCAATAGCACTAAGAGACAATTTCAAGTTTAAGGTAAAAGCTTCAAAGGCACAAAGAATGTTACTTTTATGAACAAAAGGACAACGCTCAAAGGCTATACTGTCATCAACTTTTATGCATCAAATACAGCATAAAACATAAAGCAAAAAGAGAAGGGTTGGAAATAAAAGTTGACATTAACAGAAACATAATAATGCAGTAAGAGCTCTCCTAACTGACTCTCTAGATTAACTGACAATTTCTATTCCTCTGCAAAATATGCTGACATATCCATAGCAGTCTAAACACTGACCAACACCATCCACCAATGGATTGCCCCCCACTGCGTGCTCATACCTTTCTACCCCCACAAATCGAGTTGTATGCTTACCAAGGGTCAGTCCTATTTGTTCCCAAACGTGCTGACATCTGTTGTAGTTGATGGTGACAATGGACCCGATATTATGTATTAAATAGCATGTATTAAAATGTGAAAATAGAGTTTATACTTAATTAAAACAAACGGTTTGTAAAGACTCCAACAGTGTGACTCTCTAAACATTCCTGTCAAATTAGGTGTGGGGACACAAATTTAAGTTATTAGAAGATCAGACATTAACTGAAAAAACCTACACATTATTCTACACTCAAATCACTTTCAAAAATGTCTCTAAACTCTCATTCCACTTTAAAAATCTACAATTAAAAGTGATAGACCTTACACAATGGGTGTGGTTTAAACCAGACAAATAATAGAACTCCAATGTAGGGCCCGTACTCTAAGAGACTTTGGCTCTTCATCAAAAGATTAGCAACTAAATGTCTATCTGTTTTATTTAAGCCAAAATAAAAGGTCTTCTGTATATTCTTTTCTTTATCCCCTGTCTTAACAGACATGTTGGATTTATTGATTTCCTCCAGTCCTGATCATGCTACACAGTATTTAGTGTTGTGCAATATTTTAACACTCCTTTCTCAGTGTGTGACAGATTAATTAGTCAAAAGTAAAATGACCATATGGAGAGAATGACTGGTAATAATATAATTAATAAGTTGGGTTTTAGAGATTTATGCATAGACTTGCAAAGAAACAATACTCGTTTTTAAATGTCCCTTGACCATTTATAAAACCTGACCACATTTTAGGCCAAATATAAAAACAAACTTTTAAAACTAGCAACATTAGGATCTACATTGTTTGACTATGGTGTAAAGATCCTGAAACTAGAGCATATCTTGTGTGTTTGAAGACATGAAGTGTTCAGTATGACTGAAGCAGAATGAACTTGGAGGCCATTGTAAGGACCTTGGATCAAACTTTGGAGACACAAGTGACAATCTGTGTTTTTATTTTTATTGTTTTGTTTTTTTGAATTTGCATAGAGTGAAATGTTTTTCATATGGATTTTAATAAACATATAGCATCATATATCCACCACTCCAGCACCAAACAGAATAGTGATCTATGTGTTTTCACAGTCTCAATTGGGCAACTTCACCATAAATAGGATTGCAGAGTCAAGGACATGAATGGGAAAACCAGCTAGGAGGCTGCTGCAAAAAGCATGGATGATATGTGGCCTGAAGCACGATGATGGCAGCGGAGGTGGTTTAAATTTCCTGTGTTCAATAAGTAATTTTAAGTTTGAGTCTGTTTGATGTACTGCCAGATTGGACATGTATAATAAGAGAAAGAGAAGAGCTGAAGATGAATCTAAGTTACTCTAAAGAAGTAAAAGGAGGATGTTGATTTTGAGATGGGAACGAGAGAAAAAGTTCAGGGTGAGATATAAATAATGTTAATTTTGAATGGTCTATAACACATACAAATAATGAGTCAGCCTTCGGATGTATGATTATGAAGTCAAGAAGAAGGTCTTGGCCCAAGATATATAAATTTGAGAGCTGCCAGCACATAGATGGCACTTAAGGCCACTAGGTAGGATGATATCACCAAGGGACTCTCTACAGATGAAGAAAAGGTCAAACAACTCAGCCCTGGAGGTTGGAGAAGTTTGAGAGGTTAAGATGCACCAGCAAAGGAGACTCAAATGGAGCAGCCATTGAGATATGAGGTAGACAAATGTGTAATATCTTGGGAACCAAAGCAAGAAAGTACTGCAAGGATGAGGGAGTAACTAACTGTTTCAAATCCTGTAGAAAGGTCAGATAAGATGAGGACTAAAAAATGCCATTGGATTTAGCAACTTGGAGATCATTGGAGACCTCCACAAACACTCTTAAAATAGTTCTGGGTATAAAATAAAATCTGACTGGAATAGGTTCAGTCTAATAGAAAAAAAAAAAGAATCGCAGTCGATGCACAGAGCTAGATCTTTTTAGGAGCTTTGAAATAAGTGAAAGGAAACAGAGGTAGTAGCTGGAAGAAGTAGAAGCAGTTGGTTTGTTTTGTTAAAATAAACCACTGTATGCTCATGGAAAAGTTCAATGAAGAGAGAAGTCTGATGATGCAAGAATAGAAAAAGAGAATTGCTAGGGAAGTTCTTAAGAGGATAAGGGCATGAGATCTTGTGTACAAATAGATGGGTTTCCTTTGCTAGGAATTTAGACAATTCATTCACACAAAGGAGTTAAGATAGTAACTAGACTTATCATGGTGATCATTTTGAAATGTACAGAAATATTGAATCACTACGTTGTGTACCAGGAACTAACATAGTGTTGTAGGTCAATTATACTTCAAAAACAAACTTATTAAAAAGAGATTAGATCTGTGGTTACCAGAGGTGGGGGAGGGAAGAGAGGAACTGGACGAAGGCAGTCAATAAGGTACCAACTTCCAGTTTTAAGATAAATAAGAACTACAGATGTAATGTACAACATGACAAGATAATTAACACTGCTGTATGTCATATATGAAAGTTGTTAAGAGAATAAATCCTGAGAGTACTCATAGCAAGAAAAAATATGTTCTTTTCTATTTCTTTAATTTTGTATCTGTATGAGATAATGAATGTTCACTAAACTTACTGTGGTCAACATTTTATGATGTATGTAAGGTAATCATTATGCTGTACACCTTAAACTTACAGTGCTGTATATGAATTGTATCTGAATAAAACTGGAAGAAAAAAAAGGTGTTAAGGCAGAATACATGAGCACTGACATAGGTAGAGAGATTAGACTGAGTAAACTGAGGCAAATGCTCTTCTGATTGCTTTCATTTTATCATCATCAGCCGAGAATGATGATGAGGGAAGAGATGATAGAAGTTTTAGAATAAAGAAAAAGGTCTGAAAAGTTAGCTAAAGACTGAGGGAGTGAGTATACTTGGGAAATATAATATGGCTATTAGGCTTCATTAGAACCCACTTGAGGTTAGTTGTCATAAATTCAAAACAAGACCAGTGAGCATGATGGTAAGTTTTTCTCCAGCCATGTTTGGCTTTTCAGATATGGGCACACATTAGGCAGACAGTTGGATTTGACTATAGTTGTGATTTTGTCAGGCAGTAGAGTAAAACAAGAGAGACAAAGGGAGCTGCGGTTTTATAGCAAAGGAATGATTCTAATTATGAAACATGAAATATTCATTGTATAAATTTGTGTAAATAAAAGTGTGGGGCATTTGCTGAGTTAAGGACATGGAAAAGTGATAGATAAGCTAATTATAAGTCCTTGATTGTAAAAGGATTGTTGAGTTGGACTATTAAAGGGAGTCAGCTGGAAAGGCAGGAAGCGGTGGTCAGAGAATGGGAAGCTAGAGATTGTAATGATAGAAGGAATGTAGTTAATAATAATGACAAAATCTAGGCTATAAACAAGAGTGGTAGATATAGGGCCAGTATCATTGGAGGACATAAGGCCAAGGACATGAGAGGTTAGGATATTGCATGAACTTTAGATGTTGACATCACCAGGAATTATGACAGTACTTGTATAGGAGGAAAAAATTGATACAGGAGCTCAATTTTTTGAGAAATGAGAAGTGAAATACAGACAGTAGATGACTTCAAAAAGAAATAATGAGTGGCAGGGTGTGCTAATAGGAGATTCAAAACTCAGGGTTCCTTTCTTTCATTGGGAGGGAAAGAAACTAGTCTATATGCATTAATCAGGAGCTAAGAAAAATCCTACTCCTCCATTCTCAGCAGCTTAGGAGGGCTTCTCCCCCACTTTCGTTTTGCCACTTTGGGGAGGAGACCAGCCGATCTAGGGAAGCTGTTTCAGAATAAAGCCAATGGCATAGTGTTGTTATGCAGAGAAAGGGCCTGAGTTTATCTCTGCAGCTTGGCTCTCGTGGCATAGAAAGAAACCAGAAATTCTCATATGCCCTAAGGACAGCTGTGGAAGGTAACTGATGGGATGTCTTGTAATTAATTGATGGGATGACAAACAGGGCATGGACACCTGTATCTGTGGGCTGCAGACCACACAGGCTGGAGGTGAAAGGGAATCACAGCCAGACCTCATTGGCAGCCAGTGTATTTGGAAGAGCTAAGGTGGCATCAAGACAGCTGACAGGACCATAGGTCCTGTCCAAGCCAAGAGAGGAGAGACCCCATGTCCTTCATCCTCAAACCTCAGCAGAGGATGCCAACACATCAAGATGTGACAGGCTGTTAAGGGATATCGTTGCTGCAGAATGCAATAAAGATCCAGAGAACAGCACAAGGACACACAGAGAGCTGTGGCCCTTTCTCTGAAGCCAACGGAGACAGTGAGCATCTTTGTACACTCAGACTCCGTCCTAGGGTGAAATATGAGAAGGAAACAGAATTCTGAAAATCTGAACATATAACTGAAGGGGACTGTTTTAACCCCGTCAGTAGCTTGTGACAAAGATCAGATCATTTATAAGAAATGAACAAGCTATTTCTTTATATATCTGAATGTAGAGGCCTTTTGTAACACATACACTGAGTGCTTACACAAAAGTAAAATAAAGAACTATCTTTCTAGTTATCTACAGATTCTTTTGTAGATAGAGGAGTTCAAATCAGCTTCAACGCAGCTATGAAATCAGTCCTTAATCTTGAATTAAAAACTGAATGCTGACATTATGGTCTGTTTTGAAGAGGATTTAGGTCAGTGGTATGAAACAGAGGAAACCACACTGCAGCGCAAAGTGATCACAACGTGGCTGAGAGAAATCAGAAGATCAAATGATAGAACATTACAACGCCACAATTCTAGGTCAGTGGCGGAAGGCCACCTCTTCCTTCTGGGAGTTGAATTCTATCTGGGCCAAGGGTCCAGGCTCTTGCAGGTTCAGTGGCCAAAAGTGTGCTGGGGCCAGGGGTGGAGATAAAGCAAATACCTTGGCCTCTATTCTGGTGCATCTAACAAGCCTAGTTCCCCTGAGGGTAGTGTTTAATGTAGCACAGGTTGACAGAAGAATAAACAGATAATCCTTTTTTCACCTACTGGTCTTTTACTACTCCGGAATTTAAGCCCATAATGTAGCAAAGAAAACCATATTTACATGTGATAAGGACAGAAATAAAGCCCAGAGATGGGGTGGGGGTGGGGGGAGGAGCTCAAATCTTTGCGAGACTTCTCCAGGATAAAATGACAAATTGGTAAGAACAATCCCAATTAAACCTTGTTGAAATTAATAAATGTTCTTATCCTGTTTCCCATTATCTTTGTTAATAGGACTAATGATCCTATTAATAACCACAGCTAACATCTATGGGCACTAGGCTACAGTATTTACATATATTATCTCCTTCAATTCTTACAACAATCCTATGAAGAAGTTACTGGTTTTATCATGTTATAGATAAAACTGAGGCTTAAACGTATGGACACCAAGGGGGGAAAGTGGCGGGGGGGCGGGGGGGTTGTGGTGGGATGAACTGGGAAATTGGGATTGACATGTATACACTGATGTGTATAAAACTGATGACTAATAACAACCTGCTGTACAAAAAAAATAAAATAAAATTCAAAAAAACCCATAAAAGAAACCGAAAAATAAACCCTGAGACTTAGACAGATTAAGTCATCTGTAAAATACACAGTAAGTAAGTTACGAAACAGGAATTTAGGCCCAAGACTCTTCATTTCAGGGCTCACGTGCTTCACTAGTCAATAATAACACCTTCCATGTGGTTACCATTTATGCAAGACTAAGTCTATAGAAGGTGTTTTGTACCTCACCTTGTATGATTTAACCCTATGAATTAGGGACTAGTATTATCCTCATTTTTAAAGGAAACTAAGGTAAAGAGAAATACTGAGCCCAAGACCATCTCCAACAAGAGAGAAACGGAGAATAAGGTTTGCAGAGAGAATTTACGCTGACCATTCACAGTAGACATTCACTCATGTTTTATTGGAGTTTTTTACGTCTAATTTTACAGAACACTAAATAACTTACATGTTAATCCAGTAACAAAAATTCACCTTCCAAATGTAGCCAAATAATTTATCTAATGACTATATCACTGACCCTTTCTCTTCAAATGAATAAGTACATATCTGAATATATGCTGTATTCACCTTACATATTGATGGAGTTATAACTTTCCATAAATCCATTTTCTTCCCCAGCTGCCATTGCCAAACTTGACTCGTCTCAGAAAATATACCCGGAGAGAAAAGCATCCAATTCTTTAGTTAGCAAGCAACTCAGAGGCAGTTTCAAACAAAGGAAAAGCGAGAAGAATTAGGCAGGAACCACACATCTTGATGGCTCGGGAGTGGCCCAGCATATACCTGCTAATCCAGTGGCCTGTCCTGTTCAGTGTTTCTCTAGGACAAAGCATCACACTTGGCAGGATATATTATATGATCACCCCAACTGCAGGTGAGGGAAAAATCTCTCTCCCCCTGGTGGACCCCCATTTAGGAAAGCTGTCAGTCACAGCCTCATCTAAGCCTGTGACCCAGACAGCCTTGCTGCAGAGGTCCAGGCCAGGATGAGGAAGAGGGCAGAGAGGAGGAAGGCAGGGTAGGAGCAGTGGCACTAGAGGACCAAGGTCTCATTACCACGGCCCTGCTGCACAACTCATACTCTCTAAACCTATTTCTCTATTCTCTAGATTTTTAAGTTCATAGTTTTCAAATCGGTTCAAAAGAGACAACTGTATGGGTGAACATTCACCATATTGGAAAAGTTTTTAGAATTCACTGCTTTACATGTGAGGAATACGTATATTTATAATTTAATACAGGAAGACTGATACTACAACTACAGAGAAATATATAAAATCTGTGGTAATGTTCTCAAAACACTTCGTTTTCCTCTTGTGTTTAATATTTAAGTTACACTAAATAATACATGTAGAATGGATTTAACTTTTTAAAACTGTCTTCATCATTTCATTTGTTCTCTATAACATGTGGTAGGTAATAGGGAAGATAAAATCTCCTATTACTGATGTATTTTTAAAATCGTATCTTTGCCTTAGTTTCAATAATACATATCTCAGAAACCAGAAATATTCTTTTTAAAAATTTTATTATTTTTGGCTGCATTGTGTCTTCGTTGCCATACGTGGGCTTTCTCTAATTGCAGCGAGTAGGGGCTACGCTTCGTTGCGGGGCGCGGGCTTCTCATTGCAGTGGCTTTGCTTGTTGCGGAGCACGGGCTCTAGGTGCACGGGCTTCAGTAGTTGTGGCACACGGGCTTAGTTGCTCCACGGCACGTGGAATCTTCCCAGACCAGGGCTCAAACCCGTGTCCCCTGCATTGGCAGGCGGATTCTTAACCACTGCGCCACCAGGGAAGCCTGGAAATATTCCCTTTTTTAAAAATCTTAACACAAGTTTGAGCAAAATGGTGGTGGGGATGGCGTTACATTTTGTTCAATCTCCCCAATCCTGTTTAAAAAGCTGACAGAAATGGGGTGCTACTGCTAATTGGTTCAGGATTTATTTGGGGGGTGACATGTTCTGAAACTGACTGCACAAAAGTCACACAACTCTGTTTATACTAAAAGTCATTAAATTGTACACTTTAAATGGATGAATTGTATGATATGTGGATTGTATCAATAAAACTCTTAAAAAACTGAATAACTAGCATATTATGGTGAGTTAAAAGAGGCCACAGTTCTTAGACATTTCTGCCATCAAAAGGCAGGGCTATTTCCCTTGCCCTTGAATCTGGGCTGGCCTGTAACAGCTTTGAATAATACAGTAGGTGAAAGTGATTCTATGCCACTTCCAGGCCTAGCCTTTAAGAGAACTGGATGCTTCCATCTCGGTCTCTTGGAGACTTCAGCTGCTTTGTAAGAACTTCAAATACCTTGGAGTCACTCTAGTCTGAGGAAGCCTATGTTAGCCATGTGGAGAGAGAAAGAAAAAAGATATTTGGCAAGCCCCCAGATGTTCCCACTCTCAACCATTCAAGTTATCTCACCTGAGGTTGCAACACTGTGAAACAGAGACAAGACACCTATACTGTGTCATGCCTGAATCCATGACCCCAAAATATCATGAAATATAATAAATTGTTGTTCAAAGGCAATAAGCTCTGGGCACATTTGTTATGCAGCAATAAACAGAATAGACTGAAAAACAAGGTGATAAATTATTCTATAAATCCTAGTATAAGAGCAAGTGTACTTAAAACACTGACAGCAGCAAGATCCTAGAACAGCAGCAGCTATGCAGGAATAAGCAAAGGGAATACAAAGGGAATTCCAGTGGGCTCTAAAAGCCAAGAAACTCAGGAATTCATTTCAAAAAGTGGTCTCCATTCAGAGTGGAGACTCAAATGGCCAAACTTAGAATAGTCATAATGACTGGGAGACTTCTGGGGGTATTGGGGCAACCTGGCCCCCTGGGATGTCAAAAACAGTCAAAACCCTACAATGAAGAGAAACTGGTCAGAACAAAACACCACTTGTTCAGGGTAACAACTCTTGGGTGTAAAAGACAGAAAAGATATAGATTCTAATGAAAGAAGAGCAGAAGAGGTAAGTCTCAAAATATTAGTGATACAGGTATGCAGATAAATCTGTAACATATCACAGTGAAATGAAAGAAGAAACCTAGTTATGAAAGCAGAAAAGCAATCTTGACTTTCACTTCTGCTAAACAGGCACTTCCTCCTAAAAATACAGGAAAGAGGGGCAGAGTCAAGATGGTGGTACGGGGAGACACTGAGTTACCGTCTCCTCACAACTAAGGCACCTGCTGGCTGCTGTTGGGGGACCTTGATGCCCAAGAAGACAGGAGGAACCCCCAAGTGAATGGGTAGGACATGTGGGGACTGATGGGGGAGTAGAAGTGGAGGCCAGACAGGATCGGTGTCCCTGGGGCCAGGGAGATAAGGAGAGACAGGCAGGAGGGACCCTCTGGGAAGAGCGGGAGAGGAGTGGAGGATGATCGCTTGGCCCACTAGGGCTGGGAAGCCTGCTGAGCTCCAAGGCCGGTGCCCCCCTCCAAAGCCCCCCCTTCAGGCCGCACTGGTCCTTGGGTCATAGGAAAGAGGCTGAGGGGAGAACAGGAGAGGCAGGTGGGAGGGGCCCTCCGGGAGGAGCGGGAGAAGACTAGAGGGCGTTTGCCCCGCCCACTTGAGCCCAGGAAGCCTGCTTGGCTACCAGATGAGGTCCCCTGCCCTCTGAGACCAGGGGTGGGGGGCACGCCTGGACCCCTTCTTTTCCTTGAGCCTAAGCCGCACCCCCCACAGCCCCCAGGGCCTTTTCCAGCCTGTGTGTCCTAAGCATAGGCCCCACCCCCTGACTTAGTTATTGTTCTTTTTTTTTTTTTTTTTGCCACCCCAGGCAGCTTGTGGGATCTTGGTTCACAAGCTCAGGGGCAGGCTGAAGCTCTTGCAGTAGGAGCACCGAGTCGGAAACACTGGACTAACAGAGAACCTCAGACTCCAAGAAATATTCATCAGAGTAAGGTCTCATGGAGTACCTCATCTCAGCACCAAGACCCAGCTCTACCCAACAGCCTACAAACTCCAGCGTTGGAAGCCTCAGGCCAAACAACCAGTAAGACAAGAACACAATGCCACTCAAGAAAAAAAAAAAAATGAGATAGCAAAACAAATATGTCACAGATGAAGGAGCAAGGTAAAAATCTATAAGACCAAATAAATGAAGAGGAAATAGGCCATCTACCTGAAAAGGAATTCAGAATGATAGTAAAGATGATCCAGAAACTCAGAAATAGAACAGAGGCATGGACTGAGAATACACAACCAATGTTTAACAAAGATCTAGAAGAACTAAAGAACAAACAGAGATGAACAACAAAATAACTGAAATGAAAAATAGACTAAAAGGAATCAATAAGAGAATAACTGAGGCAGAGGAACGAATTGGTGTGAGTTGGAAGTGAGTTGGAAGACAAAATGGTGGAAATAACTGCCGAGGAGCAGAATAAAGAAGAAAAAAGAATGAAAAGAATTGAAAACAATCCCAGAGACCTCTGGGACAACACTAAACAAACCAACGTTCGAATTATAGGAGTCCCAGAAAGCGAAGAGAAAAAGGAAGGGTCTGAGAAATTATTTGAAGAGAGTATAGTCAAAAACTACCCTAACATGGGAAAGGAAATAGTCACCCAAGTCCAGGAAGCACAGAGAGTCCTATACAAGATAAACCCTAGGAAAAACACACCAAGACACATATTAATCAAACTAACAAAAATTAAATTCAAAGAAAAAGTATTAAAAGCAGCATGGGAAAAACAAAAAATAACATACAAAGGAATCCCATAAGGTTATCAACTGATTTTTCAGTGGAAGCTCTGCAGGCCAGTAGGGAGTGGCAGGATATACTTAAAGTGATGAAAGAGAAAAACCTACAACCAAGATTATTCTGCCCAGCAAGGATCTCATTCAGATTCCTTGGAGAAGTCAAAAGCTTTTCAGACAAGCAAAAGCTAAGAGAATTCAGCACCACCAAACCAGCTTTACAACAAATGCTAAAGAAACTTCTCTAGGAAGGAAACACAAGAGAAGGAAAAAACCCACAAAAAGAAACCCAAAACAATTAAGAAAATGGTAACAGGAACATACATATTGATGATAACCTTGAATGTAAATGGATTAAGTGCCCCAACCAAAAGACACACTCTCACTGAATGGATACAAAAACAAGACCCATATATATGTTGTCTACAAGAGACCCACTTCAGACCTAGGGACACATACAGACTGAAAGCGAAGGGATGGAAAAAGATATTCCCTGCAAATGGAAATCAAAAGAAAGGTGGAGTAGCAATAATCGTATCTGACAAAATAGACTTTAAAATAAAGACTGTTACAAGAGATAAGGAGGGACACTACATAATGATCAAAGGATCAATCCAAGAAGAAGATATAACAGTTATAAATGTTTATGCACCCAACATAGGAGCACCTCAGTACAAATCCTAACAACCATGAAAGGAGAAATTGAGAGTAACACAATAATAATAGGGTACCCCACTTACGCCAATGGACAGATCATCATAACAGAAAATAAACACAGGCTTTAAATGACACTAATGACCAGATTTAATCGACATTTATAGAATATTCCACCCAAAAGTGGCAGAATACACTTTTTTCTCAAGTGCACATGGAACATTCTCCAGGATAGATCACATCTTGGGTCACAAATCAAGCCTCAGAAAATTTAAGAAAATTGAAATCATATCAAACATATTTTCTGACCACAACGCTATGAGATTGGAAATCAGTTACAGAAAAAAAATTGTAAAACACACAAATACATGGAGGCTAAACAGTGTGCTACTAAATAACCAAGAGATCACTGAAGAAATCAAAGAAGAAATAAAAAAAAACATAGAAACAAATGACAACGAAAACCTGATGACCCAAAACCTATGAGATGCAGCAAAAGCAGTTCTAAGCAGGAAGTTTATAGCAATTCAATCTCACCTCAAGAAACAAGAAAAATCTCAAATAAACAATCTAACCCTACACTTAAAACAACTGGAGAAAGAAGAACAAAGAAAATCCAAAGTCAGTAGAAGGAAAGAAATCATAAAGATCAGAGTAAAATAAATGAAATACAAACAAAGAAAACAATAGCAAAGATCAATAAAACTAAAAGCTGGTTCTTTGAGAAGATAAACAAAATTGATAAACCATTAGCCAGACTCATCAAGAAACAAAGGAAGAGGACGTAAATCAATAAAATTAGAAATGAAAAACGAGAAATCACAACTGACACGGCAGAAATACAAAGGTTTATAAGAGACTACTACAAACAACTATATGCCAATAAAATGGACAACCACAAAGAAAAGGAAATATTCTTGGAAAGGTACAAATTTCCAAGACTGAACCAGGAAGAATTAGAAAAAGTAAACAGACCTATCACAAGTAATGAAATCGAAACTGTAATTAAAAATCTTCCAACAAACAAAAATCCAGGACCAGATGGCTTTACAGGCAAATTCTATCAAACATTAAGAGAAGAGCTAACACCTATCCTTCTCAAACTCTTCCAAAAAATTGCAGAGGGAGAAACACTCCCAAATTCATTCTACGAAGCCACCATCACCCTGATACCAAAACTAGAAAAAGATATCACAAAAAAAGAAAATTATAGACCGATATCACTGATGAACACAGATGCAAAAATCCTCAACAAAATACTAGCAAACAGAATCCAACAGCACATTAAAAGGATCATACACCATGATCAAGTAGGATTTATCCCAGGGATGCAAGGATTCTTCAATATATGCAAATCAATTAATGTGATACACCACATTAACAAATTAAGGAATAAAAACCATATGATCATCACAATAGATGCAGTAAATCTTTGACAAAATTCAACACCCATTTATGATAAAAACTCTCCAGAAAATGGGCATAGAGGGAACCTACCTCAACATAATAAAGGCCATATATGACAAACCCACAGCAAGCATCGTACTCAGTGGTGAAAAACTGAAACCATTTCCACTAAGATCAGGCACAAGACAAGGATGTCCACTCTCGCCACTCTTACTCAACATAGTTTTGGAAGTCCTAGCCATGGCAGTCAGAGAAGAAAAAGAAATAAAAGGAATACAAATTGGAAAAGAAGAAGTAAAACTGTCACTGTGTGCAAATGACATGATAGTATACATAGAAAACCTAAAGATGCCACCAGCAAACTCCTAGAACTAATCAATGAATTTGGTAAGGTTGCAGGATACAAAATTAATGCAGAGAAATCTCCAGCATTCCTATACACCAACAACAAAAAATCAGAAAGAGAAATTAAGGAAACACTCCCATTTACCACTGCAACAAAAAGAATAAAATACCCAGGAATAAACCTGCCTAAGGAGGCGAAAGGCTTGTACTCAGAAAACTATAAAACACTGATGAAAGAAATCAAATATGACATAAACAGATGGAGAAATATACCATGTTCTTGGATTGGAAGAATCAACATTGTGAAAATGACTATACTACCCAAAGCAAACTACAGATTCAGTGCAATCCCTATCAAACTACCAATGGCATCTTTCACAGAATTAGAACAAAAAAATTTGCAATTCGTATGGAAACACAAAAGACACAGAATAGCCAAAGCAACCTTGAGAAAGAAAAATGGAGTTGGAGGGATCAGGCTCCCCGACTTCAAACTATACCACAAAGCTAGAGTAATCAAGACAGTATGGTACTGGTAGAAAAACAGAAATATAGATCAATGGTACAGGATTGAATGCCCAGAGATAAACCCATGCGCATATGGATACCTAATTTACAACAAAGGAGGCAAGAACATACAATAGAGAAAAGACAGCCTCTTCAATAAGGGGTGCTGGGAAAACTGGACAGCTACATGTAAAAGAATGAAATTAGAACCTTACCTAACACCATACACAAAAATAAACTCCAAATGGATTAAAGACTTAAATGTAACACCAGACAGTATAAAAAAGACTCTTAGATGAAAACATAGGAAAAACACTCTGACATAAACCACAGCAAGATCTTTTTTGGCCCACCTCCTAGAGTAACAGAAATAAAAACAAAAATAAACAAATGGGTCTTAATTAAACTTAAAAGCTTTTGCACAGCAAAGGAAACCATAAACAAGACAAAAAGACAACCCTCAGAATGGGAGAAAATATTTGCAAATGAAGCAACTGACAAAGGATTTATCTCCAAATTATACAAACTGCTCATGGAGCTCAATATCAAAAAAACCAAAAAATCCAGTTAAAAAATGGGCAGAAGACCTAAATAGACATTTCATTAAGGAAGACATACCTATGACCAAGAGGCACATGAAAAGATGCTCAACATCACTAATCATTAGAGAAATGCAGATCAAAACTACAGTGAGGTATCACCTCACACTGGTCAGCATGGTCATTATCAAAAAATCTAGAAACAATAAATGCTGGAAAGGGTGTGGTGAAAAGGGAACCCTCCTGCACTGTTGGTGGGAATGTATATTTATACATCACTATGGAGAACAGTATGGAGGTTCGTTAAAAAACTAAAAATAGAACTACCATATGACCCAGCAATCCCACTACTGGGCATATACCCTGAGAAAACCATAATACATAAAGAGACATGTTCCACAATGTTCATTGCAGCACTATTTACAATAGCCAGGACATGGAAGCAACCTAAATGTCCATCGACAGATGAATGGATAAAGAAGATGTGGCACATATATACAATGGAATATTACTCAGCCATAAAAAGAAACGAAATTGAGTTATTTGAAGTGAGGTGGATGGACCTAGAGTCTGTCATACAGAGTGAAGTCAGAAAGATAAAAACAAATACGGTACGCTAACGCATATATATGGAATCTTAAAAAAAAAATGGTACTCATGAACCTAGTTGCAGGGCAGGAATAAAGATGCAAACATAGAGAATGGACTGGAGGACATGGGGTTGGAGGGGGAAGCTGGGGTGAAATGAGAGTAGCATCAACATATACACACTACTGAATGTCAAATAGTTATCTAGTGGGAAGCAGCAGCATAGCACAGGGAAATCAGATCTGTGATTTGTGACCACCTAGAGGGGTGGGATAGGGAGGATGGAAGGGAGGCTCATAAGGGAGGGGATATGGAGACTTATGTATGCATATGGCTGATTCACTTTGGTGTACAACAGAAACTAACACAGTATTGTGAAGCAAGTATACTCCAATAAAGAGCTATTAAAAAAAATAAAAAATAAAAATACAGGAAAGTCCTTCTCACTTAAAATGAACAATTAAAAGAATTGCCGTTAAACACAATTTAAGATATTATAAGATAAACAAGGATTAAAATCTAAACTATATAGTTATAAAATGAAGTCACAACAGAAAAATGTGGCTACGGAACAAAAGGCAGAACCTAAAATTATCCAAAAAATCTAAGGAAAATTATAGAAGCTGCCAAATAGAACAAATCTGAACTTTAAAACATCATAAATGTTGAGTCATTTATGGACAGTTAGCAACAGATGTAGATAAAAGGACAGAAAAAGATTAAGCCAGATTGAATTAAAAAAGACACCACAGAACAAACTATTGTAGAAATAGAGAGGAAAAAAGAATGAGTAAAATATAAACAGAATTTTTTAATTGGAGAAAGTAATAAATATAGATGACAGGCAAAAATAAACCAACATAGGTGTATAAGCAGTTCTTAAAAGAAAACAAAATCAGTGGAAGAGAATACCAAAAACTATAATACAAGGAAACTTTCCTGAAATACAAGAAGGAATTTCCATATTTAAACAGCATATAATTCGAATCAAAAATAAATTTTAGAACTTAAAGGTACAATAGCCAAAACTAAGAAACTTGATGGCTGGGTTCAACAGCCAAATGAAGGGGACAGAGGAAGAATCAGTGGACCGTAAGATAAAGCAATAGAAATTATCCAATCTGAACAACAGAGGAAAAAAAAGACTTTTTAAAAGTGATATGTTTCAGTCTTTAATCCATTTCAAGTTAATTTTTGTTAGTGGCATAAAATAGGAGTCCAATTTCATTATTCTGCATGTAATTATCCAGTTTTCCCAACACCACTTATTGAAAGACTATCCTTCCTCTATTGGGTATTGTTGGATCCCTAGTCAAATACTGGTTGACCATATATGTGAGAGTTTATTGCTGGGCTCTCAGTTTTCTGCCACTAGTCAAAGTGTCTATTTTTATACTAGTATCATACTGATTTGATTACTATACCTCTGTAGTATGGTGTGAAATCAAGAAGTGTGGTCCCCTTACCTTTGTTGTTCTTTTTCTGAATGGATTTGGCAATTCAGGGTCTTTTGTGGTTCCACATAAATTAAGATTTTTTTTTCTATTTCTGTGAAAAATGCCTTTAAAATTTTGGAAAGGATTGCATTAAATCTATAGATTGCTTTGAGTAATATGGACATTTTTATAATAATTTTCCAATCTATGTACATGATATATCTTTCCATTTACTTATATCTTCAATTTCTTTCATAAAGGTCTTAATAGTTTTCCACTACAGGTCGTTCACTTCCTTGGTTACATTTATTCCTAAATATTTTATTGTTTTGATGCTATTTGAGTGCGATTCTCTGTTTCTTTTTCAGATATTTCTTTGTTAGTACATAGAAACACAACTTAGAATGGCTATCATCAAAAAGAAAAAGATAACAAGTGTTGGCAAGGATATGAAAAAAACACTTCTGCACTGTTTGTGGGAATCTAAGTTGGTGAAGTCTCTATGGAAATGGTGTGGAAGTTCCTCAAAAATTAAAAATAAAACTACCATATTATCCAGCAATCCCACTTCTAGGTATATATCCAAAGGAAATCAGGACCTCAAGGAGATATCTGTACTCCCAAGTCTGTTACAGCATTATTCACAATAGCCAAGATATGGAAACAACCTAAATGTCCATCTACAGAAGACTGGACAAAAAAAAGATGTGATATAATATGGTACAATAAAGTATTAGTCAGCCACGAGAAAAAAAGAAATTCTGCCATTTACAACAACATAAATGGAACTCGAGGGCATTATGCTAAACAAAAGTCAGATAGAGAAAGACAAATACCATGTGACATCACTTATATATGGAATCTAAAAAAGCCAGCTCACAGAAACAGGAAGTAGAATGGTGGTTGCCAGGGGAGAGAGCAGGGTGGGAGAAATCAAGGAGATGTTGATCAAATAGTACAACTTCCTAGTTATAAGTAAGTTCTGATAATGTAGTATACAGCATAGTAACTATAGTTAATGATACTGTATTATATACTTGAAAGTTGCTAAGAGAATAGATCTTAAGTGTTCTCACCACAAAAAAGAAATGGTAATTATGTGAGGTTATGGAAGTGTTAACCGACCGTAATGTGGTAATCATTTTGCAACATTTAAGCCTATCAAATCAACACGCTGTACACCTTAAACTTACACAATGTTATATGTCAATTATATCTCAATAAATCTGAAAAAAAAAACAAAGCTTACATTTCTCACACTCCCTTGCTGCATGGGGGCAGATATATGTCTGGGTCTATTAATCAAATGCACTAGTATGAGACTGACTCAGAAGTAAGCTATGTGGGAACACATGTTGGACATGGGGCATCCATTTTGCTAGTACAGAAGCATCAAAGGCTGTGTGGTTTCTCAGGTCAGAGACAACCACAACTTCATGAATGGGACAAAACTGCAGTGTGCATCTGGGAGCTTAAATTTAGAGCTCATATCTCTAGTCCTCACAATAATTCTGTGAAAAAATTTCTCTCAGAAACTGGAAAAAGACTCTGCTGTCTGCAACTACTGACTTTGAACAATAAAGAAATAAAGGAAGGGAAAACAAGATATTCAGGGACTTGTGGGACTATAACAAAACACTCTACATTCAAGAAATCATAGTCTCAGAAGCAGAGGTAAAAGGGACTAAGGCTAAAAATGTACTCAAAGAAATAATGGCCTAAAACTCCCCCAAACTGGCAAAAGACATAAACCTACATATTCAAGAAGTCAAGTTTAGGTCTAAAATTAAGATGGACTCAAAGAAATCCACACCAAGAAACATCATAGTGAAACTTCTGAAAAAAGAAAACCAAATTAGAAATCTTGAAAGCTTGAGAGAAATGACACCTTACTTTTAGGAGAAAAGCATTTCAATGACAGTGTCTTTCTTATCAGAAAACATGGAGCCCAGAAAGAAATGTCACAGCATTTTTCAAATGCTAAAAGAAATGAATTGTCAACACAGAATCCTATATACAATGAAAATAGCTTTCAGCAATTAAGGGGAAATCAAAACATTCTCAAATGAAGGAAAATTGAAAGAACTTGTTACCAGTATACCTAACCTAAAAGAATGCTAAAGGAAGTTAAGTTTGTAATTTAAAAGCTTCTAAAAGGGAGACAGGAGGCGTGGCCAAGATAGCAGTGTAAGAAGACTCTGAGCTCACCTCCTCCCACTGGCACACCAAAATTACAACTATTTACAGAGCAACTATTGATGAGAAAAACTGGAAGACTAACAAAAAAGACCTTCTACAACTAAAGATATAAAGAAGAAACCACGAGAAGGGCAAGAGGGGTGTAGTATAGTCAAGATCAATACCCCTGGATGGGTGACCCTCAAACCGGAGAATAATTACAAATGCAGAGGCTCTCCCCAAGGAGCTAGTGGTCTGAGCCCCAAATCAGGCTCCCAGCTCAGGGGCCTGCACTAGGAAGACAAGCCCCCAGAATGTCTAGCTTTGAAAACCATTTGGGCTTAGGCTCAGGAGACCCAGAGAGCTGTGGGCAATAGAGACTTCACTCTTAACGGGTGCACACAAAATCTCACACACTCCAGGACCCAGGGCAGAAGCAGTCATTTCAAAGGAGCCTGTGGTAGACCCACCTGCTGATCTTGAAGCAACTCTAGGAGGCATCTGGGAGCTCGTTATACCACGTGGACACTGGTGCCAGTAGGCACCGTTCAGGAATCCTCCTTCTAGTTTATTAGCTCCAAGACCCAGTTCTGCCCACCAGCCTGTAGGTACCAGTACGGGGATGGCTCAGGCCAACCAACTAGCTGGGCAGAGAAACAGCACCACCCACCAGCAGACCTGTTGCCTTAAGACCCCCCTGAGCCACTGCCACTCCAG
This sequence comes from Balaenoptera musculus, assembly GCF_009873245.2. Taxonomy (NCBI): domain Eukaryota; kingdom Metazoa; phylum Chordata; class Mammalia; order Artiodactyla; family Balaenopteridae; genus Balaenoptera; species Balaenoptera musculus. The sequence goes on from NC_045793.1 coordinate 54,951,519, forward strand.
GACTCGGCTCTGTCAACCAGAGGGCCCAGAACACGGTTCCCAACACCAGTATGCTGGCACTAACCCCGGGACCCCTAGGGCCCTGCAGCCAGAGACCCGGGAACTCAGTTCCATCCACCAGTGGACCAGCACCAGCCTCACACAGCAGCAGACAAACACCAGCCCCAGGACTAACACAGCCCTGCAGCCTGCCATACCAGGAGCCAACCCGCCCACCAGCCGGCTGACACCAACTCCGGGAGACTTTGGGTCCCTCAGTCAGCCACCCTGGAATCCAGACCCACCCACCAACAGGCCAACACCAGCATCAGGACACCCCAAACCCTACAGCCAGCCGTGTTGACAGGCCCTGTCTACAAGTACTGATATTGAAACTGTGATTAAAAATCTTCCAACAAACAAAAGTCCAGGACCAGATGGCTTCACAGGCTAATTCTATCAAATATTTAGAGAAAAATTAACACTGATCCTTCTCAAACTCTTACAAAATATAGCAGAGGGAGGAACACTCACAAACTCATTCTACGAGGCCACCATCACTCTGATACCAAAACCAGACAAAAATGTCACAAAGAAAGAAATGTCACTAATGAACATAGATGCAAAATCCTCAAAAAAATACTAGCAAACAGAATCCAACAGCATATTAAAAGGATCATACACCATGATCAAGTGGGGTTTACCCCAGGAATGCAAGGATTCTTCAATATATGCAAATCAATCAATGTGACACACCATATTAACAAATTGAAGGAGAAAAACCATATGATCATCTCAATAGATGCAGAAAAAGCATTTGACAAAATTCAAAACCCATTTAAGATAAAAACCCTCGGGAAAGTAAGAATAGAGGGAACTTACCTCAACATAAAAAAGGCCATATATGACAAACCCACAGCCAACATTGTTCTCAATGGTGAAAAACTGAAACCATTTCCTCTAAGATCAGGAACAAGACAAGGTTGTCCACTCTCACCACTATTATTCAACACAGTTTGGGAAGTTTTAGCCACAGCAATCAGAGACGAAAAAGAAATAAAAGGAATCCAAATCGGAAAAGAAGAAGTAAAACTGTCACTGTTTGCAGGTGACATTATGCTACATGTAGAGAATCCTAAAGATGCTACCAGAAGACTACTAGAGCTAATCAATGAATTTGGTAGAGTAGCAGGATGGAAAATTAATGCACAGAAATCCCTTGCATTCCTATACACTAATGAAAAATCTGAAAGAGAAACTAAGGAAACACTCCCATTTACCATTGCAGCAAAAAGAATAAAACACCTAGGAATAAATCTACCTAAGGAGACAGAAGACCTGTATGCAGAAAACTATAAGACCCTGATGAGAGAAATTAAAGATGGTACAAACAGATGGAAAGATATACCATGTTCTTGGATTGGAAGAATCAACATTGTGAAAATGACTATAATACCCAAAGCTATCTACAGATTCAATCAATCCCTATCAAACTACCAGTAGCATTTTTCACAGAACTAGAACAAAAAATTTCACAATTTGTATGGAAACACAAAATACCCCGAACAGCCAAAGCAATCTTGAGAAAGAAAAACGGAGCTGGAGGAATCAGGCTCCCGGACTTCAGACTGTACTGCAAAGCTACAGTAATCAAGACAGTATGGTACTGGCACAAAAACAGAAATATAGATCAACGGAACAGCACAGAAAGCCCAGAGATAAACCCACGCACATATGGTCAACTTATTTTTGATAAAGGAGGCAAGAATATACAATGGAGAAAAGACAGCCTCTTCAATAAGTGGTGCTGGGAAAACTGGACAGCTACATGTAAAAGAATGAAATTACAACACTCCTTAACACCATTCACAAAAATAAACTCAAAATCAATTATAGACCTAAAGGTAAGGCCAGACACTATAAAACTCTTAGAGGAAAACATAGGCAGAACACTGTGACATAAATCACAGCAAGATCCTTTTTGACCCACCTCCTAGAGAAAGGGAAATAAAAACAAAAACAAACAAATAGGACCTAATGAAACTTAAAAGCTTTTTTGCACAGCAAAGGAAACCATACACAAGATGAAAAGACAACCCTCAGAATGGGAGAGAATATTTGCAAATGAAGCAACTGACTAAGGATTAATCTCCAAAATTTACAAGCAGCTCATACAGCTCAATCAAGAAAACAAAGCCCAATCCAAAAATGGGCAGAAGACCTAAGTAGACATTTCTCCAAAGAAGATATACAGATTGCCAACAAACACATGAAAAGATGCTCAACATCACTAATCATTAGAGAAATGCAAATCAAAACTACAATGAGGTATCACCTCACACCAGTTACAATGGCCATCATCAAAAAATCTACACACAATAAATGCTGGAGAGGATGTGGAGAAAAGGGAACTCTCTTGCACTGTTGGTGGGAAAGTAAATTGATACAGCCACTACGGAGAACAGTATGGAGGTTCCTTTAAAAACTAAAAATAGAACTACCATATGACCCAGTAATCCCACTACTGGGCATATACCCTGAGAAAACCATAATTCAAAAAGAGTCATGTACCACAATGTTCATTGCAGCTCTGTTTACAATAGCCAGGGATAGAAGCAACCTAAGTGTCCATCGACCGATGAACGGATAAAGAAGATGTGGCTCATATATACAGTAGAATATTTCTCAGCCATGAAAAGAAACTAAATTGAGTTATTTGTAGTGAGGTGGATGGACCTAGAGTCTGTCATACAGAGTGAAGTAAGTCAGAAAGAGAAAAACAGATACCATATGCTAACACATATATATGGAATCTAAAAAAAAAAAAACAATAGTTCTGAAGAACCTAGGGCCATGACAGGAATAAAGACGCAGACGTAGAGAATGGACTTGAGGACACGGGGAAGGGGAAGGGTAAGATGGGACGAAGTGAGAGAGTGGCATGGACATATATCCACTACCAAATGTAAAATAGAGAGCTAGTGGGAAGCAGCCACATAGCACAGGGAGATCAGTTCGGTGCTTTGTGACCACCTTAGAGGGGTGGGATGGGGAGGGTGGGAGGGAGACGCAAGAGGGAGGAAATATGGGGATATATGTACATGCATAGCTGATTCACTTTGTTATACAGCAGAAACTAACACACCATTGTAAAGCAATTATACTCTAATAAAGGTGTAAAAAATAGAAACATAGTACTGGAAATTCTAGCCAGTGCAAGTAAGTCAAATAAAATAAAAAACATATAGATCAGAAAGAAAAAAATACTGTCCCAATTTGCAAGTGCCATGATTGTCTATGTAGAAAATCGCAAGAGATCAACACACAAGAACCTTCTAGAGCTAATAAGTGAGTTCAACATGGTCAAAGGATACAAGATAAACATACAAAAATCAATTGTACTTCTATAAACAGTGAACATGTGAACAAGAAAATAAGTACTATTTATAATCGCTCCTCCAAAAAATGAAAAAGATTTAAATATAACAAAACATATGTGGGACTTGTATGCTCAAAACTACAACACAAGGATGAAAGAAATCAAAGAAGAGTCAAATAAATGGAGAAGCATATGTGTTCATGGATTAGAAGACTCAAATAGCATAGATGTGAATTCTCCTTTAAATTTATATACAGGTTTAATGCAATTTGCATCAAAATCTCTGCAAGATTTTTGTAAATATAGACAAGATTAGTTTAAATGTTATGTAGAAAGGTGAAAGAACTAGAATGGCTAAAACAGTTCTGAAAAGAAATAAAGTGATAGGAATCTGTCCACCTGATTTCAAGACTTACTATATAGCCATAGGAACCAAGGTGATGTGGCATTGACCAAAGAATAAACACACAGACCAGTGGGACAGAATAAAGAACCCAGGAATAGATGCATACAAATATGCACAACTGGTGTTTGACAGAAATGCAAAAGTTATTCAATAGAGGAAAGACAGCCTTTTCAACAAATGGTTCTGGAGCAACTGGACATCTGTATCAAAAAACAAGCATAAAATGAAAAACAAAAAACTCTTTGCTTATGTCTCACACTTTATACAAAAAAAATTAACCCAAAATGGATCATACTTAAATCTACAATTTAAAACTACAAAAATATGTAGAAAAATATAGGAGAAAATTTGGGTATCTAGAGCTAGGCAAGTGTTCTTAAATGTGATACCAAACGTACAACCCATAAAAGAAAAAACTGATAAACTTGACTTCATCAAAATTAACTTTTACTCAGCAAAATACCCTTAAGAAGATGAAAAGAGAAGCTACAGAGTAGGATAAAATATTTACAAAATACATATCTCATACAGGACTAATATCTATAATATACAGAGAACACTCAAAACTCAACAGTAATAACAAAGAGAGTTGACCCTAGAACAATGTGGGCACTTGCTTATGGCAAGTAGAGCTCCTTAGAAAAATCAATCATTTTAGGTCTGTAGCAAGAAATGAACAAGATGTTATCTTGCTGTACCTGAAAGCAAGGATGCTAGGTGAGACTTCTGAAGACATGTCAAAAGCACTCAGGAATACCTTCAACAGCTCCCATAGACCAAAGCTGGAAAAATTTATTATCATACATAATACTGATTGCAATTGAAAGAACCACATCAAATATAAAAAATTCCTTGAGATCAAAATCATGGTCCAAAACTGTATTGATCACCTTTAGACACTGCGTCATTGGCATCATCAGAGTACCATGCCATCATTATGAAAATTTACAAAAGGAAAGTTGATGCCTTTATTCTTCCTCTCCTTTAAGAACTGTATTTTAAGGTAATGGAAAAATAATAATAAGGGAAAGATCATCTTTATATAAGAATTACAGCAAATAAGTGCAAAAGACATGTTGGAATTAGACAATCACCATTTTGCAACTCCTAATAAAATAATGGCTCAAGGCAATGGTCATTCACGGACTACTAAAACATTGAGCTAAAGGATGAGGAGGGTCTTTTAAAAGGGATGAATGAGGTTGACACCACTTAAGCTCCACTGATAAATTTTAACATCACTAAAATTGAACAATCAGATATTATGTTACTACTGATACGATGTGATAGAAAATGCACACTAGAATCTATGAAGTACTCTTTATATTTAAAAAATTGAACCTGAATTTAATCAATCCTCTAGATATAACTTTACAAGATATAGAAACAGAGCAACATGTTAAATAACAGCATAAAGATATAATCAGTCAAATCTAAAATGTGGGAAATGCTAAAGAACAAATGATCTAGTTTCTTTCAAAATGTAATGGTATAAGAGGAGATGCTCTTTAAACTCAAGAGTTTAGAGACACATTAACTAAATGCAGTATATATACTTTGGTGGGCAGAATCTTAATGCAACCCAACAAATACTTCAAAGACATTTTGGAAACAATTGAGGAAATTAAATATGGAATGGGTATCAGATGATATCAAGGAATTAATGTCAATTTGTTCATCATGGTTAAATTTAAACTAATTCCTTATCTATTAATGATACCTACTGAATTATTTATGAATAAAAAATATATTTGGAATTTGCTTTAAAATACCCTACCAATAAAGAAGAGAGAATAGACAAAACAAAAATGGCAGTATGTTGATGGCTGAAACTAGGTTTGGGATATACGATGGCTCATTATATGAACATCTCTACTTTTGAGTGTGTTTGAAATTCTTTCTTCACGGTAAAATATTTTTAAACAATCATGTAACTATTCATTTGACAAGTTGAACACGTACCCTTTGCAGAACAAAGTAAGTAAAACACAATCTTTTCTCCCAAGAAGCTCACAATCTAGTAGTGGGAGAAATAGAAAAAAAAAAAAAAGTGCAATGAAGTACGATATTTGCTCAAATAAGCACATTACAGTTACAGTGGGGGCACAGTGTAAGGGAAAAGACATACCCCAGGAGACACGAATCAGGACTTCAGAGAGGAGGTGATACTAGATCTGTCGTTAAGAATTTACAGGAGTTCATTCAGGTGACATGAGGAAAAGGCATTCAGAGTGACAGTAGTAAGTCCTATTTATATGTATCACTTCCTGTTTCAAGCACTGTTCTAGGCACTTCAGATTTTTAAATCATTATATCCTCAAAACAAACCTGTGAGATGTGTTATTCTTAGCACATATCCTTATTTTACAGATAAAGCAATTGAGGCACAGAAAGGTTAAGTAATCTGACCAAGATTGCATAATTGTAAATGACAGTGATAGGCAGCAAAACCAAATAGTTTGCTCTCAAACACTAGACTTCTTCTTCAGTAGATGGAGTAATGTGTAACAGAGGCAAAGAGGCGTAACCTGTAACAGTACACTAGGAAACCATAAATGTTGCTATAATATATGGCGTGAGGTGGAAAATCAGAAGGGTATGTCAGGAAATGAGAGAAGATGGATGGTTAGTCAAAAGGCAGACCATGAAGGGCTTCACATATCAAGGAACGGAGTTTATACCATTTTCAAGTAAGAAGGTGCAAACCAACAAAGGCTTTTAAACAATGGAGTGACATGTATTGATTTATGCAGTACAAAAATAACTTAGGCAGTGGTGAGCACAGTGGACGGGAGGGGAATCAATAAAAGGAGGCAGGGAATTCAGTTAAGAAGTGTTTTGGTCCAAGAGACAGACTGTAGCGGCCAGAGCTATGGCACTGCTGATAGACATGGATGAAAGAGAACAGATTCAAAAGAGATTTAAGAGGAAGAAGCCACAGAATTTGGCAAAGGATTCCATATGGGAAGCACAGGGATGGGAAAGGGGGAGTTAAGGAAGTCTCTCAGGTTGCTGACTTGGGGGGTGGGAGGGAGGAGGGATGCCAACAGTGAGTGGGAACATCAGAAGAGAAAGTTTTATAATGAAGAAAATGTGTTCACATTTGACCAGGTGAGCCTGTGGACGCTGTCATATAATAATGACCCTGGATCTCAGAAGACAGACGTGTATCTGAGAGACTTCAACATACTGGCAGTATTTAAAGCCATGGAGACAAATGGGATTCACTCAAGAATCCTTCGCAGAGAAACAAAACAAAAAAATCAGTGTTTTTCAAACTTCAGTTATTCAAGGACTTCAGGACTTTTGCCATGTTAGTGTACCACCTGCCCCATTGTTTATTTAATAGGTTTTTGAACTGGCATGTTTTGTACTTTATTTTCAAACAAAACATTATATTACTACTGTAAAAAGAAAATTATATTACTCAGCATAATAAATGGAAAATGACCATAAAGTTAAACTGTAATGATGTGTCAATGTAGGTTCATCAGTTGTCAACAAATGCACCACTCTGATGGCGGGGGATGTTGATGGCGGGGGATGTTGATGGCGGGGGATGTTGATGGCGGGGGAAGCCGTGCCTGCAGTGGGGGGACAGGGGGCGAGGGTAGGAGGTACCTGGAAAGTCTCTGTATATTCCTCTCAATTTTGCTGTGCACCCACAACTACTCTAAAAAATAAAGCCTTTAGATAAGTAAATTCAATTTTAAACATTTATATTTAATCCAATTAAATATTTCACTATTATCTGTGAAACTTCAGCACGTGCTTCAGCTCCTGAGAGCTGTTCTTTCTTTGTGAAAATATATTTTTTTCAGCAAGACTGTAAAGAAAAACTTGCCTCAATCTAGAATAATACAAATTAAAAATAATTTAAAAGGAGATACGGTTGAATTTTCACCATGTGATGGGATATTATTTAATGTTCTGTGAGTCATCTCCTGTGCTACCTTTGGAACATGGCCCACAATCAGGAAAAATTCTGCTTTACAGGAAAGACAAAGGAATCGGGTCCAGACCTATGTTCCGAGGTCAACTGAGTAAAGGAGAGCTGAATCAGTGGACACAGAATAGACAGCGTCCAATTTATACAGAATAGCATCCAATAGTACAGAAAGGTTGGTCTGGGTTTTCTAGAGGTATGTTCAGGATGGTCTAGATGATAATCAAAGGAAGAAGTAGAGTCACTTGTTCCTGAGCTGTGGCTAAAGGAATTGAGGGAAGCTAAAAGATCTTTTAGTTGCTGCTGCCTATCAGGTGACTAATTTGAGCCTGGACCTAGCATTCTCTCTCCTCCAACATTTTGTCCTCTCTACCCTGCCCCCGACCCCAAACCCACCATCCTCTTGCTGTGCCTGATGCTCTAGTAAAGGAACGTGTCACAAGTGTGGTGTCAAGACCCCTTACCTGCAGGAATTGTTCGCAACTGACCACACTCTCCCGATCCGCAGGTTAAAGGGCTACGTGCCCTGACCAGCTCCCAGTTGTAAAAAGCCAGAAGCAAGGCAGGCAGCGTAAAATGTGACAGCATGATGAAAAGTCATGGGGGAGATAATAAAAAAAAAACCAGAAGCCTAAACTTACTATGAATCCACACCGCTCTATGACTCCACAGCGCTCATTCTTACTTTGAAATAAAACCTGAGTGCCTTAGATCATTATGCAGACTCTGCTATGAGTATGCACTTGCATAAAAAATGTTCTCTTCCTTTACTATTCCAAAAGGTGATTGATCATCTTCTACCCCATCAGTTCTGCACACCTTACCCCGTTTAATATGGAGTCAAAAATGAAGTCAAGGGCTTCCCTGGTGGCGCAGTGGTTAAGAATCCACCTGCCAATGCAGGGGACACGGGTTCAAGCCCTGGTCCGGGAAGATCCCACATGCCGTGGAGCAACTAAGCCCATGCGCCACAACTACTGAGCCTGCGCTCTAGAGCCCGCAAGGCACAGCTACTGAGCCTGCGTGCCACACCTACTGAAGCCCACATGCCTAGAGCCCATGCTCCGCAACAAGAGAAGCCACCACAATGAGAAGCCCGCGCACCACAACACAGAGTAGCCCCCACTCGTGACAACTAGAGAAAGCCTATGTGCAGCAACGAAGACCCAAGGCAGCCAAAAATAAATAAATAAAGTTATAAAAAAAAAAAATGAAGTCAAAAATGATTTTTATAATGTGTGGTCGACAAATTACACTGGCAAAAAAAAAAAAAAAGAAAGAAAAAAGTTTAGCAAATCTAAAGGACTTCATTTGCATTTTTTCTTTGTTTCTCACTAATCTCTGACAAAATTATATTTTCTGCTTTTCTTTATTGCCAAATTCATTACACCATATGTGTCACCTACATTAAATATCCTAAATATACACAATTTGTTTTCAAATGTACTCGTGTAACTAGTTTAGGAATAGAATTGCAGTAGAATTTGAGGGGAGTTATAACTTCCTCAACTCAAAGGTTTTCATCCTACATGGCCTTTAGTATTTTTTAAGTCTCACTCTCACTGAAAACATCCTGAAGTTAATGATATTAAACAGATGTGAATAGAGCAAGTAGAATTCTGCAGAACATTATTTCTTCCAAATGTCCAAACTTCAATTTAAAACTTAAACACAAATTTAGACAAGTATTTTCATAAAGGCTTTAACATTGTGCATAATCAACAAGGAATAAGAAATTTTGTTCTACCAAACTGTAATAAAGGACCAGAGTAGAGGGAACATTTACATTGAAATGAGATGCTATGCTCATTCCAGTACAGAGCAGAAACTCCAGAAAAAAATTGTAGAACACATAATGGCATTTTTGTAATCTAGAGTAAGTTAAGACCTGCCAGCACAAAATTAGTTTATTTCCAAGTAATAAAAGGAGAATTATAAGAATGTGGGAAGCACCACTATCCTGAACAGCTCAGAGAGCACACTGGAGATGGGGGGAGGGATGGGGGGAGGGATGGGGGGAGGGATGGGGGGAGGGATGTGGGGAGGGATGGGGGAGGGATGGGGGGAGGGTTGGGGGAGGGATGGGGAGGGTTGGGGGAGGGTTGGGGGAGGGATGGGGGGAGGGATGGGGGGAGGGATGGGGGGAGGGATGGGGGGAGGGATGGCTACAGGCTATGATTACATCATTTGGCTCTGTGTATTCCTACACCATCTTCCCCTCCTCACCACTGCCTCTTGCCACAGTCCATTACAGGTCTGGCGGGAGAGGTTTTTACTGTCTTGTCCCTGGACTGTGAGCTCCTCAGGAGCAGAGACCCTGTCATCTTCATGTCCAGCCCAATACCTAGCATGAATAAGATGCTCAATTAATGTTTGCTGCATGGTTATCATAACCTTTCACTTGGTGGGGAAAAATCATCACCTCCAGAATTAAAAGAAAAATACCATCATGTTGTGATAAATCATTCCTAGGCTGCAACGGAGAAATGTCCCTGAAATGAACAGAGGACACAGCATTTACCGCTGTTTTTCTCCAAACAGCTGCCTTAGTTTGGGTTCCAGAAGCGGGTTCTGAGACAGAGATGTCTGCGCAGGAAGTCAGTTGGTGAGTGTCCTAAGAGTAAAACTGCTCTGGAGTAAGGCCAGCAGGATCGGGCAGGGGGAGAAGCCAAACTGCTGGACAGTTGCCACAGAGGCCTCAGCTGGTCCCTGACGGGACTCTGGAGCAGGGGTGGTCCTTTAGAGCTACCAGGATGAAGGCAAAGGACCTGCACACCCTGCCTAGCCCAATCCTGGGAGATGGGTGCCTTGCGGAGACGAGGCGGGTGAAGCGATCTTGGGGGAGGCAGCCCCGTTCTGCCGAGGGAGCTGAGGGCGACCCCCTTCTGGAGAGGACCAGCGGCGAGCCATGGGCCGCCAACAGCCCTGCAAATGAGCAGACTGACTGTGAAGGGGACTCTGGGTGATGTCCCACAGGGCCCACAACCATGCGGCTTACTCCCCACAACCATGCGGCTTACTCCCTCACTCAGAGGCTCAAACCTCAGACGGTATGGGAGTGACATACAGACCTGAGACCCTCGCAGTGATCTTTCTGATACGGGCGAGACGTATACAAAGGCACCGAGAGAGTCTCGGTCTACGTTATCCAGTCTTTAGACGGCAGCTGTCGATCTGTCACAATCTATCACTTCGGCCACTTAAAATAAAATTACTGAAGACAGGGAAAACTGCCCTCCCATTGAACTACGGGAAATCACAATTAGTAGCAGTCTTTTTGTCCAAATCATGAGATTTCTTGTAACGTGCACCAGCCTAAAGCAGATTGGTCCGCTTAGAACGAGGAAGCCTACCAGGAATGATTAAAAAGCATCCATTCAGAAAGCATTCCCGGACTCATCACCATCTGGTCAGATCTGATTATTATACAGTCAGGGAAAGTCCTGCTGGAGACACCATGGGGAGAGTTCTCCTGAGGCTGCCATTTAGCCTTTGTAACAGTGGTGGGGAATGAGTGTGATGGATGACAGGCACCTTGTACCAGGTACCCTTGCATCTGATCCACTCTAGTGACTCTCCTTCCATCAAGTCCAGAGAGGTAGGAAGATGCATGATGCTATTTTAAAGCCCCTCAGTGACAGAAGAAGCAGAAGATACATACTTTTTCTTTAAAAGGAAGAGAATGAAAAAAATAATAATAATGCTTGAAGGCAGAGCGGCATGCCCGCTTCATCCCACACTGGTCAACCACCTCCTCTCTCCAGCTAGGAACACCAAGGCCATTTTTCAAACATTCCAGATGCTTCCCTGCATGCAAGACTTCCTCACCAATTTTTCAAATTAAGCACAGCCCTGAAATTTGGCTCCTCTCTCAATCTGCTTTGAAAGAGTGTCAGCAGTTTTGATATCTGCCACATTTTATTCACCGTAGGTTCAGGATCCCCCACAGAACAAAGCTACAAATAAAAGCTAGAAGAGAATTAGGAAGGAGAAAGCATGCTTTGCTGGGGTGCTAGCTCCACTGAACTCACAATGGGGGGAGAGAAAACCTGCTGTGATGAGACTCTTAAGTGAGAGGAAAAGAAATATCAACAAATCTCACCAAGAAATCCCAACCGCAACTCAGAAAAGCTTTCAAAAGCCCAGCATTCAATACTGGTAACAAGTAGAAGATGTCAATTACATAATTTATGTTAATGAGACTGAGCATTAGGAGAGCTGAGTAAATCAAAAAGCCTTCCTGGGCTTTTCCAACCTTCAGAGATTTTATCTAAGACATTTAGTAAATTACAAACAAGCCGACACATGAAATAGGCTAATTTGACATCTCTTAGGCATTCGTTTAGCTAAAGTCCAGGAGATGAGAAAGCATTGGCCATTTGTTGTTGTGCTCTTCTAGCAAAACTTGCTGGTGATCAAAAGCCTTCTCAAGTGTAACTACTGCACCCTGGCTGCCATACAGCTGTCCTCAGCAAAGCTGGCCGTATTCAGAGCTTTTAAATCAAATGCTCTTTACCTGATATGTAATTTGTTTAGCCCATTTCCTTCATTATATTAACATGTTAAGAGCTTACACTGCAGACCAAGGATATCTTGAGTGTGACAGCCATGATTTAAACCCGAGGTTCTCAACCAGGAATGATTTTGTCCCCGTGGGACATTCGACAGTGTCTAGAGATGATACAGGCTGTCACAACTTGGGGGAGGGGGTGTGCGAATGGCATGTACTGGGCAGGGGCACGGATGTTGCTAACCATCCTACAACGCATAGGACAGACCCCACCCCACACACAACAAAATATCAACAGTGCCAAGGTTGAGAAACCGATTTAGACCTTGCTCTGCCTGAGAGTATAGAAGTACTGTGGAAGAAAATGCTGCAGACCAGCTCAGCTTTGTGCAAAATACACATATGAAGGCCAACAGAGCTTTGCTTCACTTGAAATCTACTGAACAGACCTATGTTAGGGTTTTACACTGTACATCAGAGTTTACATTATTCTGTAGTGCAGAAATATAAGGAATTAAAGTGCCTCTGATCCCTGCCCAGGATCCTTTGCTCTTCAAGAACAGGAATACCATTTCATTGTTTTATAAGAACCCTGAACTTTTATCCCCAGTTTAGTGACTGGTTCATGTTTGCTGCTTTGCCTTGTTTCATAGATGTGCTATAAACAGAAGGGCAAAGATGACTTTTCGTCATTCAAAAACGTGCCTATACGTCTAGGGAATAGGGATACTAACTATTCTCTAATCCAAGACCGGTAAGATTAATAATGCATGGTAGCCCCCCACCCTTCCTTTCTTGGGGAGCTCCTTCCTTATGATTTCAACATCTTTAATCTTAACCCATGTTACTCATCTGTTCTTAGTTATTTCCCTCTAGGTATCTTTCTACCTCCACAAATTCAAAACGCCCCAAATTTAACTTATCTGTTTGCTGAGAACTCATCTGTTTGCTGTCTTACTCAACATCCTTTCCTCTACCACTATTGCGTGTCAATCAGATCAAGCATTTACACCTTTCCCTCACTTTCTCTATTTAGTCAGCTATCAGGTTCTATATACTTTCACTTTAAATCATCTCTTCCATGCCATTTAGAACTTCATACTCTATCTCGAGGACTCCCAGAGCCTCTTTTCTGGTGCTGCCACTGACTTGAGGCATTCCCTTTCCTTCCTACCTCACCCCAACTGCATCTTTATATAATACTCATCTTCATTAAAACTCACTCATTTTCATGTATTTGTGCTCTATTTACTTAAGACTTAAAGAGGTGGGTCAATATAATAGATTGACTAAGTTTCCCCATAAATTCACGTCCACCCCAAACCTCAGAACGTGACCTATTTGGAAATAGGGTTTTTGTAGATTCCTTAGTTAAGATGAGGTCATACTGGACCAGGGTGGGCCCTAAATCCAATAACTTCTGTCCTTATAAGAAGATGAGAGGACACACAGAGACACGAAAACAGGGAGAGAAACAGTATGAAGATGGGGCCAAACATTAGAATCATACATCTATGAGCCAAGGAATGCAAAGGATTGCCAGAAACAACCAGAAGCTAGGAGAGAGGCATGGAAGAGTTTCTCCCTCAGAGTCTCAAGAAGGAACCAACCTTTACCAATATCTTGATCTTGGATTTCTAACCTCCAGAACTGTGAGAGAATAAATTCCTGTTGTTTTAAGCCTGTTTGTGGTCATGTGTTACAGCAGCCCTAGGAAACTAATACAGGTGCCCATGAGAATGTGCCTCACAGTTCCCCAACTATAGGTGACATCAATGTCCAAAGACCCCAGCTATGATGTTCTGATGTCCACAACAGCATATACCCCAAGGCCACACTTCCCACAGGCTACTTAAAGCCAGTGACTGAGTGCAGCAGACATACAAAGCAGATCAATTCGTGGGAGACACGGACTCTTGACAGGCAATTTTGACTCAAAGACACTTCCACAGCCTTGACACGTTAGACTGACTACAGTCTTTAGACGCTAACACCCAACCTTCTTTCCCTCTCTCCTTCTCTTGGAATCAGCCTGTATCATAGTCTGATGACTCTTTAAGCCTCCCCAACTCCATTCCCATTTTTTCTCTTACGAGTTTCCCTAATAAAATCCACACACATTTAGGTTTACCTTGGTGCCTACCCTTTGGAGAACCCAGAGTAACCCAGAAAGGGATTACAAAATTTGATTTCTATTTTAAATAGATTTCTTTGCCTAGGTTTGTGGAGAATGGATTCCAATTTGGCAAGATTAGAGGTGGAAAGACCAAATAAGAAGCTAATGTAGTGGCTAAAAGGGACATGCTTCTAGCTTTCAGTACCCTAGTGGTGGCAGTAGTCAGTCAGGTTCCAGATATACTTTGGCAGAAAACCTATGGAATTTGGTCATGGATCTATATGAGAGTGTGGGGGAAATGGGCATTGAGGTTGACTTCTTCATTTCTAACAAGAGAAAAATGAAAAGATATTAGTGGAATTTGCTGAGATACAGAAAACTGAAATAAGAGTAAATCCAAAACTAAAAAATTAACAGTTCAGTTTCAGTTATATTAAGATCAAAGTTATCTGGAGTCACCTAAACAGAGATGTCACACAGGGAGTTAGGTAAGAAATGTGAAGCTCAGAAGACTTCTATATGAATTTGGGAGGTATGAGAATATAATGTTGAAAGCTGAGGAAGTAATTAGAATCACCTAGGGAAAAAATGTAGAGTGAGCACCAAAAGGGTAGTCATGAAACCTTCCAAAATGTAAAGGTCGAGAACAGAAGGAGCAAGTGACAACGAATACTAAGGAAGAAAAGTGTGATTATGGTATTTAAAGCTAAGAGAAGAGAACATTTTGAGGATGAGTGGAAGGTCAACTGGTCAAATGCTGCCGGGAGTACAAGGAAGATGACTTAAAATTGTCTGTTGGCTTTGGAGACAGGAGTCTTTGGTCATCTGCCATTTTGGTGGAGTAGTGAGAAGGGAAGCAAAATAGGGGTGGTCTGAGGAGAGAATGAGACTTCAGGTTAAGTTGACTCTGAGTTGGGAAATGATTTTTTCCCAAACACATAGCACCAACAGAAAAGACAGTATTTTATTAAAAAAAAAAAAAAGGTATAGTGAAGAGATTTCCATTGAGTTTGACATTTTTGAAT
This sequence comes from Balaenoptera musculus, assembly GCF_009873245.2. NCBI lineage: Eukaryota > Metazoa > Chordata > Mammalia > Artiodactyla > Balaenopteridae > Balaenoptera > Balaenoptera musculus. The sequence continues at coordinate 54,966,880 of NC_045793.1, forward strand.
TTATACTTTAAGCACTTGCCCAAACCTGCCTTAATAGCTTTAAATAATTATAACCATGGCAAAAAAAAATGATAAACTTTTGTGTAGACCACGGGTCAACAGAAATAATAATGGAGGCTAAAGCAATGCATTTATTGGCTCAGGAACCAAAAGAGACAAAAGTAGAGCAGAGGCACCAGCACCCCGTATTCTGTTGTACCCCAAGTTCTGACGTCTCAGCGTTGAGAGATACTTACAACAAAAAGGCAGTGCAACTATTTAGCTGGCATTCACTGGAATGACCATATCCCACTTTTGAAATACTGATACTTCCATACTACTTAGTAAATAGCCTCTATCTCAAGCCCCCACAAGGGATTGTGTTAAGCATCAAATTATATATTAAAATAACGTTACAAGTAAAAACTCTTAAATCATCATATCCCCTGTTTGAACTTTTCTCATTTTACTACATTCTTTGGTTGTTACTGGTAAAATCCAACTCTCCATTTTCCTTCCAAAACCACTGGCACAGCCTCTACAACTTCATTAGAAACAACATTATTCATCATGTTTAGGTTACTGGGGATCCTTGCCCATGATCTCAGCCTTGACCACCACTTTATTTGGAAACTCATGGCCCCTTTTTAAGAGAAAAGATATCATTAGAGATACTTAGACATCAGAAATAGACTACCCTTTTATTTTAGCCTAAAGTAGTAATATTCAGGTATAATGTCAATGAAAGCTTTAAAAAATGAAGATGATACTCAAATTGCAAACACTCAATATAATAGTTACTTACTCTTTGGAGATAAGGTACTAAAATAAAAATCTCAAGTTTATCTGGGATATTACTTTGCATTTTTTACTGAGTAATAAAAAATTATCTCTTAAAAATATTGTGTTAAGTTTAAACTGTGATCTATAAGCACATGCCTCCAAGTCATAATTAATATGGAAGTCCATGCGGTCAGAGACTAAGACTAAAGTATATGTTAAATAATTCTGAGGGTTTTCCCCAAAGAAACCTGAGCTAAGAAGCATCAAACCAACATCACTGTTGAACTCTACTTCAGCTTCCTAATTAACCAACTAACCTTAGGTGATTTGGGGATCCAAACAAAGTCACTGGTTACCCTGACCCACAGAAAGGACACTGGATATTTTTGTTTGCAGTAATGAAGTATTTGTAGACACACTGCACATTGCAGAAATACTACAGCTACCGAAGAAAGGGCATGCATACCAAAAAGGGGAAAAATAAAACAGAATGCATTTCAACGTAAATAATTCTGCCTTAATAGCAATACCAAGAGCCATGCAGCTTTCTGGCCAGGGTTTAAGATAACAATGCGGGCCATCTATACCTGGCAGAAAAATAAATCTTCCAAATACTCAAAAGGTACTTGTCCTGTTTTAAGCATATGTAATGGGGGAGAAGGATTTTTCCCCTCCACCTCCAGGTGCAGTTAGAGCTGCCAGCAAGTGAGAGTAATGAGTGGCCCAACCTCACACATGCTCTGCTCTCTGCACACCAGGCACGCATTTGTCAAGGTGTAAATTATGTACAGTGGTCTCCGAAGGCTCTGGAAAGTTAGTGCATTCCCTTAAAAATAAACGAAAAGGAAATCCTGGAACGAGTATTACATGAAATAGGAGCAAAGTAAAGGTATATTCTAAGTATTAAAGGTTGTTTTGATTGGAAAAACACACACGCACACATTCTTGCTAACACCAGGTGAAACACCAGGTTCTAATTATTCAGTTCTCTATTTCTTCCTTGTCACTTTAGACTCTAAGAACATGAATAGCAATGTTTAAATGTACGCATGGCAACTAAACAATGGCTTAAGGGCTCATCGTTTGAGCAAACCTTCACTGAGTGATAACAGACACCCAAGAAACACATAATTAGATAATTACTTCGTACTGACTCCATCTTCTAAAGACTCGAGAATATTCAAAACTTCAAAGGAGCAAAGATGCAGCAACTCTAACTTTTCACTTAAACTCAGTTTTAAGCAGAACAGTGAGGCTGACATTCTGTTTAAGAGACGGAGGGAAGGAGAGAAGGAAACCAATCATCTGTATTAAACAATGAATCAGCGGTCAGAATGCTTTCTACCGCAAGTAACCAAATACTTGACCATACGAAGCTTAAATGATAAAGTTATCCCATTTCCTCATGTAACAAGAAGCTTGCAGTAGCAAGTCTAGGATTGGTTCATTAGCGCAAAGACGCCAAACCACTGGGTCCAAGAGACTTATTTGCTTACCCTTCTCCTTACAGCCTCAAGGTGCAGCCTCTACTAAGTACATGGTCTCCCTAATGGAGCACAGGGGCAGAAAACGCATTTCAGGCACTGGCGTTCGAAGCAAGAAGAAAGAGGGGAAGAAAAACATCACCCTCTCACGAAGCGCTCTCTCTTATCAAGGAGAAAAAATGCATTTTCCTTAAACACCTCCCCCCCAGCAGATTCCCTGCTGTTTCTCATTGGTTAGCAGTAAGTCACATGCTCACACTTCAACCAATCAGTGGTGAAGGGCGTGGGATTGCCACGTTGGGTCGGACAAACCAGCTTCACCTGGGGCTGGTTAATTAAGGCCTGAATAGAATCAGGGGATTGTTAATAAACAAGGAGAGAGAATGTTGTTAGACAACAAAAAGTGCCACAACTACGCTTTTTATACCGGAGGTCAAAACATTTGGCTCAAATGGACGTTTCAAGGAAAGTAATTTCTCTTTTTTCCCAAAGTAATGCAGAGTTTCAACTTTACAATTATAAGCAGCAGCTCCTTGGATGACCTCCCTGCTGGTATAATGAAGCACTAGGACATAGATGCTCCCGTGCTTTCCAAGGTGGTTAGAACACCCAGTCAAGTGAAACGCCACAGATTCAAGTCAGCACTCTGAACTTCCCCAGAAGGGCGTAAGCAATCACTGCAGAGTCTAGAACACAGAGTTACAGGGGAAAATACAGCTAAAGAGAAAAAATGCATATTAGTAGCTTCTACTTCTGAGCAGTTTTTCAGCTTAAGTGCAACCCGTTGCTATAATCTGATCAAGAGGTATCAAAGGTGAGGCTAACTATGGCAAAGAATTTCTGTGCTGGCAAGTTAAAACACTGATTGTTCCCCAAAATAGAGTGGCCAGCTTAGATTGTATCAAAGGACTAATAAATATCATCCCCTAGGACTTGAAACTGAACCAGAAATAACTCAGCTTGAGATTTAAACAATTTACCCTACCCTTTGTTACTCTGATTCTTTCTTATTTCAACTTGATCTGAATGTTCTGCTAGAAACCCCATTATGAGAACACAGTGGGGTGACAGCCAGTAGTTCCCGCAGTTGTTAATCTGAAATTCTAAGCGCAGCTCTGATCTTTCTGGACTCTGAGCTAATTCATTCACAGACGTTGAACTAGGGCCAACCACTTCAGGTGCCTACAATAAGAGATAAATGAAAGAGTTCTTCACGGCCTATTAGGGACACAGATGTAAACAATTACAAGGCGATGTGCAGGAAGAAACAATCTGGAAAAGAGGGAGCATAACATGCAGTGCTGTGTACTCAGGATGGGCTTTGGCGGCAGAAGGGGTTCCGGCATCACCCAAATTGGAGTCCTATGTACCTCCAGCCACACTCCTCTACTAAGGAGTTAAAAGTGCCTCTTTCCCCACTTTCTCAAGTCCCACTCTCTTGTGAAGAGCATGCAATCTGGCATTCATTCTCAACACTGGGTTGAAAGTATTCTCAGGTTGTTTGGATTTTTTTTAATAAACCACATTTTCCTATAATTTACATAAAATACAATGCACCCATTTGAAGGGCATAGAACAATGAGATTTTAATACACATATATATTTATTTACTATATCCATCAAACATGGAACATTTACATCACCCCAAAATACTCCCTCATGCCACTAGCCAACCATTGATATGATCACCCCAGGCAACCACTGATGTGATTTCTATCCCTATAGATTACTTTTATCTCTTCTAGACTATCATATAAATGAAATCATACGGTAGGCATTGTACGTCTGACTTCTTTAATTTAGCCTAATGTTTCTGTGGATCATTTGTTTTGCTACCTATTCTCAATATTTTATTTCTTTTCATTGCTGAGTAGTTCATTTTACAGTTGTACCACAGTTTATTTATCAAAACACCTGATGAGGGACATTTGGGTTGTTTTCAGTTTTGGAGTTTATGAATAAAACTACTCTGGACATTCTTATACACAAATTATTAGATAGATATACATTTTCATTTCTCTTTCTTACATACCTAAGAGTGAAATTTCTGGTCATATGATGAGTGTATGTTACTCGTTAAGAAACTGCTTTAAATGGCTTCCCAAAGTTGTACCATTTACATTCCCACTGACAATGTCTGAGAGTTCCGATTGCTTCACATCCTGACCAACACTTGCTATTGTAACCTAGCAGGACCCTTTGGGGCCTTCATGGGACAGACCCTTCTCCCCACATCCTCTGCCTCCCTCATATTTGTAGAAAAGCTATAGTCTCCCAGGCTTCCCCTGAGTCACAAAAGCCTAGCTCAAGAATTACTGATTGAAAGGATGTGAACAGGTAGCAACAAAAGTAGCAGTTGGGCCAGGAGAAGTGGTAACAATTTGAACAGTAATCAGCCACGTGTCAGTCACAGAATCTTTAAGTTTCTCCCTGAAGTACCTAGATAACACTATCTGATGCACATTTCCTGAGTTGTTTTATAGATGCTAAAATCCTCACCATATGGAAGACTTTAACTACTAGATGAACACAAGCACATAGCCCCCCGACCTACTGGAGCCTAAGGACTGATAATATTAGCCCTGTGACACAGCCCCGTTACCTCACCATCAACCAATCAGAGAATCATGCATGAGCTGATCACACCCTTGAGACTCCTCTCCCTCACCTTCCCCTTAAAAACTCTTCCCTGAAACCCATTAGGGAGTCTGGGGCTTTTGAGTATGAGCTGCCATGTTCTCCTTGCTCTACCCTTGCCACAAACCTGTCTCTGCTCCAAACTCTGACGTTTTGGTTTGTTTGCTTCACTGTGCATTGGGCACACAAACTTGGGTTCGACAACATTATCATATATGTTTATTCATTTATTTACTTGTTCATTTATTTTATCAATTTTACTGGATGTCTGTCAGTATCTCATTATGATTTAATTTGCATTTCCATGACAATTAAAGATGTTGAGCATCCTGTCATGTACATATTGATGATTCTTATTTTCTTTTATTAAGTGTCTGTTCCAAGCCTTTGCTCATTTTATATAAGTTGATGAATCAAATTGTTGATTTCTGCCAGAAAGCCTGCCAGAATTTTGGCTGAAATTGCAACGAATCTATAGATCAATGTGTGGAGAGTTGATATCTTAACAATACTGAGTTTTTCAATTAAAGAACATGGTGTATCTCTCCATTTATTTAGGTCTTCTTTAACTTCTCCCAGCAATGTTTGGTAGATTTTTGCATAAGGGACTTGCACATTCATTATTGAATTTATTCTTGTGATTATAAATGAGTTTCTAAATTGTATTTTCTAATTGTTCATTGTTAGTATGTACAAATGCAGTTGAATTTTGTATAATGATTATGGTGGGTTGAATAGTGGCCCCCCAAAATCTGTGTCCACTCAGAACTTGTGACATTATTTGGAAATTGGATATTTGCATTAGTTAAGGATCTGAAGATAAAATCATCCTGGATTTAGGGTGGGCTTCCTTATAAGGAGATGAGAGGACACAGAGAGACACACAGAGAAGAAGGCCATGTGAAGATGGATGCAGTGACTGGAGTTAGACCTGGGGCCACCAGGTATGAGCTGAAAGAGGTGAAGAAAGATTCTTCACTGAAGTCTTCAGGGAAGATTGTTCTATAACCAGTTTTCTAGCTGTTATGTAGACAAGCCTCATGTGATACCTCGTTGTGCATTTTGGAACTAGTTTATTTTGGCATGTGTGTTGGTTGTCAGTTTACTGCTTCTTAACTCCAAATCCACAATTCTTTGTTCTGCATTTTTAGAGTAAAGCAAAACCCCTATGAACATCTCTCCTTTGTTAGCTGGCACAATGTTAGGCTTGCTCAACAGAGAGGGTTGGAGGGGCACTGGAAGAAATAGCACAGAAAAGGGCTTCTTTTCCCAGTTCTAGGGTGATTTTTTTCCCTTCCTCTGGTATGGCAGCTGGCCGCAGGGGAGCTCACTCTCCAGCCAATTTCTCTGACACTCCAGAGGGCAGCTTTCTACAGTCCAGCTTCATGCTTCGTTGCCAGAGAGAACTTCTCCACCATCTAGCAATCCCCAGCCATACCCTTTCCCATGATGTCTGAATCTCTTGTGGTAGGAAGGGATGGCTTCCAAATTCCTTGTTCCTTTTTTGGCTGTGCTCCCTGGGCCCTATGGTAGTAGCAAGTCCTATATGCCTTAGAGTCCCTTTTCTACTCATTTTAGTTATTAAACACTTCCACAAGTCAATGTTTTTTAAATATATCAAAAATAACTGCTAATGGAGTGACATCTTTAAAGTACTGAAGGTGAAAAACAAAACTGTCAGCACAGACTCGTGTATGCAATGAATATATCTTACAAAATGAAGGAGAAATAAAGACTTTTCAAATAAACAGAAACAAAGTCTGTTACTAGCAAACCTACACTATAGGAAAGATTATAAAGTTCTTCAGGTAAAAGTAATAATGCCAGAAAGAAACTTTTAATTACACAGGCAATAAAAAGCACTAAAATTGGCATAAACAAAGTTAATCTAAAACTCAAGGTTAAAATGTTTCCAAAGTCCAATGATTGTCTAAAGCAAAAATGGTAGCCATGTCTTATGGGATCTCAGCACAGGTAAAAGTATAATGTGTGGCAAAACTAGCACGAAAGATGGAAGGGAAGATTGGGGATACATTGCTGGAAGATCTTTACATTACATGTAAAGTGGTATAGTATTATTTGAAAGTAGAATGTAATTAATTTAAAAAATCACAAGAAATACCTATGACAATCTCTACAGCAAGAGAAATGAAAACTTGTATTCACACCAAAGCCTGAACAAATACTTTTTGTGGCTGTATTCATAATCACTAAAATATAGAAGCAACCCAAATATCTCTCACCTGTAGAATGAATAAACCACCTGGCACATCCAGACCACAGCATACTACTCAACAATAAAAAAGAACAAATTCCTTACTACTCAGCCATAAAAAAAAAATGAAATAATGCCATTTGCAGCAATGTGGATGGACCTAGAGATTATCATACTAAGTGAAGTAAGTCAGACAGAGAATGGCATATATCATAGGATATGACTTATACGTGGAATCTAAAATATGATACAAATGAACTTATTTACAAAACAGAAACAGACTCACAGACATAGAAAACAAACTTCTGGTTACCAAAGGGGAAATGGCGGGGAGGGATAAATTAGGAGTTTGGAATTAGCAGATACAAACTACTATATATAAAATAGATAAACAACAAGGTCCTAACTGTGAAGCGATCCATATCTTAAAGAGGATGCAATAAACACTAGGACTATCTTTCAGCCCATGTATACTTGATCTTACACTCAAGAAGATAGTACACATGAAGATTTCCCCGTGCTTGCTTTTGAGAAAAAAGAAAAAGAAAAGGATGTGTGTGTGTAAAACAGAGAGAATCCAGGTATAACATGGTCTTTATAAAAATAAGTTGACCTATCATAAAGGAAACTGATTCATATACTATTAGTATTGAAATGGGAAGAAAATGGAACAAGATTTTCATTTTCCTCTCATTACCTTGGAGCTTGAAAAGATGAACAGGAAGCAAGAATCTGTCCAGAAATGCAACCATGTTTTCACAATCTTTGTAAGCCCAGACAGGATAAAGTCCAACATCTGCAATTTGAGAAATGATTTTTATCATTTTAGTACATATATTTTAGCACATGAGGAGATACTCTTTCTTCATGCTTTCTGCAATGCATAGCCTTATCCTCTAAAGACTTCATTTTCCCCAGAATGACCTCACAGCCAGCTGAAAGGACAAGATGGGCTGCCTGACTGATTATACCCTGGGAATATTTACATAACTTCCTGATGGCAGCAAAATACTGAAAAGAGGATACAGGAGACAAAGTAATGGAAGCTGGCCTGACTTAAGCCTCATGTAATCCCTAGCCTCTCCTAAATCACAAGGTAAGATTAGTCAGTGATAAAAATTATTTAACAGTTGGCAGCTGTCTGAAAGCCTGCATTTTTCTTTTGAGTGGACTGTCAAATTTAGAGAATTTATGACCTGACCTATCAAAGATATTACTTTCAAGTCCTTGACCAATTTAATAAACATTACAGACAACTATTATTATGGTTTTTTTTTTAATTTTATCATTTTTTAGCTGAATTCCATCCAGCCTGGTTCACCTAGTAAATGGCTGAATGCTACATCAAATGATAGTTGCAGCTAATGAGGCCAAAGCTCAAGAAATGCATTTCTGCTCTACTTCTGACTTTTGAAGGACTTCCATTCCAAATGTGCAAAGGAGACATTTTTCTTTCCTATATGTATAGCAAAAATAATACATTCCCTGACCTCTTAAAAACAGTCTCAAATTTTACCTTATAGGAAAATAAGAAATCTTTTATCTTTTTTTTTGCAGTCCAAGATATAATGTTACATAAAGCTCCATGCAATATAATGCAATTTTTAAAAATTTCAAATGAACAAGGATGATTCACGATGATATCCAGAGAACATACAAGGTTTTATGCAAATATATCATTATAATAAGCTTATTTGATATAATTCTGATCACCATTAGGATCCCTGCATTATAACATTTATTTAACAGCTTCCACGTAGCTCAATTCTTTTATTGCAACGTAATGCGGATATACTAGTTTTGAGTCAAAAGCGGATTCTGCTGTGATGAAAGTACCTGAGATTTTTCTCTCCAGGACCCAATATAAGTTTATTTATTAGATTTCTTCATCGATGAAAGATACAGTGAAGGGGAGCATTATACTCTGTTAAATTTTAAAGCATGTAACGTAACATATCAAATCTACAGTGGATAAAAGCATAAAGAAATTCTCTTCATTTCTTTTTCTAATGTGTGGTCCGTGGCCTAGCAAAAATACTATGCTCCAGACACAATGAAATGCATGTACTCAGGAGAACTACTAACATTTAAATATGTTCTAACAATTCAGGCACAAAAAGCCACCACAGCAAAGCTGACACTTTCTCCCCATGATCCTGTAATACTGGACTCAATGTCAACCTCAAAAAATACATGCATGGGAGTTACAGGTTCACCCGAAAGTCAACAGTATAACTGAAAGAGAAAATCACAATCCACAGTTGGCTCCAGGGAGTGAGAATTAAAGAAAAAAATCCTGTTTCTATTTTGAATTTTGTTCAGGATGGTCTGTTTGGTTTAGCAGGTGAGGGATGAAGAATCAGTAAAAACCTAATTTGAGCCTCACAGTTATAAATGTTGAGCATTTTCTTAAAGCCAACAATATTTTCTTTAATTAAACCAAAATCCTAATGTAGTACTCAAAACATCCATTTTTTATAGTTTAAATTTCAGATTTAGAAATAGTTAAACTGTAGCAACACTGGTAAGGTAAATATTAACGATCAGAATGACTGTTATGGTTCCAGCAATCTGAGTGTTATTAATTAAGGGATTTATTACAGATATGAGACTTGACCCAACTGTGGGAGAAGATAGGGAAGTATAAGTCCAGAAGGCAAAGGTTGGGCCCAGCTCCACTGAACAGGAAGGGGACCTAATGAAGAAATCTGCAGATGACTGTTGATTCTGCATTTGTTGGTGAACCCAAAGTCGCTCTAGGTCAGCAGGGCCCACAGTGGGGAAGAAAAGCTGGATGCTTTTCTTGGTAAACAAACCAAGAGAACAAGACAGAATGAAATCTGCAAAGACGAATTTAGATCAGTGAAGCCAGTGGAATGTGTCTGTCTCTCAACGCTTCTAACCTCAATCGCACTGGTGACCTACAGTTGAAGCTGGTACACTTCATCACAGAGCTACACACATGCCTGGCCTGGGACTCAGAGACAGTAAAAGGGAGATCTGGAGAATCTGCAAGCACAGGTGATGTCTTACCTCAACAAGATGAGCCAACAAATCAGCAACAAATCAGCAAATACTCCCTATTTGATGTTCTGTAGTATAGGTTAACCACTTGTGAATACATCTTATGTTAGACAGTAAAGGAATTGAAGTGGGCAATAGAAAAGAATGGATTAATATGTATATTACAATTGGTAAGATAATATGCAAATAAATTCATATCAAGATAAGGAAGAAATTATCATAACTATTACGGTTCTCATTCCTCATTGGTCATATAGTTGTAGCTGGTATTATACCTTCCTTCTTTCACTACCTACTACATATTCCCTTTGCCTCTGAAGCAATTTGATTGTTCAAGTTTCCTCACCTGGTGAGATAACTCAACCCTTCATTTTTGGAGTATTTGGGCCACTTGTATTAGATTATTATAGTTTTCCTATTAAGTCTTATTACAGGTGATGGAGGTACTAAGAGGCACCCCAAGGACGTCTGTATTCCAGACATGCTCCTCCCAAGCCCCCACAGCATGGTAGCAATACATTTGTTCTCTTCATAATCGTGATAAACAACCCAAGCCAGGACAGCACCCCCTTCTTTGCCGGTTGATTCACTAGCATGAAAAACCCCAAGTGGCCAGTAGCAACTCCCAGATTAAGAGAACCTGTACATGTCTCCTGGTGAAAGAATTACTCCCTTGGGAACTCAGACCTCTAAACAAGCAGAGCCTAAAATCACTAGGAGAGGGAACCAACATTTTGCTAATGGATCACCAGGAGAACTGTGAGAGAACCCACCCTCATTTTTACCCTTTGATTCCAAGACCCACATATCCTGACTTTGGGAGAACAGGACCATGGACTGGACAGTGACGTAGAGCATAAACCACATCCTGGAGGATGCTGCCCCAACCTTGCCACGTGCTGTCATCTAGCTGGTGCTGTAATAAAGTCTTCAAAAGACCATTTCACCACTCCATCTGGCCTCTTCTAGCTACTACAGGCGGTTAAAAAAAAGCATTTTCCAGGTAAATAGTGACATACCAAGTTATGAAGGTATGTCGGTTTGCTCCCAAAACAAACCACATCTGGAACAGCAGCTAGAATTGGAGTTAACACCCAATTAAGGGGATGCTAATCCACTGATATTCTCCAAGATCCATCTGTCTGCTGAGCCAATATGCAAGTTGTGAGGACATGAGTCACCATTTTTCAAGCACACGGTGGGGGCCATATTCTCTACAGTCACTTCAGATGTGTACTGTTGTCTTTGATTTATGATTTTGGTAGACAGAGGAAGATCTAGGCGCTACCACCTGACCTTTCTTATCAAAATAGCCACCTTACCACCTTGGTCAGGGAACCAATGTGGGGATTCTGCCAGTGCTGAGCATGCCTATTTCAACTATGCATTTGCAAACCAGGGAAACAAACACAGGATGGATTTAAGGACCCACTGTCCCACTAATATCCAAATCAAAACTTCTTTGATTACCTTGCATCCATAAGCCTCTTCTCTGACTAGTGGACCACAATGGCATTTGGGGTTTCTTCGAATAAGTGTCTGTCATGAGACCACTATCCAGTAATTCCCTAAAACACTGGTTATTTACCCTTCTTCAACTTACCACCCTGGTAAATAGCAGTAGGTCCCTTTGAGGAATGTTGAAAAAATTTCCAGTATAAAATGTTGGCTATGTCAAAGGATCCTTCCTCAAGGAGACCTGGCCTTCCCTTCATTCAAGGTACTCTGGGTCTGGAAACCGGCTTGTGTTTGGGAATTGATTGAGAAGAACGACTCCATTGCCGTTATTCAAGACAGATCTTTGTTTCTAGATCTAGAGTTTGCCACTTAAACAATTCAAGTAAGACTATGGGTGACTGTAAAAATATTTCAATTTTATAGACACCATGATCATCAAAGATCTCCCTCTCTCTTTACAGGTCGAATTCTGATTACTGCTTTAGTTCTGCCGTCCAGTATGGTAACTACACCCACCTTGCTTCTGGCAATTAAGTGCCACTTTTTGGTCCCTGCCCCCCAGGGACCTCAACATCCCCTTTGAATTCGAGGAGTCCAGTTTGATGACAGCATCCGGCTGTCAGTCCTGACCTATAGAGAACTGCCACTATAGAGCTCTCCAGGGATGCTGAGCTCCTTTACAAATATATTTCTTAGAGCTCAGATGAAGGGAGTGTCCTCTGGACCCTCCTGTGGGACATGGTTCAGGGTTGGGTGCACAGGTCTTATATAACAGATCCACTCTTGCATCACAATCTTTCTAAGGCTCTGAATACCTTTCTCTACAGTACATCAAGAAACTTCTGAAATTTCAACTTCAATTAGTATAGGTCATCTTTGGGCCCCTGTTTCAGTAAACAAACCAAGGAAACTCTTAGAGTCATCCTAGCTACTTAAGCTAAAATATTAAATCCAGAATCTCTGCTAAGTTCATCCAGATCAACAAATTCAGCCCAAAACAAGATTATATTTCTCCCACAGTGTTACAACTACCTTAGAATTCATTCCCATACATGTGCTCCAGGATTCTGTCAATATAATTAGTAAAACTGCAGTTATCTTGGCATGTATGGCAGTGTTTCATGTATCGTATTTTGTATCTAACCCTCTAAGCTGGCACCAGGATTTTTAGTCTGATTACAGATCTAGAAGGTACTGGATGGAAGTAGGTCTTAAGAAGAATCAGCAGTGCTTTGCAAGGCTTTTACCTCAAAGGAGGCTTCATGTTCTTCAGGCAAGTAGAGCCTACCCTCCACAGACAATGGATAAAGAGCCTCTTATTCTAGCAGACTCAGCAGAATTTGAGTCCAATGTCCTCCGCTTTATCAGGGTCTGTCCATATGCCCTCACTTCAATGTTTTGGTTTCCACTTCTTGCAAATCAATATAATCAACATAAGAAATTCTGTAAGATTGTACATGGATGGACCTAGAGATTGTCACACTGAGTGAAGTAAGTCTGACAGAAAAAGACAAATATCATATGATATCGCTTATATGTGGCATCTAAAAAAATGGTACAAAATAAATTATTTACAAAACAGAAATAGAGTCACAGACATAGAAAACAAACTTATGGTTACCAGGGGGGAAAGGGGTGGAGGGATAAATTGGGAGATTGGGATTGACATAAACACACTACTATATATAAAATAGATAACTAATAAGGACCTACTGTATAGCACAGGGAGCTCTACTCAATATTCTGTAATGGCCTATATGGGAAAAGAGTCTAAAAAAGAGTGGATATATATGTACAACTGATGCACTTTGTTGTACAGTAGAAACTAACACATTTTAAATCAACTATACTCAATAAAAATTAAAAAAAAAAAAGAAAAGAAAGAAATTCTTCAAGGTTGTGAATTCAATTTGCACTGAAATTTAGGCACCTTCAGGACTAGACTTCAGGTTTGGTTTTCAGAAATCTCAGCCCTGTGTTTACAGAAAATAAAAGTTTATTTTAGGGCAGTCATAAACGCATTTTAGTCCGTTCTCTGAATCTTGAGACTTGAGACCACCATTTTCTTTCTTCAAGTTCTCCCCTACACTTAGAAATAGCCCAGTGTCTAGCAGAACACCATTTACCAGTTACCAGTCCCAGGGGAGGATTCCAAACACTTCTGCCTATTGCATCTTGGTATCAAAGTGACCAGGGAGAATACAATAGAGTCAGGCACTGGATGGAACAATATTTTACTCATAAAGAGAAGAGACAGAGCAAGATCAGCGTCAGTAGTGGACATCAGTCACCCAGGGCCACAGGGTCTCTCCTGCCAGCTGACACAGGGCATTTGGCTCACATGCACCCCTCTCATGCCTCAATAGATGGCTTCTATCCCCTCCTCTCAGAGAACAGACATAGCATCGGGGTCAGCCAAGTTCTATATGATGCTCTCACATAGCAGAACAAAAGAACATACCTTGGGCTAACAACAGAGAAAGATCTTCCCATGCAAAATGATAAGCTTGGCACTGGCTGTGTGAGCTCTTTCTCCCAAGCTCAAGGCCCATCTTGACGAGGTTGGGCGGGAGTCGAAAGACTCCTGCACCAAACTGCCTTTCTCAACATGGAGCATGAGCATCTTGCCATAGCATGTCATGGACCCCCAGTGTCCCCTTTATCACTGGCAACAGTGTCATTAATGCTGTTCAATTTCATCAGATCAGAAAAATACTTTCAGATAATCCAGAACCAGTACAGATACCCTATCTTCAAGTTTCTGTTGCTATGGAAGCTCCAAAATCACAGACCACATTTGGTACCCCTGAGTGACAACTGAAGGGAAAAATCCTGCTTCTATTTTGAATTTTGTCCAGAATGATCTAAAGTTTACTCAGTAGGTAAAGGGCTAAAAAAAAACTAGAAAATTAATTTAAACTTCAAAGTTATGATCACATTCTTAAAGCCCACAAAATTCCATTCAATTAAGCAAAAATATAAACAATGTTCGAAACCTTCAATGTGGGACTTCCCTGGTGGCGCAGTGGTTAAGAATCTGCCTGCCAATGCAGGGGACACGGGTTCAAGCCCTGGTCCGGGAAAATCCCACATGCCGTGGAGCAACTAAGCCTGTGCGCCACAACCTATGAGCCCGTGAGCCACAACTATTGAGCCTGCGTGCCACAACTACTGATGCCCACGTGCCTAGAGCCCGTGCTCTGGAACAAGAGAAGCCACCACAATGAGAAGCCTGTGCACCACAACGAAGAGTAGCCCCTGCCTGCCACAGCTAGAGAAAGCCCGCACACAGCAACGAAGACCCAACACAGCCAAAAATAAATAAATAGATAAATCTATAAAAATGGAAAAAAAACCTCCAATGTTTTCTTTATTATATGTTTCAAGTTTAGAAAGAACTAGAAAATGACAATGTTTTCAATATATTAAATGTTAGTATTTCTGATTAGCTTGAGTGCCTGGACTAAATCCTAAAAAGGAAATAAATGAAGGATGGCTACACTAGGTTTACCAGGGAAAGCAATTTTCACAAGGGAATGCATTTGATTAAGCAGAGCATATGGTCTGGATGGCAATTAATACAAGCCCTGTGGTGTAATATTTGCCTGCATGTGTGTAGCAAAACATCTTTTTTCACATCATCCTATTACAATAAAATGCATTTGCAGCAGAAGTTAAGTGCACTGTCAGCCCAGCAAAAGCCAATGATTGGTACCTTTGTATCTCTTTTGGTATAGAAAAGACTTCCTCTCTGCTTCCTCTTAAGCTTTAAAAGGCAGGGCTTAAAAAACAGCAGAAAAATCCTTTTTGAGACTGCTTTTAAGCTGATTAGCTGACATGTAATGATTATCAGATATTACACTGGAAGGTAATTAGGCATATATAAGCATCCATTTCAGGCCCTGAAAAACTCTACCTTCAAAACCAACTCTTAAGATACTTGAATAGAGAACAGAACAAAATTGAGTGTCATTATCCAAATGATGCTCTCCCTAATATCAGACAAGGCACTAACATCCAACTTGTCCCTTCAAGGGCCCTACTCACAGTGCCAAGCAAATGCTGGCAGGTCCCTCCAAGCTTACTCTTTCTAGATATAAAGCCATGAAATAATGCCAAAGTATTCGCTGTGACTTGGCTCCTTGAAAACGCTCTCTTTTAATGCATTGTATTCACCAACAAATGAATGTCCCAGTGAATTATGTCTGCCATGTCAATTTCTTTCTACAAGAGAGGAATCTTTCACTCTATTCATTTTTGTTTACAAATGCAAACTTTGCTTAAGTCTATTCAAAAAAGCACATTAATGCATTCCAGAAGGTGTTCCAATTGCACTAGTTGAGTCTTTGGGGTTCAGTGCTTCTTTTTAAACATCAGCTTTCACTGAACTCCCCAAAGTACAGAGTCACTTTTTAAGACTGCAGT
The DNA here is from genome assembly GCF_009873245.2 of Balaenoptera musculus. Lineage (NCBI taxonomy): Eukaryota > Metazoa > Chordata > Mammalia > Artiodactyla > Balaenopteridae > Balaenoptera > Balaenoptera musculus. The sequence goes on from NC_045793.1 coordinate 54,982,885, forward strand.
ATTAGTAAAGTGCAAGGTCATGTGACAAAGTCAGCAGTCAAGAGAGCAAGATTCTCAAATAAACTGATTTCTCTGCTCTTTTGGTGACCTTAGACATGCTCCTGTTTCCCTCCCACCAAGTCAAAGATTCATCTTACTTCCACAAGCATCTCAATCCCACCAGGTCCAATACTAACAAGGAGGGAAAGACCTTCATCTGAGTAACCTCATCAGAACAGAACAGATGCCTTACACGTTTGTTATTATGGCAAAGGTCTTTGTAGAAAACTGGCACACAGAAAGGTGTCGGTCATCAGGGGGTTGGAAAGCAAGCCTGCCCAAATGTTCATAATCACCTGCACCATCCTGCAGCTACTGAACAAGAGAGAGGCATCACCAATGCGTTTTTAAGCCTCTTTAGTCTCTTATATTCTAAGATAGGCTCCTCCACCTTGTTACATGTAGAATTATAAAACATATACAGAAAAGTGCTGAAGTCATGAATGTATGATTTGATGGATTCTCACAAGCTGATCATTATCCAACTCAAGAACCAGAACATTGCCAGAACCTCTGATGGCAGTTTCCCCTTATTTTGAATCATCATACCTATGCTGGATACCAAGGAGTCAGTGCCAGGCTATTTCACATCCTTGAATTATATAAGCTACTTATTGCAGACCAGCATATAAAACCTTTAGGGCATGCAATTTATATATCACTGAGCTCAAAATATACCCAGAGTTCCACCACTTCTTGCCACCCCACACTGCTACCATTTCTTGCCTGGGAGTTTACAATAACCTCCCAAGTGATAATTCCTGCTCTTTTCTTTTCCATTCAGAATACTCTTAAACTAGAAGCTAACGTGAATATTTTTAAATGGACATCCCATCATGCCATTCGGATCATATAATTTCACCCCTATTAGTGATGTTTCTTAGTCTTTGTTCCACATTGAGTGACTTCAAAATGGCCAATGCCTGGGTTCATCCCCCACGGATTCTAATTTAATTGGTCCAGGATGTGGCCTGAGCTCCCCAGGTGATTCTAATATACAGACCTTAAGGTCCAATGTGAGGTACACATTCCCTCTGATTTCATCTCTTAACTGTGCTTCCTCACTTACACCATCCCAGACACAATGGCGGCCTCTCTCTCTGTTTCTTGAAGCCAAGGGACAAGCTCCCATCTCAGCCAGTACACTGGCTCTTCTATCTTCCTGGGCTGCTCTCCCCGAGAAAGCTAGCTCTATCACTTGCTGTAGGTCTTGACATAAAAGTCTACTTCTCAGTGACCCCTTCACTGGCCACCCCTGACATTTTAGAGCTCCCTTCCCTGATTTAGACCCTCAGCAATAGTCACTAAACTATAGTATACTTTCTTGATTTGGCTGCACAAGGACAGGGCTTTCTGCCTGTTCGTTCAGCACAGTGCCCCCACTCATGGAACAAAGTGTACCTGTCACTGAGCCAGAGCTCAAGAAATGTTTACTAAATAAACAAATGATCTTTTCAAGTAATGAAAACCCTGCTAAAGAGATTTGAGTCAGCATCCAAGAGCCAATAATGGGACATCAGTTGTGATCATCGGTATTAAGCACATTCTAAACCAAAACTGGTTAAATGAAAACAACCCAGGTATGATTTACAGCAAAGTAGTGATAGGCTCTCTGCACCTCACACTTTAGACAAAAGAAACCTCTAGAGAAAAGGTCATATCTTCTTTCAAGGGACACTCAGAGCTTTCAGGACTGCCAGACATCAAAAAGCCTCCAGAAATTATATATGTATAATTCCCCAGAAATGGGAAATAGACTGACTTTAACCTCTCTCTTGCATATATACTTTTTAATATTTTCTTTGCAAATTACTCATCTTGGGTATTAGAAACTGCTTAACATATGATTATGGAAGTGCTCTCATTTGCAATGATTGCTTTAAAGCACACAGAATGGCATCCACCCCACCCCCCAACTCTCAACTGCCTCAAGAGGACTTTCCTAGAGAAATTTAACACACTAATTCCATTTATTTTCCCCAGGAAATAAATCTTGAAATCAGAGCTCCTGAACTTTCTACCCTGACTAAAATATTAGGCTAAAATATTTTCTGAAGTACCAAGCTGATAAGAAAGATTAGGAGGTGGAGGGGTTGGAGAGAGAGAGAAACTCATCAGTACAGCAGAAAAAGTACAGATCGGCAAATACAGGGCTATTTCCAGTTGTACCCATAAGCACTGCTGATAAGTCACAATTCCACTGGGCCCAAGCTTTCCTCTTCCTCAAAGGGGCTAACCCATTGTTCATCCCCACCTGCCTCAGAAACAGAGAAATTCCTGAGGCTTATAGTTGAGAAAATTGTTATAGTCTCTTCATACTTTGTTGTTTATATTATTATCACCGTTAATAATGAAAAACAAACTGTGATCCTTTGTAGTTCTGATACTCACCCTGATACCCAATCTATTTGAACACGCTGTAAAATTCTTTGTAGTCTCAACAAGTATTTCATGAAATAATAAAACTCTCACAGTTCTGAATTCTTTTCTACTTCCTGCACATTCAGCTTCATATAGGAATTTCTTACTATAGAAATTGCATAAAGAGTCTTCCAAAATTTGAGTTTCTATTTAAAGTCTATTCTAGTGACAAAATTCCATTCTACTAAACTACAAATCAGACAATTTGTTTTGCTTCATTTTTCTTTTCTCGCACCCCCATGAAAATCCTATTTCCTAGTATTCTATCAGTTAGAAAGTTAAATAAATATTTTAAAGAATAAAAAATAACCCAAAGTTCAACATTTAAAGTTCATCATTAGAGATAACAAATGCTGGTGAAGATATGGAGAAAACCTCATACACTGTTGGTGGGAACCTATCTTGGTTCTGCCACTGTGGAAAACAATACAGAGGTTCCTCAAAAATTATAAATAGAACTAGCATAGGATACAGCAATTCCACTTCCGGGTATTTATCCAAAGGAAATGAAACCATTATCTTTTTTTTTTAATTTTTATTTATTTATTTATTTAATTTTAATTTTTGGCTACGTTCTTCATTGCTGCACGCAGGCTTTCTCTAGTTGTGGCGAGTGGGGTCTACTTGTTGTTGTGGTGTGTGGGCTTCTCATTGCAGTGGCTTCTCTTGTTACAGAGCACGGGCTCTAGGCCCACGGGCTTCAGTAGTTGTGGCACATGGGCTCTAGAGCACAGGCTCAGTAGTTGTGGTGCATGGGGCTTAGTTGCTCCGCAGCATGTGGGATCTTCCCGGACCAGGGCTTGAACCCGTGTCCCCTGCATTGGCAGGCAGATTTTTAACCACTGCGCCACCAGAGAAATCCCGAAACCAGTATCTTAAAGAGATATCTGTACTCCCACATTCATAGCAGTATTATTCACAATAGCCAACCTAAATGTCCATCAATGAATGAATGGCTAAAGAAAATTACACACAATGGAATATTATTCAGCCTTAAAAAAAGAAAGAAAGTCTGTCACTTGCAACACCATGGGTGAACCTGGAGTGCATTATGCTAAGTGATGTAAGCCAGACAGAAAAAGACAAATACCTCATAGTGTCACTAAAATGAGGAATCTTTAAAAAATTGTTTTAAAGTTGAAATCATAGAAAGTTGAAATCAAAGAGTAGAAAAGTTGTTGACGGGGGTAGGGGATGGAGGAAATAGGGAGAGAGGTTGATAAAAGGGTACAGACTTTCTGTTATAAGATGAATAAGCTCCAAGGATCTAACATATAACATGGTAACTATAGTTGATAACAGTCTATTGTGTAACTGAAATTTGCTAAGGCTAGAACTTAACTGTCCTCACCAGAAATGAAAAGGTAAATATGTGAGGTTATGAATCTGTTAATTAACTTGATGGGGGAACCATCTCACAATGTATACATATATCAAATCATGTTGCACACTTTAAATATCTTACATTTTTGTCAATTATACCCCAATAAAACTGGGGGAAAAGTTCATCATTCAACTTAGTTTATTCAAACTGGTGGAATAAGCAACTAGTTTATTCAACAAGTATTTATCAAGGGCTTCCCTGGTGGCGCAGTGGTTGAGAGTCTGCCTGCCAATGCAGGGGACGCGGGTTCGTGCCCTGGTCTGGGAGGATCCCATATGCCGCGGAGCAACTGGGCCCGTGAGCCACAACTACTGAGCCTGCGCATCTGGAGCCTGTGCCCCGCAACAAGAGAGGCCGCGACGGTGAAAGGCCCGCACACCGCGATGAAGAGTGGTCCCGCTTGCCGCAACTAGACAAAGTCCTCGCACAGAAACGAAGATCCAACACAGGTAAAAATAAATAAATAAATAAAGTGCTGGCTTAACTCCTAGAGAGTTTCATTATAAAAAAAAACAAAACAGGGGCTTCCCTGGTGGCGCAGTGGTTGAGAATCTGCCTGCCAATGCAGGGGACACGGGTTCGAGCCCTGGTCTGGGAAGATCCCACATGCCGCGGAGCAACTGGGCCCGTGAACCACAATTACTGAGCCTGCGCGTCTGGAGCCTGCGCTCCGCAACAAGAGAGGCCGCGATAGTGAGAGGCCCGCGCACCGCGATGAAGAGTGGCCCCCGCTTGCCGCAACTGGAGAAAGCCCTCACACAGAAACGAAGACCCAACACAGCCATTAATTAATTAATTAATTAAAAAAAAAAAAAAAACAAAAAACAAAACAAAACAAGTATTTTTCGAATACTACTTACTGCACTCATATTTTTTGGCACTACAACAGTAAACAAACACACACAGTCCCTAACCTCCTTCACATTATCACCTAAAGAGGGAGGGAAATATTTATCATTAAGAAAATAAATAAATATATTAATCCTCATTCAGAAAGTATTTATTAAGCTCATGTTACGGACTAGGAGCTGAGTAAAAATGGTGAACAAAATATATATGACCAATATTGTTATAAAGCCTAATGAGGAAGACAAACATTAAACAAAGTACCAACTGTGATAAATTCTATAAAGGAAAGTAACAGGGTTCTATAAGACAGAATAATGAATATTTTCAGGAAGTGAAATTTTAATAGAGAAATTAAAAATGAGTGGTTATTAGACATTTGATGTGTTTAGCAAAGAACAGTCTGAGAAGATTGGGAAGGTTTGTGCAAAGGCCCTGAGCAGAAATTACCTGCTGGTTTTAGAAGCCTTGTGAAACTACAGTAATAATGGCCAGAGAGAATATTTTGATATGAGGTAGGCAGAGATCATATCATAGTTGATGTGGTTAATTACTTAAGAATATGGAATTCCTTCAGAATTACTAAAGAACATATTTATCAGAGTTTTAAGTTTAATTCATTAATGTATTGCTTCACAAAGCATCTTGCACGGATCATTGTTTTCATTTTAAATAATTTCATAGTCCAACATGTGCAAAATTCCAGCTTACACAAAATTAAGTCGTTTTTCTTTCTGCAGAACTTCTCAAAGAGTTCATTGTAAATATTCATAACAGAGAAAGAAAAGTCATATTTAACAAACTTGATATCATGGAACTCCTTTTGCAGAGTATCTCAGTGGACTATTATGTACATGGAACATACTTTGAGAAATAGTGCATTTATTAAATGAATTTATTCAAAAAGTATTTACTGAGGATCTACTACATTATGATCCCTGTTCTGAATTCCATGGACAAAACGAATAATGAGTAGAGTAGCTGCCCTAGAGAAACAGAGGACCTAGTAGGAGAGAGTGATACCCATAAATCAGACTGCTATGCAACATGACGGTTATTCTAGACATATGTGCAAGTTGATATGGTAACACACAAGTGGGAATATCAAGCACTTATTCTATTAGGTTTGAAGGAGATTGAATTTTGAGTTGGGACTAATTCTTTTAAAATCATAATTGATGTAAAGTATATTCCAAGACAATTTCTTTTTTAAAATAGGGAATTATAAAATGTAAAAACTGAATGAGACCTTGGAGATAGTCTAGCTCAAGTTTCTCATTTACCCATAAGAGGAAACTGAGGCTCAGGTGAAGCAGTTGACTTATATAAGTTAGTGACAAAGTCAAGACAAAAATCTCTTGACTTTTAGTCCAGTGTCAAGGGCATTTTATTAATTATATCACAGGATAACACATTCATGACAGAGCATTTTCTCTAAATGGTTTCAAGATACTGAAAGACATTTTTCATTTCTTAGCTAAAAATTTTCACATTCTTTGGGCTACGTTTCCAATAAACCAGACCCTGGAAACCCAGGTTTGAGGCACTTGAAGCCACCATTACTCTCTTTCTTGTAATCCCAAATTCAAGTCAACAAGTCGTCTCAGGTGATGAACTTAAACAGTTCCTTGTGAAAGGCTGAAATTTTCCTTTTGGTTTGGGGGTTGTGGTAACTTTAGGACTCTAATCTTTCTGTAAACATGACTAAATATTAAACAAATGTCAACAACGGCATCTTCTAGTTCACAGAATAAAAAGGAAATTGTCAATAATGATTATTGATATTATATAATTTAAATTATAGTACTAAAAGTGAAACTGAATAATCCATTTGTCATATATTCACATCTTTTAATAAAAAAAAGTAAGCAAAGAACAAAGTTTTTTTTCACTTCTTTACCTGTGAGTGATCAAAGGCTTTAGGCATGATTTTTGATGTCATTAGAGGGGCAGAACTCTAAACAGTGTAAAGATTCTGCCACCCTAAAGAATATACAATGGAAAAAAGGGAGTGTCTTCAGCGAGTGGTATTCAGAAAACTGGACAGCCACATGTAAATCAATGAAGTTAGAATACACCCTCATACCATACACAAAAATAAACTCAAAATGGCTTAAAGACTTAAATATAAGACATGACATCATAAAACTCTTAAAAGAGAACATAGGCAAAACATTCTCTGACATAAATTGTACGAATGTTTTCTTAGGTCAGTCTCCCAAGGTAACAGAAATAAAAGCAAAAAATAAATGGGAACTAATCAAACTTTCTTACTGTGTCTTCAAATGGCTTTTGTTCTGTGAGTGCACCCCCTGTATCTCCTCCTCTTCTTAGAGGAACACTAGTCATATTGAAATAAGGTCCCACCCTTATGATTTCATTTAACTTTAATTACCTCTTTAAAAGTCCTATCTCCAAACATAGCCACATTGGTGATTAGGGTTCCAACATATGAATTTGGGAAAACACAATTCACATAAGACCCTATACACCTAGGGACCGCCTTGCTAAAAAAACATTCCTTTTATGTCAAATCAAGATACCTCAGCACCATCTAATAATTGTTATTTGGCAGCCATAAAAATATTTCCAGGGTGTTGTGGGGAATTTGAAAAAAAAAAAAAGAACAAATTTTCCAGGTTAAAATGGCATCTGAACATCAAGCTACACCATGGTTTTCAAAGAGATCTCCACAAGTGATTCACCATCTAGCACCACAAAATGTGAGGAAACATTCAAACAAAATCATATGCTGGAGAAAAAATTTAGGATCAAATGCACAACTCAATGCTCATGATCAGAGCTAAAATTTTTTTGAAAAACACATTTACAGAAAAAAAGGAGCAGAACCAAAGATACATCTTTATTTGTGAATTTGTTTAAAATTATTGGAACATATGTTTTCTATATACTTGCACCTTTTTTAAACCAAGTAACAAATGGATATATCACTCCTCAGGACCGAAAACAAAAATAAAACAAAATTAAAGTTCTCAAAGTGCCATGATCCCTTTTAAATTTGTGTTAGAGATATCATTAGTTAACTTATCTCCTTAGTGAAGTAGTAAATCACCTTGGCCTGAAACTATTCATACAACTTGAAAATTTCAGAGTAGTTCAAAAACAAGAAGATTTTGACTGGATGAAAGGTTGAATAAAATTATTATCAGTCTGAGAAAGTCTTATATTTAGGACTGACAGATCTTGGATCTGTCAAACTACCTACTTACTAGATGAATACCTTTATTTCCTGGGAAATAAGTTATATTGCAAGGCCTTTCTTGAAAGTATTGAGAATAATATCAGATCACAAAAGATCGAAAAAAATTTTAAGGAAGACATTGCAGCCTCATGGATATCTGATCCAAAAAGAAGTGAAGCACTTTAATCTCAGTATTGAATTCCATGTTTGTCATGATCCTTAGGAGAAACATAAATGTTTGATAGATTAGGAAAAAGAAAATATGGTTTTTATCAAAATAATTTTCTAATCATTTACCTGAAGCAACCATTTATAATGAAACACACTGAAGAGATCAATAGGACAGTAAATCTTTAGAACATAAAAGATAGTTATCTCTACATTATAAAATGAATAAGTTCAAATATAAATGTGAGCGTCTATTATATAGTCTCATTTAATGTGGACCACTCAAGACATCTGCTGAGAACTGGTTCTGTAAAACATAAAATTGCATCTATGTTCAGGCTCTATTTCCACACATATCTGCCTTCCCCTGCCCTCCATTCAAAATAAATAAATCAAATTTTGAAAGAGTGAGTGCCTTACGTTCATTTGACATCATATTAGTCAGGATTCTCCAGGGAAACAGAACGAGTATATCTATATAGACAGGTATTTATTTATTTATTCATTTATTTAATTTTTGGCTACATTGGGTCTTCGCTGCTGCATGCAGGTTTTCTCTACTTGCTGAGAGCGGGGGCTACTCTTTGTTGCAGTGCGCGGGCTTCTCATTGTGGTGGCTTCTCTTGTTGCAGAGCACGGGCTCTAGGCGCACGGGCTTTAGTAGTTGCGGCACGTGGGCTCAGTAGTTGTGGCTCATGGGCTCTAGAGTGCAGGCTCAGTAGTTGTGGCACACGGGCTTAGTTGCTCAGCAGCATGTGGGATCTTCCCGGACCAGGGCTCGAACCCGTGTCCCCTACATTGGCAGGCGGATTCTTAACCACTGCACCACCAGGGAAGCCCGAGAGGCATTTATTATAAGGAATCAGCTCACATGATATGGAAGCTGACAAGTCCCCAGATTTGGAGACCCAGGTGAACCTGCGGTGCAGTTCTAGCTCAAGTCCAAAGGCCTGAGACCCAGGAGAGCAAATGGCGTAAGTTCCAGTCTAAAATCCAGCAGGCTGCAGACCCATGAAGAGCCAATTTTTCAGTTGAAGTTTGAAAGCAGGAAAAGACCAATATCCCAGCTCAAAGAGTCAGGCAGGAGGAGTACCCCCTTATTCAAAGAAGGGTCAGGCTTTTTGTTCAATTCAGGCCTTCAACTGATTAGATGAGATCCACCCACATTAGGGAGGGCAACCTACCTTACTCAGTCTACCGACTTAAATATCAGTCTCTTACAGAAACACCTTCACAAATACATCCAGAATAATGTTTGACCAAATGTCTGAGCACCCCACGGCCCAGTCAAGCTGATACATAAAATTAACCATCACAGCATCTTTCCAAATAAATACAGATAACTTTTAAATTTTTGTGAAATACTAATGCTTCCCTTACGGAAAGTAATGAACAAGATTTCTCCAGTGTTAGAAAAGCAGAGAAAACAATTAACTTTGGAATACAGAAAGAGTACAGAAATATATTTCTAAGAAAAAGTCAGAAGAACAAAAGTAGAATCTTTAAATCTTGTATCAGACACAAAATTTCTTTTTATGATGCATTCATGATGGAAAAGGGATTATCCTGAAGGGACAAAACAAACAACCCTCTTGAAATTCTCTGTCCCTAAGGAATCAAGTCCAGTCACAGCAAAGAAACCTGTGACCTTTCAAAGATAGAGCAGTAAATATTCTACTAAAGAGCACAAAATTCCTTTGGAACAATATTATCAAAGGCATAGAAGGAGAAAATTCTTTAAGTCTGACAATGATCTGTTAAGAAATCATAAGATAATATTATAATATATAGAACATACAGTTGACTTGAACAATGTGGCAGTTAGGAGCACTAACCCCTTATGCAGTTGAAAATCTAAATATAACTTTTGACTCCCCCAAAACTTACCTACTAATGACCTGCCGTTGACCAGAAGCCTTACCGATAACATAAACAGTTAACACATATTTTGTATGTTATATGTATTATATACTATATTTTTATAATAAAGAAAGCTAAATAAAAGAAAATGTTATTAAGAAAATCATAAGAGAAAATACACTTACAGTCTGTACTATAATTATCAATACCATGAGTTCATGTTTTCCATTTACAAGATGTCCTATGTCAGCACCTACATCAATATTGCCTTAAATGATACAAAATGCTGTAGACGTTATACCCATTACTAACACTAGACATCAAAAATGAAAATAAAATGTGAAAAAATTCATATTTGTTTACAGGTATAATGATTCATACATTGATAGTGAAGAAGTAGACATATGATTGCTTTACAGTTACCTAATGTAAAAAATGCTTCATGGTAGCCTAGCCTATACACTAATGAATAAATTGTCATAAATTTTTTTTGGCATACAGTATACAGTCATATTCATAATACAGTATTGGAAATATTGTTACATTAAAGAAAACACTTCCCTGTGATGACAGGCTGATACACAGTTTCTTCAACTACAAGAGAAAGAGAGGGGGGGGAGAGAGAGAGAGAGAGAGAGAGTCATAGTGTCCAGTAACGTAATTCTTTGAAAACAAAGTTATAAAACAGTAATAAAACTAACACATTATTAATTTTATATTCAATATCACTCGCCTTAAGCCTATGTAAGGATAGACTACTATGTATACGTATTTTACACATTCTTGACATACCTAACTTTTTCTTAATTTTTTCGATATGTCTAGGCTATGTTTCATCTGCAAATTTTTTCAAACTGTCACAAACTTTCAAAAAATTTTTCTAATGTATTTGTTGAAAAAAATCTGCATATAAGTGGACCTATGCACTTCAATCCCGTGTTGTTTGAGGGTCAACTGCATAGCATATAATAATATGAAAATAAAATAATATTATATCTTAAAAATTCTACCATATTTTAGCAGACCTCAACTCTCCTATCTTGTGCAAATCTGTGTAATTAGATCATTCTTGTAAATCTTAAGTTTAATGCATATTCCTAATGATAAAGAAAGAGCAAAATGGAAAACATCCTTTAACTGTTAAATTGATCTTTAATTTGGTCAAATTTTTATCAAGCACCTACCTCACACAGTTCCTGTTTAGGAAAATTAGCTCTTGTTTACAGATTGTTCTAATTTGTAAGCAAATCTAGAAATTCATTGTGTGTGTACATGGTGACTGTATGTGCATGTGCTTGTGTGTGTGTATGCATGCGCACATGTATGAAAACTAAATTTAAATTATAACAATTGAATCAAATTTTTAAAATACAATTTGAGCCAAATAAAGCATATTTATGGTCCAAATTTGACCCAAGACTTCCACTTTCCCTACTTTGGATTATACCATCATTTCTCCTATAATTCTATGCATCTTTTAACTGCCTGGTAACTCTGTCTTATACAATAAAACTTTAGGGTTCATCACAGTCTTCCTATATATCCAAATCATTGTCATCCTTCTTGGTGGCTTCAAAAAGGAAAGAATTTCTTACCCATCACTCTAATCCTATCATTTCTTAACATCCTCAGTTCCAGTGACATCCATTTCATCTTCACTCCAACAGTCACATCCAGGACCTCCTCCCTGGTCCAGGTTCACCAGTACCTAGTAAGATGCTGGTCTACCACAAACTCCAAAACTAAAACATTACTCTCTCTGACCTCAGCCTGCTTTCCTCTAGGATATCTCACAAGTTACATCCACAGCATCTGTTCTTTTGACTTATTGAGACCACTAGTCCTTGATCTTTTCAATGGGGACCTATCTCTTATTTTCAGCCTTTACTTTCTTCTCTATCTTCTCTAGACTTCATGTAACATCAACAACTCTCTTGCTATTATCTGTAATAACTATCTCCTATTTTCCTTCCATCAACTGTTCTTAACTAAATGCCAAAATAGGATCAATCCAACTTCTCATCTTCCCTGTGCCTGCACCCAGAGACTGGTAGGCATTTCAAGCAAAATTACACAAATAGATGAGGAAGAGTTCCCAAGATGGCAGAGTAGGAAGACCCTGAGCTCACCTTCTCTCACAGGCACACCAAAATTACAACTATTTACAGAACAACTATTTCTTTTTAATTTTTATTGGAGTATAGTTGATTTACAATGTTGTATTAGCCTCAGGTGTAGAGCAAAGTGAATCAGTTATACATATACGTATATCCGCTCTATTTTTTTTTTTAGATTCTTTTCCCATATAGGCCATTACAGAGTACTGAGTAGAGTTCCCTGTGCTATAGAGCAGGTTCTTATTAGTTATCTATTTTATATATAGTAGTGTGTATATGTCAATTCCAGTCTCCCAATTTATCCCTCCCCCCTTTATCCCCTGGTAACCATAAGGCTGTCTTCCACATCTGTGACTGTACTTCTGTTTTGTAAATAAGTTCATTTGTACCCTTGTTTTTTTTAGATTCCTCATATAAGTGATATCATATATTTGTCTTTCTGTTTGACTTACTTCACTCAGTACGACAATCTCTAGGTCCATCCGTGTTGCTACAAATGGCATTATTTCGTTCTTTTTTATGGCTGAGTAATATTCCATTGCATACATGTACCACATCTTCTTTATCCATTCCTCTGTTGTTGGACGTTTAGGTTGCTTCCATGTCCTAGTTATTGTAGATAGTGCTGCAAAGAACATTGAGGTGCATGTATCTTTTCGCACTATGGTTTTCTCTGGGTATATGCCCAGGAGTGGGATTGCTGGGTCATATGCTAGAGGCCCCACTCAATTTCTAGGGCAGGCTCTGATCACCATAACACCAATCAAACCCCCTATCAAGGGGATAACAGCACAAGCCTCTGGATCAACCTCCCCTACCAGGGGGCAGACACCAGAAGCAAGAGGAACTACAGTCCTGCAGCCTGCAGAAAGTAGGCCACAAGACAGTAAGTCTGACAAAATGAGACAACAAAAAAATATGTTGCAGATGAATGAGCAAGATAAAAACCTACAAGAACAACTAAATGAAGAGGAGATAAGCAATCTATCTGAAAATGAATTCAGAGTAATGATAGCAAAGATGACGTAAGATCTTGGAAAAAGAATGGAGGCATGGATTGAGAAGGTACAGGAAAAGTTTAACAAAGACCTAGAAGAACTAAAGAACAAACAAACAGAGATGAACAAGATAATAACTAAAATGAAAAATACACTAGAAGGAATCAATAACAGAAGAACGGATAAATGACCCGGAAGACAGAATGGTGGAAATCTCTGACTCAGAACAGAATAAAGAAAAAAGAATGAAAAGAAATAAGAACAGTCTCAGATACCTCTGGGACAACATTAAATGCAACAACACTCAAATTATAGGGGTCCCAGAAGAAGAAAAAAAAGAGAAAGGGCCTGAGAAAATATTTGAAGAGATTATAGTCAAAAATATCCCTAACATGGGAAAGGTAATAGTCACCCAAGTCCACGAAGCACAGAGAGTCCCATACAGGATAAACCCAAGAAGGAACACACCAAAACACATATTAATCAAACTATCAAAAATTAAATACAAAGAAAAATATTAAAAGCAACAAAGGGAAAAGCAACAAATATCATACAAGGGAATTCCCATAAGGTTACCAGATGATTTTTCAGCAGAAACTCTGCAGGCCAGAAGGGAGTGGCAGGATACATTTAAAGTGTGAAAGGGAAACACCTACAACCAAGAATACTCTACCCAGCAAGGATCTCATTCGGATTTGATGGAGAAATCAAAAGCTTTCCAGACATGCAAAAACTAAGAGAATTCAATACCACCAAACCAGCTCTACAACAAATGCAGGAACTTCCCTAGGCAAGAAACACAAGAGAAGAGAACAAAAGAGGAATGGAAGAAAAAAGACCTACAAAAACAAACCCTAACAATTAAGAAAATGGCAATAGGAATATACATACCAATAATTACCTTAAATGTAAATGGATTAAATGCTCCAACCAAAAGACATAGACAATGGATACAAAAACAAGACCCATATATATGCTGTCTATAAGAGACTCTCTTCAGACCTAGGGACACATACAGGCTGAAAGTGAGGGGATGGAAAAAGATATTCCATGCAAATGAAAATCAACAGAACAACTATTAATGAAAAAAACCAGAACCTACTGGAAAGGATCTTCTGCAACTAAACATATAAAGAAGGAGCCACAAGAAGATGGGTAGGAGAGGTGGAGTAGTGGTATAGTCCAGACTCATACCCTGGGTGGGCAACCCACAAATGAGAGAATAATTATAATTGCAGTGGTTCTCCCCAAGGAGCAAGGGGTCTGAGTCCCACATCAGGTTGCCCTGTCCAGGAGTCCTGTGTTGGCAAGACAAGCACCCAGAACATTTGGCTTTGAAGGCCAGTGGAGCTTAATTTCGGTAGTCTCAGAGAGTTGTGGGAAATAGAGACTTGAGTCTTAAAGGGTGCACACAAAATCTCACATGCTCTGGGACCCAGAGCAGAAGCAGTCATTTGAAAGGAGCCTGGGTCAGACCTATCTGCTGATCTTGGAGAGTGTTCCAGAGATGCAGGAAGCAACTGGAGCTCACCCTGGGGACAGAGACACTGGTGGCAGCCATCTTGGGAGCTTCATTCTACCACGTGGACACTGGTGCTGGCAAGCACCATTCTGGAATCCTCCCTCTAGCTTAGTAGCCTCAGCACCCAGCCCCACCTCCACCCACCAGCCCACAGGCACCATTACTGGAAGTCTCAGGCCAAACAACTAACTGTGTGGGGAAACAGCCCCACCCACCAGCAGACAGGCTACCTTGAGACCACCTGAGCCCACTGCTACCTCTGGACATGGCCCTGCCCAACAGAGGGCCCAGGGCCGGCCCCACACACTAGGTGCAGGCACTAGACCCAGGACCCTGAGGGTCCTACAGCCAGAAACCCTGGAATCCAGCTCTGCCCACCAGTGGGCAGGCCCCACCCACAGCAACCCTGCTCTAGCCTCAGAACCAGAATCACCCACCCACAGAGAACAGGTCCAGGACAAACACAGCCCTGCAGCCTGCCAGCCCAACCACCAGCCAGCCAGCACCAGCCATGGGACTGGCTGGGCCCTGGACGTGCCCACCAACAGGCCAACACAAGCTTTAAGACCCCCCAGGCCCTGCAGCCACCTGTTTCAGGAACTGGCCCCACAAACCAGTGGTCAGACACAAGCTCTGGGATCCCTAGGCCATGCAGCCAGACCCCAGGACTTGGCTCTGCCCACTAGTGGGCTGGCATTAGCCCCACTACCTGGTCTCAGCCACCAATGGGCAGACACCAACCCCGGGATCTCCTGGACCCCAACTTCACCAACCACTAGCCCCAGGGTTCCACCTCATGAACCCACCCTGCCAACTAGCAGCTCACAGCCTTCACACAAGGCAGGGCCTGGCAATCAACCAGGCCAGGGGCCAACCATGCCTACCAGACCACCCATAATAGTCAGGCCACCACAACAGAAGGACCCACACAGCTTACATAAGGGGCATGCCTAAAGCATACAGCTTTGGTGACCAAGGGGGAGTGTGCTGCTGGGATGCACAGGATGTCTCATACAAAAGGCCACTTCTTCAATGTCAGGAAATGTAACCAACCTACCAGATGCATAGAAATAAAAACAGCAAATTAGGCAAAATGAGGCAACAGAAGAATGTGTTCAAAATGAATTAACAAGAAGAATAAAGTGAAGTGGAGATAGGCAATATACCTGAGAAAGAGTTTAATGTAATGATCATAAAAATGATCGAATAACTCAGGAGAAGAATGAAGGAACAGAGCTAGAAGTTAAAGGTTTTCAACAAGGATTTAGAATATATAAAGGAGAACCAAACAGAGATGAAGAATACAATAACTGAAATGAAAAATACCCTAGAAGGAATCAACAGTAGACTAAATGATATAAAGGAATGGATCGGTGAGCTAGAAGAAAAAGTAGTGGAAATCACTGAAGATGAACAGAAAAAAAGAATAAAAAGAAATGAGGATGGGTTAAGAGACCTTTGAGACAACATCAAGTGCACTAATATTTGCATTATAGGGGTCCCAGAAGAAGACAGAGAGAAAACCATATCATCTCACATCTGTTAGAATGACTATCATCGAAAAGATCACAAACAACGAATGTTGGCAAAGATGTGGAAGAAAGGAAAACCTTGCACACTGTTGGTGGGAATGTTAATTGGTACAGCCACTGTGGAAAACATTATGGAGGTTCCTCAAAACATTAAAAATAGAACTACCATATGATCCAACAATTCCACTCTTGAGTATATATCCCCATGTTCATAGCAGCATTTTTTACAATCACCAAGATATGGAAGCAATCCATATCTTGTGTTGGGTTCCTTAAGAGAGAAATGGATAAAGAAGGTATGGTATGCATATACAATGGAATACTACTCAGCTATAAAAAAGAATGAAATTTTGCCATTTGCAACAATGTGGATGGATCTGGAGAGTATTATCCTTAGTGAAATAAGTCAGAGAAAGACAAATACTGGATGTTATTTCTTATGTGTGGAATCTAAAAAATAAAACAAACTAGTGAATATAACAAAAAAGAAACAGACCCACAAATATAGAGAACAAACCAGTGGTTACCAGTGGGGAGAAGGAAGTGGGGAGGGGCAAGATATGGGCAGGGGATTAAGAGGTACAACTACTTTGTATAAAATAAATAAGCTATAAGGATATATTGTACAGCCCAGGGAATATAGCCAACATTTTGTAATAACTATAAATGGAGTATAACCTTTAAAATTCTTGAATCACTATGTGTACATCTGAAACTAATATAAAATATTGTAAATCAACTACACTTCAGTTAAAAAAAACTGCACAAGTAGGTACATTGGTATCACAACATATTTTAGATCTCCAGTGTTAACAAAGGGATACTGCTGCTTGCCAAGTTTTCTGATGTTTCCTTCATCTAAAAGCTTTCTCATTAACTCTTCAAAGCATGTATTTCAAACCTCTTCATTACCCTCAAGTGCTACCAATGCCCTCATCATTCCTTCCTCCTCTACAGAGAAAAATAGAAGCCAGTGGAAGGAAACTCAGTTCTTTGCACCTCAGTTCTTTGGAACCATGCTTACTCTTTTTCTTTTCTTCCTCTCACAGTGAAGAGGAACTTCTTGGACTAATGCTTCCCTCCATGCTCTGGATCCATCCACAGCTTCCTCCTTGGGGGCCTCTTTCTGTTTATTCTCTCTCTCTTTTTCCTTAATAATATTTTCTCTTGTTCTGTCATTCACCCAAAGAAAACTTAAACATGCTTATATTTCTGTTATATTAAAAAAATACTGTGGTACATGTCTTTTTATGAATTATGGTTTTCTCAGAGTATATGCCCAGTAGTGAGATTGCTGGGTCATATGGTAGTTCTATTTTTAGTTTTTTAAGGAACCTCCATACTGTTTTCCATAGTGGTTGTATCAATTTACATTCCCACCAACAGTGCAGGAGTGTTCCCTTTTCACCACACCCTTCCCAGCATTTACTGTTTCTAGATTTTTTGATAATGGCCATTCTGACCAGCATGAGGTAATACCTCATTGCAGTTTTGACTTGTATTTCTCTAATAATTAGTGATGTTAAGCATGGTACTGATAAACCTAGTTTCAGGGCAGGAATAAAGATGTAGACATAGAGAATGGACTTGAGGACATGGGGTGGGAGGGGGAAGCTGGGGCAAAGTGAGAGTAGCATCGACATATATACACTAATGAATGTCAAATAGTTAGCTGGTGGGAAGCAGCAGCATAGCACAGGGAGATCAGCTCGGTGCTTTGTGATGACCTAGAGGGATGGGATAGGGAGGATGGGAGGGAGGCTCAAGAGGGGGGGGATATGGGGATATATGTATGTATATGGCTGATTCACTTTGGTGTACAACAGAAACTAACAGAGCATTATGAAGTAATTAGACTCCAATAAAGATCTATTAAAAAAAAAAAGACTATGTCTCCCTCCACAGCTGCCTTGTCTCTCATTTATCTTCATTTATTCAACAGATAAGTACATACTACACAGTTCTCTGAGTTGTCCACTTATTTTGTTTCCACTTCCTCACCTCCTATTTACTTCCCAACCCATGTCAGGTGTCTACCATCAGTTCACTAAAATAGCTCTGACTATTATGACCAATGACCTCTATTTTGGTAAATCCAATAGTCACGTGCAGGTCTTATTTGACGTCTCCGCAGCATATAACACTGTTGTGTGCTCCCTTTTATGTGAAACTCTATCTTTCCTTGATGTAGGCGGTGCCACAGTTTCCTCACGGTCTTGGCTACTTTTTCTCAGATGGGATATGCAGAAAATGGACCTTTTCTATTCATTGCTTAAATGTTCATACTCTCTACCCTCTACTCTTTTAGTTTACAAATTCTCTCCCTAAATAACTGCATTCATGCTCATGACTGCAATTTCCACACTAGTTCAGTGTCCTCCTGAGTTCCAGAAAAGTTATGCAATTGCAAAGACATTTATCCATTTAAATATCTCGAGCTCCACTGGTACAAAAATGAACCAATAACCGATCCCACAAATGCATTCCTCTTTCTGTATTTCCTATCCCCATGAAAAGCAGCAAAATCCTGCCAACTAAAACCCTCCTAGATCTCCCATCCCAGGAAAAAGCTGCAAAATTCCCTCTAGCTGATCACGCCAAAAACCTGTATGTTGTTTATAACCTTCTTCTTCCTCATCTGCTTGGTTCTACCTCCTCAAAAAGTTGCAAAGCTGGCACTTCCATTGGTCTTCACTGCTAAATTCAAAATGCCATTATCCCCTTGTGTGTTCACTCTAACAGCTTCCCACGTGGTCTCCTCACTTCTGCTGCCACTCCCACTACCACCCATTCTATTCTCACACTGCAGCCTGAGTGATCTTTCAAAAGCATAGGTTTAAATACATTACTCTCTCAACAGCTAATCATTTAAAATGATTTAAAATCTCTCAACAGCTAATCATTTCTTCCTGAATAAAGTCTAAAACAATAGAAGAGCTTAAAAGAACTGAATAATTTACACAGGTAAATGCTTTTCCTATTGCAACCGTGCAAGCAATTTTTAGGAGATATTTAAAAACATAAAGCTGTAAATCCTATAATCTGCTCTAAAATAATAATAATAATTAACATTATATAGCACTCCTATTTATAAAACACTTTCACATATGTTATTTCATTTGGTACTTTTGAAAGCACTTGACAAGGATCATTGTTCCCACTTTATGGATAAGGAAATGGAGAAGTTAAGTGGCTTACCCAAGGTCAATTATCCACTAAGTGACATGATCATTACTCAAATTCAAGTAAAACTAAATCACTTTATAGAAGAGACTTTAAAGCATCCTTAAAGCATCTTTTAAAGCATCTTTTTGGAGTTTCAGTAAACTGTTTGGAATGAGATTGAAGCCAGTGCCATGTTGAATTGTGACAGATGGTGAGTAAATAGTTACATAGATACATATACAAAGAGATCTCAGTTCAGAATTAAAAATAATGTTTAAAGGGACTTCCCTGGCAGTCCAGTGGTTAAGACTTCACTCTTCCACTGCAGGGGGTGCAGGTTTGATCCCTGGTTGGGGAACTAAGATCCCATATGCTGCATGCTGGCACAGCCAAAAAATAATAAAAATTAAAAATTTTTAAATTTAAAAATTTTAGAAAATAATACTCAAAAACAGAAATCTAATCAATAGCACTTTAAAAGGATTATGGAGGCTAACTGAGTCATATTTAACCCTGGGGTGAAAGGACAGTTCAACATATCCAAATCAATTAATGTGATACACCACAGTGACAAAATAAAAGAGTAAAACCACATGATTATCTCGATAAATGAAGGAATAGAATTTTACATCCATTCATGATAAAAAAAAAACACCCTCAACAAAATGGGTATAGAAGGAACATGATAAAGGCCATATATGAAAAGTCCACAGCTAACATCATAATTAATGAGGAAAGCTGTAAGTTTTCCTCTATGATCTGGTACAAGCAAGGATGCCCACTCTCACCACTTCTATTCAATATAGTGTTGGAAATCCTAGTGAGAGCATTTAGATAAGAAAAAATAAATAAAAGGCATACAAGTCAGAGAGTAAGAGGTAAAATTATCTCTCTTGGCAGATGACATGATTACGTATGTAGAAAACCCTTAAGACTCAACAACAACAACAAAAACTGTTATAACTAACAAACTAATTCAGTAAAGTTGCAGGATATAATAATAACATTCAAAAATCAGTGGTATATCTATACACTAACAACAAACTATCAAAGAAAACATCGTTTTTATACCATATACAAGAGCAACAAAAAGAACAAAAAACTTGGGAAATAATTCATCCAAAGAGGTGAAAGACTTGCACACTAAAAATTATAAGACATAGATGAAAGAAATTAAAGAGACACAGATATACAGAAAGGCATCCTTTGTTTATGGATTGAAAGAATTAGTATTGTTAAAAAGTCTAAACTACTGAAAATGATCTACAGATTCAATGAAAAATTTATTAAAATCTCAATTACATCCTTTTTAGAAATAGAAAAAACAATCCTAAAATTCATATGAAAACACAAAAGACTCCCTACAGTCAAAGCAATCTTTAATAAGAGCGAAAAAGCTGGAGTATTACATTTCCTGATTTTAAAATACATTACAAAGCTACAGAAATCAAAACAATATGGAACTGGCATAAAGACAGACATATAGATAAATAGAACAAAACAGAGAGCTCAGAGATAAATTTACACCATTAAGGTCAACTGGCCAAGAAAGCAAAATGGGGAAAGGATAGTCTCTTTAGTGAATGGTTTCAGAAAAACTGGATATCCATACACAGAAGAATGAAATTGGACCCTTATCTCATACCATATTCAAAAATCAACTAAAATGAATTAAAGACATAAGCATAAGGCATAAACTGGTAAAACTCCTAGAAGAAAATATAGAAAAAAAGCTTCTTGACATTTGTCTTGACAACAGTTTTTTGGATATGACACCAAAAATACAACCAACAAAAGAAAAAAAAAATAGTTACATGAGATTACATCAAACTAAAAAGCTTCTGCACAGCAAATTCAATAGTAAAAACAAAACAAAACAAATAACTTAATTTTAAAATGGGCAAAAGGGCTTAAGAATCCACCTGCCAATGCAGGAGACACGGGTTCGAGCCCTGGTCTGGGTAGATCCCACATGCTGCAGAGCAACTAAGCCCATGCACCACAGCTACTGAAGCCCATGCACCCTAGAGTCCGTGCTCTGCAACAAGAGAAGCCACTGCAATGAGAAGCCTGCGCACTGCAATGAAGAATAGCACCCGCTCGCTGCAACTAGAGAAAGCCTGTGCGCAGCAATGAAGACCCAACAGAGCCAAAAATAAATAAATAAATAAATAAATTTTTTTTTTTAAATGGGCAAAAGACCTGAATAGACAACTCTCCCAAGAAGACATACAAATGGCCAACAGGTATATGAAAATGTGCTGAACATCACTAATCATTAGGGAAATGCAACTCAAAACCACAATGCAATATTACCTCACATCTGTTAGAATGGCTATTATCAAAAAAAAAGATAATAAATATTAGCAAGAATTTGGAGAAAAGGGAACCCTTGTGCACTATTGGTGAGAAGGTAAATTGGCACAGCCATTATGGAAAACAGTATGGAGATTCCTCAAATATTAAAAGTCGAACTATGATCTAGCAATCTCACTTCTGGGTATACGTCCAAAGGAAACAAAATCAGTATTTCAAAGAGATATCTGCACACCCATGTTCCTTGCAGCATTATCCACAAAAGCCAAGATATGGAAACAACCTAAATGTCCATCAACAGGTTAACACATAAAAAATATGATATATATATACATGCATACAATGGAATATTATGCAGCCATGGGAAAGAAGGAAATCCTGCCATTTGTGATTACATAGATGAACATGGAATACGGTAAGTTAAGTGAAATAAACAAGACATAAAAAGACAAATGATCTCACTTATATGTGGAATCTAAAACAGTCAAACTCATAAAAGCAGAGAGTAGAATGGAGGTTGCCAGGGGTGGGGGAAGGGGAAATAAGGAAATGTCAGTCAAAGGGCACAAAGTTTCAATAATGCAAAATGATTAAGTTCTGGAGATGGGGACTATAGCTAACAGTACTGTATTGGGTACTTGAAATCTGCTAAGAGGGTAGCTTTTTGTTGTCACCACCAAAAAAAAAAAAAAGAAAGAAAGAAAGAAAAAGAAAGGAAGAAAGGAATGAAGGCAGGAAGGAGAGAAAATACCATGTTGCGTTGATGGATATGTTAATAGCTTGACTGTGGTGATCATTTCGCAACATATACCTATATCAAAACATCAAGTTGCAATCCTTTAATATATACAGTTTCTATTTGTCAATTATACCTCAGTAAAACTGGGGGAAACAAAAGCAGATATCTGATATTTAGAAGAAATATTATCCCCAGAAGAAGAGTTATTTTCTAGCTTCATTTTATTTCATCAAAGACTAGGTCTAATACTAAATTTTATGCATGCCAAAGATATCAGAAAATATGGAAATTTAATTAGTTGAGTCTTTATCTTATTTTATTTCAACACTAGAGTTGACTTTCGGAGCTAAATTTTTTAAAAAGCAGTTCCTGCTATAAAATGACCCAGTTGCCGCTGAATAAAAGTTTTGTTAGCCTGAAGTGAAAGCTGGCTGAAGGGGATCTGAATAGATTCAGGAGGAGATTCAGCATTGTCATTGGAAGATATGAGCACTGCACCACAACTGCACATGGGGAATTCTGCCAAGAACAAAATAAACACCCACCATCAAGACCAACTGACAGAGGGAGTCATGGGAGCATGTGTGAAATAAAAGACAGAGAACAGAGCCCATTCAGGTCAACCAGGCCTCATGAAAGACCAGATGAGGGAAGAGATAGAAGCCAGCCAAGTGGATATGCCTGTCTAGATAACAGCCAATCAAAGAACCCGCTAAAATTCGCTATGAACAAAAGGTGGTTCTCACAGGCCAACCCTCCAAGTGATTGAAATGCAAATGCTTTCCATGAAAGCAGTTTTTCCCAAGTAGAGAGAAAATCCAAAATGAAACTTTTCATAATATCACCATTTTTACAGATAAAAGTGACCCTGAAACTCATTTTGGCTTAAGGAGAAATTGCTTAATACTCTGGATTAAATCCCTGGATTTAGTGGAAACATTTGAAAAGAAAAAGTCACAATGATAGTTGCTGTCCTTTTTCCAATAATTAAATAAGAACAAATACAAGCACACATAATAATAATAAAAATAAAAACAAAACCTTCCTGGGATGAAGAACCACATTATAACTATACAATCATCCAGAACCAGATTCCCCATTGAAGTTAGGTGTGGATAATGGAACAATTCAAAGACCATCCAATTTTGAATGACAGATTTTATGCCCACTTTGAAATAATAAAATAAATAAAACCATGGTATAAAATAAATTTTTGTAAAGCTCTTCTTTATTTCATAGCTGTTGGCATAAAGAGTTATTCTTATTTTGCTAGACACTTTATGAAGAAAAGACTAGAAAATATATCAAGCACTAGTAGCTATAATAACCAATTTCCTTTGAAGCAAAAGGTTAAGAATAATAATAAATAAACAAAAATGAGTTGGCTAGACAATTGTCAAAAGTCATGGCAGATATCAAGAAAAATTTCTCCTGATTACCTCAAGACACATTTAAGTCTGTCTTGATGTTCCCTAGAACACACTACACGATGTAAATTTTCTGACCATGTGCATTTACAAACATTTTCCAAAATGTCTATGGGATTTATCCTAGCAGCTGGGCTATGGGACCACTTTGAATTTTGTTTTTGTTTTTTTCCTGATAAAAGTTAATTTTTTAATGCAGCAAGAACTGTCAAGTACGAAAGAAAAAGATCAAGTTAGCCATGGCAGGGTTTTTTTGCTTAAAATGAAGCATAAACACTCATACCTAACCCACAATATATCCACAGTACTGGCTCCTAGGACCACATTCTCTTCCTACCTCCAGAGTAAGCATGCTCGATGAGGCACTGGTGTTTAATTAAGCACAATTTTTAAAAGGTGGATCAGGCCCCACTAGACTTATAAATGCAATATACTCAGCACCATAAAGTTTGCTAATAATACACATCCATAAGGTAAAAGCCCTATTATAGCAGGGTATTAGGTTAGCTGGAATCCAATTTATGAAAAAACCTCCTGTATATTCTCACTGATATGCAATAATGTATTTCAATTCCATCCTGACACAAAATCTCTCAGGTTCCTTTATGTTCTTTTAAATAAGTATCATAAAACATTAATAGAAGTGCCCTCCTAGGTCTCTATTCAAATGTTCCTTGATTTGTCGATTTCATTAACAAAATCAAGAAAAAATTTTTTGCCAGTGTTACCAAGCAGGACAAAGATGTTAACTCTTGCTTTGTGAAAACGTGCATAACGGCATTTAAAAACAACTTTGTTTGGGAGCCTTGTCAAAATCAGAAATGATCTCTTCTCAGGACTAGGACTATCTGATTGTCATTTTAATAAGCAATAAGATGGATGTTTCAGCACACCTGGAGACAGAAACCAGTCAAAAGAATATTCTACTCTTCCCTTTATTCCTTCCCCTAAGGCAATGCTTTTAAAAGATTCAATTACAATATACTTCACATTGCATTTCAGCCCTCTGCTGAAGAGGGAAAGTTCTGAGCTGGCATGGCCCCTTGGTCTTACAAAGCAGATACAGTGAGAGCTGCCTACAACCTACAACTTCATTTGAGGGTCAAACAGGGGACTTGAAAGGCAGGAATATTCTGATCACTTTATTACATACTCTGGAGCAGAACTAGGAACAGTGATAATAGCCAATCATAACCCACTTCCTCATTGAGGCAATTTCAGGGGACAAGTCTCCCTTCTTTCCAATAGCAATATTTAACAGCAACCAAGCCTAGTTTCCCAAAGAACGTTTCTCATAGGAATTCAATAAGCATTACGTGTTCTATTTGCTACAATATATGTTGTTTTCTGGGAAAAGTACACACAGATAAAAGCTTGATTGTAAATTTTGTTTATGAACAATAAATATTTGATCCCATGATGCTACTCTTCCCAGCTTTGGTGAATTTGGGAAGATTTGAGGCCAATAAAGGACAGTTGAGTACGGGCCCCTAAGAACGATGCCAAATAGACCACTGAAGAGAAACTTTAATGTCTACCAGAAAAAAATTCAAGTTTTCACCCATTTATTGACACTTAATTCACCCTCACCAGACAGGAATAGCAGCATGTTAAAGAAAAAATTGAACTATAGAAATACATATTGAATGGAAAGCAATTTCTTTATTCTGAAGTCCCAAAAAAACTGTGATGACTGAGACAGACTCTTACACACCTCAGAGAACCTTGTATTTTAATAATATGGGATAATATTTCTAATTAAAATACATATCACTTATCAGCATCATCTACCCACAAAGTATTTATACACACAAGGTGTCTACCCAGCACACAAAATATTTTATATATGTTTAAAAACAGCTTTGTGGCCTTAACTCTTACACTGTAAAAACTCTAAACAGTTTATACTGTTTATTAACAAACTTTATATATCACGAAATTGCCATCAGAATGAGGTATATACTATAGTATTTCCATTGTGTAAATAGCGGAAATAGAGCCTGAGAAAGAATTTCTTAGGATCACACAATAGGTTCAAAACTTGAATTGGGTATTTCTGCCTCCAAATCCTATGCCTTTCTATTATTACCTTATTTATATGCAATTAAATGAAATATTATGGTTTATATGAGATTTATGCTTTATATACATTTAAGCTACAGGATTCAATTCCTATCGTCAAATAACTTACATTTGTATAGTAGTCAATCAGTTAAAAATATTTATTGAGCGCATACTACATGACATGCAATATTTTAGACTATAACGATGAACATTTAGAATCCCTTCTCTCAGGTATCATGCTACCTGATTTTAAACTATACCACAAAGCTACAATAATCAAAGCAGTATGATACTGGCATAAAAACAGACACATAGATCAATGGAACAGAATAGAGAGCCCAGAAATAAACCCACATGCATATGGTCAATTAATCTATGACAAAGGAGGCAAGAATATACAATAAGGAAAAAACAGCTTCTTCAATATATGGTGTTGGGAAAACTGGACAGCTAGATGCACAAGAATGCAACTGGACTACTTTCTAACACCATATACAAAAATAAATTCAACATAGATTAAAGACTTAAATGTAAGACCTAAAATCATAAAATTCCTAGAAGAAAACATAGGCAGTATGCTCTCTGACATTGGTCTTAACAATATTTTTTTGGATCTGTCTCCAAATGCAAATGAAACAAAAGCAAAAAATTTTTAATGGGACTACATCAAACCAAAAAGCTTTTGCACAGTGAAAGAAACCATCAACAAAACAAAAAAGCAGGCTACTAAATATGGGAGACTGTATTTGCAAACAATATACCCAATAAGGGATTAATATCCAAAATATATAAAGAACTCATAAAACTCAACATCAAAAAACGAACAGCCCAATTTTAAAATAGGCAAAGAGCCTGAATAGACATTTTTCCAATAAAGACATACAGATGGCCAACAGAGACATGAAAAGATGTTCAACATCACTAATCATTAGGGAAATGCACATCAAAACCACAATGAGATATCACCTCACACCTGTCAGAATGGCTATAATCAAAAAGACAATAAGTACCTAGTGTTGGCAAATATGTGGAGTAAAGGGAACCCTTGTACACATTTACTGGGATTATAAATTGGCTCAGTCACTATGGAAAACAGTATGGAGGTTCCTCAAAAAGTTAAAAATAGAACTATCATCTGATCTAGCAATTCCACTTCTGGGTATCTACCCAAAGAAAACAAAAACACTAATTTGAAAAGACATGCATGCCAATGTTCATAGCAGCATTATTTATAATTGCCAAGATATGGAAGCAACCTAAGTGTTGCTTATTGAATGGATAAGGAAGATGTATGTATATATACAAAGTGTGTATATATATGTACACACAATGGAATATTATTCAGCCATAAAAAATGAAACTTGCCATTTGCAACAGCATGGATGGATCTAGAGGGTATTATGTGAAGTGAAATAAGTCAGACAGAGAATGAAATAAGTCAGAGAAAGACAAATACCATGTGAACTCAAATGGAGAATCTAAAAAACAAATCAAACAAGCAAAGCAAACTGAAAACAGACTCATAGATACAAAGAACAAATGCATGGTTACGAAGAATGGGGCAGCAAAATAGGTGAAGGTGATTAAAAGGTACAAAACCCAGTTACAAAATAAATAAGCCAGGGGGATGTAACATATAGCATAAGGAATGTTTATGGTCAATAATATCATAACTTTGTAAGGGGACTAATGGTTACTAGATTTCTCATGGTTATCATTTCATAATATATGCAAATGTCAAATCACTGTGTGGTACACCTAGAACTAACATAATATTGTACATTTCAACTTAAAAAAAAGAATCCTTCCTCTTATTGAGCTGACATTTTAGAAATTGAGGAGCAAAAAGTAAACACAATATGATAATTTCAGGTACTCATAATTGCCGAGAAGAAGATGCGTTAGTGTAACGTTACAGAAAGTGACCAGTAAGGGAGGCTGTTTTGGACTGGGTGGTCAGAGAAGACCTCTTTGAAGAAATGGCGTTTGAGTTGATAATCTGTTTGAAGAGAAGGGAGTAGTCATGTTTTGATTCGAAGGAAAGATCAATCCAAGCACAAGGATAGCAAGTGCTAAGGTTCTCATCTGTGTGAATTCATAGGACAGAAAGAAATCCAGAGTAACTGGGGCCTAGTGAGAAAGGAGAGGGTATTAAAAAAATGAGGTTGAAGAGAGGGACAGGAGCGGAATGACATGGGGACTAAAACTGAGACTTACCAAAGTAAAGCTTTATTTCTTACACACCTTACATTCCAATAAGAGTTGGCTAGGGTGGGTGGTTTGCTCCATGGAGACAATGAAGAACCCATCCTCCTTTCATCTTGTGGGAATACCACCCTTAACACATGGTCTCCAACTCTGCCACCCAGCAGGGAGAGAGAGTAGAGGATCCCACAAGGGATCCTCTTACCAAAGGGGAAACGTGGGGGGGGGGATAAATTAGGAGTTTGGGATTAACATATACACACTACTATATATATTGATTAATAAAACAGACAACCAACAAGGACCTACTGTATAGCACAGGGACCTATATGCCATATTTTGTAATAACGTATAAGGGAAAAGAATCTGAAAAAGAGTATATATATTTATATATATATATATGGCACTGAATCACTTTGCTGTACACTTGAAACTAACACAAGATTGTAAATCAACTATACTTCAAATTAAAAAAAAAAAGGACTGTGAGAAATAAATTTCAGTTCTTTATTTAAAAAAAAAGAAACTAGGATATTGGTGAGTGCTAGGATTCTCTGGCACTGGCTTTTTTCATGTACAATGTAAAGTCTTTGGAAGGTTTTCAGCAGAATGGTTACAGGAGAACCAACTATTGTAGAAATGAGGGCAAGAATTATGGTTATTTGGACTGGCTGTGTCAAGGAAAATAAAGAGAAGAGGTCAGATTTCGAATATAGTTATTTTAGAAGGGAGGCGGGTATATAGCTTATTGACACACTGGTTGCAAATATGAAAGAAAAAAAAGAGCCAAGAATGACTTCTTGATTTTCTTTTTTCTTTTTATTGAGCAGTTTGCATAATCGGAGATGTAATGGCTTGGAAGAAATTAGATTTGGGATTGAGGTGAGAGACTAGAGCATCTATACTTCTATTTAGACACATTAAGTTTCAAATACCTATTAGATCTCCAAATGGGGATCTCAAATAAGATGCTGTATATGTGACTATGGAGCTCAGGAGAGTAACTCAGTTTGGAGATACAAATTTGAGATCATCAGTGAATAGATGGAATACAAAACTGAGAAATGTCATTGTCTGACACTTGCAAGGAACTAGAGAGACAGTGTTTAAACACAAATATATCTTTTAGTGATTATATACAAAAGACACAAAAATTTAGGTAAAAAATTTTCACTTTTAAAGAAAACTATATTTTGGAAAGTAACAAATTAATAGAATCATACAATGAATTTACATCAAGATATGGATATAACTTTTTGTTTGCAAATAATGCAAACGTGGTGCTTCTGGCCATAATTATAAGATACAATAGATTTTTTGTAAATCTTCTTAAATAGGAATAGATGGCACTATACAGGAGTATGATGTATTTTCTGATTTTAGCTCTTAGAAAAACTGAAAGCCATGGCTCAAAATTTAAACTGACTTATAGAGAAAATCAAGTTACTTTTATATTATCCACTAAAGCCTAAAAATATCAGGTACCAATAGAACTAAACCCAATGATAGTTGAAGGATTATTTGAGCTTCAAAAGGCTTATTCTAATTTGGAAACTTGATTATAAAAGTGCTCCTTCAAATAAAATGTTTCAGATTTTATTCTTAGTTCAAAACAGCCCACAGCCACATATATAAAAATTTTTTATTCAATGCATGAATAAAAGTTTAAAAGCTTCAGTACCTGACATTTTTCTTTAAAAAAAAAAAAAACTGCATCAAAATATTTTCAGAGTATCTTTCTAGCTTGAATTCAATACAGCACAAAAATGTTCACCATCATGTGGGCTGTTTTTTGCAGTCCCAGTTTGGTTCTTCCTGTGTCCTGGGCTTATACTTCATCTTATTACCAGGTTTCACTTGAATTCTTTGAGGAGTAGGATGGCTTTGCTTTTTGTTTCTTTGCTAGGAATTACTTAATCCTTAAAGTTATGTGGGAAGATAAGGCAAAGGCAAAAACCTTTGCACATTTAGTGTGCCCACTAAAATGGAGAGGAAGAAAAAGAGGGCTTATTTATATTTTAGATATTGCAGATTTTTTTTCTACAAGGGACTAAGGAGTTCATTTTACCTGAGTTAACAGATCAACCAAGCAGCTAGTCAAGTAACTGATCTTAATGATTTGTCTTAAAGAGACACATTTTTAAAGTAAGCAGTTGGTCAATACAATCATTGTTTAGAAAAACAAAAGAGCATTACCAAAGCTTTAGGTAAAATGAAAGTGAAAATGATGTAAATTGCACCCATATTAAAGACAAGTTATTGAAAAATATAAAATTCTTCCTATGGAGTTTAAATTGTGTCAATAATTGTGTTAATAATTTCTAATGACCTTCTTCTTGGTGCATAAATACACTACCTTTAATTAAAATCCCAGTGAGGGGTCTTTATAGCACTACTGATCTCTTCTCCAGTGACTACTAAAGAATCTGTATCTGGAGTGGAAACAAGAGTATTGGATGACACAAACAAGTAGAAATCTCCAAATTTCCTATGCACCAGCATACAAACAAATGCTGTCTGGAACATCATAATCAAGAGCAAATTAATTAATATCAGCCTCTTAGCCAAGAAGCTTACATGTCGATCTCACCATTTCTTCAACCAAGGAAAAAAATGAATTCATTATAACATGATATCTAATTCCATCTCTCACCATTAAACCAAGACCCCCATAAACAAGAAACAGTTTTAAGGACATAATCCTCAGCATGGTAATCACAGCTCTCCTTGATATATACCATAAATCTCCACTAATCCTGTACAAATCTCCTATGTGTACTTTGTATCAAACTGTACAAGTCTGTGTTTCTGCAACCTATGCCTCTGTCTGCCATCATATTCCATTCAGTATCTATTTTCCAAACACTACACATACCAAAGCCTATTTCTTAGGATGTTTCTTCCTTATAAATATCAATGACTTTCTTATGTTTTGCTTTGAGCAAGCACTCAGACACAAATTACACACCACACCACACCTTCAAATTTCCACTGCACTGCCACACCTCTGCAGAGCACTTATCACATCCTAATTATGTAGTTATTCTGTGTTCATTTTATTCATCCTGAGTGAGCAAGAAGCTTCTTGAAGGCTAGTGCAATGCCTTGCTCAGAGGGTAAAGTAGTACTTGAGGATACACTGGAATAGGGGTCAGAAGACTTGAGTTTGAAACCCATGTACCAACAGCATAACCTCTTTCTCTCTCTAAACTTCCCTTTATTCATCTGTAAAATCAATGTGTCATAAATTACAATGCAGTATGTTTATGAGGTTTAAACTGGTAATGTATGAGAAATCTTCTATAATATAAAGCAGATATAAACATAAATAATTATTATTTTTCATCATCTAAAACGTACCTATTTTATGGTAAATGTACAAAAGACATTTTTCTAATTTTATCACATTGAGGAAAGGAAGACATGAAATACTATAAAACAATAGTACAGAGCTTCCCTGGTGGCACAGTGGTTAAGAATGCACCTGCCAATGCAGGGGACATGGGTTCGAGCCCTGGTCCGGGAAGATCCCACATGCTGCGGAGCAACTAAGCCCATGCACCACACAACTACTGAGCCTGCACTCTAGAGCCCGCGAGCCACAACTACTGAGCCTGCGCTCTAGAGCCCACGAGCCATGACTACAGAAGCCCACCCGCCTAGAGCCTGTGCTCCACAACAAGAGAAGCCACCGCAATGAGAAGCCTGCACACCACAACGAAGAGTAGCCCCCGCTCGCCGTAACTAGAGAAAGCCTGTGCACAGCAACAAAGACCCAACACAGCCAAAAATAAATAAATATTTTTTTTTTTTAAAGAAGAAAAAAAACCCAATAGTACATTTATAGCAAGTCCAGATTCAGTTTGAGATCAGGCAAAGACCTCAAAGATACATATGTTGATGTCAATCAACTCAATACTCCTATATCCACTTGCCCAATCTATCTGGTTGTCACAATGGTGTAAAAGGACTCCCCAGGACTGGGAAGAGTTAGAAATCATTCTCCTGATGTGGCGTAGGCTCAAATAAATTAGCACAAGCCCCTAGAAATTAAGATGGCGCGCTGCCTTTATTGCTCTGCAGTGCACTTGTCACCAACAAGGAAGGTCCAGTCCATCTAAAAGGGGTAGAATAGACAGATGGAAAATGCAGTCTTATTATAAAGGTGGGAACATGGGTTACAGAGGAGATGACACCTGAAAGTCTATGATCAAGGAAAGAAACTAAAGAAAATATGAACTCAGAAGAATGTTTACATAGAGCAAATGCCTTGGTATTTACTATATTATAGCATAATATAATAATTGACGTTCACAGTAATGATCCTGAACCATCAGTAGTTTTAAGTATGCTCTGTATTCTTTATTTAATTAGGCAGAGATGCTTGTAGTACTTGACAGAAATATTTCATACAAAATTATATAAAAATGAAGACATTTCAGTGCTTTCATATTCCAGAAAACTCACTCTTGTGAAAGCAATCATTTGCAACACTAACAGATAAATGAAATGTTGCACTAATTATATAAAGCATTTTATGTAATACAATGTAAATGTACTAGGAGAATCGATTCAAAAACTGCTGAGGTTGTCAGGGAAGATTTCAAAAAGCTGGTAGTGCCTGCATTCTCCTTGGACTAGGTGGGAATAAGTAGGTGAGGAGATGGAATTTCCGGACAAAGAAACACCATTATTAATGATGTGTAAGAATGAATATATATGCCATGTTCATGAAACCATAAAGAGACCAGGCTGGAGGAAGTGAATTTGAGAGCTAGCAACGTAGCCAGAATGTAAAAAGAGGCAAAAGCCACGCAGAGAAATTTGGTTCTAACAGAACATGAAATAGGGTCATTGAAAGTTTCTGAGCTAGAAGCAGTAAGCAAGCCTGTTTTTGTCTGTTTGTTGTTTGCTTGTTTGTTTCATCCACTTGTTTTTAAGAAAATAGTGAATTAGTAAGATTGGAGATGAGGAAACTAGTCAAGTTCTTGGTGTCCCTCAGCTATCAAGTTCTGGGACATGACTGGAAAATGATCTTTCCTTCCTTCCTTTAAGTATGAGCCAATTCCTGAAGCAATCTTACATGGAGAGTTTTATCAACTAGACAGCGTTAAAATTTATATGAAGGAACAAAAGTTAATTATTGAGAAAAAAATTTTTGAGTTATTTCTAGCATGAGCAAAAGTTATTGCTTTTCAGGGTATTTGAGAAATGCAAGGAAATTTTTGAGTTTCTATGAAATTATTTATTGGTTATAGATTTTTTATCACACCACTGATCTGAGACTAAATTTTAAGACTTTTTGAGTATTACACTATAGCACTTAAATACCAACTTCCAGAATAAAGACTAGCATATCACACTAAACTTTGATAAGCCTCCTAGAAATAATCCTAACAGAAAATTATTTTCTAAAGAAAGGAAAATTTTTTATCTGAGATATGTTGACAAAGAAAGTCTTCATATTGGATGTTTTTTCTGTAAGTCAAGAAAGCAAAATTTAATAAATAGTATTGCTATTGTATCCACATAGACAAAACACAAACATACTGACAACTTCCTCTGTGGCCAGTAAAACAGTGAGAAGGTGACCCATTTAAACTACAGCCCACACCAATGTCTCTGTTTAATGAAGATGTGCAATATTTTATATGCATCTACTTCATAAGAATACTATTAAGTTCTTAGAAAAACAAAGAAAGTTTTTATTTTAAGTGCATAAGGCCATATCATGTCATTTTCTTAGCAAAGTTGATTTTAGACTTGTAGAGTTTTATTAACAGTTTCAGATGAGACAGTTAAAGACAACCCTCTGAAGAGAATTGTCATCTTTTTTTCCCTCACTTGGCTATCCGCTTACACATAGATAAAATATCAAAAGATCCCTGACCTTGGCCTAATTGCAGGAGAAAAGTGACTGAAGCAAGAAAATACTAAAGACTGACTGTTTTCTCTGAGTGCCTTATGTGAAGACCCTAACGTGCAAAGGTCCAGCCTCTGAACTTCCCACAGCCCTTGCTCCTCTGGGTGACAGATCAGGCTCTCTGCACATCAATGGATGGGGAATGGTAGGAGGTGTCCTTAAGAGAACGTGCCCTCAAAGCATTCAAGTATCTAAATACTTCTCAAAATCATCATTTGTAAACTATAATTCCCTCAGTAGAAATCACTGGCCATCTGTTGGGTTTAATGAACTACCAATAAAAACTATTTTGATCTTAATTGGACCTCAATGTGAACATTTCTTAGGAACAAACAAATTACAAGTTTCTCTAAATGCCAATTTTCTCTATTTTTTCCTTTTCAGTGACTGTTCATTAAACCTCAGATACTGATAACTCAGATCAGTAATACATAATAGGCTTCCTAATTTCCCTAATTCTCTGATTTTTCATTTCTCCCATATATTTGATTGCTGGCAAATTCAGGAATTTTCTGAAATCTGCTGGATAAATTGAATAAAATTCCTTGAAGGTGCTTCCCACCCCCACCAAAAAAAAAATAAATCTTTGTTTTTTTCCTCACAATAAAGAAAACATAAAAAATGAAAGATGTTTCATCTCTTTTTTCTAAGGGCGGGATATTAGAAAATAAACTGGAGTAGAATTTCTTTATTTATGCTAATAATGTTATCATCACAATATCCCCTGTTGTGAGGAAAACAAAAAGGCTTATCTGTCCACTCAATTTAATTTGTCAAATATTCATGAACTGCCTTTAGAGAAAATACATTCTGCCAAACACTGTGGGAGATTTAGAAAATAGTGACATACATTTCTGTCCTAATTCTAGAAATAAGACATGTTTACAAAAAATTTATTTCAAGGCTGAATATGTCAAGAAAGGCAGTAAGAAAAAGTCACATGGATGGTTCAAAAGGTAAAAGACGTCACCTCCTTTTGAATTGGATAAATTGAGACATTGGTATTGACATATACACACTACTATATATGAAATAGATAACTAATAAGGACCTAATGTATGGCACAGGGAACTCAACTCAATATTCTGTAATGACCTATATGGGAATAGAATCTAAAAAAGAGTGAATATATGTATATGTATAACTGATTCACTTTGCTGTTAACTGATTCACTTTGCGGTACAGCAGAAACTAACACAACATTGTAAGTCAACTATACTCCAGTAAAAATTAATTTAAAAAAAAAAGAGGGGAACCTTCAAGATGGCAGAGTAAGACGTGGAGATCCCCTTCCTCTGCACAAATACATCAAAAATACATCTACATGTGGAACAACTCCTACAGAACACCTACTGAACACAGGCAGAAGACCTCAGACTTCCCAAAAGGCAAGAAAATCCCCATGTACCTGGGTAGGGTAAAAGAAAAAACAGTGACAAAAGAATAGGGATGGGACCTGCACCTCTGGGAGGGAGCTGTGAAGTAGGAAAAGCTCCCACACACTAGGAAGCCCCTTCACTGGTAGAGACGGGGAAGCTTCAGAGCCACGGAGGAGAGCGCAGCAACAGGGGTGCAGAGGGCAAAGTGGAGAGATTCCCGCACAGAGGATCACTGCCAACCAGCACTCACCAGCTTGAGAGGCTTGTCTGCTCACCCACCAGGGCAGGTGGGGGCTGGGAGCTGAGGCTCAGGCTTCAGAGGTCAGATCCCAGGGAGAGGACTGGGGTTGACTGCGTGAACACAGCCTGAAGGGGGCTAGCGTGCCACAATTAGCAGGGAGAGAGTCAGGGAAAATGTCTGGACCTGCCTAATAGGCAAGAGACCATTATTTTGGGGAGCACAGGGAGAGGGGATTCCTTCCCCATGTGCCCACAGAAGGCAGAGCACCGCCTAAGTGACTCCAGAGACAGGTGCAAGCTGCGGCTATCACCTCAGACCCCAGAGACGGGGATGAAATGCTAATGCTGCTGCCACTGCCACCAACAGTCCTGCATGCAAGCACAGGTCACTACCCACAGCCCCCAAGGGAGCCTGTGCAACACACCACTGCCAGGGTCCCAAACTCCAGGGACAAGTTCCCCAGGAGAACACACACGGTGTGCCACAGGTTGTTGCACTGTCATGCTGGCCTCTGCCACCGCAGGCCCACCCTGCATTCCAATTATGACTACCGTACCCTTCCCTCTCCCCAGCCTGAGAGAGCAAGAGAGCCCTAATCAGCCTCTGCTTTAACCACCTCCTGTCTCAATGGGGAACAGACACCTGAGGGCAACCTACACACAGAGGTGGGGCCAAAACCAAAGCTGGACCTCAGCAGTTGTGAGAACAAAGAAGAGAAAGGGAAATTTCTCCATGCAGCCCCCGGAGCAGCTGATTAAATCCCCACAATCAACTTGAGGTACCCTGCACCTGTGGAATACCTGAATAGACAACAAATCACCAAAAATTGAGGTGGTGGACTTTGGGAGCAATTGTAGATTTGGGGTTTGCTGTCTGCAGCTGATTTTTTTCTGATTTTTATATTTATATTAGTTTTTAGTGCTTATTACCATTGGTGGATTCTTAACTGGTTTGGTTGCTCTCTTTTATTTATTTTTTTCTCTTCCTTGTTTTTCTTCCTTTTCTTCTGAGCCGTGTGGGTGACAGGGTCTTGGTGCTCTGGCCGGGTGTCATGTCTGAGCCTCCAAGGTGGGAGAGCCAAGTCCAGGACATTGGACCACCGGAGACCTCCCGGTCCCATGTAATATCAATTGGCGAGAGCTCTCCCAGAGATCTCTGTCTCAACACTAAGACCCAGCTCCACCCAATGGCCAGCAAGCCCAGTGCTGGATGCCCCATGCCAAACAACTAGCAAGACAGGAACACAACCCCCCACCCATTAGCAGAGAGGCTGCCTGAAGTCATATTAACTTCACAGACACTCCAAAACACCATCGTATGTGGCCCTGCCCACCAGAAGGACAAGATAGAGCCCCACCCACCAGAACAGAGGCACCAGCCCCCTCCACCAGGAAGCCTACACAAGCCACTGAACCAACCTCAAGCACTGGGGACAGACACCAAAACTAATGAGAACTACAAACCCGCAGCCTGTGAAAAAGGGACCCCAAACACAGTAAGTTAAGCAAAATGAAAATACAGAGAAATATGCAGCAGATGAAGGAGCAAGGTAAAAACCCATGAGACCAAACAAATGAAGAGGAAATAAGCAGTCTACCTGAAAAAGAATTCAGAGTAATGATAGTAAAGGTGATGCAAAATCTTGGAAATAGAATGGAGAAAATACAGGAAACGTTTAACAAGGACCTAGAAGAACTACAGAGCAAACAAACAATGATGAACAACACAATAAATGAAATAAAAAATACTCTAGAAGGAATAAATAGCAGAATAACTGAGCCAGAAGAACGGATAAGTGACCTGGAAGATAATATAGTGGAAATAACTGCCACAGAGCAGAATAAAGAAAAAGGAATGAAAATAATTGAGGACAGTCTCAGAGACCTCTGGGACAACATTAAATGCATCAACATTCGAATTATAGGGGAACCAGAAGAGGAAGAGAAAAGAAAGGGTCTGAGAAAATATCTGAAGAGATTATAGTGGAAAACTTCCTTAATATGGGAAAGGAAATAGTCAAGTCCACGAAGTGCAGAGAATCCCATACAGGATAAATCCAAGGAGAAACACTACGACACATATTAATCAAACTATCAAACAGTAAATACAAAGAAAAAATATTAAAAGCAGCAAGGGAAAGGCAACAAATAACATAAAAGGGAATCCCCACAAGGTTAACAGCTG
This sequence comes from Balaenoptera musculus, assembly GCF_009873245.2. NCBI lineage: Eukaryota > Metazoa > Chordata > Mammalia > Artiodactyla > Balaenopteridae > Balaenoptera > Balaenoptera musculus. The sequence continues at coordinate 55,020,617 of NC_045793.1, forward strand.
ATCTTTCAGCAGAAACTCTGCAAGCCAGAAGGGAGTGGTAGGACATATTTAAAGTGATGAAAGGGAAGAACCTACAACCAAGATTACTCTACCCAGCAAGAATCTCATTCAGATTTGACAGAAAAATTAAAACCTTTACAGACAAGCAAAAGCTAAGAGAATTCAGCAACACCAAACCAGCTTTACAACAAATGCTAAACGTACTTCTCTAAGCAGGAAAGACAAGAGAAGGAAAAGACCTACAAAAACAAACCCAAAACAATTAAGAAAATGGTAATAGGAACATACATATTGATAATTACCTTAAATGTAAATGGATTAAATGCTCTAACCAAAAGACATTGACTGGCTGAATGGATACAAAAACAAGATCCGTATATATGCTCTCTACAAGAGACCAATTTCGGACTTAGGGACACATACAGACTGAAAGTGAGGGAATGGAAAAAGATATTCCATGCAAATGGAAATCAAAAGAAAGCTAGAGTAGCAATTCTCATATCACACAAAATAGACTTTAAAACAAAGGCTATTACAAGAGACAAGGAAGGACACTACATAATGATCAAGGGATCAATCCAAGAAGAGATATAACAACTGTAAATATTTATGCACACAACATAGGAGCACCACAATACATATGGCAAATGCTAACAGCCATAAAAGGGGAAATTGACAGTAACACAATCATAGTAGGGGACCTTAACACCCCACTTTCACCAATGGACAGATCATCCAAAATGAAAATAAATAAGGAAACACAAGCTTTAAATGATACATTAAACAAGATGGACTTAACTGATATCCAAAAACAACAGAAAACACTTTCTTCTCAAGTGCTCATGGAACATTCTCCAGGATAGATCGTATCTTGAGTCACAAATCAAGCCTTGGTAAATTTATGAAATTTACCAATTTATGAAATTTACCATAGAGGGAACCTACCTCAACATAATAAAAGCCATATATGACAAACCCACAGCCAACATCATTCTCAATGGTGAAAAACTGAAACCATTTCCTCTAAGATCAGGAACAAGACAAGCTTGCCCACTCTCACCACTATTATTCAACATAGTTTTGGAAGTTTTAGTCACGGCAATCAGAGAACAAAAAGAAATAAAAGGAATCCAAATCGGAAAAGAAGTAAAACTGTCACTGTTTGCAGATGACATGATACTATACATAGAGAATCCTAAAGATGCTACCAGAAAAGTACTAGAGCTAATTAATGAATTTGGTAAAGCAGCAGGATACAAAATTAATGCACAGAAATCTCTTGCATTCCTATACACTAACAAAGAGAGATCAGAAAGAGAAATTAAGGAAACAATCCAATTTACCATTGCAACAAAAACAATAAAATACCTAGGAATAAACCTACCTAAGGAGACAAAAGACCTGTATGCAGAAAACTATAAGACACTGATGGAAGAAATTAAAGATGATACAAACAAATGAAGAGATATATCATGTTCTTGGGTTGGACAAATCAATATTGCGAAAATGACTATACTACCCAAAGCAATCTACAGAATCAATGCAATCCCTATCAAACTACCAATGGCATTTTTCACAGAACTAGAACAAAAACTTTCACAGTTTGTATGGAAACACAAAAGACCCCGAATAGCCAAAGCAATCTTGAGAAAGAAAAACGGAGCTGGAGGAATCAGGCTCCCTGACTTCAGACTATACTACAAACCTACAGTAATCAAGACAGTACGCTACTGGCAAAAAAACAGAAATATAGATCAATGGAACAGGATAGAAAGCCCAGAGATAATCTCACGCACATATGGTCACCTTATTTTTGATACAAGAGGCAAGAATATACAATGGAGAAAAGCCAGCCTCTTTAATAAGTAGTGCTGGGAAAACTGGACAGCTACATGTAAAAGAATGAAATTAAAACACTCCCTAACACCATGCACAAAAATAAACTCAAAATGGATTAAAGACCTAAATGTAAGGCCAGACACTATAAAACTCTTAGAGGAAAACATAGGCAGAACACTCTATGACATAAATCACAGAAAGATCCTTTTTGACCCACCTCGTAGGGAAATGGAGATAAAAACAAAAATAAACAAATGGGACCTAATGAAACTTAAAAGCTTTTGCATAGCAAAAGAAAACATAAATAAGACAAAAAGACATAAATAAGACAAAATAAACCCTCAGAATGGGAGAAAATATTTGCAAATGAAGCAACGGACAAAGGATTAATCTCCAAAATATAGAAACAGCTCATGCAGCTCAATATCAAAAAAACAAAAAACCCAATCCAAAAATGGGCAGAAGACCTAAATAGACATTTCTCCAAAGAAGATATATGGATTGCCAAAAAACACATGAAAGGATGCTCAAAATCACTAATCATTAGAGAAATGCAAATCAAAACTACAATGAGGTATTACCTCACACTGCTCAGAATGGCCATCATCAAAAATACAAACAATAAATGCTGGAGAGGGTGTGGAGAAAAGTGAACCCTCTTGCACTGCTGGTGGGAATGTAAATTGATACAGCCACTATGGAGAGCAGTATGGAGGTTCCTCGAAAAACTAAAAATAGAACTACATACGACCCAGCAATCCCACTACTGGGCATATACCCTGAAAAAACCATAATTCAAAAAGAGTCATGTACCACAATGTTCATTGCAGCTCTATGCACAATAGCCAGGACATGGAAGCAACCTAAGTGTCCATTGACAGATGAATGGATAAAGAAGATGTGGCTCATATGTACAATGGAATATTACTCAGCCATAAAAAGAAACGAAATTGAGTTATTTGTAGTGAGGTGGATGGACCTAGAGTCTGTCATACAGAGCGAAGTAAGTCAGAAAGAGAAAAACAAATACTGCATGCTAACACATATATATGGAATCTAAAAAAAAAAAAAAAAAAAGGTTCTGATGAACCTAGGGGCAGGACAGGAATAAAGATGCAGATGTAGAGAATGGACTTGAGGACATGGGGAGGGGGAAGGGTAAGCTGGGACCAAGTAAGAGAGTGGCATTGAAATATATACACTACCAAATATAAAACAGATAGCTAGTGGGAAGCAGCTGCATAGCACAGGGAGATCAGCTCGGTGCTTTGTGACCCCCTAGAGGGGTGGGATAGGGAGGGTGGGAGGGAGACGCAAGAGGGAGGGGATATGGGGCTATATGTATATGTATAGCTGATTCACTTTGTTATAAAGCAGAAACTAACACAACATTGTAAAGCAATTATACTCCAATAAAGATGTAAATAAATAAATAAATAAATTAGAAAACCATAAAATAACGTATCCTGTCACCATACTTCTGTGTTAAGACATGTGACCCCAGATCCATTTCTTTAACCAGAGAACACTAAGAAAGATAATAATAATAATAATGATAAGTATATATTAATTATTAATGATTAATTTATGAATTGAGAGCAAGATCTAGAAGACCTGGATCAAGGAGCAGGCAAGTTTTGATATGGCTTTAGAGAGGAAAGGCTTGGATGTGGAAAAACCTAGGAAGCCAATTTAAAGCGTTAGAGTGGTCAGTCTTGGGCATTGAGGGCTATAGCTTGAAATGATCAAAAGGCATGAATTGTCAAATCAGATTCAAAGGATCAGAGATGTTATCTAGAATTAAGCTGTACAAATAATTTCAAGAAGACAGGAAATCATGAGAAAAGGGAAGGATGGAGAAGTCTGGGATAGCCAATGCCACTCCCCAGGTTGTTTAATGCTGCATTAGTGCCTGCTGTCGTCTAGATTTAATACATGAGTTTTAAGTGTTATATGCGGAAGCATTACTTTAATAAAAGAGAGGTGTTTCTGTCATGAAATATCTCCACTTTGTACACAGATGTTAACATAGCTTATGTGATATTTTCCAGTTAGCCAGGACCGTTAAATTCTCACAGGTTTAACACAAGCAGTCCTAGACAGATTAGATACATATACTATAAATACTCCATGTATAAGAATACTCTTGCTAGAAAATACCATTGCTGTGTTTGCCATTTCTACCTTTTAGATTTTTACAAGAGGTTTTGGTATATTTTTCTTTCCAGGGGCATCCCGTAGCAAACGGAGAAAATGACTTGCAGGTCTGTGTCTAGCATTTTCCTCTCCAATCCACATTCTGACATTAGTCAATACCTCCTTGACACTTATTTCTTGAGTTTCTTTTCATTATTTGTCTTACAATATTTTATACAGAAGAATAAGTCCAACAACATCCTGACAACTACCAAAATCGAGCCTACCCAATGGACTCAATTATGGTCACATCCCTTCATGTATCTTTTGATATTCTCTTACAAGTTTGGTTACTCTTTTCTCTTTCTCACCTATAGTTATTTGAACCATTTATATGTTTTGATGGAGGTGTTTAATAGTGTATGCAATTATTTCTAAAATAAGGCCAAATTCACTCCTATTTCTGGCCAATTAGTTTCCATGCATATATTATTTGTGAGCTTCAAATCAACCTCCCAAAATATTTTCTAATTATTGTGTAATTTCGTTGATTAACAAGCCACGTGTTACACTACACAGCTTTGGCAGAAAGATTAAAGTAACACTTAACACACCATGAAATTAGTCAAAATTATGGTGTCATTCTGCATTCCTTCCAACACAAATGAAATTTTCACATGTACCACACATTCCCAATGACTGGAACGGTGACTTAGAAGGTATTGTTTGGGACATTCTAGATTCTACTGGTGTTTAATATAACCATATCCCAGACACCAATGGACAGGGTTACAGACACAGGTTAGGTCCCTGTGCATCATTTTCTAATGCCACTCCTCTACCTCCCATAGGTACAGCACAGTGGGTTCATCGTCTGTGCACCCAAATCGGTTACAAAGGGAAGACATTTATTTTCTAGCCATGACACTTGGGTCATTAGACGACAATGATAAAAACTTCACTGTCCAGTGGTATAATTTAGGCTTACCATATTGTTCCCATAAGTGTATCCACCCAACCTAGCCTTTGGAACACTCTTGGCCACTGGTCTTTAAAAACTTCATATTCAGGAGTAACTAGAATATCCAATAGTCCTTCCTTGGGGAGGATACACACCCTCTCCTATTGTTGTTGATGATTAGAGTGCTCCAGTTGAATAGCTATTCACTTCATTCATTTATGTATAGCTTTACTAGCTTCTCTATGGTGATTTCTGAAAGAGAGCTCCCTCTAGTGTCACTGTTTGGGTTAACAAGTCTCTCTTATTACCACTGATGATCATCCAGAAACATTTCAAACTGACTCAATACCCAAAGCCGTCTCCAAAGAACATCTGGCGTGACAAGGTCATTGCTTATCAAGCTACCACATATGTTGCTGCCATTTAACATGTATGGGATTTATGCAATCTGGAAATATAGGCTACAATGAAAAATACTGTGTGCCACATGAGGCTGTCAATTGGATAGTTTCTACCCTCAAACACAACTCCATCTGAGTGCACCATAATGCTTCCCATAGTCATCCTTTGTGTACCTCCAAAAGAGACTTACTGGTAATATTGGATCACTGGGTTCCATTTCAGCTTTCTTTAAATGTGTTCCATGCACATTTACATTTGATATATTCAAAGGGACAAATCAAGCTCTAAAATACTTGGCAGAAGGCAGCAATCTGCTTTCCATCATATCCAGGCAGCTGCTGCAGCAATGCATCATCATGACTTATGCCCACACAGAATGCTGATGCTGTTTGGCATCTCTATCCAGCAGGATTCAGCAACAGCATTTCTCTCAGGTCAACTGAGAAATAACCAGAATGCTAAATACAGCCTGTAAATAACGACCTGAAAGAGAGCCGTAGTTAGCTGCAGTAAGTTCATTCATGAGAGGATGCTGCATCACTTCTTTTCTCAAATTATTCAAGTACAGTCCAATTCCCTTTCTTCAGAAAAAAGAGATCAAGAAGTTTCTCCCAGCATCCACCATTTGTCAGCCTTAGACCTGAGATAGCTTAGAGTATTATTCTCTTGCTCTTACTGCATTCTTCCCTGGGATGTGTCCCACCTCTGTTTGCTATGACATTCCCATTTCCATCTGTTATCTGTTTACACCCCCATCATTTTCCCTGTGGTTGGGTTTTCCAGCTCAGATACACTGTTCAACCATAGCACTGGCAATAACAGAATCCTTCCTAACGCTTCTTCTTGGTTCAACTCCCTGCAATAAGCTGTAAATCCATAAAAGCTCCTCCATTCAACAGTAGCTAGAATTAGTGATATGCCTCCAATCATTAATTTTAGGAATCCATGACAATAATGAGAGACCCGGTTACAGGCCTGTTGCTAACACTTGCCTTTTCATAGCTTAAGGGAAATAGGATGGGATGAAGGGATAATGAGTCAAATGAGAATATTCCAATAAGAGGAGGAAGAAGTGCCGAATTTTAGCCTAATTCAGCTTTGCTCTGGATCAAACTTTATTAAAATAATGGCTCAATTTTCATTATAATTTCATTCAAAGTTTATGAAGGTTCTTTTCTCAAATTTTATTGATTATGAACTAAACATGTAGGTAAGTTAGGATAAAACATTAAACTCTAGTAATTATCTCTCCTGACATTCTATAGCAGACATACACATTCTATGAGATCTTTGGAGGAACTTTCCTGTATGCAGAAGCTCCACAGTAGATGATGAGGAACAGGAGTAAAACTATGATTCTGGGCACTGACACACTACAGTCCTTGCCTAGTCTTTGCACTGAAGTGCTGGGAACCTCTGGGCAAATCATTGTTGTCTCCATGTTTGTTCCTCCATCTGGGAATAAGGTTAGGCTAGGATTTTTCCTGTATTATTTGTAATATTTTAGGAAGATAGCCATCCTTGATGTCTTTCTGTTGCCTACAATCAAGGCCCAACTCCTTAGCAAGGCACACGAGGTACTTCACGATCTGCCCCCAAATAATTCTCCGTTTTGACTCCAGCAAACTTTTTCTATAAAGGGCAAGAGGGTAAGTATTTTCACCTTTGCAGGCCATTTAGTCTCTGTCACAACAATTTAATATGCCATTTTAGTGCAAAAACAGCCACAGGCAATAGATAAATGAATGAGTATGGTTGAATTCCAATCAAACTTAACCTGCGGACACTGAAATGTGAATTTCGTCTAATTTTCACATGCCACAAAATATATTGTTCTTTTAATTTTTTCTCAACCATTTGTGCAGCTCATGGGACATAAAAAAGAGAAGGCAGTGTGCTGGATTTGGCCTGTGAGCTATAGTCTGCCAGCCCCTAATGTACACTGCTTACACCACACTGAATATCTCACCACTTGCCAAGCAATTGAAGTATTTCCAAGGTTCAGTGACACTGCACACAATGATCCCTTTGCCTAGTACGTCTTTACTTCCACACCCTTGCTCTCTCCTGGAGAATTCCTATAGGCCCATCAAAGCTTGCTCGCATATCGTACCCTTCCCCAAATCTTTTCCGACAATCTTCCCATCCTGATAAATGGCAGCTTCAACCGCTTACTGACTTAAGCCACTCAACCCATGGTTGACTCTTTCTCTCACATCTCACATCTAACCCATGAGCGAATCTTTCCAGCACTCTCTTCAAAATACATCCCCAAACCTTCTCTTCATGACAGTCTGTGACATCGTTATCTCTCACCTGCCCTGTCTGAACCTCTCTCCCAGAGAAGGGAGAAGAGAACACAGAAGCCAGAGTAGTTTTCAACATAGAAGTCAGAGGGATTCTATTAAAATATAAGTCAGGTTATATTATTCTTCTGCTCAAAACCCTCCAATGACCTATTGCACTCAAAGTAAAAACAATGTTCCCTCAAAGCCTAAAATCTCTACCTAAAAATCCCCATTTATTATAAAAATCTCTACTCATCCCACTCCTGCCACAGGGTTGCCTGGCTATTCCTGGAACATGCTGACAAGTTCTCACCTCGGGACGTTCTCACTTGCTGTTCTTCACGCCCGAAATGCTCTTCCTACAGATGTTTGCAAGGATCGCTCATCTGCTTCAGGTTTTTGCTGAAATGGCAAATTCTCAGAGGCCATTTCTAAACACACTTTAAAATTTCAAACTCTACCACCCCAAAGCCTTCATATCCTCTTTCCTGGTTCATTTTCTCCATCACACTTATATTATTCGACATACAATGTGTTATGCTTTTTGGTTTATCATCTATCTCTCCCCACCAGAATTCATGCTGCAAGAGGTCAGGAAATTGAGCCTGTTAGTTAACTGAAGAAACTCTAGTGCCTCAAACAGTGCCTAGAACTTGGTAAATTTGTTGATTATGTACTTTGTGCCACATTCTACTACTAAACCTTCAATGCCAAATCCTTATTAAACATCTCCATGCTCTGAGTCCCTTCAAAATTTATCATTATAAGACACCCATTAAAATCAAGGAAATATATGCTGAAATTTGGCATGGCCATATCAAAAACTTACATTGGACTCTACTTCAGTACAGACTTTGCCATGAATACTAGTATTAAATTTTTAGGGCCTTCTAAGGAGGTGTTCAGATATCAGAGGCATAAAAAAATACTTGCTTTTACATATTTAAGCCAAAATTAAAGTGTAAGATGCATTTTAATGACTGTAAAGGGATGAAAGTATTCATTTAGGTTACAAACTATTACTTTCTTTGGCATAATTTCTCTGCTATAATCTAAAATCTCAACTCGGATTTCTTCTGTATTCAAATCAGTCTTAAAAAATAGTTACCCATACAAGTCTTTAATCAAACTACACCCTCATTTAGTATCTCTTGAGTATGCTTTTTAAAAGTTCAGTTAGCAAGAAAGCCACTTTACTACCAGCAGGGCATATATAGCCATTGACCCTGAAAAAAGAGCTGTGTTCAACCTGGACTAAACCAACAGTAATCAAGCAAGTTAGTGCTTTTATGTAGCAAAGTTTTTGCCACATATGTAAAATTCATGTTAAATCGTTTGGTTTCATTAGTTGTACACTTCTTGTGATGGCAGACCTCAGTAATTGAATAACATTTCAATTACATAAAGTTTAACTTATCTCCAACATTTCCTATCCCATCCATTTGACCCCAGATTTTAAAAAAATAAAGATAAAATAGCACCATAAGAAAGCAATTCAGAGGCAAAAATTCACCAAGTGTCAATATTTAGTTACTAAATTTATACCTAATCAGATATTTTATATATAAGTAACAGAAATTAAATGTTTAGTAAAGAGGAGAAGATATAAAATTAATACGAAATCTTAAATCAAAATTGCCAGATAAGATTAAATTTGTACCTATATCTATTCCAGAATTGTTGCTGGTATAGAGCAATTTGAATTGCTTTAAACAGTACAAACCCTCTTTTTTTAGGATAGGACCAAGGCCAGAATTTTAAAAATATGGTTACCAAAGTCATCAAGATATCTCATCATTATTGTTTATTTGTGCAAATTTCCATTATATAATAACAATTCTCCATACCCCCAACTAAATCAAAATTTAAGCACCTTATCCATCACTCCTAGCATGGGATAAATTAATATATTTAATGGGCTTAGAACAGTATCAAGTACATATTAAGCATTCAATAAATGTTGGTTATTGCTGTTTGGGGCAATGAGAGTAGTAGTATTACAAATTAGAAAACGCACACCACACATAGATTGATATTTCAGGGTGAGTTTTTGAGACAAATGCATATCTTTTTAGAATATCAATTTTACCTGAAAGCAAATAATTTAAAACTTTTTTTGTTAAGATATAAGCATGGATATACAATACAGTTGAATACAGCATTCAAATGAATACTTTAAATAATAAGCTAGATTTTAAAGAAGTTTTTCCATTCATGGAAGAGAGATTTGGGCTACATCCACAGACCCAGGTCAATCTCTTCCTCTTGGGATATTTTGGCAGAAAAAAATCTTCAACAAGCTCTGCTTTATGAAACAACCTCTTTGTGCCTGTAGATAAACAAATACTATGTGTATACCGTCACTTTCCATGTAGATGAAGAGTGAACTCAACACCTTGCTCTATCTACCTTTTCATGGGCCAATATTTTTCCTTGTCCTCCTCCCCAGGAAGGCTTTATATCCTGGACATGTAGAAGCAAACCTGAGCTAATCCTCATGTCTACAATTGCTCTCCCTTTTATTTTGAGCACTGTAGAACCAAGACTGACTAATACCTACCTGCAAATTTCTAAAATGCAGCTGCTTTTTAATACTTGATTAATAAATTATAATTAGGAAATACTAAGTACCATATGTTTGCATTTTGATGAGAAAATTGGAAAGGAGGAAATCAAAATAATGATTTCTCCTGTTCTTAAGAAGTTCTATAGATCTTAATGTTTACATCTTGATTACAAAGCCTCTTCACAATTCACAAGATGTCCCTCAGCTCTGCCTCCCATTTAAATCTGATTAATCCAGATGAACTTGTTCTAACAGTGGGTGGTTTACTGTGATTTATTTTTGGAAATTACTAATGAAAAAGAAAATTTTAAGTTCAAAATACTTGTGTCCTAGGAAAGTAAAACATAACTTTTAGGGAGGCTAAATATCTGAGAATTATACTCAAAGGTGGTATATTTACAGCTTTCTACACTGAGTTGAAAATTTTTTGAATATCCATCTCTCACAAAGCAGCTTCCCACTAGCTATCTATTTTACACATGGTAGTGTATATATGTCAATGCTACTCTCTCAGTTCATCCCACCCTCCCCTCCCCAGCCTGTGTCCACAACTCCATTATCTATGTCTGCATCTCTTTTCCTGCCCTGCCACTAGGTTCATCAGTACCATTTTTCTAGATTCTATATATATGCGTTAATATATGGTATTTGTTTTTCTCTTCACTCTGTATGACAAACTCTAGGTCCATCCACATCACTACAAATGATTCAGTTTCATTCCTTTTTATGGCTGAGTAATATTCCATTGTAGATATGTACCACATCTTCTTTATCCATTCTTCTGTTGATGGACCTTTAGGTCATTTCCATGTCCTGGCTATTGTAAATAGTGCTGCAATGAACACTGGGATACATGTATCTTTTTGCATTATGGTTTTCTCAGGGTATATGCCCACTAGTGGGATTGCTGGGTCATATTATAGTTCTATTTTTAGTTTTTTAAGATACCTCCATACTGTTCTCCATAGTGGCTGTATCAATTTATATTCCCACCAACAGTGCAGGAGGGTTCCCTTTTCTCCACACCCTCTCCAGCATTTATTGTTTGTAGATTTTTTGATGATGGCCATTCTGACCGGTGAGAGGTGGTGCCTCATTGTGGTTTTGATTTGCATTTCTCTAATGATTAGCATGTCGAGCATCCTTTCATGAGTACACCTAATTAATACCAAAACCTGAATATGTGTTCTAGGAAAAAAATAATTTTTCAAATTAACTTATTAGTACTGTATATGTATACTTAATTGTATTCTATATACATGTATTTTATATATATATATATATATATATACACACACACACACACACACACACACAGAGACAAAGTCGTATAACTGTAACAAAAAAAATTGTAGATTAATGTAATATATTCCCAACAGATGAAACTAATAAATAAGCTGAAGCAAGAGAGATAATGTCTTATATTTGCTATCTTTTTTTAATATGATAAAATACATTTATTGGCATTGAGAAAACAAGATGGGCAAGAAGAAGTGGTAATTCTGATGTCCTCACATTTGGAAGTGCTAAAGCATTTTGTACTTGATTCACATATCATCCCTGTAGAATACGTATTACATACATTACAATTAGTTATGGAAGCAGAAATACCAAAAAATTAGTTACTTTGTCTTATTGAAGAAAAAAATCTCCCTAACTGTGGAAAGCAGATTATCCCCCAAAATTAAGCTAGGATTATACATCCTTAAAAAATTTCATGAACACAGAAAGGAAATAAAACAGATGTGAATAGTCTTCTAGATCCTTCACCATTCATTTGTGATTTTACAGATTGTAAGAGAGTTTGAAGTAAGCCCAGTAGAGAAATAAGGCCTAAGTTTTTTCTGTAAACGTATCACTGAAGCTATAAATGTCGAGATCTATTCATATTATAAAGTGAAACCTCTCCCAACTCATAATCCAGAAGAATGCCAACCCATATGAGTCTTCCTGTATTCCCTATACCACAGAGACTAGTCTAGTGCTGGATCTGCCAGCAGCCATCCTTGGAGGATGCTCATGTAAGAGCATCACTGGGGAAAGATTCCTTCCACACACGTACAGCCAGTCACCTGTGTCTCACTTCTACCTGCCAGTAGCGCATGCCAACCTCAAACCCTTCAGAACTCAGGACAGGAAGGTGAAAAGTAAGCTTCCCGGCATTGTAAGGAACATTTGATTTTCTACAAGTGACACCTTTTCTGTCCTCAGATATAAAATTGGGTTGGACAGTTTCACGATCTAGTGTCAAATCTGTCTTAAATGTGCTTATCATTTTATGCAGGCCAAAAAATCATGGAGGGAGACAGCAACTCCCTTTCTTTAATTCCTATGAAAACACTGCTGGGGTTTGGGGGTTTCATACCTGTTGTAGATACTTTAAATACCTGTCAGTAACTCCAGTTTAGACTGCACACACTTTTCTGTTATTTCACTTAATAGATTTTTTTTTAGTGTGGCAATATGGTAAGAAAGTACGGCTTTGTTTTCATTTTTCTTTAACATTTTTCTCTTCCATCAGTAAATCTAAAAAAAAAAAAAAAAAAAAAAATGGCATCCTGCTTTCCCAATAACTGCCGACACTGTTCAAATTTAGAAGACAATTTCCCCTTCTATTCTCCACCTTTGTCCTCACTTCATATGTTTTTTTTTCCGGTTTTTTTGAGCTATAAGTAACATATAACATTTTGAAAGTTTAAGATGTATAACTTATTAATTTGTTACACATATATATTGCAAATAAGTACCACCATAGCATCAGCTAACACCTCCATCACATCACATAATTATCATTTCTTCATGGTGTAAATATTTAAGGTCTATTCTCTTAGCAACTGTCAAGTATACAATACAGTATTAATAACTATAATCACTACATTGTACATTAGATCCCCCAAATTTATGCATCTTAGGTTTGAATCATTTGACCAACATCTCCCCATTGCCCCCACTCCACCCAGCCCCTGGTAACCACCACTATACTCTCTGTTTCTATGAGTTTGGCTTTTTTTGATTCCACATATAAGTGATGTCATACAGTACTTGTCTTTCCTCTTGTTATTGATTTTTAGTTTGACACCACTGTGGTCAGAAAAGATGCTAGATATGATTTCAATCTTCTTAAATTTGCTAAGACTTGTTTGTGACCTATCACATAATCTATCCTAGAGAATGTTCCATGTGCACTTAAGAAGAATGTGTATTCTGCTGCTGGTAGATGGAATATTCTGTATATGTCTGTCAGGTTTGCTCTAAAGTATGGGTCAAGTCCAATGTTTCCTTGTTGATTTTCTGTCTGATTAACCTACGAGCTGTGGAAAGTGGTATGTTGAAGTTCCCTACTGTTATTGTATTGTTTATTTGTCCATTCAGTGCTGTTAGTATTTGCTTCATATTGTTAGGTGCTCCAATGTTGGATGCATATATATTTATGAATGTGATATCTTCTTGATGCATTAACCCCTTTATTTTTATATAATGATGTCTTTGTCTCTTGTTACCATTTTTGGCTTAAAGTCTATTTTGTCTGACAAAGTATAGCTATCCCTGCTCTCTTTTGGTTTCCACTTGTATGGGATATCTTTTTCCATCTCTTCACATTGAGCCTATGTGTGTCCTTAAAGCTGAAGTGAGCCTCTTGCAGGCAGCATATAGTTGGGTCTTGTTTGTTTTACCCATCCATCCACTTTATGTCTTTTGATTGGAGAATTCAATCAATTTACATTTAGAGTAATTATTCATAGTTAAAAACTTACTATTGCCATCTTATTCTTTTCTGGCCGTTATGTAATTTCCTTGTTCCTTTCTTCCTCACTTGCTGCCTTCCTTCTTGAATTGATGATTTTCCATAGTGGTATGCTTTGATTCTCTTCTCTTTATCTTTTGTGAATCTACTGTAGCTTTTTGCTTTGTGGCTTGTATAAGGCCTACATAAAACATCTTATAGATATAATAGTCTATTTTATGCTGATGACCACATTTTGTATTCTTTGAATTCAGAATTTCTTGGATAAAACTCAAAAAAGTAAGAATATATTATAAAATAATTATGACCTAGAAAATTAAATTTCAGAATGGCTAATACATCAGTCAAAACATGTGAAATAGAATGGACACAAGGCAGGGAGTGCTGGAAATTTTCAGTTTTTTTTTAATTTGGGAGGTGATTATATTTGTGATTGATTAATTATATTCCATTGCCCTGTATATTTATGTTTTATATAGGTCTTTGTATGCATTTTACTTTCTACAATTAAAAGGGACTATTAGAAAGGAAAATATAAAATTGTAAAACTATCTATTACCACTAATAAGAGTCCAGCAAGATGGCCAAAAAATAAGATCAACTTCCCTATGGGCCATTACTTTTCTGGTCAATAGCAACTGCAACTAGACAAGAGCAACTATACACTTAAGATACTTAGAAAAGCATCTAACAGGAAATATTCAAGCCTTACATGAAGAAAACCATAAAAGTACTGAATAACATTTCTTTAAGATTCTGAATAAATGGAGAGGTGTACTACTGAATAGCAAGACACAATATAATAAACACATATATAAAATAAAACCTTAATTTAAATATCCTAAGACCTTTTTATTTGAATCCTAAAAATAAATAACTTATGATATATGTTATATACATAATATTTGCTTTTACTTATTCAACTTATTATAAAATTTTTCAAATACAAAGAAAAGCAGATATATACAGGCACATTATAAAATAAATAGCCATAAGCTTAACACTTAGACATAACAATTAATATTTAACCATATCTGTTTATATATTTATTTACTGTAATATAATTTAAAAATTAAGGACTTTATGACACTCTGGTCCAAAGTAGTTTGGGATGAATTTCTAAAAACTAGGAATATTTTTCTATACAACCACAATAAAAGTATAATATTTAACAAAATTAATAATAATTCTATTACTCAGTTCATATTCAAATATTCTTAATTATCCTAAAGATAATTTTCATTGCTAATAGGTTCAAACAAGGATCCCTGCAGGATCTGCATGTGGCATTTGGTTGTTGTATATTTTATCTCTTTTAATATAGAGTAGGACTCATATTACTGCACACACACACACATACATACAGACACACTTTTTCTTTTCTTGTCATTGACTTAAAGAACAAAAAAGGAAAATTATATAAGTTGTCCTATGTTATGAACTATGTTTGAGATTTTTCTGACTGTTTTTTCATGGTCTTGTTTAGCATTTTCTTTTTTTATGCCCACTATTTCCTGAAGAATAGAAGTTAGATGTATAGCCTTGTTTAGACTCAGGTTTAATTTTTTTAGTAGAAATGTTTAATAGGTGACACTGGTTCTACTTATAGCATCGTATTTAGAGATACAGAACATCTGGTTGTCCACTGCTAGTGTTGGTATGGTTGATCATTGGGTTTGCATGGGGAGAGCCTGATTACTCCACTGCCAAGTTAGATTCTTTCCTTTTCCAACCTTAAAGAAATCCTTAGGCTCGTAATTTGTCACCATGAAATTTTGAGTTTTCCAGCACCTCTCACTTAATGGTTTAGCATGCACTAATAATCTTTGCCTGAATCAATTATTTCAATATGGATTTTTTAAAAAGATTTTTCTAATTGTATTATTTATTCCACATTGATTAGTTGCCATTCTTCAAAAAAAAAAATCTGTTTTTAACTGAGACACTTTGGCTTCTCTGAAATTCATTTCCAGTTAGAATAAATGGAAGAATAAATGCTTAATACTTTCTTTTTAATTACCAATGTATATGTTTAAAAGTTAGTATAATGGTCATCTCTGCTGATAAGAAATAAGGCTTATTTTGTTTTCTTTATGATATCATTATGGACTGTATCCATGCGTTTCAAATCAATTATAGCCATTTTTCTTTCAATGATAAAATTGTCCCACCTTCAGCCAAGGAGCCCTTGGCTTCTATGCTGTTTTCATAAGACTCCATCAGTCCTTGAAAGCCTCTTTGCTTTTTGGTGCAACAAGCTCTCCTTGGCTCACTTTTCTTTTCTTTTCTTTTCTTTTTTTATAATTTGTTTATTCATTTATTTTATTTTTGGCTGCATTGGGTCTTCATTGCTGCACACAGGCTTTCTCTAGTTGTAGCGAGTGGGGGCTACTCTTCGTTGTGGTGTGCAGGCTTCTCATTGCGGTGGCTTCTCTCATTGAGGAGCACGGGCTGTAGGCGTGCAGGCTCAGTAGTTGTGGTACACGGGCTCGGTAGTTGTGGCGCACAGGCTCAGTAGTTGTGGCACATGGGTATAGTTGCTCGGCGGCATGTGGGATCTTCCCCGACCAGGGACTGAACCCGTGTCCCCTGCATTGCAGGCAGATTCTTAACCACTGCACCACCAGGGAAGTCCCTTGGCTCACTTTTTTGCATTACCTGTTTCATACTTGGAAACTGCCGTAGCCTTTAAGGAACCTTGTTATCTGTGGTGAATTATATTTAGAGACCCATATCAGAGTACTGAAAAGGTTCACTGCTAGGGGTAGTTTATTCTCCCTTTCCTGAACAGAGCTAGAAAATATAATTTTTAATTAATAAAAATCATGAGTTCATATGATTATTTCCAAAACACATTGAACATTAAATTTTTATTCAGATTGTTTTATTTTATACTGATTTCTTTTTGCCTACATAAGAAGTTAAGTAATACTGCTATTAAAGTTAAAACAACTAAGTAAAATTAATACACTGAGTGAAAAAATCATAGTTTTTAAATCCTTAGAATATGTCACTACAAGGTATAGTTATAAGACCAAATGGTATCAGCCCAGAATTATTAAATACAGATCAATGAAAGAAAATTAAGATTTAAGAAAGATAAAAGAGGCATTTCAAACCAGGGGGGTTTAGTCCATTCATGGTGCTATAATAGAATACCATCGATTATGTAGCTTTTAAGCAACAGAAATTTATTTCTCATAGTTCTGGAGGTTAGAAGTTCAAGACCTAGGTGTGGGCAGATTCAGTGTCTGGTGAGGGTCTACTTCCTGGGTCATAGACAGTGGTCTTCTCACTATAACCTCACATGGGAAGGGGGCAAGGGAGCTCTCTTGGGCCTCTTTTTATAAGGACTCTTCCCTCATGACCGATCACCTACCATAACCTTGGTGGTTAGGATGTCAACATATGAATTTTGCAGGGGACACAAACATTCAGTCTATGACAAGCACTGAATATGAGAACATCTAATAAATGGTATACATACGGTCAGCCACACTCAGAAAAAATCTGTTACTCTGTCAAACATATACAAAAATAAATTTCACCTGGATTCAAAAGCTAAAGTATAATAATACAATATATTAAAGACACTTCCAATCTTAGAGAAAGGAATGCTTTCCTAAACAAGATGTAAAATCCAGATTCAAAAAAGGAAAAGATTAAAGACTACTCGAAACAAAGGTATAAGATACAGGATACTGTGAGAAAATATTTTCAAACACATTATATCATTATATGATAAGGAAGAATTCTTATAAATTAATTTTTAAAGACAAAACTTGAATTTAAAATGGAAAGATGTGGACATGTAACTTACTAAAAAAAAACAAATATCTGAAAAGATGGTCAGCTGCACTAATATTGAAGAAAAAACAAGCTAAAATAAAAGCAAGATACCATTTTTGGCAAAGATACTGACAAAAATTAAAATGATTCAATGTTAGCAAGGGTGCAGGAAGTAGAAATTCTAAAAAAGTTATGGTGGAACTGTAAATTGGAACATCTTTTTTGAAGGGCAGTGTGTTAATCAATCAAAATGTTGAATCTTGGGACTTCCCTGGTGGCACAGTGGTTAAGACTGCACTTGCCAATTCAGGGGACATGGGTTTGATCCCTGCTCTGGGAAGGTTGAACATGCCACGGAGCAACTAAGCTCATGAGCAACAACTACTGAGCCTGTGCTCTAGAGCCCACGAGCCACAACTACTGAGCCCATGAGCCACAGCTACTGAAGCCCACTTGCCTAGAGCTCGTGCTCTGCAACAAGAGAAGCCACCACAATAAGAAGCCCGCGCACCACAACGAAGAGTAGCCCCCGCTCACCACAACTAGAGAAAGCCTGCACGCAGCAATGAAGACCCAATGCAGCCAAAAAAATTAAATTAAAATAAAAATTTTTTAAAATGTTGAATCTTTATGGCACAGTAGTTTCATTTCTAGTCATCTAACCATTAGAAACACAGAGGCAAAATGATATATGTAAAGGAATAGTCATTAAAGCATTGCTTATTATAATGAAAACTTCTAAACAACTTCATTGTCCATTGATATGTAAATGGTCAAAAATCTGTTGTACATTTATAATAAAAAGAAGATATATGTATACTGATTTAATGAGATATTTATAGCATAGACTATGTATGGTATGAGCCAATTTATTTTTTAAGACATATATGCAAAAATATGCAAATATTGCACATACTCTATGGATATATATACATGAGGACTCAGTTTCTGTCATATGTAGATATGAATAGATAGCATCTCTGTGTAGTGTATGTGACAAGAAGAGAAATAACTAATAGCTAGCAGAAGGATTTGTTTTACAGAGAAAGCAATTATTTTTGGAACAATAACCTGATAAGCACTTGAAATAAATAGCAAAACCCAGAGAATGGATGTTGGTTTATAGCAAGGTTTCGAAGAATGGGGCAATATCCCTGTGCATGACCCAGGAGAGCAATATTCCAGAGGAGGCAGGAGGTGGCAGAACAGATGAGAGAGGGTGAGGAATGAGAAGAAAGAATCCAAGAAAGATGAGAAACAGAGGAGGGTGGCCAAACATAAGTGGTGAAGTGATTAAGAAATACTTTAGAGAAGAGAGAATCTCTAAAATGAGATTCTGAGATGTTCGTAGCATTGCTCAAAGGGATCCTTACTGGTGATGTACATCATCCAAAGAAATCTGACATAGCATAAATGTTCTATGTGGGCAAGT
Source organism: Balaenoptera musculus (assembly GCF_009873245.2). NCBI lineage: Eukaryota > Metazoa > Chordata > Mammalia > Artiodactyla > Balaenopteridae > Balaenoptera > Balaenoptera musculus. The sequence continues at coordinate 55,039,775 of NC_045793.1, forward strand.
TATTGTAAAAAAAAAAAACAACAACAACAGTAAACGGGGGCTTATGTAACCTCTGGGGAATACAACATAAAATAGCCATGTATAAAGAAGACCCCTGAAAATAAAGTGACAATAAGAACAGTAAGACAATAAGAAGCCCCCAGGCATCCAGAGAAATCTTATTGAAAGAGGTGGAAACATTGCATGGGGTAAAGTTTTAGATCCTTTTGTACAGCTCTCAATGGTCCAGGAGAACCCAGGCAACATTTGATTGTATGTGCTTTTGGATTGCTTGATTTTTTTAAACTATGAAAATGTATTACTACTGTATAAAGAGAAAGGAGGGAGGGAAGGAGGAGGGGAGGAAGGAGGGAGGAGGAGGAAAAAAAGGAAAAAAATACATGGATAGCTGGCATCCAGTAATGAACTAGAACTAGGAGTAAACCTAGCTAAATAATGTCCAATTATCATTCACCTTCCCTCTACGAGTTCCTCCTTCAACGTCCCCATTTCAGTTAATGATACTGCTGCTTAACCAATCACTTCACCTTAAACTTTGCAATCATTTTTCATTCTCCAACCCTACATTCTTCTTCACTTCAATTAGTTGCAATGACCTGATGTATCAACCTTGATTGAAAATTAAAATCCTCTTTCATCTAAAAAAAGGCATCCTCTTCACCTCAGATCTTCAGAAGGAAAGTACAAGTTCTATGGAAAAAGAGGTGAGATGTTCACCTAACCAGCCAGATCAGGCATAAGCAACCTTGGTAATGAAATGGTAACATATAATGCAGGCTGTTCAACCTCATATCCAATCCTACATATCATATCTCCTACATGCAGCCCCTCCTCTCTATTCTGATTGCCACTGTCCTCATTCAACTGGTATCACCTGGATGATGAACCTTCTTACCTAGACAATGGTAGATGCCTACTAAATATTCTGGCATGTCATCTCTACTCACTTCACTCCATTCTGTGTGAAGATTCTAGGTTAATATTTGTTTCAGTCATGATTCTAGATTGTAAGCCACCAAAACTGACTTGGGCTAACTTAAACAGAAACAGTATTGTACACAGAATATCAGAAGTCCTCAAAGTCAGGTGGAAAGCTAAAGAAACAAGTTCAGGAAATTGGGAAGAATCAAAGAAGGCCAGAAAGTGGGGAATATAGTCAAGATCACGTTTTGAGAAGAGACAGGGGAGGACTCAGCCATTGATGCCATACCACTGGACACTCCTCACTGCCCCAGCTGGATACACTGTCAACATGATAGTTTGCTTTATGTCACTACATCATTCTGTTAATCCCTAAAGTTAAAAAAAATTCGTGGGAGTTTAAAATTGGCTGAGTCAAGGCCATGTGGCTCTGGCTTCAAGTGGAGAGAAGAAATGTCTGCCCCCTCTTTGGTTTTCATAGTGGAAAACAGACCTCAGCCTCCAACTAATACCTCATAACAGGGACTTCCCCCAAAATAGGAATGGTGATTAGATTCTGGGTAGCCAAAAAAAAAACCCAGTAATGTTAACCACCATCTTCTTTAAAGGAAACCCTTACCTTTGAATTCACATTCCTTACCAGAGGAACTGGTAGAGGGAAGATGAATGATTATTGGACATTATTTAGCTGGTTTTGCTCCTACTTCTAGTTCATTACAGGATGCCAGCCAGCCATGTATTCTTTTACTTTCCCCCCTCCCTCTTTCCCTTCTTTTCATACAATAGTAATACATTTTCATAGTTAAAAAAAAAATCAAGGCAATAATCACTCCATCTCCCAAACTCCCTTTTGGCTTTTTCTTCTTTTAATTGATTCTTCACTGACCACTCTTCAGTCCCATTGCACCTTTCAGATAGTTCCTTCTGCTAGTAACGATCCTTCCTTATTTCTACCTGTACAAAAGTTACACCACCTGCAAGGCCTCCCCTAGCAAATGCAACCTCTTTCAAAAATCTTCCTTGTTTCCAGATAATCTCTCTGTGGTCCCAACTTATTACACTTACATTCTTCCTAATTTATATTTTAATTATTTGCATGCATTCTATCTCTCCCTCTAGATTGCAACCTCTTTAAGAACAGAGTACGATTTATTTTTCATGTTTTTACAAATATCTTTAATATAGGTGCCAAATAAATGCGGACTGATAGCGCAAATGTAGTACTCAAAAGCAGACCTAAAACATAATACTTCACAAGCAGAAATTGGTTACTAAATTGCTATGGAACAAAAAGACAAGGATGTTATAATAATAGAAATGGCCTCTACTTTAAGAAAGCTTGATGTAAACATATAAATCTGAATTTATGAAACTCTCTCTCTTTATATATTTACCTAACAAAGGTGTTCAGTTTAAAAAAGATTTACTTAAAACCTTTAAAAGGTAAACTTGCTAGGAGTATTAAAATATCATTTGACTTGCAAAAATATGTTATTTTAAATATCTATTGTATAAAGAAAGGTGCACATATACATAAACACAAAGGATGAAATCCTTTCATCAAACTCCTACTCTTCCAAAAATATCCTCTCTGGCTCTGTGATCTACAAGTAAACAAGGAGGGAAAAAGATAGAGCTGCTTTAGCAGAAAGCTACAAATGGTGATTGAAGGGTTTGGAAAAAGATCTATTAAAGGAGGTCAAGAAAATGGATATTATTCAGTTTGAAGATTAAAGGTTGATTTGGGACAATTTAATAACAATCTATAAATACATGAAGGGCTCTCACACAAGGAATAATCACCAGCTACTCTCCAACTCCAATTTGGACCAGAACAAGAGAAAAATTATGTTAGATAAAGGGAAGAATTCTTGAAAGTAAAATCATTTAATACTAAAATGGAGAGCTAAGGAGAGTTGTGCACTCTTGCTGCATGTGAGAGGGCTTTAAAATGTGGCTCAAAGCACACAACCTGCCCAGAGGTAAAAGAATGCATGAGATAACCTTTCAAAGTCTTTTTCAATGTCTGGAGTCAGAATTTTTAAATTTATTTCTCTCTTAGAAAATCTTACTGTTTTTTAAGATTCCCTGTTTCGCCTACGAAAAACTGTATTGAAAGAATAATTTTAGGACTTGGTTATATTCCAATTTTCTCCCACATCCATCTTAAAGTTCTGCCATTTTGATGATTACTTTCTGGCATCTATTTGAGTGTTAAACATTGGGAGAAGGTGAGCAAGAACATACGCAATATAAATTTTGAAATATACTATAGTTAGCTTCCTCTATATTATAGTTCTTGATAAAAGAACTATATATTGATACTTGATAAAAGAGCAACATATATTCTTGATAAAAGAGCTAAATATAATATATGACAAAATTTATATTACATATGCTCTTGCTCACCCTCTTCATACCCAAGAATATTCTAGCAAAGCATGACTCCTCCACCTCCATAGCTCTACCTTCTCCCATACCCCAAAGTTGGCTTACATTTGGATCAAAGAACCCCTTCTGCCTCTGTGTTACTTCGCACAAGCTTGTGTGTAACGTTGATACAGATCAAAAAAATTAATAAACGGAGAGATGAAAATAGTGTGGAGATAGCCATGACACAACGAGCCTCAAGGTTAACCATGTTACATCTTACATTAACATTTCTATTTGTTTTCAACTACCTCCATTTTAGCAGAGGAAACTAATCAAGTATGATGAAAGTCTCAGAATTTAAAGAAAACTAGATTTTTTCCTAAAAATCTCTATATACAAACAATGTATTCAATTCAAGGAAGTTAAAGAGTTGTTAAAATAATTTTATCAGTGTATCAGTCAAAGTTCTCCAGAAAAATAGGAGATACACAGAGAGATAGATTTTAAGGAATTGGCTCACAAGATTGTGTGGGCTGGCAAATGTGTGTATCAGGTCAGCTGGCTGGTAATTCAGACAGGAGTTGATGGTGCAGTCTTGGTCACAAATTTGTAGAGCAGGCTCGCTGGCTGGAAATTCAGGGAGCATTTCTGTGTTACAGTCTTGAGGCACAATTCCTTCTTCTTCAGGAAATCTCAGTTTTTATTCCTAAGGACTTCAACTGATTGGATGAGGCCCACTCATCAAAAGTGGTCTCCTTCATTTAAACTCAACAGATTTTAGGTGCTAATTATATCTACAAAATTACAAGATGCTAATTACATCTTCACAGAAAAATCTAGACTAGTGTTTGACCAAACAACTGGGTACATAGCGTAGCTAAGCGGATGCATTAAAATTTAACCAACACAAATGGGTTTCTTGTTTTTAAACAAGTAGGAGTTTTCACTGGCTTTCTTTGTTCTGAAGTCCCTGAATCTCTGCAATGAACTCATCCATGATAATAAGTGTAGGTGATTTGCAAGCAATTCAATTTGTATATTCATTCTTTGTGTATTCATTCATTTAGTCAGCAAATGTTTATTGAGCATTCTATGGCCTGGCACTGTCCTACGTGCTAGGGATATAGAATTCAGAAGCTAGATTCGAGGGAGAAATCAAAAGCTTTACAGACAAGCAAAAGCTAAGAGAATTCAACACCACCAAACCAGCTCTACAACAAATGTTAAAGGAACTTCTCTAAGTGGGAAACACAAGAGAAAAAAAGGACCTACAAAAACAAACCAAAAACAATTAAGAAAATGGTCATAGGAACATACATATTGATAATTACCTTAAATGTGAATGGATTAAATGCTCCAACCAAAAGACACAGCTCACTGAATGGATACAAAAACAAGACCCATATATATGCTGTCTACAAGACACGCACTTCAGACCTAGGGACACATACAGACTGAAAGTGAGGGGATGGAAAAAGATATTCCATGCAAATGGAAATCAAAAGAAAGCTGGAGTAGCAATACTCATGTCAGATAAAATAAACTTTAAAATAAAGAATGTTACAAGAGACAAGGAAGGACACTACATAATGCCCAAGGGATCAATCCAAGAAGAAGACATAACAATTATAAATATATACACACCCAACATAGGAGCACCTCAATACATAAGGCAAATGCTAACAGCTATAAAAGAGGAAATCGACAGTAACACAATAATAGTGGGGGACTTTAACACCTCACGTACACCAATGGACAGATCATCCAGACAGAAAATTAATAAGGAAACACAAGCTTTAAATGACACAATAGACCACATAGATTTAATTGATATTTATAGGACATTCCAAGTGAAAACAGCAGATTACACTTTCTTCTCAAGTGCACACAGAACATTCTCCAGGATAGATCACAACCAGGGTCACAAATCAAGCCTTGGCAAATTTAAGAAAATTGAAATCATATCAAGCATCTTTTCTGACCACAATGCTATGAGATTAGAAATAAATTCCAGGGAAAAAAATGTAAAAAACACAAGCACATGGAGGCTAAACAATACATTACTAAATAACCAAGAGATAACTGAAGAAATCAAAGAGGAAATCAGAAAAATACCTAGAGACAAATGACAATGAAAACACGGTGATCCAAAACCTATGGGATGCAGCAAAAGCAGTTCTAAGAGGGAAGTTTATAGCAATACAATCCTATGTCAAAAAACAAGAAAAATCTCAAACAATCTAATCTTACACTTAAACGAACTAGAGAAAGAAGAACAAACAAAACCCAAAGATAGCAGAAGGAAAGAAATCATAAAGATCAGAACAGAAATAAATGAAATAGAAACAAAAAAAACAATAGCAAAGATCAATAAAACTAAAAGCTGGTTCTTTGAGAAGATAAACAAAACTGATAAACCTTTACCCAGACTCATCAAGAAAAAAAGGAAGAACTCAAATCAACAGAATTAGAAATGAAAAAGGAGTAGTTACAACAGACACCACAGAAATACAAAGTATCCTAAGAGACTACTATAAGCAACTCTATGCCAATAAAATGGACAACCTGGAAGAAATGGACAAATTCTTGGAAAGATACAATTTTCCAAGACTGAACCAGGAAGAAATAGAAAATATGAACAGACCAATCACAAGTAATGAAATTGAAACTGTGATTAAAAATCTTCCAACAAACAAAAGTTCAGGACCAGATGGCTTCACAGGTGAATTCTATCAAACATTTAGAGCAGAGCTAACACCCATCCTTCTCAAACTCTTCCAAAAAAAATTGCAGAGGAAGGAACACTCCCAAACTCATTCTATGAGGCCACCATCACCTTGGTACCAAAATCAGACAAAGATACTACAAAAAAAGAAAATTACAGACCAATATCACTGATGAATATAGATGCAAAAATCCTCAACAAAATACTAGCAAACAGAATCCAACAACACATTAAAAGGATCATACACCATGATTAAGTGGGATTTATCCCAGGTATGTAAGGATTCTTCAATATACACAAATCGATCAATGTGATACACCATATTAACAAACTGAAGAATAAAACCATATGATCATCTCAATAGATGCAGAAAAAGCTTTTGACAAAATTCAATAGCCATTTATGATAAAAACTCTCCAGAAAGTGGGCATAGAGGGAACCTGCCTTAACATAATAAAGGCCATATATGACAAACATCATTCTCAATGGTGAAAAACTGAAAGCATTTCCTCTAAGATCAGGAACAAGACAAGGATGTCCACTCTCTCCACAATTATTCAACATAGTTTTGGAAGTCCTAGCCATGGCAATCAGAGAAGAAAAAGAAAGAAAAGGAATACAAATTGGAAAAGAAGAAGTAAAACTGTCACTGTTTGCAGATGACATGATACTATAAATAGAGAATCCTAAAGATGCCACCAGAAAACTACTAGAGCTGATCAATGAATTTGGTAAAGTTGCAGGATACAAAATTAATGCACAGAAATCTCTTGCATTCCTATACACTAACAAAGAGAGATCAGAAAAAGAAACTAAGGAAACAATCCCATTCACTACTGCAACAAAAAGACTAAAATACCTAGGAATAAACCTACCTAAGGAGGTAAAAGACCTGTACTCAGAAAACTATAAGACACTGATGAAAGAAATCAAAGATGACACAAACAGATGGTGAGATATGCCATGTTCTTGGATTAGAAGAATCAACATTGTGAAAATGACTATACTACCCAAAGCAATCTACAGATACAATGCAATCCCTATCAAATTACCAATGGCATTTTTTACAGAACTATAACAAAAAATTTCACAATTTGTATGGAAACACAAAAGACCCCGAATAGCCAAAGCAATCTTGAGGGGAAAAAAATGGAGCTGGAGGAATCAGACTCCCTGACTTCAGACTATACTACAAAGCTACAGTAATCAAGACAATATGGTACTGGCACAAAAACAGAAATATAGATCAGTGGAAAAGGATAGAAAGCCCAGAGATAAACCGACGCACCTACGGTCAACTAATCTATGACAAAGGAGGCAAGAATATACAACGGAGAAAAGACAGCCTCTTCAATAAGTGGTGCTGGGAAAACTGGATAGCTACATGTAAAATAATGAAATTAGAACACTCCCTAACACCATACACAAAAATAAACTCAAAATGGATTAAAGACCTGAATGTGAGACCGGATACTCTAAAACTCTTAGAGGAAAACATAGAAAGAACAGTCTTTGACATAAATCACAGCAAGATCTTTTTTGACCCACCTCCTAGAATAATGGAAATAAAACAAAAATAAACAAATGGGACCTAATGAAACTTAAAAACTTTTGCATAGCAAAGGAAAGTATAAACAAGAAGAAAAGGCAACCCTCAGAACAGGAGAAAATATTTGCAAATAAATCAATGGACAAAGGATTATCACCAAAATATATAAACAGCTCATGCAGCTCAATATTAAAAAAACAAACAACCTAATCAAAAAATGGGCAGAAGATCTAAATAGACATTTCTCCAAAGAAGACATACAGATGGCCAAGAGGTAAGTCAGAAAGGGAAAAATGTCATATATTAACACGTATATGTGGAATCTAGAAAAATAGTACAGATGAACTGGTTTGCAAGGCAGAAATAGAGACACAGATGTAGAGAACAAACGTATGGACACTAAGGGGGGAAAGTGGGGGGGTGGGGGTGGGATGAACTGGGCAACTGGGATTGACATATATACACTAGTATGTGTAAAATAGATAACTAATAAAAACCTGCTGTATTAAAAAAAAGAAAAAAAGAAATGCAGAAGCTAGACAAGGCCCTTGTCATCATGGACCTTATATTTATCTTGTTTAGAGTAGTTACTACCACTCAATATTATACTTTATATCTACTTGCTTATTTATTATTTTAACCTCACAGTAATATCAATATCAATAAGCTGGGGACATTATCTGGGTTTTTTTTTATTGCTTTATGCCCAGCACATCCAGTTTCAGGTAGATAATAGGTAATCAAGACATGTGCTAAATGAATTAATGAATGGTCCAGTACATCTTGCAGATGATAAATCAAAGACCCAGAGAAGTTGACTTATTTAAAGTCATACAATTTTAATTATTCAACCAGGAATAGGTCACAAATATCCAGGCTCAAATATCTTTCAATAAACCACACATATAAAAGGTACATTCAATAAACATTTGTAAAAACCATGTTGATTTATGAAAATAATGGTCCCAACAAAGAGCAATTACGCTGATGAATTAGTCCAAGAGTATCATTCATTTTTCATCATATTCCTTCCTCCACTAATTTAATGTCTATTTGACCACTTTCTTCAATCTTGAATTTAAAAATATAGCCTTGGGACTTCCCTGGTGGCACAGTGGTTAAGAATCTGCCTGCCAATGCAGGGACACAGGTTCAAGCCCTGGTCCAGGAAGATCCCACATGCCACGGAGCAACTAAGCCCGTGCACCACAACTACTGAGCCTGCACTCTGGAGCCCTCCAGCCACAACTACTGAGTCTGTGTGCCACAACTAATGAAGCCCACACACCTAGAGCCCATGCTCCGCTACAAGAGAAGCCACCCCAATGAGAAGCGTGTGCACTGCACGGAAGAGTAACCCCTGCTCGCTGCAACTAGAGAAAGCCCGCACACAGCAACAAAGATCAACACAGCCAAAAATACATAAATAAAAATAAAAATAAATTTGTAAAATAAAGTTTTTTTAAATTAAAAAAATAAAAATAAAAAGACAGCCTTGGTATTTTAGAACAAAGGTATAATAACTAGAACTCCACTGACAACTGCAAATTAGTACAAGGAGTTTGAGTCCTAATATAAATAAATTACTCTATCAACCTACACTGCCTAACTTTGATACACATAGTTTAGAACTTAAACTAAACTGTAATAGCTTGATCGCAAGTTTTCTCCAACAATAACCCTGCTTTCCTATTGGAAATTCATTTCATGAGGTGGAAATGGAAAAAGTACTCAAACTTCTACATTCCCTTTTGCACCCTGGGAGCAGGGAGGGGACCACACTCAGAACAAGTCATGCAAAGTACTCCAGAAATTGTTTCAAAGAAGCTATACGGCCTGAGTAGGGCTGATCAGAGGCCATCTATGAGGTTCCTCTAAGGCCAGTAAGTATAAGAACCCAAACAGTTGAAGCTGCTGGCAACGATCTTTTCAATCATGTGGAGAGAACTAGCCTATAAACAAAGTCATTTTAGTAGAGAGAAAAACTGAAAAATGGGAGAATGAGAAACCTAATAATATACCTTGAGGGTCCAGATCCAGTTGTGCCTGAATTTCAGATGTTCAATTACATGGGTCAATAAGTATGTTTTTTTATTTAAGAACATTAACAAGAAAAGCTCTGATAAATATAGTACTACAAGTGTAAGCTCTATAAATGTTGAGATTTTGATTCACTGCTATATCACCAGCATCTACAATGGTACCTTATCATCTAGAAGGCAATCAATAAACATTTGAAATAAAGGATCCAGTGTCCATGGTGTCTAAGTCACCATGGTTAAAAAGTGCAAAGAAAGTCAAGCCAAGATCACTGTCACTGATGTAAATCACACAGCCCAAAAGCACTACCACGCACTGCTATCTGTTATCTCATTCATCTTGACAACACAGGAGATAGTCATTATTATCCTCATTTCACAAATGAGGAAATTGAACTCAGAGAGGCTAATTAATTTGCCCAAGGTCATACAGTAAACGATGGAGTGGGGATTGAATCTCAGGTGTTCTGTCTGACTCTAATGTCTACATGTGTCTCTGTAATTACAATACTATATTATTTTATTTTAAGAATATTTTTTATCAATGTCATTAGTCATTTGACACAACAGAGCAACTTTAACCCAAATTTTTATTTTTAAATAAAAATTTCAAAGAACTAAAGGTCAAACGACTTGTACCAAATCAAGCAGCAAGAATAAAAAGGCTGTAAATAGATGACAATATTCACCACTTGCTGTTTAAGCCTATCTTAATCAATTTTAGCTGCTATAATAGAATACCATAGACTGGAGAGCTTAAATAGCAAACATTTATTTCTCACAGTTCTGGAGGCTGGGAAGTCCATGATTAAGGTGTTGGCAGATCCAGTGTCAGATGAAAGCCTGCAACCCCTTTTACTGATGGCCACTTTTTTGTTGTATCCTTACATGGGAGAGAGAGAGAGAGTAAGCAAGCTCTGGTGTCTCTTCTTATGAGGGAACTAATACCATTCACGAGGGCTCCCAAAGGCCGCCAAACCTAATACCATCACATTGGACGTTACAATTTCAATATAAAAATTTTGAGGGGACACAAACATTCAGTTCATAACAAGTCCCCTGGATCATATACATGTCAAGCCATTTTCTAAGCACTAAAATAAAAGAATACACTGAAAGCTAAATTACATACAAAGAATGTTCTTGGCCACTAATGGAAGATTAGATTTAGGACATCACTTAAAAGTAGTAAAAAGTTGACTAATATTAGTGGGTAGCTCTTCCCATAGGCCTATACCCAAATGTATGAATGTTTACAGGCAATTTGGTGATTTTGAATATGATTGTGTACAATTTGCCATCACTCACATCGTATAAATATTTGTGTCTCTCATTATTGAAGTTGAGGTCAAGAATTTTGGTTCCAAAAGATATATGATAGCCTTCTAGTATCAAATCTTTCCAGTTCTCCTCCTAAAACTCACATGCAGCAAAGGGAATAATAAAGTTGAAAAATTATTACCTTTTAGCAAAAGTAGGAGACAGAGAAAAATCCAAAATTCACTAGGTATCTGTAAGCATGGCCAAACACTCCTCAAAATAGCAAAATTGACTGGGGGACCTAAGACAGAACAATCAGAAAATATAAGGGTAGAAAAGGAAGTATAAAGTTAACATATGTAGAGAGACTAATGAAAAGTTAGGGTTGTAAAAGGTGGCTAAAGATCAAAAAAATCCTCAGCAAATATTCAACCCAAGATAGACAGAACCTCACACGAATGGGAAACGCTATAAGTTGGTCAAACAAAAAATAAACTAGAAAACATAGAATATCAATAAACTCCAGATTCTGGGTAAATACTACTCAAGATACAACCAACCAGAACAGAACCAGAGAAAGAGGCAAATGGGCATCAGGATAAAACAGGAAGTTCTAGGTCTTGGGCCAGAAAGATTTCAGAAATTTCCCACAAATAACCAGTTCCAGAAGGAGAGAGCCTTACACTAAAAGGAAACTTGTAGAGCAGCCTCCTGAATAAACAAAACAGAACTGCCGAGGCAGTGAAAGCAGGGAAGAGAGAAAATCTTGATGGATGATGCCGAACAACTGGTAAAGTGAACCCCTCGCCTTGTAAGTCAAAGGCTGAGAGGAGACGTGGCACCCAGAAAGAAGGGCTATATTTTCAATACCTGACTCAGGCTGCAGAGGAGAGAAGCCTTGAATAATGAAACCTGGAAAGTCCTTTTTCGATTAAATCCACCCTAAAATAATCTCCTATCACTAGTTCAGGAAAATCCATCTGATTCAAAATACATAACATAAAATAAATTTGGTCTGGTTCCCTATAAGCAAAGGATGAAAATGAGTAACTAAATTTTTCAACAACTAATGAAAACTCATCAAAAATTTTTGTTTTGAAGCAGATGAAAATTTTAACATAACATTCCCAAGTGAACTTTTTAAAACACACTCCTTCAGGAAGCAACAGCAGTTATGAAAGAACATAAAACAGAAATGGGAGAATTCATAGGAAAAAGAACCAGAAAATAGAAGCATATGCAGAATTCAAGAAAAATCTGAAAAAAATACAATTTTAGAAATAAAGACAAAGTTATAAGAGCCACAACAGAAAGTAGACACTACAGAATGATCAGTAACAGAGTATTTTTTTTTAAGTTAAATGTGAATAAAATGAAACAGATATTGAAAAAGAGAAGAAAGGTCTGGAGAGAAGCAGATAGACATAGAAGAGAAGGAAATCCAACATGTATTTGAATCCCTGAAAAAAAGACCAAGATAAGGGAATAAAGTAATATTCAAAAGTTTAATTAAGAAAATTATCTGTGACAGTTTAAAAAAAGACATTAAATGAAGAATAAATGTCCTGAAATGGCACACTATGTACCTGGATAAACACCCAGGCCAACACCAAATATTTCCCAGTAAAAGTATTAGAAATCAAACAGAAAGATAGATTGTTTGGGCATTCAGCAAACAGATCAAGACATGCATAATACATAGAAAAACAGAACAGGACTCAGAGGCAAAAAATATACAAATCAATTATCACTGCAAAGTAAAGGAGCTGTTACAGTGGAGGATTACTGGACTGAATGTCAATATTATGACATAGTATGAGTGTGTTTCGTGTTTGGTATTGCAATCATTGTCGCTTTTGTTGTGGTCATCCATTTACAATGCTTGGTGTCAGTTTATTTATCTCTTGTAAAAATAAAATACAGTGTGTGTGTGTGTGAAAAAAAATAAAAAATAAATAAAATCCAAAAAAAGAAAAAAGAAATCCAATTATATGTTTCAAGAAAGCAGTTAGACAGATGTGTAGGGAATGCAGGAGAGAAGTCTAGGCCAGATACACAATTTGGAAGTCAACAGTATATAGATGGAAATTTAAGCCATAAAACAGGACTTTTTCTTTTACTCTGAAAGGATGAATGATTCACTAATCTTTTATATGTAAAATTATAATCCTCATTTAAGTGTGTATTAAAAACTGCCCTTCAATCTGAATGCCCTTACACTAACTGCTTTCGGGAGTGTTGTGTTTTATAGAGCATTGTTTTTCCATAATAGAATATTGCCTAACCTAGATTAATAGAGCTGTGAACACAGACAAAAATATATGGTACAATAAAATTATGTAACTCATTCATTTCAAAAAAAAAAAAAAGAATAGCATCAAATTTCTCACTGCAACATCAACACCAAAAAACAGCAAATACCTACAAGTTGCTCAAAAGGAAAATACAAGATGAGCATTTTATTTACATCTAAGATTCCCTTTAAGTATAGAGGTATGAAAGAACCCAGGGAATATTTCTCCAATTGCCCTTTCTGGGGAATCTATTATGGAATGATCTCTAGACAATCAAGAACTTATTGGAGAAACTTTGCTGAAAGGAATGATCATGCACAATAATTATACTTTAAAAAACTGAGACTAAAATGTGGGGATAAGAATGAAAGACTAGCATGCAAATATTAAATATGATCTGGCAATATAAAAATAGCACAAACTAGAGTGATGTCAGCAAATGGCAGAAGTGTCCAGCTTTCATTCCCCCACAGAAACACTATTTTAACAACCAGACATGGAAAAAAATATCTTCATGAGAGCAATGGAATCCAGGTGAGAGATTACAGCAAACAAGTGGAGCACAGAAATGAGAATAGATGCACTCAAGATAGTAGGAAGGACAGTTTCACTTTACCTGCATCACTGCTTTTTCAAAAGTGCACAGTGCAGTGCCAAGAGTGATCCCTTTAGCCTGGGAAGTCTCTCATGGGGGAAAGAAAGTAAAGCGGGCATCCAACTTTATGATAGACCCAGGCTCCAGGCCCACAGCCAGAGATATCAATACGAGGCCCACCCACCTGCAGATACTAGTACAGAGCCAACCTGACTGCAGATACCAGCACAAGCCCTACCCATGGAATTTGGTACCTGGCCCACTCACAGACCCCAGCACCAGGACCACCTGTGAACCCTGGCACATGCCCACCAACCCAGAGACCCCAACAGCAGGCCCACTCATGGACTCTACCTGCCAGACTGCCAAGGATCTCCAGCTGAGCTGACTGGTTAAGGTTTTTCCCTGCCAAAGCCAGTCTATACATACTGGAAGAGGACATTACTCCTTCAAATGTATAGGTACCAAAGCAAAGCTAAAAGGATCATAAAGAATCAGGGAACCATGAAACTACCAAAGAAACAAAATAAAGCTCTAACAGTCAAACCTAAAAAAAAAGTTTTTTTAATAATAAATAAATAAGTAAAAATTAAAAATTAAAAAATTTAAATAGATAATAAAAATTAAAAATAATTTTTTTAAAAATTAAAAAAAAATTTAAAAAGTAGATCTGTGAACTTCCTGAAGAGAATTAAAAATAATTGTCTTAAGGAAGCTCAGTGAGCTAGATGAAAACACAGATAGACAATGAAACAAAATCAAGGAAACAATATATGAAATCAGAAGTTCAACAAAGAGAAATCATAAAAAAGAAAGAAACAGAAATTGTGAGCTGAAGAATACAATGACCAAATTGAAAAATTCAGTACAAAGTTTCAACCACAGACTTGATCAAGCCAAAGAAAGAACCACTTAGCTCAAAAGCAAATTAACTGAAATTACACAATAAGAGGAACAAAAAGAAAAAGTATAAAAAAGAGTGAAGAAAGCCTATGGGAATTATAGGATACCATCAAAACAATCAATGTACACATTATGGAAGTCCCAGATGGAGACGAGAAAGTCACAAGGGTATAATCTTATTTAAAGAAATAAAGACTGAAAAATTCCCAAATCTGGGGAGAGAAATGGAAATAAAATTTATGAAGCCTAAAAGACTCCAAAGAGGTTAAAATGAAAGAAATCTACAATGAGAAACATTAAAATTAAACCATCAAAAGTCAAACACAGAGAACTGTGAAGTCAGGAAAAGTGACTCATCACATACAAGGAAACGCCCAAAAGACTATCAGTGGATTTCTCAGCAGAAACCTTGCAGTCCAGGAAAAGAGTGGGATGATATTCAAAGTGCTGAAAGGAAAAAATGGCCAACCAAGAATATTACACATGGAAATTTATCCTTTAAAATTGAAGAAGAGATAAAGACTTTCCCAGAAAAACAAAAACTGAGGGAGTTCATCATCACTAGACCTGCCTTGAATAAAAGGTTAAAGGGAGTTCTTCAAGTTGAAAGAAAAGTCCACTAAACAGAAACACAAAAGCACATGAAAGTATATATCTCTCTGGTAATGGTAAATATTTAGAGAAGTACAGAATAATGTAATACTGTAAGAGTGGTGAATAAATCACTTTTAACCCCAGTACAAAAGTTAAAAGCCAAAAGTATTAAGAATAACTATAATCACAAAAATTGGTTAATGGATACATCATATAAAAAGAAGTAAATTCTGACATCAAAAATATAAAGTGTGGGGCTTCCCTGGTGGCGCAGTGGTTGAGAGTCTGCCTGCTGGTGCGGGGGACGCGGGTTCGAGCCCTGGTCTGGGAGGATCCCACATGCCGCGGAGCGGCTGGGCCCGTGAGCCACAATTGCTGAGCCTGCGCGTCTGGAGCCTGTGCTCCGCAACAAGAGAGGCCGCAGTGGTGAGGGGCCCGCGCACCGCGATGAAGAGTGGCCCCCACTTGCCACAACTGGAGAAAGCCCTCGCACAGAAACGAAGACCCAACACAGCCATAAATAAATAAATAAATAAATAAAAATTGTATAACTTTAAAAAAAAAAAGGAGAAGAATAAACAAAACTGAAACTAAATTTATAAATATATATATATATATATATATAAAGTGTAAGGAGGAATACATGTGTAGATTTAAAAACTAACAAAAAACTCATTTTTATTCTACATACCAGATGACAGTTCATGTATCTTTCTTTCACAAACTTCATTTTACACTTTTTAACCTTCAATTCTGTTGCCTTGCAAGAGAAAGATGTGAGATTTAAATTTTTTAATTTTAGAATATGTTATTAGCTGAATAAATAGAGGCTACTCATTTACTAAAAATTGATTTTGCTTTGAGAGAATGTGTACAGTTTTTGTAAGCAGTTGAAATTAAGTTGTTATCAGTTTAAATTAGGCTATGATAACAATAAGCCTCATGGTAAACACAATGAAAAAACTTATAGTAGATACAAAAAAGGTAATGAGAAAAAAAATCAGATCATCAAAACACAAGGAAGGACAGCAAGAAAAGAAGTGAGAAACAAAAGAACTATGAAACATACAGAAAACAAAAAATTTCCTTTTATCAATGTTTCATAGTTTTCAGCAAATAGATCTTTCACCTCCTTGGTTAAGTTTATCCTAGGTATTTTGGTTTTTTGATGCAATTTTAAAGGATTGGGGTTTTTTTACTTTCTCTTTCTGATATTTCAATATTAGTGTATAGAAATACAACAGATTTCTGTATATTACTCTTATATCCTACAACCTTGCTGAATTCATTTATTAGTTCTAATAGTTTTTGGGTGGAGACTTCACAGTTCTCTACATAGAGTATCATGTCATCTGCAAATAGTGACAGTTTTACCTCTTCCTTTCCAATTTGCATATCTTTTATTTCTTTTTATTGTCTGATTGCTATGGCTAGGACTTCCAATACTATGTTGAATACAAGCAGTAAGAGTGGGCATCCTTGTCTTGTCCCTGAATTTAGCAGGAAGGCTTTCAGCTTTTCACCATTGAGTATTATGTTGGCTGTGGGTTTGTCATAAATGGCTTTTATTTTGGTGAGATATGTTCCCTCTATACTCACTTTGGTGAGAGTTTTTATCATGAATGAAGGTTGAACTTTATCAAATGCTTTTTCTGCATCTATTGAGATGATTGTATGGTTTTTGGCTTTTCTTCTGCTAAAATGGTGTATCACAATGGTTGATTTGCACATGTTAAATCATCCTTGTGACCCTGGGATTAACCCAACTTGATCACAGTGGATTATCCTTTTTATGTATTTGGATTCGGTTTGCTAATATTTTGTTGAGGATTTTTGCAACTATATTCATCAAAGATATTGGCCTGCAATTTTCTTTTCTTGAAGTGTCTTTGTCAGGCCTTGGTATCAGGGTGATGGTGGCTTCATAGAATGAATTTGGGAGTGTTCCTTTCTTTTCAATCTTTTGGAATAGTTTGAGCAGGAAAAGTGTAAGTCCTTCTTTGTATGTTTGGTAGAATTCCCCAGTGAAGCAAACCAGATTCACTAGCACATTAAAAACATCATGATCAGCCACCATCATGAATGACAAGTAACTATCCAGACCAGGAAGATCATGACCAACTGACTACTTCAGCAGAAACAAATGGTCATCGATGTCCTTCACTGTGGGAAGGCAACAGTACCTAAGACAGAAATTAGGGAAAAACTAGCCAAAATGTACAAGACCACACCAGATGTCATCTTTGTATTTAGATTCAGAACCCATTTTGGTGGTGGCAAGACAACTGGCTTTGGCATGATTTACAATTCCTTGGATTATGCAAAGAAGAATGAGCCCAAACACAGGCTTGCAAGACATGGCCTGAATGAGAAAAAAAAGACCTCAAGAAAGCAGCAAAAGGAACACAAGAACAGAATGAAGAAAGTCAGGGGGACTGCAAAGACCATTGTTGGTGTTGGCAAAAAGAAGGAGTAAAGATTCTGCAGTGACTGTATCTGTGGTGATTGTGCAGATATTACATGAGAGAATTAATAAACTAAGACCTTTAAAAAAAAAATTGCCAAGACACATATTAATCAAACTGTCAAAAATTAAATATAAGGAAAACATATTAAAGGCAGCAAGGGAAAGACAACAAATAACACACAAGGGAATCCCCATAAGGTTAACATCTGATCTTTCAGCAGAAACTCTGCAAGCCAGAAGGGAGTGGCAGGATATACTTAAAGTGATGAAGGAGAAAAACCTACAACCAAGATTACTCTACCCAGCAAGGATCTCATTCAGATTTGATGGAGAAATTAAAACCTTTACAGACAAGCAAAAGCTGAGAGAGTTCAGCACCACCAAACCAGCTTTACAACAAATGCTAAAGGAACTTCTCTAGGCAAGAAACACAAGAGAAGGAAAACACCTACAATAACAAACCCAAAACATTTAAGAAAATGGGAATAGGAACATACATATCGATAATTACCTTGAATGTAAATGGATTAAATGCTCCCACCAAAAGACACAGGCTGGCTGAATGGATACAAAAACAAGACCCATATATATGCTGTCTACAAGAGACCCACTTCAGACCTAGAGACACATACAGACTGAAAGTGAGGGGATGGAAAAAGATATTCCATGCAAATGGAAATCAAAAGAAAGCTGGAGTAGCAATTCTCATATCAGACAAAATAGACTTTAAAATAAAGACTATTACAAGAGACAAAGAAGGACACTATATAATGATCAAGGGATCGATCCAAGAGGAAGGTATAACAATTGTAAATATTTATGCACCTAACATAGGAGCACCTCAATACATAAGGCAAATACTAACAGCCATAAAAGGGGAAATCGACAGCAACACAATCATAGTAGGCGACTTTAACACCCCACTTTCACCAATGGACAGATCATCCAAAATGAAAATAAATAAGGAAACACAAGCCTTAAATGATACATTAAGCAAGATGGACTTAATTGATATTTATAGGACATTCCACCCAAAAACAACAGAATACACATTTTTCTCAAGTGCTCATGGAACATTCTCCAGGATAGATCATATCTTGGGTCACAAATCAAGCCTTGGTAAATTTAAGAAAATTGAAATCGTATCAAGTATCTTTTCCGACCACAACGCTATAAGACTAGATATCAATTACAGGAAAAGATCTGTAAAAAATACAAACACATGGAGGCTACACAATACATTACTTAATAACGAAGTGATTACTGAAGAAATCAAAGGGGAAATCAAAAAATACCTAGAAACAAATGACAATGGAGATACGACGACCCAAAACCTATGGGACGCAGCAAAAGCAGTGCTAAGAGGGAAGTTTATAGCAATACAAGCCTACATCAAGAAACAGGAAACATCTCGAATAAACAACCTAACCTTGCACCTAAAGCAATTAGAGAAAGAAGAACAAAAAAACCCCAAAGCCAGCAGAAGGAAAGAAATTATAAACATCAGGTCAGAAATAAATGAAAAAGAAATGAAGGAAACAATAGCAAAAATCAATGAAACCAAAAGCTGGTTCTTTGAGAAGATAAACAAAATTGATAAACCATTAGCCAGACTCATCAAGAGAAAAAGGGAGAAGACCCAGATCAATAGAATTAGAAATGAAAAAGGAGAAGTAACCACTGACACTGCAGAAATACAAACAATCATGAGAGATTACTACAAGCAACTCTATGCCAATAAAATGGACAACCTGGAAGAAATGGACAGATTCTTAGAAATGCACAAACTGCCAAGACTGAACCAGGAAGAAATAGAAAATATGAACAGACCAATCACAAGCACTGAAATTGAAACTGTGATTAAAAACCTTCCAACAAACAAAAGCCCAGGACCAGATGGCTTCACAGGTGAATTCTATCAAACATTTAGAGAAGAGCTAACACCTATCCTTCTCAAACTCTTCCAAAATATTGCAGAGGGAGGAACACTCCCAAACTCATTCTACGAGGCCACCATCACCCTGATACCAAAACCAGACAAAGATGTCACAAAGAAAGAAAACTACAGGCCAATATCACTGATGAACATAGATGCAAAAATCCTCAACAAAATACCAGCAAACAGAATCCAACAGCACATTAAAAGGATCATACACCATGATCAAGTGGGGTTCATCCCAGGAATGCAAGGATTCTTCAATATACGCAAATCAATCAATGTGATACACCATATTAACAAATTGAAGGAGAAAAACCATATGATCATCTCAATAGATGCAGAGAAAGCTTTCGACAAAATTCAACACCCATTTATGATAAAAGCCCTGCAGAAAGTAGGCATAGAGGGAACTTTCCTCAACATAATAAAGGCCATATATGACAAACCCACAGCCAACATTGTCCTCAATGGTGAAAAACTGAAACCATTTCCACTAAGATCAGGAACAAGACAAGGTTGCCCACTCTCACCACTATTATTCAACATAGTTTTGGAAGTGTTAGCCACAGCAATCAGAGAAGACAAAGAAATAAAAGGAATCCAAATCGGAAAAGAAGTAAAGCTGTCACTATTTGCAGATGACATGATACTATACATAGAGAATCCTAAAGATGCTACCAGAAAACTCCTAGAGCTAATCAATGAATTTGGTAAAGTAGCAGGATACAAAATTAATGCACAGAAATCTCTTGCATTTCTATACACTAATGACGAAAAATCTGAAAGTGAAATTAAGAAAACACTCCCATTTACCATTGCAACAAAAAGAATAAAATATCTAGGAATAAACCTACCTAAGGAGACAAAAGACCTGTATGCAGAAAATTATAAGACACTGATGAAAGAAATTAAAGATGATACAAATAGATGGAGAGATATACCATGTTCCTGGATTGGAAGCATCAACCTTGTGAAAATGACTCTACTACCCAAAGCAATCTACAGATTCAATGCAATCCCTATCAAACTACCACTGGCATTTTTCACAGAACTAGAACAAAAAATTTCACAATTTGTATGGAAACACAAAAGACCCCGAATAGCCAAAGCAATCTTGAGAACGAAAAATGGAGCTGGGGGAATCAGGCTCCCTGACTTCAGACTATATTACAAAGCTTCAGTAATCAAGACAGTTTGGTACTGGCACAAAAACAGAAACATAGATCAATGGAACAGGATAGAAAGCCCAGAGATAAACCCACACACATATGGTCAACTTATCTTTGATAAAGGAGGCAAGCATATACAGTGGAGAAAAGACAGCCTCTTCAATAAGTGGTGCTGGGAAAATTGGACAGGTACATGTAAAAGTATGAAATTAGAACACTCCCTGACACCATGCACAAAAATAAACTCAAAATGGATTAAAGACCTAAGTGTAAGGGCAGACACTATCAAACTCTTAGAGGAAAACATAGGCAGAACACTCCATGACATACATCACAGCAAGATTCTTTTTGACCCAGCTCCCAGAGAAATGGAAATAAGAACACAAATAAACAAATGGGACCTAATGAAACTTAAAAGCTTTTGCACAGCAAAGGAAACCATAAACAAGACCAAAAGACAACCATCAGAATGGGAGAAAATATTTGCAAATGAAGCAACTGACAAAGGATTAATCTCCAAGATTTACAAGCAGCTCATGCAGCTCAATAACAAAAAAACGAACAACCCAATCCAAAAATGGGCAGAAGACCTAAATAGACATTTCTCCAAAGAAGATATACAGATGGCCTACAGACACATGAAACAATGCTCAACATCATTAATCATTAGAGAAATGCAAATCAAAACTACAATGAGATATCATCTCACACCGGTCAGAATGGCCATCATCAAAAAATCTAGAAACAATAAATGCTGGAGAGGATATGGAGGAAAGGGAACACTCTTGCACTGTTGGTGGGAATGTAAATTGATACAGCCACTATGGAGAACAGTATGGAGGTTCCTTAAAAAACTACAAATAGAACTACCATACGACCCAGCAATCCCAATACTGAGCATATACCCTGAGAAAACCATAGGTCAAAAAGAGTCATGTACCAAAATGTTCATTGCAGCTCTATTTACAATAGCCAGGACATGGAGGCAACCTAAATGTCCATCGACAGATGAATGGATAAAGAAGATGTGGCACATATATACAATGGAATATTACTCAGCCATAAAAAGAAATGAAATGGAGGTATTTGTAATGAGGTGGATGGAGTTAGAGTCTGTCATACAGAGTGAAGTAAGTCAGAAAGAGAAAAACAAATACAGTATGCTAACACATATATACGGAATCTAAGGAAAAAAAAAAAAGCCATGAAGAACCTAGTGGCAAGACGGAATAAAGACACAGACCTACTAGAGAATGGACTTGAGGATATGGAGAGGGGGTGGGGTGAGATGTGACAGGGTAAGAGAGTGTCATGGACATATATACACTACCAAATGTAAAATAGATAACTAGTGGGAAGCAGCCGCATAGCACAGGGAGATCAGCTCGGTGCTTTGTGACCACCTAGAGGGGTGGGATGGGGAGGGTGGGAGGGAGGGAGATGCAAGAGGGAAGAGAAATGGGAACATGTTGTATATGTATAACTGATTCACTTTGTTATAAAGCAGAAGCTAACACACCATTGTAAGGCAATTATACTTCAATAAAGATGTTTAAAAAAAAAAAATCATATACCATGACCCAGTGGGATTTATTCCTGGGATGCAAAGATGGTTCAAAATACACAAAATAATCAATATGATACTTTAACAGAATGAAAGATAAAAACCAAATAATCATCTCAATAGATGCATAAAAGGCATTTAACAAAATTCAACATCCTTTTATGATAAAAACCCTCAACAAATTAAGTATAGAATAAACTTATCTCAACACAATAAAGTCCATATATAAGAAGCCCAAAGTTAACATCATACTTAATGGTAAAAATTGAAAGCTCTTCCTCCAAGATCAGGAACAAGGCATTGAATGTTCACTCTCACCACTTCCATTCAACATAGTACTAGGCATTTTGGCCAGAGCAATTTGACAAGAAAAAAAAAAAAAAAGGTTCTCCAATTGAGAAAGGAAAAAGTAAAATTATCTCTCTTTGCAGATGACATGATCTAACATGTGAAAACCCTAAAGACAGCACAAAAAATACTGCTAGAATAATGAATTCAACAAAGTTGCAAGATATGAAATCAATGTACAAATATCAGTTGCACTGCTATACACCAACAACAAAGTATCCAAAAAGAAAAGTAAGAAAATACTCCATTTATAATAGCACCCAAAAAAGAAAGAATAAACTAAGGAATAAGCTTAAACAAGGAAGTGGGGACTTCCCTGGTGACACAGTGGTTAAGAATCCGCTTGCCAATGTAGGGGACATGGGTTCGATCCCTGGTCCAGGAAGATCCCACATGCTACAGAGCAACTAAGCCCATATGCCACAACTACTGAGCCTGTGCCACAACTACTGAGCCTGTACTGAGCCCATGAGCTACAACTACCGAGCCAGCACACCACAACTATTGAAGCCCGTGTGCCTAGAGTCCGTGCTCTGCAACGAGAAGCCACCACAATGAGAAGTCCGTGCACTGCAACGAAGAGTAGACCCCGCTCGTCACAACTAGAGAAAGCCTGCCTGCAGCAACGAAGACCCAACGCAGCCAAAAATAAATAAATAAATAAATAAATAAGTGTGTAAGCTTAAACAAGGAAGTGAAAAACTTGCACACTAAAAATTATAAAACACCGATGAAAAAAATTAAAGTAGACACAACTAAATGGAAAGACATCTCATGTTCATGGATTAGAAGAATTATTGCTAAAATGTCCATTCTATCCAAAGAAATCTACAGACTCAATGCAGTTCCTATCAGAATGTCAATGGCATTCCTCACAGAAGCAGAAAAAAATATCCTAATATTCATATGGAACCAAAAAACACCCTGAATAGCCAAAGCAATTTTGAGCAAGAAAAACAAAGTTTGAAGGCATCACACTTCCTGGTTTCAAAATTTTAACAAAACTAGAGCAGTCAAAAGAGAATAGTACTGACATAAAAGATATATAGGCCAATAGAACAGAATAGAGAACTCAGAAATAAACCCATCTATATAGCCAACCCATCTTTGAAGAGAGTGCCAAGAATATACAATGGAGAAAGAATAGTTTATTCAATAAATGGTGGTGGAGAAACTGGATATCCACATGCAAAGGAATGAATTTGGACCCCTATCTTACATCATACACAAAAATCAACTCCAAATGAATTAAAGACTTAAGTGTAACTCATGAAGCTATAAAATTCCTAGAAGAAAACGTAGGGTAAAATCTTCTTGACATTGGCTTTGGCGACTATTTCTTGGATACAACACCAAAAACACCTGGAACAAAAGCAAAAATAGACAAGTGGAATTATGTCAAACTAAAAAACTTCTGCACAGCAAATGAAAAAATTAAGAAAATTACAAAACAGAAACAGACTCACAGACTTAGAAAACAAACTTATGGTTACCAAACAGGAAAGGTGGGGGGAGGGATAAATTGGAAGTTTGGGACTGACATATACACACTACTATATTTAAAATAGATAACCATCAAGGACCTACTGTTTAGCACAGAGAACTCTGCTCAGTATTCTGTAACAACCTAAATAGGAGAAGAATTTGAAAAAGAATAGATACATGTATATGTATAACTGAATCACTGTGCTGTACACTTGAAACTAACACAACATTGTTAATCAACTATACTCCAATATAAAACTTTTGTTAATAAAAGGCAATCTAAGAGTAGGAGAAAATATTTGCAAACCATATGTCTTACAGAGTTAATGTCCAAAATATATAAGAAACTTCTACAACTAAACAGCAAAATAAACAAATAAAACCTGATTTTAAAATGGTCAAAGGACCTGAAAAGACATTTTTCAAATTACATTCAAATGGATAACAGGTATATGAGAAGGTGTTCAACATCACTAACCATCAAGGAAATGAGAATCAAAACCACACTGAGATATCACTGCATGCATGTTAGGATGGCAATTATCAAAAGGACAAGCAATAACGAATGTTGGCAAGGATGTAGGGGGAAAAAAAAGGGAACCCTTGTACATTGTTGGTAGGAATGAAAATTGGTACAGCCACTATGGAAAACAGTATGGACGTTCATCAAAAATTTTGAAATAGACCACTGCATATTATCCAGCAATCCTACTTCTGGGTATACATCCAAAGGAATTGAAATCAGTATCTCAAAGAGGTATCTACATTCCCATATTTGTTTAAACATTATTAACAATAGCCAAAACATGGAAGCAACTTAAATGTCCATTGACAGAAGAATGAATGAAGAAAATGTGGGTGATGTCAACAACATGGTGGTGTGAGATGCTCCCTTTTTCTCTCCCCTTCAATCTACAAGCAATAAAATATCCATAACTCAACAAGGTGCCTCTGCCCAAAACATCATGACACTGAAGAATTCCACACATCTGTACTTTTAATGTACGTGAACTAGAACATATAGAGGAGGTGGAACCAAGGGAACAATGGAGGCAGTGTCTGAGATTTTAAACCCCCAGCTGCAGCAGCTGAACCCTCAGCCCAAAGAGAGTCCAATAGCATCAGGGGAGGTGTCACACATGACTCTGGCTTTTAGGCTGCAGTGGCACCCATAGCCACGGGGAATTGGACAGCAGTGACAACAGCACATGCAACCCAACCCCTCTAGCTGTGAAGGTAGCCGTGACTCCCATCCCCCCCCCAAAAGCAACAGCTCCCACAAACCCAACAACCCTGGATACGGCAAAGGTACCTGTGACCCTGGCATCCCTCCTCACCTTCCCCCTCCCCTACAGTGACAGAGCCTGCAACCCAGGAGACCCCCAACATGACACAGGTGCCCACCATCTTGGTGCCCCAGGCAAGGACTCCAGCAACATAGGCAGTAGCAGAGCACCATCAACCCTGGAGGCACAAGCAGGGACACCAGGGCACTAGGCAACACCTCTGGCAGAGGCGGTGAAAGGTGGAAAGTACTGATTCCCAAATATAACCAGAGGCTCAGGTAAGAGGAATCAAAAACTTGTGCTATACCACCACCTACTGGAAGACAAAAGAAAAGCCTCTAACTACTAACCTGTTGAATCATTAGAATCAAGTGTAAAGGAAAAAAAAAAAAGGTTTTACCTAAAGAAAGGTGTTCACTATTTCAAATGCACCAGCAGAGGAACAACTCATCAAGCACCAGGAAGAACCACAGTAACATGATATCACAAAAAGAAAAAGACAATTCTCCAGAAACTACACTTAAAATCATGGAATACTGCAACCTATCTGATCAAGAATTCAAATAGCTGTCATGAAGAAACTCAATGAGCTACAAGAACTCAGAGAGCCAAGAGTTCAAGAATAAAATTAGTGAACAGAAGGAATACTTTACCAAAGAGATTGAAACTCTAAAAAAGATTCAACCAAACAGAAATTCTGGAGCTGAAGAAGTCAATAAATGAGATGAAGAACACACTAGAAAGCACTGGAAACAGAGCAGGCCATATGGAAGAGAGAATCAGTGAGCTCAAAGGCAGAAATCTAGCAATGATACAGGTAGAAGAGGAGAGAGAATTAAGATCTAAAAAAATAAAGAAATATTATGAGAACTATCTGACTCTATTAGGAAGAGCAACATTAGATAACAGGTATCCCAGAAGGAAAAGAGAAGGAGAAGGGAGCAGAGAGTCTATTTAAAGAAATAATAGCTAAGGACTTCCCAAACCAAGGGAAGGAACTGGATATACAAATCCATGAAACTAAAAGAACACTTAATTACCTCAACGCAAAAAGACCTTCTCTGAGACATATTAACACTGTCAAAAGTCAAAGACAAAGATAGAATTTTAAAAGCAGTCAGGGAAAAAAAAGGATGGTAACAAACAAAGAAATCTTCATTAGGCTATCAGCAGATTTCTTAGCAGAAAATCTAGGCCAGGAGGGAGTGAAATGACATTATAGAAATACAGAAGGATAAAAAACTGTCAGCCAAGAATAATCTATCCAGCAAAGTTATCATTCAGATGTGAAGGAGAAATAAAGTTTTCCCCAGACAAATAAAAGCTGAGGGAATTCATCAACACTAGACCTGCCTTACAAAAAAAGTATTGAAAGGAGCTCTTCTACTAGAAACAAAAAGGCAAAAGTATACAAAACTTTGAGTACGGTGATGAATAGACAAAAATCAGAAAATTGCAACTGTATATCAGAATAAGTTTTTAAACACTTTATTATAGCATAAAGGTTAAAGGAGGGAAAGCAGTAAAAATAACTATAGCTATTTCAATTTGGTAACAACTTATAACATAAAAAGGGATAATCTGAGACAACAAAAAAAAGGGGGAAGAGGAAAAGGACAGAACCCATACAGGCAAATGAAGATAAGATGCTATCAGCAGAAAAAGGACTATTTTATCTATAAGAAATTTTATACAAACCTAATCGTAACCACAAAACATAAATCTAGAGCAGAGACACAAAACATAAAAAATAGGAAACTGAGAAAAACATCATATAACACCACCAAACTGACAAACACAAGGAAAAATAATCAAAGGAGGTATAGAGCAATCTTTAAAAAAAAAAATAAAATGACAGTACTAAGCTCTCACTTATCAATAATCACCCTAAATGTCAATGGATAGAATTCATCAGTCAAAAGACACAGAGTGGCTGGAAGAATAAAAAAACGAGACCCAACTATATGCTGTTTTCACAAGACTAATCTCCACTCTAAAGACAAACATAGGCTCCAGGTGAAGCAATGGAAGATGATACTCCAGGCAAATGGTAGTCAAAAAAAGCAGTGTAGCCATACTTATATCAGACAAAATAGATTTCAAACCAAAAAAGGTAAGAAAAGACAAAGATGGACATTATATAAAGGCAAAGGAGACAATTTTTCAAAAAGACATAATAGTTATTAATATATATATGCACTAACACTGGAGCACCAAAATATATAAAGTAAGTAGCAATAGATTTAAAGGGAGATATTGATAGCAACACAATAAAAGTAGGGTCCCACAACCATCAATGGATTGGTCATCCAGATAGAAAGTCAACAAGGAAACAGCTGCTTAAATGAAACATTAGGCCAGATAGATTTAATAGATTTATATAGAACATTCTATACAAATGCAGCAGAAGGCACATTCTTCTCAAGGGTACATGGAAAATTCTCAAGGATAGACCATACATTGGTACACAAAATAAGTCTCAGTAAATTTAAGAAGATTTAAATCATGTCAAGCTTCTTTTCCAGTCACAATGATATAAAACTAGAAATCAATTACAAGAGGAAAGTTGGAAAAATCGCGAACATGTGGAAACTAAACAACAAGCTACTGAACAACCACTGGGTCAACAAAGAAATCATGGTTTTTAAAAACCTGAAGACAAATGAAAATGAAAATACAGCACACCAAAATCTGTGGGATGCAGCAAAGTGGTACTAAGAGGGAAGTTAACAGCAATACAGACCTACCTCAAGAAACAAGAAAATTCTCAGATAGGTTAGAGTGGAAATAAATGAAATGGAGACTAAAAGAAATAGAAAAGATCAACGAAACTGAGTTGGTTCTTTGAAAAGATAAACAAAATTGACAAACCTTTAGCTAGACTCACTAAGAAAAAAAAGAGAGAAGCGTCTGATAAATATAATCAGAAACAAAAGAGGATAAGTAACAATGGATACCCCAGATATACAAGAATTATAAAAGAGTATTATGAACAACTATACACCAAGAAATTGGGACAATGTAGGAGAAGTGGACAAATTCTTAGAATCATACAACCTTCCAAGACTGAATCATGAAGAAATAGAAAATGTGAATAGACCAATCACTAGTAAGGATATTGACACAGTAATCAAAAACTCCCCAAAACAAAAGTCCAGGACCAGACAGCTTTACAGATGAATTCTACCAAACATTCAAAGAAGATTTAATACCTATCCTTCTCAAACTCTTCCAAAAAATTGAAGAGGAAGGAACACATCCTAACTTATTTTACTAGACAAACATTACCCTGATACAAAAACCAGCAACAGACAACACAAAAAAAGAAAATTACAGGCCAATATCTGATGAACATAGAGACAAAAATCTTCAACAAAATATTATCAAACCTAATAAAAGGATCATACACATGATCAAGTGGGACTTCTTTCAGAGACTCAAGGATGGTTCAACATCTGCCAATCTATCAACATGATACACCACATTAACAAAATGAAGATAAAAATCATGTGATCATCTCAATAGATGCAGAAAAAGCACTTGACGAGATTCAACATCCATGTATGATTTTTAAAAAAACAATCAATAAAATAGGCATAAAAAGAACATACCTCCACATAATAAAGGTCATATATGACAAACCCATTGCTAACATCATTCTCAATAGTGAAAATCTGAAACCTATCTTTCTAAGATTAGGAACAAGACAAGGATGCCCACTGTCACCACTCTTATTCAACATAGTATTGGAAGTCCTGGACACAGCAATCAAATAAGAAAAATAAATAAAAGGAATCCAGATTGGAAAAGATGAAGTAAAACTGTCACTGTTTACAGATATAACATGATTTTATATATATGGAAAACCTTGAAGACTCCACCAAAAATCTATCAGAAATAATAACCAAATACAGTAAAGCTGTAGGGTACAAAATCAATACACAGAATCAGTTGTGTTTTTATACATTAACAGTGAACTAGCAGAAAAGTAAATTAAGAAAACAATCCCATTTACAATTACAACAAAAAGAATAAAATACCTAGAAATAAATTTAACCAAGGAGGTGAAAAGGCTGTACACTGAAAAGTATAAGACACTGTTGAAAGAAATTAAAGAAAACACAAAGAAATGGAAAGACGTTCCATGATCATAGACTGGAAAAAGTAAGTGTTAAAATGTCTATATTACCTAAAGCAATCTACAGATTCAGTACAATCTCTATCAAAATCCCAGTGACATTTTTCACAGAAAAAAAAAAAAAAATCCTGAAATTGATATTGAACCACAAAAGACCCCAAAGAGCCAAAGCAATCCTGAGAAAAAAGAACAAAGTTGGTGGTAACACATGCACAGATGTTCAAATTATATTACAAAGCTATAATAATCAAAACATCATGGTATTGGTAGAAAAACAGATACAGAGATCAACAGAACAGAATAGAGAGCCCAGAAATAAGCACACATTACAGCAAAGAAGCAAAGAACATGCAATGGAGAAAGAATAGTCTCTTCAATAACTGGTGCTGGGAAAACGGGACAGACACATGCAAAAGAATGAAACTAGACCACTATCTTACACCACACACAAAAATCAACTCAAAACGGATTAAAGATTTGAATGTAAGACCTGAAACCATAAAACCCCCAGATGAAAACATAGGCAGTATGTTCTTGGACATCAGTCTTAGCAATGCCTTTTTGGACCTGTGTCCTCAGGCAAGGGAAGCAGAAGCTAAACTAAACAAATGCGACTACATCACATTAAAATGTTTCTGCACAGCAAAGGAAACCATGAACAAAGCAAAAAGATAGCCTACCAAAAGGGAGAAGATATTTGCAAATCATATATCTGATTCGGGGTTAAGATCCAAAATATGTAAAGAACTCATACAACTCAGCAACAAAAAACATACCACCAATTCAAATATGGACTGAGGAACTGAATAAACGTTTTTCTAAAGACATAAAGATGTCTAACAGGCACATGAAAAGATGTTCAACATCACTAATTATCAGGGAAATGCAAATCAAAACCACAATGAGGTATCACCTTACACCCATTAGAATGGGTATTATCAGAAAGGCAAGAAATAACCAGTATTGGAGAGGATGTGGAGAAAAGAGAGCCCTCATACAATGGTCGTGGGAATGTAAATTGGTGTAGCCCTTATGGAAAAGAATATGGAGATTCCTTTAAAAATTAAGAATGGAACTAACATATGATCCAGCTATTCCATTTCTGGTTATTTATCTGAAGAACACAAAAACACTAATTTGAAAAGATATATGCAATGCACACCTATGTTTATCGCAGCATTATTTACAATAGCCAAGACATGTAAACAACCTAAATGCCCATCAATGGATGAATGGATAAAGAAGATGTGATATATATATACAATGAAATACCACTCAGCCATAAAAAAGATGAAATCTTGTCATTTGCAACAACATGGATGGACCTTGAGGTTATTGTGCTAAGTGAAATAAGTCAAATGGGGAAAGACAAATACCATACGATTTCACTCATATGTTGAATATTAAATAAATGAACAAACCAATCAAAATGAAAACAAGCACATAGATACGGAGAACAGAGTAGAGGCTACCAGAGGGGAAGTCTGGGTGGGTGGAGGGGGAAGCGAAATAGGTAAAGGGGATCAACAGTATGGTGATGGATGGAAAGTAAATGTTCAGTGGTGAGCACACTGTAGTGTATACAGAAGTCAAAATATAATGTAGTACACACAAAACTCATATAATGTTATAAACCAATGTTACCTCAATAAATAAAAAAAAATGTGGTATATACATATAATGGAATACTACACAGTCTTAAACAAGAAGAAAATCCTGCCATTTGTGACAATATGGATCAACCCCATAGGACATTATGTTAAATGTAATAAGCCAGACACAGAACAAACATTGTAAAATACCAGTTGTATGATGAATCCAAAACAGTCAAACTCATAGAAGCAGAGAGTGGATCAGTGGTTGTCAGGGGCTGGGAGGAGTGGAAAACTGGAAGATATAATCAAAGGGTACAAAGTTTCAATTATACAAGATAAGTCAGTCCTAGAGATCTACTATACAACATGGTGCCTATAGTTAACAATACTATTTATATTGAATACTTAAAATTTGCTAAGAGTTTAGATCTTATGTTAAGTGTTCTTTTCACAGAATAATATATACTAATAACACAACAAATAAGAGGGTAGGAGGAAACTTCTAGAGATGATGAATAGGTTTACAGCATAGATTGATATGATGACTTCATGGGTTTATACTTAACTCCAAACTCATCAAGTTGTATATACTAATTATGTCCAGCTTTTTGTATGTCAAAAAATAAATAAAATTTTAAAAGTCTGTGAAAAATAGGATAAAATAAAACTTGAGTGAAAAAAGGGAGAAGGAAACAAATTCTGTGGTCGGCTCATAAGCTATGGCTTGGAATAAAATATTATTTAAACTGATAAAGCTTAGCATATTTGAAAGTACAAATATCAACACTAAATAAGTTAACACCATTGACTAAAATTAGATGGTAGAAGAGAGAAAAAGGAAGAGGAAGGAAAAGTTTCTAGTCTAAATTTATTGTTCATCATAGACAAAATGTAAATAAGAGGGCACTACTTATATTATTTAAAGGTATTAATGTAAAAGTAAGTACTAGAACAAAATACAAACCTTCCAACATATCCAAAACTCCAGAAATAGAAAGGGAAAGAAAAGAAAGTAGGTAACATTGTGATTGTGAAAAGCACTCTCTTCTCATGTATATGTACAAATTTACTGACATACATATTATATGTATGATACTATAAACCTTGAATCAAATGTATCAGTCATATCAACAAATGTAAATTGTGGTTAACTCATCTAATAAATAAAAATATTGTCATGTTAGCACTCAAAGTAAAACCCAACTTTACGGTGTACATAAGAGAATCACCTAAATGAAGTGATTCAGAAAGTTTAAAATTAAAGAATCAGTAGAAGGTTGTAATGAGACTGTTATGGGCTGAACTGTGTTCTCCCCAAAATTCATTTGTTGAAGTCCTAAACCCCAATACCTCAGAATGTGACTGTATTTGGAGATAGAGTCTTTAAAGAGGTGATTAAGTTAAAATGAGGTCATTAGTGTGGGCCCTAATCTAGTATGACTGGTGTCTCTATGAGAAGAGGAAATTAGGACCCAGAGAAGAAACAGGAAGAAGACACCACCTGCAAGCCAAGGAGAGAGGCCTCAGAAGAAATCAGTCCTCCCAACACCTTGTTCTCAGACCTCTATGTTCCAGAATAATGAGAAAATAAATTTGTGCTGTTTAAGCCATTCAGTATGTCTTTGGTTACTGTTATGGTAGATCTGGCAAACTAACACAGAGACCATTGCTCTGATCCTCACAGTGAGAACAAATGAGACAAATTATAATTTTTCAAAAATCTATTACAGAGCTAAAGATGCGAAGAGATCTAAAACAATAAATTCTAGCAAGGGATGATCTCTTCTTAGGAGAGTAAAGATTCAGAGCTTTGTTTCCTCCTGGTGGAGCTGTGGGATGAAGAGGAATCCATTCTATTGATAGATAGATAGAGTAAGAAAAAGCCAGCCAAACTTCTACCATCTTTTAATGGCTAAGTATTGGCAGATATAACAAGTTAGAATCACTAGGAACACCATACACAGAGTAAGTCTGTCCCAACAGCTTCCTCTTCCCATAGATCTTCACCCAGGACACAGGATAAAATACCAATTACTGTGGAAAGGGAAGAAAAGCTGAGAGAGATCTCCTTTGAGATGCACAGGGGCTTCTCCTAGTGCAAGGCAGCAGGCTGTGGCAAGCTGTGAGTAAGGGTAGGAGAGCTAAGTGAAATCCTGAGAAGGCACTCAAAGGATGAAAGAGGGATAGTAAAGATGGAAATCCCCAGGTACAGAAAGTGTAGGGTGGAAATTAAGAGGAAAGACAACTCCCACAGTTCAGAAAGTTGATAGGTAGGTAGGTATGTTAGTAAGTAGGCAGGTGGATGGATGGAAATATGGATGAGTGAGAGGTAATAATGGATGGTGATATATAAATGGATAGCTATATATATATATATATATATATATATATATACACACACACATATATATATGGAGAAATGTTGGATGGATGGATGGATGGATGGAAGGATTCTCTTTCTCCTTTTCAAACTGAATCATACTATATTCTGGTTTTAAAGAAATACATTATGAATGATTTCCTTTGTGAAGACCTCTTAGAATTTTTCAGAGACCAAGACATCAGCATTATCATTGCTGTGGGAACCCACTGAAATCAATAGCATAGGTCTCCTTCTAAATGTGTGTGAATTGCTTTCATTTACAACTTCAGGAAAGAAAACCAGCCAGGGCATTACTAAGAGTAAAATCCATTCTTCTGTTCACTAAACCTAAACCATTGCATTAGAGTAGACCAAGACAAACAAAATATCACAATAATGCTGTGGGGGATATAGGTTTCATTAAAGATAATCCACTACAATATGACAAAACATAAGGTAGTTACTCTTTCTGCGGCAACACAGATGAAGACTTTATTTTAAACCCAGAGCAGATTGAATTTTTGCATGATGTTTTCTTTAAACTGCCTGGCTTAATCTAGAAATACATTAAGACACTCATCCACCAGCTGTGCCAGTTTCAGCTGTAGCAAATTGATGATTAGCTTTCTCCTGACAATATTTTCTTCCCACAAAATTTTTAAATGGACTGAAATAACATTAAAAGTCAGGAATGGAAAATATACCTTCATTGTTAAATATTTTAAAGCTATTTTATCATTAAATCATTTGAATAATGTATTAGATAAAACTATTAATATTGGAAAACATTAATTAGGTGTGAACTTTTTGTGTTTTATTTTTGAGATAAAATTCAAAACATATCATCCCAAAGCCAAGTAAATAGGCAAAATTAATCACCATTGCCTGCATTAAACTCCATCACAAAATTTAGGACTTCCGTAATAGTTTCAGAACTTGTTAGTAATTTAAGGCAACCCTGGTTATTAAAGATGCAGATTTTTTTTAACCTCCTCTGCTATTTGATTTAAAATACCAGTGTTTTCTTTTAGTCCAATTTAATTAATTTTTGTATTTAAAGATAATTAAATTGGACTAAAAGAAATTACATGTAAATGAAAAACAAATCCTTACATTCAGAAGAATCTAAGCAAGAGTGGGCAAACTAGGACACATGGACAATGGTCTGTTTTTGTAAATAAAGTTTTATCAGAACACAGCCATGCTCACTTGTTTGTATACTGTTCCTAACAGACTTCTCACAATGGTGAAGTTGAGTAGTTGCTACAGAGAAGACCTGAGAGCCTTCAGGCTAAAATATTTACTATCTGGCCTTTTAAGAAAAAGTCCAACTCCTAGTTTACATAAAAAGTTTCAGGCCAACTCTCACCTTCATTCCATCAAGTGTTTTGGTATGCTCTTCCAGGAAGAGAGAAAAAATTTAATAAAAACTAAAAGTTATAGTCCCCAGATTAAATCAATTGCATTAAAATTAAGAAAAAAATAAAAAATAAATCACCTCTGCATTCGGCACTTGTCCCTTTACCTGACCCAGACGCTACATGAGTCCTCTTCTTAGCCCTGTAGTGTGATGTACTGCACAAGCCTGATTACCGTTTTGACTAAAATATGCACCCTTTTCACTGACAGTATCTCACACCTATCCTTATTTTCATTTACATTATTTTGTATTTCTTAAAATTTGTAGTCATCAGTACCAAATAAAGGAAAATTTAATTTATTTTGACCCCTTCAAAGGCTGGGAGGTAGACCAAATTACTCAACATCTAACACATTTAGATTTAAAACTTTCTAAAATAATCTATGGTCAAAAGCTATTACCTTATACAATTCTATAAGCACCTATGTGTTGGCAATCATAACTGGTCTTGCTAAACTGAATATGTCCTAACTGGTAAACCCTTCTTGATTATGAAATCATATATGTGCTAAGCACTGGCTGACTCCATGTATGGGACTAAAAATCTTTGGGTTATCTTCCAAACTTCAATTGGAAGAATATTCTAACCTAGAACCCACTGATACTGTGATACTTAATAGGTAGCTAAAGAAGATAAGCTAAAGTGACACACTGTAAACATTGTCTACCCTCTATTTGACAACGGAATTAAAGAACTGAAGCACAAAGAAACATTTAAGTCCAAATTCACAAAAAAAATCCTTGAAAGTCATTATTTAAGGAAGTAAGGAAGTCTAGTTCTGTGGGCTCCAAACCTTCCTGCACATCAGCACCTGGGAAACATATTACAAAATAAAACAAATATTGTGTGCCCTCCCTCTAAGATTCTGATTCAGTAGGTCTGCTGTGGTATCTGGGATTATATAGTTTTAATAAACACCTCGGGTTGTTTTTTGCAGTGGATACATGGACAGATATTTGGGAATTGATACAGCTGATATCAATACAATGTAAGAAAGGAATGACAATCTAGATCTAGCTTTTTGTCCTTGTTCTTTCCCAAGTAGCTGTTTTACAATCATTGTGGAAAAGGGGGTAAATCGATCTCTGAAAGTCCAGAACTCCTCATTCTTATTCAGTTTTGTTACTGTCAGGCTCTGTAATACTGGACAGTTCTGTTGATCTTGCATGCTTCTGTCTTCCCACCTGTTAAGTGATGAGGATGCCTGCTGGTCTACCTCACAGAATTTTGGGAGGGTAGCCAACATGACTCGAAAAAAGTAAAGGAGGAACAGCAGGGTAAATACAGCATAACTCCACTCTCTCCTAAGTGACAATAATGACATTAAGGGTATATTTAAAGGAATTATACCATAAAAACAAAGGGAATGGGAAAGGAGACAATGCTCACAAAACTTATGCAGAAGGATAAGTGCAAATGATTTAGCGCAGAAGGGAAAGCTAAATCTTCAGTGAGCATTGTGGAAAGTTGGCATGTAACCCAATTTGCATGGCAGAATGCTCAAATGGTTCAACATTGAGTGGAGGTGGAGGTAAAATTGAGGCTATTAAAAAAATGAAGAAGTAGTTGAAAGTTTTTTCAGGATGTAATTAGGTCCTAGGCTAGGTCCTAGACACTTAACTGGAAGACTACCACTCTCCTCCTCCAGCAGAAGAATGGAGCTCTATTCTCTGCAAAGAGCCAAAAAGAGCATCTCGGACTTGGGAGATGCCAGATATGGTTGAGGGTGAAGTTGCCATATAAAATCAGGGAAATTCGGGAAACAGTTCATTAAAATACTGGGAGTCCCTGCTCTAGTCTCTAACTCAGCTCCCTAAACACTGGCAGTCAAGCTTATACACTCTGGGCAGGCAAACGGGAGGTTCTTCCTACTGAATCTGACCAGATCAAGAGAAAAGACCTCAAGAGGCTCCTCAATTAACCAGACCACAAAATACCCTATAGTTCACCCACAATCTCCCAACCTTTCCCAAGCATACAGAGCTTGCAGTCAGCAGAAACACCTGTGGAAAGTCTCTAATGCAAAAGGCAGAGACCCAAACAAAGAGTAAATCCAACTAGTTAGAACCAGCATTTAGGCAGGGAGATGGAAAGCTTTAAAAACTGTAATTAGGTCCATAACCTATGTGTAAAATGGAATCTGTTTATCTAATTATATTTCTGACTATATATTTCTGATGAACCTGCATCACAATTCCAGAGACAACAAATTCTAATTTCTGAGCTGCAAAAATATTCAAAAATATAACAAAATAACATTAACACTCTTCACTATAATATATCCCTTGATAAACCCAGCAGTATCTATGTACTATCCCACAGAAGCCCAAGACTATTCTAATTGATTAATGAAGACAAGCCATTAAAAGTTGTTGAATGAAATGTTTTCTGTCATACTCAAGGCTAATTTCAACTGGGCATGTATTTATTATATATATTACATATATATAATATTAACATAATATTTATATATATATATATATACATATATTCCTCAAAGAGATCTGTCCGCTCCTATGCTTGTTCACTCCTCATTCCTTTTTCAACAAGGAACCAAGTAGTCCTGCTGCTACAGTAAAACCGTGAATTGTGTCACTGCTCTGCTTAAAACTTTCCTATCTCATTCAGTGTAAAAGATAAAAATTTGACAACAGCCTGCAAAGCCCCACCTTCCCATGTTCCCTCTCTCGTGTTTCTCCTCCTCACTTACTCCCTGCTGCCACACTAGCATCCTTGCTGCTTCCTAAAAAGCACACGCCCACATAAGGGCTTTTGTACTGTTGTTTAGTCTGTTTGGAGTGCTCTTCCCACACCTATCCATGTAATTCATTCCTTCAACTCTTATCCTTGTTAAAAATGTCACCTTTTCTTATGAAGAACCTAGAGGCAGGACAGGAATAAAGACACAGACGTAGAGAATGGACTTGAGGACACGGGGAGGGGGAAGGGTAAGATGGGACGAAGTGAGAGTGGCATGGACATATATACACTGCCAAATGTAAAATGGATAGCTAGTGGGTAGCAGCTGCATAGCACAGGGAGATCAGCTCAGTGCTTTGTGTCCACCTAGAGGGGTGGGATAGGGAGGGTGGGAGGGAGACGCAAGAGGGAGGAGATGTGGGGATATATGTATATGTATAGCTGATTCACTTTGTTATAAAGCAGAAACTAACACACCATTGTAAAGCAATTATACTCCAATAAAGATGTTAAAAAAAAAGTCACCTTTTCAACTTGCTATTTCAAACTGCAACCCACCACTCTTCTAGCAATCTCAATCAATTCTACTCTTCTTTATTTTTTCCATAGAACTTATTGTCACCTAACATACTATACAACTTAGTCGTTATCTTTATTGTTTACTGTCTTTCTCTCCTTGCTAGAATATAAGCCTCATTATAGAAGGGCAATATATTTGTTTATTAATGTATTACAGGTACATAATAATTTTTTTAAATAACTACATGTGCCTGGTACACAGGGGGCACTCAATAAATATTTTCTGAAAGAATAAATAAATAAATGAATGAGAAGGCTGGGCTGCATCTTAAAAAAGGAACAATCAGAGTAAGAAAGATTTCTGTAAAAATAAAAATATGATAGCAGAAATGAAAAAATATCAACAGAAGAAAAATTGGAGGAAAGCAAAAAGACCAAGAGATAAAAAATAGCAGAGGAAAAAAAAAAAAGATTATTAAAGGTTTGGTCCAGAAACTTAACATCTAATGAAAGGAGTTCCAGAAAGAAAGAATAGAAAAGACAAAAGGAAAGGATTAAAAGAATAATTCAGGAATTGGAAATAATTCTGAGAATGGGAAAAAGAGTAAGTTTCTATTTTGAAAAGGCCCATCAACCTCCCAGTACAACAGATGAAAACAGAGTCACACAAATTGGGGCATATCACCAGGCAATTTTCTGAACACTATGCATAAAGAGAAGATACTAAAAGTGTCCAGAGGAAAAATAGAACAGCTTTCATACAAAAGATCAAGAGTCAGAATGGCCTTGGATTTTTCAAAGCAACACTGAGAGCTGGAAGGCAATGAAGACATGCTCCCAAACTAAGGAAAAATTATTTTTAACCCAGAATGCCTTAACAGATAAACAATAATTCAAGCAGAAGAATAAAGACCCTTTAAGATATGGAAAATCTCAAAAACATAAAAAATGAAAACTTCCATTGATCCCTTTCTTAGGAATCTAATGGAGGATATATTCTACAAATATCAGGGGTATGCTAAGAAAGGGGAAGACACGGGATCCATGAAACCACGGCTTCAATTCAAGAGAGAGGCAAAAGGATATCCTAGGAAAATGGTATTATGAGTTGAATTGTGTCCCCCTCAAAACATATGTTGAAGTCCTAATCAGTGGAACCTCTAAATATGACCTTATTTGGAAATGGAGCCTTTGCAGATGCAATCAAGTTAAGATGAGGTCATACTGAATTAGGGTGGGCCCTAAGTTTTATATGCATCATGTCTTTATAATAAGGGGGAATTATGAACACACAGAGGTACAGAGACTGCCATATGAAGATGGAGGCAGAGACTGAAGTGATGCATTTACAAACCAAAGAACACCAAGGATTGCCTGCATCCTCCAGAAACTAGGAGAGAGGCACGGAACAAATTCTTCATTTGTGAGTCTCCTGCCGACACACTGATTTTGAACTTCTAGCCTGCAGAACTGTGAAAGAATAAATTTCTGTTTTTAAAGGCATCAAGCTTGTGTTACTTTGTTATAGCATCCCTAGGAAACTAATACAAGTGGTGAGGAGAGATCTTAGGAAGACAGATATGCAGTCAGTTTAGAAAACACTCAGTCCAGATGGAGGTTGATCAGAGAGCTTTGGGAGAAGGGCATGAGGAGATGAAATTGACAGAATATCTGATATGTTTTTAATGTATTGAGAGGAAAAGTAGACAACTAGGGAGGGCTTGGGATACAAAGAAAACAAAGTGAGTGGGGGAAAAGACAGATACCAATTCAGGGAAAACAGAGCGTGTGCATAAAAGGGAAAGAAATTATATTCTGCCTTATGGCTCACCTGTGAAAAGGTTTTCACAGTAATTGTAACATAAATACTGAACTAATCAAAATTATAATGACACAGAGATATGGGTGACAAGAAGTGAGTATGTGATAGGGGTTGGTGTGGTGGTGAAAGAGAGCTAAATCTTCATCTTCAAAGGTATAGATAATGGGAAAACATCAAGAAATAAAACTATAGGCATGTTTTCAAAAATAGGAATATTACCTAAGAAAGCCAGAGCTCAAAAATCTCTGTGCTAGGAAAAGCCACCTTTAACCATGCTTCCTTTTAAAAGTATATGAAAACTAAATTCATATAACAATTAACAGATGAGTATTAAGATCAAATTCCATACAAAGTTGATATAAGGTGAAAGAGAATAAAAAGCAGATTAACGTCTCAACCAACAATGAAAAGATACCAGAAAGAGATTCCCACAGAACAGATAAAAAGTATAATCTTCTATTTCAGAGTAAACTATAGTATTAAAATTATATGACACATAAAAACAACAAAAATTTGAACTACAATAATTCAGAAGTGAACTGACAGAACCTAGAAAAAAACAATAAAGAAAAAAATTAAATTTAAGAAATGAAAACCAAACTAGAAGAAACATAACAGTATAGAATACAATAGATAATGCCTTAAGAGAAACATGAGAGAAAAGTTTTATTAATCAAAAATTAATAAGGGAAAAAATAATTCACTAAAAAGTGAGAAATATTGACCACAGGCAAAGAAAATCCTACGTATAGATAATGAGTTCCCAAAGAAGAAAAGCAGAACAAAGAAGCAAAACAAATACTAAAAACTGTAACTCAGAAAGCTTACCCACAATAAATAAGAATTTGAAATTATATGTGAAAATATTGCCCTCCAATGGCTAACACGAAGATATAGTCCAGTAATATCACTGGACTCTAAAGAAATAGAAAAAATTATTTAGGCACTTGACTTATAAGGGAAATAAGATTAGATTAGACTTTAAGGCAGTCATGCCTTAAGACAGGAGAAAATGGAATAATATTTAAGATATTCAAGGAAAGAAAAAGTGAGCCAAAGATCTTACATATGAAAAATTGACTTTGGAGTATAAATAGCACAGACAACCTCTTATCAGGATGCAAGAACCATACTGGTCTCATGAACTCTTCCTGAGGAATCTACTAGAGAAAAAGCTTCAGGCACCAAAGTATCTAGAGAAGCATCAACATAAAACCTGAGAGTGAGCATTAAACACATAATAAATTGCAAAACTAAGACTAAATTAGTGCCAAACAGAAGAGAGTACAGTATGAAATGGCTACATGCTCACAGAATGTAGACGTAGTATAACCATTAAAAAATGTGGGTGAAGAATGGGAAGAACATATTAAAAATGATCAGTAATTTTTTTGGAAGTGTTATCATTGTTGTTGAGACTGTTGTATGTTTGTTGTGGATTAAAGTAAATTATGGTATATTCCATCATCCTCCTTGGTCCTTGAGACTCAAGATTCTCAGTGTAGAAGAAAGTGGATACAAATGTAATACAAAATAGGGTCAATAAATAACTCTGTAGTTCTGATTTTGACTTGGAAATATCAGTAAGAACTCATAAATATTTCATCTTTAAAATATTATATATTAATATATAGCTCTGTCCACTAACGAGGCTTAGAAACAATGACCAGCCTAAGAGCAAAGACAACCCTTTAATCCAGAATCTGTTCTTGAAATACCATTTCCAATTAAAGGAAACCAAAAAATGTAAAAGATGAATGTGTAAGAATTTTATCATATGTATAATAGCAAAAAAGCTATCAGAAACATATAAGGTCATATCAACGTAGTCAGAAGTTCACTTTATGAGGTTTCTACTGGCCAAAAATGAGACAATTTCAACTTTTAAAAGACTAATAATTGCAATGGGTTGAAATCTATTAAATATGTGTAAGTCTATGAATTTATTATGACACTAAAAAAGTAAAACTAATTTACCTCTTTGGAGAATGATAGCAAAGCAATTAGATATCTTGAAAACTAGTAAATAAAGGGAAAGAATCAAACATATTTTGCCTTTCCTATCTAAATGTAAAACTGGGTAACTAAATAGTATATGAGGATAAATATCATAAAACTATTTCAACTATAAGTAAAAAAGAAATAATAAACATAGAATATCATCATTTTATATTCCCCAATAAATTAATGTGTCTAGGCTCTGAGAACCAACAGCTGTTTATATCTTAAACAGAGACAAAACCAGGCATTATGTGCTTCCTGATGAAATAACACAATAACTTGTAGTTGTGCTGAAAGAATAAAACATAGTCTGATCCAGCCTCTGGATCCAGCTGCAAATTTGTGAAAAATTCAGAGGACGGAGAAACACGTTGAGCCCTTACATGAGTATGCAACTTTAAAAATCCAATCCATGGGAAATTCTATAGGTCCAACACCAAGATTCTTCAAATACAGCTAACCTTTGAACCACATGGGTTTGAACTGCGCAGGTCCACTTATACACAGATTTCTTCCACTAACTACTACTAGTACTACATGACCTGTGGTTGGTTTAATCCAAACCACAGATACAGATGGCCAATGGTAGGTAAAGTTACGGTCGGATTTTCAACGGTGCAGAGGGTCAGCACTCCTAACCCCATGTTGTTCAAGGGTCAACTGTAAATTGTAAGGAAAATAAAGGATGAAGGGAAAACATGTAATTTAATAGGAAACTTAAAGAAATCTTACATTTTTATAAAAACAGGCAAGACTAAATTATTCTGTCTAGAATCCACAATTGGGTGATTAAAACCAAAAAGAAACCTCCCCCAAAATGATTACTATGAAAATCAGGATTGTTGTTATTTTGAAGGGGAGGAAGAAGACTGCAATTAGGCAAGGACACACAGAGAAGCTTCTGGGGGGACTTGGAAATTTTCTATTTCTTGACCCTAATGGCAGTTACAAGGCCTTTCAATAACTCATTAAGCTAAAATTTGTTGTGTGTGGTTTTCTGAATCTTTATTTTATTTCTACAATAAAAATCTTTCAAATGCCCACATTAAAAAAAAAGTATAAAGAAAAGAATAGATAAGAAAATTTCCTAGAACAATAAAGAAGATGGATTTAACCTACCAGCTACTAACACTCATTATATAATATTGTGATTTTAATACCATAAAGAAATAGAACACTGAACAGAAAGCCAAGATACATACACACATATGGGCACACACATACACAGAGAAACTTAATATCACAGAGGTAGCATTTAGAATCAGAAAAGAAAAGATTCTGATTCTAAGTACTTAATACTTAGAACTACTTAATACAATATATGGTGTTGGGACAACTGCCTATCCATATGGAAAGTTGAACTCCAAATAGATATGCAAAAGTTCTAAAAACTATAAACAAAATGTATTTCAAACATATAAATATCTAAATGTAAGTTTTTTAAAGTTTATCATGCTTTGAAAAAAAGTATGATAGAGTATTAGGAAAAGATTTCTGCATAATATGGAGATAGTAAATTTTTCCTTAAAAAGCCACTCAGGACTTCCCTGGTGGCCCAGTGGTTAAGAATCTGCCTGCCAATGCAGGGCACATGGGTTCGATCCCTGCTTTGGAAAGATCCCACGTGCCGTGGAGCAACTAAGCCCCTGCACCACAACTACTGAGCCTGCGCTCCAGAGCCCACAAGTCACAACTACTGAGCCCGCATGCCACAACTACTGAAGTCCACATGCCTAGAACCCGTGCTCTGCAACATGAGAAGCCACCGCAATGAGAAGCCTGCACACCGCAATGAAGAGGACCCCCTGCTAGCCGCAACTAGAGAAAGCCCACGCGCAGCAACAAAAACCCATTGCAGCCAAAAATAAATAAATAAATTAATAAATAAATAAATTAATTATTAATTAATTTTTTTTTAAAAAAGCCACTCAAAGAATATAGATGATAAAAGTTGGCCATATCAAAGTTAAATACTTTTCTCAGCAAAATACATCATATA
Source organism: Balaenoptera musculus (assembly GCF_009873245.2). Classification (NCBI taxonomy): domain Eukaryota; kingdom Metazoa; phylum Chordata; class Mammalia; order Artiodactyla; family Balaenopteridae; genus Balaenoptera; species Balaenoptera musculus. The sequence continues at coordinate 55,083,843 of NC_045793.1, forward strand.
ATAAATAAAGTTCATTAACAAGCTAAAGATAGAGAAAAGATTTGCAGTATGTAAAAGCTTAGTTAGTACCCATCATATAAAATGAATAACTATAAAGCAATATTTTTTTAAAAACAGAAAAGAGGGCAGAGGTTACAAAGGGGCAATTCACAGAATAATCCACAATGGCAAGTAAGCATATGAAAAGATGCTTACCAACACTACTAATCTGTGAGATTATATCCACGTAATATTCCATATTCATCAGACTGGGAAAAACAAAATTTTGACAATATATGTCTTGGCAGGGATGTGCTAACATAAGAACTTCTAGACAGAAAGTAAATTGGGACCACCACTTTGTAGATTAACCAGACAATTATCTAGCAATATCTAACAAAAGCTTAAAATATTCATGGCCTCTAACTCAGTTATTTCCCTTCGAAGGATTTTCCCTAAATACACGTGCATGTGGAGGGAATCAAAAATTATTCACTAATGTATTTTTTATAAGCATAAAAAAACATTATTGGGACTTTCCTGGTGGTCCACTGGTAAAGAATCTGCCTTACCACACAGGGGACGCAGGTTCGATCCCTGGTCAGGGAACTAAGATCCCACGTGCCACGGGGCAACTAAGCTTGTGCACCAAAACTACTGAGTTCACGTGCCTCAACTAGAGAGCCTGCATGCCGCAAATTACAGAGCCCACGTGCCCTGGAGCCTGTGCACCACAACTAGACAAGAGAAAACATGCATGCCACAACTAGAGAGAAGCCTGAGCGCTGGAACAAAAGATCCGCATGCCTCAGCGAAGATCCCGCATGCCTCAACGAAGATCCCACATGCCTCAATGAAGTCCCAACACAGCCAAAAAGAAATAAAAATAAATAAATAAAAATAAATGTTAAAAAAAAATTAGTCTGTGAATAGAGATTAAATCAATAAACTAATTGTGTTTGACTCAAACAATATAATGTTACTTACCAGGAAAATGAAGAAACTAGATCTATATGTATTTTTGGTAATCTTAAATATATAAGTGATTGCCAAAGGAAAGCTGAAATGCTTATATATAATATGACAGCATTTATGTACATTTTAAGACACACAAAACAATAAGAACACAAAGTAGTAACTGTACTTAAATACGGTAGGAAGAGAACTATGGAATTGTACTGGTATAAAAGGATGTTCACTAGTATCTATACTTTCTAGGGGAAACAAAATGCTCTGAAGCAAGTGTTACACAATTGTAAAATAAAATATGTTCATGTACCATTTGCTACTTTCCCTATTTTTATAAAAATTTCATTCCACTTAATAAAAAACAGAAAAACACTTGATAAAGTATTAATTCAGATTCAATATATTAACATTCATAAATGTATAGCCTTTGATTAATGTTTCATATAGAGGAAAATTAAGGTAGTCCTTTCATTTTTTAAGTTCAATTATTCACTCCACATGCCACTTTAGTTCTCAAAAAGACATCTCATGTACTCCATTTAAATTCATTTTCTGAGAGAACTTATAGCTATATTTCCAATAAATATGTAGTTCTTAAGTATATGCCAGAGAGAAGTATTCAAAAGAATATGGAAGAGTAATGATGGATTTGCTATTTCAAACCAACTTTCCCACAGAGAACAACAATCTGAAGGTGTCAAAGATCTAATAAAAAAGCAAAGAGTTCTAGGCCAGAAATCAGGGGAGAATGGAGGCTCAAGAAGATAAAAACTGGCATATGCATGGAGTGTCTCTTTCCAAGTTGCATCTGTCAATTCCTGACTGAGCAACTGAAAGGCAAAGAGATTTTAAAAAGCTTGGAGAAAATTTATGGGATAAGAATAGAAAGCCAGACTTAGCAATCTGGGGGATCCTTGATGAAACCCTCTCACTTTAGTTTGGGTTCCCAAGATCTGCACCCCAGAGGTGAGGATAAACCATAAACAAAGGTCCTCACAGGGATTTAAGCTCAGCTTCAAATCTCAATCTTGAAATAAATTTGAAGTGATCTCTGACAGAAATTCTAAAGTAAGACCATACTGGCTCTTAAACCTTCCTTAGGAATAATTTTCAAATACAATGTCTTGCAGATAATTAAAAATCAGTATAGCCAAAGAGACATGAGAAAGGAAAAACAGGCTAAACAGCATATTTTGCAGGAGATGACCCAGTGAAGACTCAGTTAACCTAAAGATAGATCAGTAGAGATTATATAATCTGGAGAACAAAGAACAAAAATACATTTAAACTATAAAGAGAATCTAATGGAGAATCTGTGGGAAAATAACAAAAAGTCTAACATACATGAAATTGGAAACAGAGAAGGAAAAGAGAGGGGAAAGCGAATGGATGGGAAAAAACACTTGAAGAAATAGTGGCTGAACATTTCCCAAACTCAGTGAGAAACATAAATTTACTGATTCAAGATGCACACCAAACCACATGCAGAAAAATACAAAGAAAACCATACATGGGAACACTAATTCAAATGACTGCTGAATTCTCGTAAGAAATAATGGCCACAGAGGATAGTGGAACAACATGTTTAGAGTGCTTTAAAAAAAAAAAAGTCAACTCAGAGTTCCATATCTAGCACAAATATCCTATAAGAATGAAGGCAAGACAGACATTTTTAGATGAAAAAAACTGAGGAAAATTTTTGCCCGTACATCTACATTATAGGAAATTTTAAATTATACTGGCTGAATGAAAATAAAACCAAACTGAAACCCAGATTTTCAGAAAAACATCAGAATATTATAAACATGTGGATAAATATAAATTTATTTCTTCTTAACTCCTTTAAATACATATGACAGTTTAAAGAAAAAAATATAACATTGTGGTGCAGACTTTATAAAATACATAGATGACATATATATAACAACAACAATGTAAAGATCAGGCAAGGAAGTAAATGATCCTATATGTTTCCATGGTTATTGCATTTTACCTGAAGTGGTGCTTATTACCTGTAAGTAGATTATGAAAAAAAGTTAAGTGTGTACACTGAATTCTCTAGAGTAACTGCTAAAGAAATCCAAAAAATAAATAAAGGATATATTAAAACAATTTTTTTTAATTCCTATTTATATATTTTTTAAAAGACAATAAAGAGGAAAGGAAACCACCAGAAGCGACAAACAGGACATAAATATTACAAATTTAAAAATCTATTTAAATCACATCACATCAGTAAGTACATTAAATGTTAATGGATATAAAACCATAATAAAAGGAAGAGATGTTAGAATGAATTTTTTAAAACAAGGCCCAACTATAAGCTGTCTACAAAATACTTTAAATATAAAGATACAGTGAAAACCATAATTCAAAAAGAGTCATGTACCACAATGTTCACTGCAGCTCTATTTACAATAGCCAGGACATGGAAGCAACCTAAGTGTCCATCGACAGATGAATGGATAAAGAAGATGTGGCACATGTATACAATGGAATATTACTCAGCCATAATAAGAAATGAAATTGAGTTATTTGTAGACAGGTGGATGGACCTAGAGTCTGTCATACAGAGTGAAGTAAGTCAGAAAGAGAAAAACAAATACCGTATGCTAACACATATATATGGAATCTGAAAAGAAAAAAACGGTTCTGAAGGACATAGGGGCAGGACAGGAATAAAGACACAGACGTAGAGAATGGACTTGAGAACACAGGGAGGGGGAAGGGTAAGCTGGGACGAAGTGAGAGAGTGGCATGGACTTATAAATACTACCAAATGTAAAGTAGATAGCTAGTGGGGAGCAGCCGCATACAGGGAGATCAGCTCAGTGCTTTGTGACCACCTAGAGGGGTGGGATAGAAAGGGTGGGAGGGAGATGCAAGACGGAGGAGATATGGGGATACATATATATGTATAGCTGATTCACTTTGTTATACAGCAGAAACTAACACACCATTGTAAACCAATTATACTCCAATAAAGATGTTAAAAAAAAAGAAATATAAACAGATGAAAAAGATACAAAAATTAGAATAAGAAAGTTGGAACCGAATATATTACGCCAAAAAAAGTAGAACTTAAGACTAAGAAAGTTACCAAAAATAAAGACAGCATTTCATAAAAATAATAGCTGATTCTTTAGAAAGCCATAACAATAAGAATAATCATCTAATAATGAAACTTTAAAATACATAAAACAACAATTAACAGAAAAAAATAGTTAGAGATATTAACATCTCTATATCGGCAAATGGTAAAAATACTAGACAAAAAAATTCACTAAAAACAAAAGATTTAAACAATCTTATCAATTACTTTGACCTAATTGATATTTATGGGGCACTATACACAGCAACTGCAAAATACACATTTTCTTCAAATACATGTGGTATGTTAACCAAGACAGACCATATGCTGCATCACATTTTTAAATTCCAATAAATTAAAGGATTGACTCACAAAGAATATATTCTCTGACCCCAATGAAATTAAATTAGAAATCAGTAAAATAACAGTACTTACTATGTTCAAAGAGATACAGGATAACTGTGAGCATTTTGGTGCTAGCAACAATTTTCCTCTAACGAACCAAATGAAATTTTAGATCTGAAAAATTCAATAATGCATATTAAGAATTCAGTGGATAAAACAGAGCTGAAGAGAATGTGTGAAATTAAAGAGGTCAGATGAAAATGTCAAGCATGAATTACAAAAGATGAAAGACATAGAAAATAAAAATGACATGATAAAAGACAAAGAGCATATAATGAAAACCGTGACATGGATGCACTAGACGTTCCAGAAAAGACAAAAGAAATAAAGGGGTAGAAACCATATTTGAAGAGGTCATAGCTGAGGATTTTCCATTAGTGATATTTTTTAAAAAACAAGTCACAGAGTCAAAAGCACTATAAATCACAGTAGGATAAGAAAATAAAAACACATCTAGGTACAAAAAAATAAACTGATGAATCAAAGACAGAGAAAAATGTTAAAACCAACCAGAGAACAAAGAACGCATTACCTTCAAAAAAGCAAACATTAATAATGGCAGACTTTTCAATAGAAAAAACTAAAGGAAGGGGACAATGAAATTATATTCTGTTTAATAATATTTAATATTAGAGATTTAATGTTTTTGAAAAGTGCTAATATTTCTCAATATTTTAACTTAGAATTTTACACCCACAGATGATATTACTCAAACATAAGATAAAATACAGACATTTTTGAGATAAACAAAAACTGATGGTTCATTAGAAGACTTGCACAGAAGGAAATAACAACTGAAGTTCCTCAGAAAATAATTCCAGATGAAACTGAGAGAAGCAGGAAGAAATAAAAAGTATATACTATATATATATATATATAGTATATATATATATATAGTATATATATAATATATATCTTCATCTTATATATATTCTCATTTTATATGTATTCATTTTATAGATATAGGTTAATATATACTGTCATTGGGCTTCCCTGGTGGTGCAGTGGTTGAGAATCTGCCTGCCAATGCAGGGGACACGGGTTTGAGCCCTGGTCTGGGAAGATCCCACATGCTGCGGAGTAAATGGGCCTGTGAGCCACAATTACTGAGCCTGTGCGTCTGGAGCCTGTGCTCCACAACAAGAGAGGCCGTGATAGTGAGAGGCCCACGCACTGCGATGAAGAGTGGCCCCCGCTTGCCACAAATAGAGGAAGCCCTCACACAGAAATGAAGATCCAACACAGCCGTAACTAACTAAATAAATAAATAAAATAAAATTTAAAAAGCAATGTTTAAAAAAAAATATATATATATATACTGTCATAGTCTCTCTATACATATAAATATGAAGGTATAGTAACTATAATAACTGTAAAAATAATACATATTTGAATAGAAGTAAAATATGTGACAACATAACTGGGAATTATACAAGCAGATGTAAAGGAAGGATTTTCTAGGAAGGGGGAAAAAAATGCCAAAAAATATCAGACATTGGTAAGGAATGGTGCCTGTGCAATTTCTCAGGAAAATACTAAAAGAATAGCAAAATAGGGTTTAATTCCCAACCAGCAGAAGGAAATAAATTAAATAATAAAAACATTTAATCAACCAAAAAGATGTAAGAATAGAGAGAAGAATATTAAACAGCATGGTCACATAAAACATTTAGTAAATCAATAGATTTCAATAAAATTGTCAGTAATTACATGAAATGTCAATGGGACGACAGTTCCTATTAAAAAACATAGACTGGGAAAACGCAGCATTAGCATCTCCCCACAACTAGGGCACCTGCTGGCCGCTCATGGAAGACTCTGATGCCCAAGGAGATGGGAGGAACCCCAAAGTGAACCAGCAGCTTGCAGAATTTTGGTTCCCAAGCCCAGGGACAGGGCAAAGCTCCTGCAGTGGGAGCTCTGAGTGCGAACCACTGAACTAACAGAGAACCTCAGACCCTGGGGAATATTCATCGGAGTAAGGTCTCACGGAGGTCCTCATCTCAGCACCAAGACCCAGCTCTACCCAACAGCCTACAAACTCCAGTGTTGGAAGCCTCAGGCCAAACAACCAACAAGACAGGAACACAATCTCACTCAAAAAAAAAAAAAAAAAAATGAGATGGCAAAAAAATATGTCACAGATGAGGGAGCAAGGTAAAAACCTCCAAGACCAAATAAACGAAGAGGAAATACGCAATCTACCTGAAAAAGAATTCAGAGTACTTATAGTAAAGATGATCCAGATTCTCAGAAATAGAATGGAGGCATGGATTGAGAAAATAAAAGAAATGTTCAACAAAGATCTAGAAGAACTAAAGAACAAACACACAGAGATGAACAACACAATAACTGAAGTGAAAAATACACTAGAAGGAATCAATAACAGAATAACTGAGGCAGAAGCACGAATAAGTGAGCTGGAAGGCAAAATGGTGGAAAGAACTGCCGAGGAGCAGAATAAAGAAAAAAGAATGAAAAGAACAGAAGACAATCCAGAGACATCTGGGACAACACTGAACGAACCAACATTCAAATTAGAGGGGTTCCAGAAGAAGAGAAAAAGAAAGGGTCTGAGAAAATATTTGAAGAGATTATAGTTGAAAACTACCCTAACATGGGAAAGGAAATAGTCACCCAAGTCCAGGAAGCACAGAGACTCCCATACAGGATAAAACCTAGGAAAATCACACTAAGACACACATTAATCAAACTAACAAAAATTAAATTCAAAGAAAAAGTATTAAAAGCAGCAAGGGAAAAACAAAAAATAACATACAAAGGAATCCCCATAAGGTCATCAGCTAATTTTTGAGTGGAAACTCTATAGGCCAGAAGGGAGTAGCAGGATATACTTAAAGTGATGAAAGAGAAAAACCTACAACCAAGATTACTCTACCCAGCAAGGATCTCATTCAGATTTGATGGAGAAGTCAAAACCACTTCAGACAAGCAAAAGGTAAGAAAATTCAACACCACCAAACCAGCTTTACAACAAATGCTAAAGAAACTCCTCTAAGCAGGAAATACAAAAGAAGAAAAAGACCCACAAAAACAAACCCAAAACAATTAAGAAAATGGTAATAGGAACATACATATCGATACTAACCTTGAATGTAAATGGAATAAATGCCCCAACCAAAAGACACAGACTAGCTGAATGGATACAAAAACAAGACCCATATGTATGCTGTCTACAAGAGACCCACCCCAGACGTAGGGACACATACAGAGTGAAAGTGAAGGGATAGGAAAAGATATTTCATGCAAATGGAAATCAAAAGAAAGCTGGAGTAGCAATACCCGTACCAGATAAAATAGACTTTAAAATAAAGACTGTTACAAGAGATAAGGAGGGACACTACATAATGATCAAAGGATCAATCCAAGAAGAAGATATAACAATTATAAATGTTTATGCACCCAACAGAGGAACACCTAAATACATGAGGCAAATGCCAACAACCATGAAAGGAGAAATCGACAGTAACACAATAATAGTAGGGTACACCTACCAATGGACAGATCATCCAAACAGAAAATAAATAAGGAAACACAAGCTTTAAATGACACAACAGACCAGATAGATCTAACTGATATTTATAGAACATTCCACCCAAAAGTGGCAGAATACACTTTCTTCTCAAGTGCACATGGAACATTCTCCAGGATAGATCACACCTTGGGTCACAAATCAAGTCTCGGAAAATTTAAGAAAACTGAAATTGTATCAAGCATCTTTTCTGACCACAACACTATGAGATTGGAAATCAGTTACAGGAAAAAAAACTGTAAAAAACACAAATACATGAAGGCTAAGCAGTGTCCTACTAAATAACCAAGAGATCACTGAAGAAATCAAAGAAGAAATTAAAAAATACTTAGAAACAAATGACAATGAAAACACAAAGACCCAAAACCTATGGGATGCAGCAAAAGCATTTCTAAGCGGGAAGTTTATAGCAATTCAATCTCACCTCAAGAAACAAGAAAAATCTCAAATAAACAATCTAACCCTACACTTAAAACAACTAGAGAAAGAAGAACAAAGAAAATACAAAGTCAGTAGAAGAAGGTAAGAAATCATAAAGATGACAGTAAAATAAATGAAATACAAACAAAGAAAACAAAACCAAAGATCAATAAAACTAAAAGCTGGTTCTTTGAGAAGATAAACAAAATTGATAAACCATTAGGCAGACTCATCAAGAAACAAAGGGAGAGGACGCAAATCAATAAAATTAGAAATGAAAAAGGAGAAATCACAACTGACACGGCAGAAATACAAAGGTTTATAAGAGACTACTACAAACAACTATATGCCAATAAAATGGACAACCACGAAGAAAAGGAAATATTCTTGGACAGGTACAAATTTCCAAGACTGAACCAGGAAGAATTAGAAAATGTAAACAGACCTATCACAAGTAATGAAATTGAAACTGTAATTAAAAATCTTCCAACAAACAAAAATCCAGGACCAGATGGCTTTACAGGCAAATTCTATCAAACATTAAGAGAAGAGCTAACACCTATCCTTCTCAAACTCTTCCAAAAAATTGCAGAGGGAGAAACACTCCCAAATTCATTCTACGAAGCCACCATCACCCTGATACCAAAACCAGAAAAAGATATCACAAAAAAAGAAAATTATAGACCGATATCACTGATGAACACAGATGCAAAAATCCTGAACAAAATACTAGCAAACAGAATCCAACAGCACATTAAAAGGATCATACACCATGATCAAGTGGGATTTATCCCAGGGAGGCAAGGACTCTTCAAAATATGCAAATCAATTAATGTGATACACCACATTAACAAATTAAGGAATAAAAACCATATGATCATCGCAATAGATGCAGTAAATCTTTGACAATATTCAACACCCATTTATGATAAAAACTCTCCAGAAAATGGGCATAGAGGGAACCTACCTCAACATAATAAAGGCCATATATGACAATCCCACAGCAAGCATCATACTCAATGGTGAAAAACTGAAAGCATTTCCACTAAGATCAGGAACAAGACAAGGATGTCCACTCTTGCCACTCTTATTCAACATAGTTTTGGAAGTCCTAGCCACAGCAATCAGAGAAGAAAAAGAAAAGGAATACAAATTGGAAAACAAGGAGTAAAACTGTCACTATTTGCTGATGACATGATACTACACATAGAAAATCCTAAAGATGCCACTAGAAAACTACTAGAACTAATCAATGAATTTGGTAAGGTTGCAGGATACAAAATTAATGCACAGAAATCTCTGGCATTCCTACACACCAACAATGAAAAATCAGAAAGAGAAATTAAGGAAACACTCCCTTTTCCCACTGCAACAAAAAGAATAAAATACCTAGGAATAAACCTGCCTAAGGAGGCAAAAGACTTGTACTCAGAAAACTACAAAACACTGATGAAAGAAATCAAAGATGACATAAACAGGTGGAGAAATATACCATGTTCTTGGATTGGAAGAATCAACATTGTGAAAATGACTCTACTACCCAAAGCAATCTACAGATTCAGTGCAATCCCTATCAAATTACCTATCAATGGTATTTTTCACAGAACTAGAACAAAAATATTTCACAATTTGTATGGAAACACAAAAGACCCCGAATAGCCAAAGCTATCTTGAGAAAGAAAAACAGAGCTGGGGGAATCAGGCTCCCTGATTTCAGACTATACTACAAAGCTACAGTAATCAAGACAGTATGTTACTGGCACAAAAACAGAAATATAGATCAATGGAACAGGATAGAAAGCCCAGAGATAAACCCATGCACACATGGTCACCTTATTTTTGATAAAGGAGGCAAGAATATACAATGCAGAAAAGACAGCCTCTTCAATAAGTGGTGCTGGAAAAACTGGACAGCTACATGTAAAAGAATGAAATTAGAACACTCCCTAACACCATACACAAAAATAAACTCAAAATGGATTAGAGATCTAAATGTAAGACCAGACACTATAAAACTCTTAGAGGAAAACATAGGCAGAACACTCTATGACATAAATCACAGCAAGATCCTTTTTAACCCACCTCCTAGAGAAAGGGAAATAAAAACAAAAATAAACAAATGGGACCTAATGAAACTTCAAAGCTTTTGCACAGCAAAGGAAACTATAAACAAGATGAAAAGACAACCCTCAGAATGGGAGAAAATATCTGCAAATGAAGCAACTGACAAAGGATTAATCTCGAAAATTTACAAGCAGCTCATGCAGCTCAATATCAAAAAATCAAACAACTCAATCCAAAAATGGGCAGAAGACCTAACTAGACATTTCTCCAAAGAAGATGTACAGATTGCCAACAAACACATGAAAGCATGCTCAACATCATTAATCATTAGAGAAATGCAAATCAAAACTACAGTGAGGTATCACCTCACACTGGTCAGAATGGCCATCATCAAAAAATCTACAAACACTAAGTGCTGGAGAGGGTGTTGGGAAAAGGGAACCCTCTTGCACTGTTGGTGGGAATGTAAATTGATACAGCCACTATGGAGAACAGTATGGAGCTTCCTTAAAAAACTAAAAATAGAACTACCATACGACCCAGCAATCCCACTACTGGGCATATATCCTGAGAAAACCATAATTCAAAAGGAGTCATGTACCCCAATGTTCATTGCAGCACTATTTACAATAGCCAGGTCATGGAAGCAACCTAAATGCCCATCGACAGATGAATGGATAAAGAAGTTGTGGTACATATATACAATGGACTATTACTCAGCCATAAAAAGGATCGAAATTGAGTCATTTGTTGAGACGTGGATGGATCTAGAGACCGTCATACAGAGTGAAGTAAGTCAGAAAGAGAAAAACAAATACCGTATATTAACGCATGTATGTGGAACCTAGAAAAATGGTACAGATGAACTGGTTTGCAGGGCAGAAGTTGAGACACAGATGTAGAGAACAAACGTATGGACACCAAGGGGGGAAAACTGTGGTGGGGTGGGGATGGTGGTGTGCTGAATTGGGCGATTGGGACTGACATGTGTACACTGATGTGTATAAAATTTATGACTGATTAAAAAAAAAGAAAGAAAGAAAGAAAGCCCACGCACAACAAAGAAGACCCAATGTAGCCAAAAAAAAAAAAAATACTATTATAAATCAAAAGCAAGGTGAGTTATAAGATGAATAGGAGGCAAAAGTCAAAGAGATTTATAGCCAATCATTCCTTGACTTATTCAACAACTATTCATTGAAATTTTATGTGTTATGCTGGGGGCTCTCGACTTTGGGTGTTTCAGTATTACCTTTGGTGCTTTAAAAAAATACAAATGTTCAACCCAAAAAAAAAAAAAGGAGTCATGTACCACAATGTTCATTGCAGCTCTATTTACAATAGCCAGGACATGGAAGCCACCTAAGTGTCCATCGACAGATGAATGGATAAAGAAGATGTGGCACATATATACAATGGAATATTACTCAGCCATAAAAAGAAACAAAATTGAGTTATTTGTAGTGAAGTGGATGGACCCAGAGTCTGTCATACAGAGTGAAGGAAGCCAGAAAGAGAAAAACAAATACTGTATGCTAACACATATATATGGAACCAAAAAAAAGAAAAAAAGAAAAAATGGTTCTGATGAACCTAGGGGCAGGACAGGAATAAAGACGCAGACATAGAGAATGGACTTGAGGACATGGGGAGGGGGAAGAGTAAGCTGGGACAAAGTGAGAGAGTGGCATGGACATATATACACTACCAAATGTAAAACCCATAGCTAGTGGGAAGCAGCCACATAGCACAGGGAGATCAGCTTGGTGCTTTGTGACCACCTAGAGGGGTGGGATAGGGAGGGTGGGAGGGAGACGCAAGAGGGAGGGGATATGGGGATATATGTATACATATAGCTGATTCACTTTGTTATAAAGCAGAAACTAACACCATTGTATAGCAATTATACTCCAATAGCGATGTTAAAAATACATATATATAAAATAAATAAAAGGAAGATAATGGACTTGAGGACATGGGGTGGGAGGGCGAAGCTGGGGCGAAGCTAGATTAGCATCGACATATACACACTACCGAATGTAAAATAGTTGGCTGGTGGGAAGCAGCAGCATAGCACAGGGAGATCAGCTCAGGGCTTTGCGATGACCTAGAGGGGTGGAATAGGGAGGATGGGAGGGAGGCTCAAGTGGGAAGGTTTATGCGGACATGTGTATGCATATGGCTGATTCACTTTGTTTTGCAACAGAAACTAAGACAGTATTGTGAAGCAATTACACTCCAATAAAGTTCTATTAAAATTTTTTAAATTAAAAATATAAATAAATAAATAAATAAATAAAACAGAGACTGTCAGAGTGGATTCGATAAAAACAAAATTCAAATTTAAATATTTATTAGCACAACACTGGTTATTTATTTAGGACTGGATTTTCTTATTTATAGTCTATCATATCTTTCACTTTTTATATATGATGACAAACTGTTTTCAAAGAAGTTGTACCAATTTATATTCCCATCAGCAATATATGAGAATGCATATTTTTTCATATCCTTGCAATCTTTTAATTTTGCCCATTCTGATGAGTGTATAGATGCATATCATTGTGCTTTTAATTTGGATCTCCCTGGTGACTAATAAGTTTATGGGTCAATTCTTGTGAAGTGTTTGTTCAAATCTCTTTACCGCTTTCATTTGGTTGACTGTCTTGAAAAACTGACTTTTAAGAGTTCTTTATATATATTCTGGATATGGGTCCTCTAGTGGATTTACATGCTGCAAATATTCTCTGCTTATGCCTGCTTTTTTACTCTGATAATGGTATCTTTCGACGGACAGAAGCTTTAAATTTCAATGTAGTCCAATTTATCAGCCTTTTCCTTTATTGCTAATGCTTTTTGTGTCTTTTTTTTTTTTGTGTGTGTGTCTTTTTAAAGAAGCCCTTCCCTACTTTGAGGTCATGATGATATTCTCTTATGTTACTATCTAGGAGCTATAGTGTTGCTTTTCACATGAGATATACAATTTACTTAAATTTTCTTTTTTTATTTGTTTGCTTTATGTTTAACACAAGGGTCTAATATCAATTTTTCCATTTGTGTATACAATTGTATAGACATCATTAATTTAAAAGATTGTTCTTTACTCACCTTTACAACAAAGATACAACCTTTGTTGTAACACAGGTATCCACATATGTGTGGGTCTATTTTTGGACTCTCTATTCAATTGATCTATTTCATTTATCTATTTGTCTTTCCTTGAGGCAGTGCCACATTGTCTTAATTACTGTTGCTTAATAATGTCTTAAAGTCCAGTAATCAAATTCTCTCATCTTGTCTGATTGCTGCAGATAGGACTTCCAATATTATGTTAAATAGAAGTAGGAAGAGTGGGCATCCTTGTCTTGTTCCTGACCTCTTAGTAAATTTCCAAATTACAAATTTCCTATTTGTCTTACTTTATGCAATCTGTTATAATACAGATGGATGAACATAAAGCTGATATATTCTGTATCTGCTTTTCATATCCTTCGTTTTAAAAGTTCTCTTGATTTTAGATGCTCTTGTGTAAATTTTTTTGAAAATTCTCTGCTAACTCAAAGTTAGATGTTAATGATTATGGAAAAAGAATTGCTTAAATTTTTTACCAACTAGGTTCTCTTGACCTAAAGGAAAAGCACGATTTTACTGAATAGTGTGGGCATTTTCTAGCTGCCTAAGTATGTATGGTCTCCATTTCCTCTCTGTTTTCAACTCTTTCTTCTATTCCCTATCAGTGTCATCTTCCTTGAAGAATTTGGACTGACAGGAGCTGAAGGAGGGAACAGAACTTTGCCCTCACTTGTGTTTCACAAACCGTCTCCTGAACACAGTGAAAAGTAACTGTGATGGTCGATGTTCAAGTGGAAGTTCAGTGCACTTGTAGTGAACAAGTACTCAAAGGAATAAAATCATCTTTGCCTCCATCAGTCTTTGATGTTCCCCACTATACTATGTTGATGAATGCCGTGTGACCCCCATATTTGCCCTAACACCCTCACTGCCCTTTCTGTTTCTAATGGTATTGTGACACTCTTTAGGGGATCTTGACTTCATGCTTCTGTCAGACTGACCCTTTTCATAAATCCATGTTCATGCATATGACAGTACAATAGGCACGGTTAAATAGCTCAGATGACATATCAGAGAGATATTTTAAAAGGATTGTTAAAGGTAAGAAATATTATTATACACAAAAGAGAGAATTCCACTGATCCACAGGACAGAAGTCCTAAAGGAAGCCAACCAAACCACAAATGCATTCTAACATTTAAAACTCAAAAGCTAATCCCATGCAAAATTTTAAATATGAGAAAATGTGATGGGAAGATTGAGAGGGCCTACTTTCATAGACAATAGTACATGTATGAACCAGATTACACAGGGGTGAACACACACACATGCACACACATACCTCGTGCTCCTCACTTTCTACAAATTAGATTTTGAAAAGCAATTCACCAATCAATCCCTTGTTTGTTAGGTCCAAAGTAACAACAGTGTGCAAGAGACTTTTGAAAATATTAGCAAGAAGATTTGATATTTTATTGTGCATCAGAATAGTGAAAAGACCCTAACCATATGAGCTTCTGTTACACCACCACACACCATAGCAATGCAGGCTAGATGATTTTCTACTTGTGTCCTTTAGGTGATTCCTGATCTACCACTTGCCCATCATGCCATTCAAATACTGCACATTCCTTCAGGGCTAGGATGGTCCTACCCTTCTGTCAGCCCCCACTGCCAACAGACTAATACCCCTGGCTCTTGACAAAGCAAAACACAAATATTTAAAGGTACTTAGTCTCATGGGGAGTCATGAAATGCAGCCAACACACAACCATACATGCAATCCATTAAAAACAGAACAAATGGGCAACTGCTCAGAGCCTCACCTAAGCAAAGCCATGAGTGATAGGTGAAGTCAAATATAATTTTGGAGAATGGATTTCAGGAGAATATATACTTTTAAAGGAACATTCTGCGAGAATTCTAAACATGAAAGCAAATGGGAAAAGAAACACAAGAAAAACATCGAATAATATATAGCAGATTCAAAGGGCCCTAAATATTACTGTCATTTGGGTTTTGACATTGGGACAGACATTGCTAATTAAAAGCATTTTTTCATTAGAAGTACCCAGGAAATTACCACACACAATATTTAACTTTTCCTTGTTGCAAATTTTGAAACTCTTGGAAAAGAATATGTTTCTTAACATAAAGTTGTAAAATTTTAAAAATTTACACCAAGGATATGTGCTTGTTGTTGTTGTTGTTTCTTTTAGTTTAGTTTAAAACTAAAAATAATATACATATTCACATGATTTTTTAAAAGCAAATTGTCAAATATTATCAGTGGTATAATTTTGATTTGTAAAAAATTTTTAATAATATACAAATAATATGTTCTGCAAGGCTACAAAAGAAACTGCCAATAGTACTACTCTCACAGTGGCCATTAAGCAGGATTTAATTACTAAAGAAGACACACAAGACCCAGAATAACAATGCTTAAAATTTTGTGGGTTTTTTGCAAGAAAAGGGTATAATAGAGGCTCCACATCATATGTCATCAGGGAAATGCAACTTAAAACAGTAAGATACCAGTACACACCTACTAGAATGGCCAAAATCCAGAACACTGACACCACCAAAGGCTGGTGAGGCTGTGAAGCAACAGAAACTCTCATTTATTGCTGGTGAGAATGCAAAATGGTACAGCCTCTTGGGAAGACAGTTTGGTGGTTTCTTACAGGACTTTCTTACAAGACTCTTACCATACTCTTGCGCTCCTCAGTATTTACCTAAAAGAGTTAAAAACTTATGTGCACACAGAAACCTGCACATGGATATCTATAGCAGCTTTGTTCATAATTGCCAAAACTTGGAAGCAACCAAGATGTCTTCCAGTAGCTGAATGGATAAACCACAGTACATTTAGACAATGGGATATTCTCCAGCGTTAAAAAGAAATGAACTATCAAGCCATGAAAAGACATGGAGGAAACTTAAATACATATTACCAAGTGAAAGGAGCCAATCTGAAAAGGCTACATACTGTATGATTCCAATTACATGACGTTCTAGAAAAAGCAAAACTATGGAGACAGTAAAAAGATCAGAGGTTGCCAGGGGTTGAGAGGGAAAGAAGGATGAATAGGCATGGCACAGAGGACTTTTAGGGCAGTGAAAATACTCTGTATGATACTATAATGGTAGATACATGTCATTATACATTTGTCAAACCCATAGAGTGTACAACACCAAGAATGAACCCTAAGGTAAACCACATACTTTTGGTGATCATGGTGTGTCAATGTAGGTTCATCAACTGTAACAAATGTACCACTCTGGTGGGCAATGTTGATAATGGTGAGGCTATGCATGTGTGGGGCTGGAGTATATGGGACATAATTGTTCCTTCGATTTTTCGGTGAATCTGAAACTGCTTTTAAAAATGTCTTCATTTTTAAAAAATTGGGAGTCAAAAGTTTAAAAAAATCAAGTAGAACCAGTCTACAGGTCTACAAAATTCTGATATTCTTTGAATAAATGTACAACGCCAGGAATTTTTTTAAGTACAATATAGAAACAAAATTAAGTAAGGATATGCATCTCAGCAAAAGCTGCCTTGCAGCAAGGAATCCGGGGAGGCTAGATGTGGGTTCCTTTGCCCTCCCTCTCTAAGGACGTACCTTCTCTCTTGGATCAGGAACCATCAATATCTGCACAGAACAGTTTGGAACCAAAAAGCCTAACATGGAGTCTTAGCTGGGTGTTTTGGGTTTGTATGGTTATTTGTTTGTTTGTTTAATTTTGCTGGTCATGTAGGCATAAACCTAGTATGTAATCAGCCTTAACAGTAGAGCCCTCCCTGGGTCTCACTGAAACCAGGTACAAATCATCAGTCTCACTGTTATTAACAAATAATGCTCACAAGCTGATACAAACCACTCCAAGACTCACTGGTCTATGTTCACAAAGTAACACTCTTCATCAGTGTGCTTCATGCCTTGACCGGGAGTCAATGTAGCACAGGAACATTTCTTATTTCAGTAGGATACATCATGCTAATTGCAGACCTACTGATTTAGCCTTCACAGTACAAGTAGTTTCTTTGCTGAAGAACAAATCAAGTGACTTGACCAGTGGAGTGATTTTGCTTTTCTTTTTATACTTTGTTGTTGCTTAGAGCTTGAGCACTCTAAGGAAGTATCTCCCTTTACAGAGACTGTTGGCATGTGCATTAGCAGATATCATCCACTCTAAGTGAAACTGAAAATTAATTGTGGTGAATAAAATTTACACACAATTGTTACAAAAAATCTTGCCAGTAGAAGGCCAGACCCCTCTGTAACTTAGTGACCTCAAGAATAATTAAAAACAAGAAGGGAGAACCAAATTCCATTTTATCAACATTTAACTCCAGTCTTCTCTTTAAGAAAAATCATTCTCAGCACATCAGTAGAGCTTAGAAGCACCTTATAGCAGAACTTTTAACCCAGAATGCAATGAGGCTTCTCTAAAAAAGCTAATTATTTGCTCTGAATACTAACTACTGAACATAAGAACAATTAAGGCCCACTCGAAACTCTGACCCTGCCATCTCTCAATTCTTCCTTCATCAATAAACTGAAGCTCAAATTTAAAGCTGTAAATCCTAAACATATATACACTACTAAATATGAAATAGATAACCAACAAGGACTTACTGTATAGCACAGGGAACTATACTCAATATTTTATAATAACCTAAATGGGAAAGGAATTCAAAAAAGAATATACATGTATATGTATACTGAATCACTTTGCTATACACCTGAAACTAACATGACATTGTAAATCAACTACACTTCAATTTTTTTTAAAAAGTTGTAAATCTTATTATTAATAATAATGCTGCATTAGTGAGGAGAATTACATGTCCCAGTCTCTACCTCAGGGATAGTGGGGAGTTCAGAAGGAAGAGAGGTTAAAGATGAGAAGAAATAATAATTAAAAGGCGTACATAAAGGCCACCCTAATGTTTACCTGCTGAATTCCACATACTATTTATAGCTGAGAGGTGGTCATGAATTCAGCCAACTATAACAGACTGGATTTTTTTGAGTCAGTTAGGCAATTTTTGAGCATGTAATAAATGCCCAGCACTATCTTATCCTTGACCCTCAAGGAGCTTACAAACAAACAGTGTCATCCAGGATCTTCAACTTGTCCTGTGCTCGTCTTGCACTCCAAACATCATGAGTTTGTGTTACTATTAAAACACTGGTTTCAACCTGGGTCTCGGATCCCGGTTCAGTGTATAGAATATTTTGATATGGGATTACAAAAAACTGAGAGCCAATTTCTGATTTATTTTTGTCTCTTAGTTTGTTTACTTTTTAATTACTATGATTAGTAGCTGAGTAAAAAATAATGGCAGTTTAATGAGCTTAAGTTTCAGCTATTATTTTCCAGTTTGGGGTTCACAGTTTGGCTCTAAGTCTTTCTTAATCACTACATTGTTTTAAATTATCAAGGTACAATATTCACACACACACAAAAAAACTTTTTTGCAATATACACCTAATGACATCACTTGTTTAAAGCAAATTAGTCTTCTTGGAATGTCTATAAATGCCTTAAGAAGAAAATAAAATTCTGAAACTACCTGCTTGGTGAAAAGAAGGAATTTTCTACATCTAATGAGAAGTTGGGGAGAGCATTAAATGGCTTGGCAAAATGATTATGAAAACTTTTCTCCAGTTGTAACAATTATTCCCACGCAGGACATACACTCTACTCTTACTGCATAGCTTTCAATTCACCTCTTTATTTCACACTAAAGAAAGTATAGCAGAATACTAGTGAATGAGTGTCATAACTAGGGACATTAATTATATAAGTAAATCTGTTACAAATTTTAACACACCAATAACTAAGAGTAACAATTACTTGCAACACAACTTGCATCTTGTCAAAACACACTGTGTCAAGAAACCATGGCTGAGAAGTGCAGAAGACACAGTATTATCCAGGGCTGAACATGCCATAGACTTAAGCGGAATATAAGAATGCCTCTGGGAGGCATTTGGAGGGAGTGTTTGTGTTATGTTTAAGGTATAGGGTGATGATGGGTATAAACCAGTAGAGTAAAAGGAATCGAGGACAAAAGGGAAAGGAGGGAGAACCACAGAGGCAAAGTTTACACAACATGAAAAGAAATGGGATCCTCCAGGGCACAAGGGTGTGGTGGGCTTGACTTTGGTAGAAGCATGGACACTCTAGGTAACAGCAAAGCAAAAAACAAGGTGCCAATAATGCAGGGGAGTGGACAGAGTTGGTGACGGGATTACAAAAAAGTTCCAGTCTGATCACTCCAGCTTCTCTTGTCGAAGTACCGGAGGCAACTGCATCAGCACAGAATGAGAAAGGAAGAGGTAGACAGCAAATATACAAGGGGGATGTGGAAGGATTAGGCAGCACTGAGTACCCATTTGAGACTTGAGTCCCCTACTCTCTGTTCAGAGGGACTTGCCCATAGGTTGATATGTCATTGGATGGTCCCCAATTGATGGAGGCTTGGCAATGAGTCCTTTGTAATCATTTCCCTGCCCGTTAGAATGGAGACCTTTGTTACCTCCTGTTCCTCCACTTCTTCCTTTCCATCCTAGTTCTCCTCTGTCTCCCCTCTCTCACCTCTAGCCCCAGCATTTTAAACTCTTTGAAAGAAGAAAACAAAAAAGTACCCCCAGTTTACACATAATAAAAATTTTCTGATTCAGTTTTTCTTCTTCCTCCTATTCTTCTTCCTTTCCTTTCCCTTCCACGCTACTCTCTTCCTTTCCTAAAAATTCAATAAGAAAACAGTTAGGTGGCACAGAGCAAGAAGGGCATCGAAGCGCTAGACGTCAACAGGAGAGGCAATCACGGTGGCCTAGAGAAGAGTGGCAAAGCCTAAGCAGGGTGAGAAGGGCATTCACGCATAGGTCATGGGTACACATTTTCTGGGAAATTTACATTTCGAATAAATTTAACATTTTCAGATACAGTGGGGTGAATGTGAAAGGAAAGAGGAAGATAAACTCATGGCCGAAAACACAAATTCAAATGGAGAGCCTAAATAGCCTAATGATAGAGAGTACCTTTGGGGAAAATGATGCTAAGACTTGCTAACATGTAGCCAGAGGTCCACACCTTCTCGAACACCCCAGCAGGTATTGGGAAGCCAGGCTCCTCAGGCACCTTGAAAGATCCCAAAAGAGCCAGAGGTTGTACATTAGTTTTCCACCCACTTGGAGAGATGCGAGGCAATTTCAGTGGTGCTACAGCCTGCAACTTCCTAAGTAAATGTACTTGGAGCAAGAGGCAAATGGTCCAGGTCAAGATACCCCACTAACACAAAAGCGATGTTCTGAGACTATATGCTGAAAAGTTAAAGCATGCTGGACTTCTTGTGCAAAGGGAAGGGGCAGTGTGGGAGGGCAAGAAAGCATCTATCCTCAGACATGTCAACAGCAATCCTTTTTTGCTAAAAGAAGTCTCCATTCAAGATGAAACATAACTAAAACACATCAAACTGCCCTCTGATTCCAGTATAACAGCTTGCCAGGAGCACAGTTTTCTCAAATTGTATCCATTTTTATGACTAAGTAGGGCACTTGGCAGCAGTTCTAAATGATTCCCAAGACTAAGCATAGTGGCTGTTCCTTCTGTGCAAAAGCGTCTTCCTTTAATGAAGCCACCACCGTATTCTTATAACTTTATGGCATCCCTCCATCCAAATTTACCCCCCACCAAGAGGCCTTGAAGGCCCCAGGAAAGCTGCTACCTCATTCTGGAAATGTTAGTTCTCTACCTCAATGGTCCAGCAACTGAGTCACATGAGCAGTTACACTGACTGTCTGCTCTCCTCTCAATAAACAATCAGCATCCATTAGCAAGCAGCCTGGCTTTCACTCACTCCAAATGAATTAAATGATGCCGCAGAACTTGGGAAATAAAACAAGACTCAGTGTTTCACAGTCAAAATAACTTAGGGCACCTCATTAGTTCTCATCTATATATAATGCATCCAGATCTCAGATGGTGACTCTCAGCTCCAAACCTACCCCTCTACACTCAGCTTTGTGGTGCTGGGGCTAGGACTCTGCTAACCATCTTTCACGTCTGCCAGCTGGGTCTCTTGATGCTGCGAGTAATGGGTACTAGAGAGAGACTAGAGGCTGGAGGAGAGACAGACTTGCTTCTCTCTGTTTGCTCACTGTTCTGTTGAGGTCATCCAGCACGAATGCATCATTCCAACAGCAGCAGTTAGCTTCAGTAAGGGCTGATTCCAGTTTCCATTTTTTCCACACTCCAGGAACAAACCACCTTGTGCCACCTCAGAGGTACCAGGACCAGATCCACAGGGTCCTTCCTCTGAGCTTCTCTGTTCCAATAGCCTCAACCTCTGCTCCTTGCTCCCTGAGCTCCAGCAGCGAGAGCTGCTTCCTTCAGTTACTATCTCTGCATTGCCTCAACGTTCCCTTTTTTCTTTTCAGTCCTCTACTACCTGTTTATATTTTATAACCTTCTATTAAATTACTTCTGTGAAAATAACTATTTTAGAAAATAGAGTGCCTATTCTCCTCACCAAACCCTGCCTGATACAGTATGCGAGCTAATTTTTCTGCCCTGTAATTTGTCTACACAAACAAAAAAAAGGAAAGAAAGCAAAATTTGACACCTAGTGGAGCTTCCCTAGCAGATGACTGTTTAATTTTTCAACCAACTAGCAAATACCCTCTCCCCCTTGTTGACAATGGCAGGAAACACATGGCAGATATCATGGCTAGATTTTCAATTGTTCTTTTCCTTATTGTTGGCTGTTAATGTTTTGGAGTTAAACTATAATGCTGAAAATTTTATTAGTCAAAATTATTCATTTCACATAAAGGAAAAGTAATTCCATCTTGAGCAAGAAAACAGAGCTGTGGAAACTTCAAATGTTCCTGTATTCATCTCCTGTGGCTGCTGTAACAAATTACAACAAACTTGGGGGCTCAAAACAATAAAAATGTGTTCTCTCACGGATCCAGATGCCAGAGGTCTGGAATCAAGGTGTCAGCAGGAATGTGCTACCTCTGAAGGCTCTGTGGGAGAATCCGCTCTTTGCCTCTTCCAGTTTCTGCTGGCTATTGTCGTCCTTGGCATTCCTTGCCTTGTGCCTGCATCACTGAAATCTCTCTGCCTCTGGGATCACAGTGCCTTCCCCTCTTTGTGTGTCTTCTCTGTGCGTCTGTCTCAAAACTCCTCTGCCTGTCTCTTATAAGGATACGCATGATTACACTTAGAGCCCACCGAACAATCTATTGTACAGATAGCCCCTTCTTTCAAGTTCCTTAATTAATCAGTTCTTTTACTATATAAGGTAATATTCACAGCATCTGGGAATTAGAATATGGACATATCTTTTGGGGGGTCACCATGTAGCCCATTCTAGTCAACCCTCAGTGACCCCTTTCTTCCTTTTATTGTCTTACTTTTGAAATGGGAATACCTATAGTTATTATACTATGTCTGTCCCACCATTGTATTTCGGAAACAGATAACTTGTTTTCTAGTTTCACAGGTCTACATGTGGAAAGAAATGTTGCTCCAAGGTGGACCATACCCAGAGTCTCACCTCTACCTTATTTAGATTATGTAGATTATTAGATCTGGAACTTTCTTAGCAATGATGTTTAAGTAAAATTTTTGGACTTGGAGTTGATGCTGAAATGGGTTGAGACTTCTGGGGATTTGGGGATGGGGTGAACGCATTTTGCCTATGGGATGAACATGATTTGGTGGCAAACCAGAGGACAGAATACAGTCAGCTAAATTGGTCCCCAAAAAGATATGTCTACATCCTAATCCCCAGAACCTGTGAATATTGCCTTAAATGGCAGAAGATGTGATTAATGATCTTGAGAGAAGGAGTTTATTCCAGATTATCAAAGTAGATCCTAAATGCAATCACATCTATTCTCATAGGAAAAAGGCTGAGGTTTTGACTCAGACACATAGAGAAGCCACACAAAGAGGAGAAGCAACATGATCATGGAAGCACAGACTGGACTGACGCAGCTACAAGGCAAGGAACATCAGGGAATGTCAACAGCCACCAAAAGCTGGAAGAGGCAAGGAATGGATTCTCCCCTAGAGTGTTCAGAGACAGAACAGCCCTGCCAACAACTTGATTTCAGACTTCTGGTCTCCAAAACTGTGAAAGAATACATTTTTACCATTTTTAGACAACAAGTTTGTGGTAATTAGTTAGAGCAGCTCCCGGAAATAATACAGTTCCCAAAAGATAACAAAGTAACAAAATGCAAAAAAGTGTTCTCATAACATCCTTAAACTAAATCCAGATTTGGAGAAAAAAAAATTAACAGCCAAAGGACTTGTAGTTCTGCCTCCGTGGGGGGGGAGGGGAGAAAGTAAGTACAGAATCATTTGTCCTAGTTCAAATAGTTTTTTAAGTACAAAAGTTATTGCTGTTTAGTTGGATTTTTTTTAATTGTTGAAGTTAAATGAGAGTTTCAAGAATCAAAAAGTGCTTTAAAAATTAGTACATCATTAAATTTATGGAGCTAATCAATTCCTCTTAATAATGACTCAGATTTTCCCCCCAAAAGACGTGTAGCTACAGTGACATTCACTTGGGTGATGTGTTTCTAAATATTATAGAATGCCAGGCTCTAGCAATTCAAATCATCCCAACGGTGTTTTCTGTTCACTACTATAGATTTTCAACCTGAAATCTTTCCAATCAGACAGTGCTTTTGCAAAATAAGTGAAAGAAATTGTAATATGGCTGTCTCCTTAATAAAAGAGAGGGGGAAATTATTCTAGCATTTATCTTAATGTGTTCAACAATTTAAAATCCTCTAAAACTGTTTTTCTTTCATTCATCAAGCTCATTAGAAAAGTAATTTTCCTAAAGGCAAGGAAAACTGTAAAAGAAATAACAATTCACTTTACAGCCTCTTTCAACTTATGATACCTGTGTGTTTCAAAACTTTTTAAAGGATCTAGATATTATCATCCTGGGTTAGATCTAGAGATCATCTAACAACCAACCCAGTTTCCTGCCTTTCATAGGTTTCAAGGAATGTGCTTGCTAACCACAACTTTAAAGCATTCTAACATGTCAGAAATATCTTTGTTTCCCTAACTCATTAGATCTGTCAACTGGAGAAGTAAATAGCCTAATTTTGCTTTCATTTTTTTTTCATGCTGAGTGTTTCAAATATGGTATCAGGTAGGAATGAGTTAATTTAATATCGAGAAAAATATTTTCATGAAATGACGAATTATACTCTAAGAGTACCAGAGGTCATTGGCTTCCAAGGTCAATAGTAACTAGAAGCTCTGAAAGACCTTCTTGTTCTGTTACCACCTACCTCAGGCATATGGCACACTGGTCTTACAGGAAGTAGAAAAGCTTTCAAGGTACCCTCCCCCACCAACACATAAACAAACAGACAGACTACCAGACTTGAGCTTTAGACAATGGGAAGGGGATAGTTAGGAGCTTAGAGGTCTAAGCAAAACTGCCGAGGGCCATGGATGGAAATACCTGGGGGCAGCTGGCAGAGGTGGGGAGTTGGTACCTGAGCTGCTGGGTGTGTCAGTAAATAGGCACCAGCATGGCCACAGCCAGATTGGACCAGCAGACTAGGAAAGGGCAAAGTCACCCAGAGTAACCACAAGCCCCATGATATAGCTGCACCTTAATTCTTGAACAGAGTAAGCTGAACCTGAGACTTATTCCAATATCAAACACTTAATGAGGAGTAGGATATTTGCATGGTCTTAATGTCTCCTCACAGACTGTTTATTGGTCGCAGGGGCTGGGTGTAGTGTAATTATACTGCAGATAAATCAAGTGATCAAAATTATCATCACCTATGAGGGACAGAAGGATATGTGCAACCTCTGTATCTGAGACCCTGAGAAGGATGTATCACCTATCCAGGATCATAGAAAAGAATTAGAAAATGTTTTTAAGGCAGTATTTAAAATAGCACCAAAAGCTATAAAATACATTACAAATGATGGGTTATAAAACTTTAGTGAAAACACTGAAGTAGACCTAAATAAATGGAAATCTATCTCATGTTTGCAGAGGTATCATATAAATGTCAGTTTCTATATCATAAAAATGTCAAGTTTTTATATCATAAAAATGTCAGTTTTCCCCAAATTGATTTATAAATTTAATGCATCTCCAATCAAAATTCCAATGGGGTTTTTCACAGAATTAGAAAAATTGGTCATAAAATTTCTCTGGAAGATCAAAGAGCCAAGAATAATACTTCAGAAGAAAAGGAAGGAGATTTGCCCCACCATATATATAGACTCATTATAATGCTATACTAAAAAGGCAATATGGCATTAGCATAAGGAAAGAAAAACTGACCAATGGAAAAGAATAGAAACCAAAAATAAGCCCACACCATATGTTGAATTTTGATGGGCAGTAGAGGTAACATGGTCAATCAGCGGAGAAAGAAAAAACTAGGCAACAAAAGAAGCTAAAAAAAGAAAGGTTATTCATATAAAAAATTTAAAAGAGATCTTTACCTCATCCCAAACATAAAAGTCATATAACATTAATGTTGAAAGCAAAACTTTGAAACTAGAAGATAATAAAAGTTAATAACTTTCTGCCCTTGAGGTATGGAAGGACAGCTTCAACAAGACAGAAAATTCCCAAATTGTAAAAAAAAAAAAAACTGATAAACTTGATTATATTAATATTAGATCTTCTATTCATAAAAGACACCTTAATAAAAGAAAAAGTCAAGCTAAAACCTGGAAAAAAATGTTAACAACACATAAACCTGACAAAGGATTAGTATTAAAATATATAAAGGATCTCTAGAAACCAATAAGGAAAAACACAAAACATATAAATAAGCAAAAGAGGGACTTCCCTGGTGGTGCAGTGGTTAATAATCCACCTGCCAATGGAGGGGACACGGGTTCAATCCCTGGTCCGGGAAGATCCCACATGCCACAGAGCAACTGAGCCTGCGAGCCACAATTACTGAGCCCACGTGCCACAACTACTGAAGCCTGCACGTCTAGAGCCTGTGCTCCACAACAAGAGAAGCCACCACAATGAGAAGCCCGCGCACCACAACAAAGAGTAGCCCCTGCTCGCCACAACTAGAGAAAGCCCACGTGCAGCAATGAAGACCCAACGCAGCCAAAAAAAAATAAAATTAAAAAAAATTTTTTAAATAAGCAAAAGATATAAACAGGTGTTTATAGAAGAAACACCTATTGAGAATAAACATAGGCATAATGAAACATCTTTTTAAACACATTTGATTGGAGAAAAAACAAAACAAGAAATCTGACAATATGAAATATTGTAAACAATGGAGATTGGTGTGATTTCTTTACATTTCTGGAGGTACAGCAACTTTGAAAAACAATTTGCATTATGTTATAAAGTCACATATAATGATATTCTGTAACCCAGTAATTTTCACAAGAGAGAGGTTGGCTAATAGGCATAAACACAGTGTTCATAATGTTAAAATACTGGAAAAACATGTAAAATACCCATCAATAAACAAATAGATAAACTGTGGTATGTATCATAATATAATGTTATACAAAAGTAAGAATGAATAAAATACAACTACAGGCAACAACATGAATGAATGACAAAGTAGAGGGTCAACATGGCAATGTCCCAGAAAGCAATGTAGAATGGTAAAGTTATTACAGCTTCTATTATTACTCTGTTATTAAAGTAAACTGAACAATATATTGCTTAGGCATATAAATATATGGGGTAAATACATTTCATGAAAAGCAAAAGATAACAAAATTTAGGATAGCATGCATGTCTGTGGAAATGCAACTAGAGTAGCACACAGAAATAAATGTAAGTTACTGATAAATTTCTAGTTCTTCATTAGCAGTGATTTTCAGGACGGGGGCGAGAGAGTGTCATACATAGACTATCGATGATAATGTGTCACCAACCAAGCACTGTTATAATTAATAAAATTTTGTTCACCTGAGATCTTTTTTTAAGTCCTATAAAGTTCCCACAACATTCAGGGTACTCTATTCAACTCTTCAAGATAAATTGTTTTAAAAGAGTCATTTGCTTTTTTCCTATTTCTTTTAGAATTCATATTGTTATTTATTGGTAAGGGGAAGAAGAAAGAGAATAGAGAGTGAATGGGCAAATAAAGAGCTATCTCCAAGTCTTCCCTGATGCTTCTGTTGCTGAGAGAATATAGTAGTCACCGGAACCTAGGCATTTTCCTATATTACACTCATAACTACATCTATTTGAGAACAAGCTAGAGAAGGTTCACATGTTGTCATAACCCATAATTTTGCTCAGATGTAAATGTGGATAATATGTATAGTACTTCTCAAATTGTAGTGTGCATGAGAATCACTCAAAGTGTTTGGAAAAAATGCAGAGACTCTGAATCAGTAGAACTGATGTGGGGTCAGGGAAACTACACTTTTCACCAGCCTTCAGGTGATACTGTACATTTTGAGAAACACTATGATAAAGAGCTAGTGAGCTCAGAGGTAAATGCCTCTCAACATAGCTATGTAGTCTTTTCCTCATCAACGAATTCCACAGCTATATTATTAGTTGGGAATTTGAACTTTTCAAATGGTCCTACAACATCCTGGTGACTGTCAAGAGATGACTGTAAATCTAAATCCAGAAGTCTGCATCTCACTCCTACCCAGTTATACCTCATCCAAACATGAGCATCTTAGGAATCATTTTAAGCTCATTAGAAAGCATAAAGAAGCAATGCAGAAAAGTGGCAAATCTCACTGAATACAGAGTGAGGAACACTTTCTGTTTCTGCGATTTAATTTCCCTCCCCATTCCTCCAGTGGGGCAGCCTGGCGCCATCTTGGTAACTACTGAGATTTCCCCACCGTTCACAGCAGCAGGGCTGCCTGGACCTTGTACACTCTTATCCCCACCACATGCAGACTTGAAGGTCTTGGCCAAACACAATATACACTGTCAGACTCTGTTAAAATTCCATCTGGCAGTGACGCCATCCAAGCAGTCCCAACACTACCCTAGGCCATGGCTCCCAGCTTTGCATTTCAAGGTCAGGTTAGGCACCCATCTCTATACCACCAAAACTCCTAAGAAGCAAGCTTTCCTGGCCATTTCTTGCAAAAACACACCAAGGTCTTGTTTTCAGGGAATAAACAAGGTCTGGAGCATTGCACTTTTGATAAATGGAAGAGTAAGTACTCCATGCTTTCTACATCTTTAACTGTGTGTTTCTAATATGTTACATTCCTCATTGACTACAATTGGTTCTTTTCTTCCTTTAACGAGGCATATTCTAAAAATTAAACTGTCTTGAAGCATTTGGCTCAAAGTATCTATACACTTACTGGTATAATTTTTCATAAATATAATGTACCAGAATACATGTGGTTGGGGCATCATCGATGACTGTCCTACATTATGGGTTCCAAATTTGTTTATTAGGCCCCCTCAATACACGTGTAGAGGACTCTCACCCATCACCTTCCCATTGGGTATTTTTTCTTAGGTTTATATGGGCCCTAAGGCTAAGAGGAGATGTACACATGGGATAAATTATATGGAAACTGAGCAAGTCTTAGGCAATGACAGAGGTTGCTCCTGTTGAGGGGGTACCAAAGGAGGTACTGGCTTCCAACAAAGTGAAAGCTTCACCATCTGCTATCTAAAAGAACTGTTGTCATTCATATGTGTAGGCGAAGGTGGGCTGCCTCTGAGGAAATCTGGGAAGTCAGTGACCCAGTTCCCACATAGATCCTGGATGTGCAAACATGCCCCTCCTTGCATGTTATGGACTGAATTCTGTTTCCCAAAATTTGTATGTTGAAGTTCTGAGGTACCCCCTAATATCTCAGAATGTGGCTGCATTTAGAGACAGGGTCTTTAAAGAGGTAATTAAGGTAAAGTGAGGTCATATGGGTGGGCCTTAATACAATCTGACTGGTATCCTTACAAAAAGAAAAGCTTTGGACACTGACATGTACATGCACAAGGACCATGTGAGGACACAGTAAGAAGGCGGCCATCTGTAAGCCAAGGAAAGACCACAGAAGAAACTAAACCTGTCAACACCTTGATCTTGGACTACCAACCTCCAGAACTGTGAGAATTAATTTCTGTTATTTAAGCCACCCAGACTGTGCTATTTTGTTATGGCAGCCCCAGCAGACTAATACAATGTCCAGTAAACCCTTGGGCTCTTCTGGGTAGCAGCTACTTTCTCTTTTTGGGGCAACTTCTCAAACACCAGCTCCTTACTCCTACCCCCTACATGCATCTTGTAATCTCCTTTCATGAACTTCTTCACTCTTTCCTCACTACCTGTATTACTTTCTTAGGGTTGCCATTAATAAAATAATACAAATTTGGTGGCTTAAAACAGGGAAACTTATTCTCTCACAGTTCTGGAAGCTAGAAGTTCACAATCAAAGTGTCATCAGGGTGATGCTCCCTTTGAGACTCTGGGTAAATACTGCCTTGCCTCTTCTGCGCTTTTGGAGGCAGCTGCTGTTAACCTGACATTTCTCCATCAAAGATGGGTCTGTTTAAGATCAGCAGAGAATGGCAATCTGCAGTCTGCAACCATGGTGAGCCCTGCATGGCAAGGGAAGGGGAACACTTTTATAGAGAGGAAAAGGAACTTGGGAGGGCTGTAGTAAACAAAGAGTCCATAGCTTTTCATTGGCTGAGTCCTTCCAGGGAAGAAGAGGAGTCTTCCTGTGGGGGCTCTGCTATCATCGCAGGGTGAGAGAGCTCCCCCTGCTGGTCTCCCAACTGTATTTAATTGAGGTTTCTGTCATTTTTTTACACTGGCAATCCTTGGCACTTCGTGGCTTACAGCTGCATCACTCCAGTCTTTGCTGCTGTTGTCACATGGAGTTCCCCTGTGTTTCTCTATCTTCTGGTAGTATTTTCCTCCTCTTGTTAGAACATCAGTCATATTGGATTTAGAACCCACCCTAATAACCTCATTTTAATTTGATTACATTTGCAAAGACCCTGTTTCCAAACAAGATCACGTTCACACATACCAGAGTTTAGGACTTCAACATACCTTTTTGGAGGACACAATTCAACCCACAACACCACTCAACTCGGGAAAAATTTAGATTTTCAGTCTCAAAAACCCCATCTCCTAAAAAAAAAAAAAAAAAAAAAAAAAAAAAAAACCCCATCTCCTTTCATGTTTCTGATCAAAGTGCTTTGTGCCATGAATTTCCTTCCTTCCGCCTCCTCTGCAATAGCCCCCACGTTTTTCTAATGCTTTCAGGACTTCTAAAAAATAGTAACCCCACCAACTCTACCAGAGCTGGGTTTGTTTGTTTGTTTTCATCTCTTTTGTTCAGTGCTCTATCCCCAGCATCCAGATCCAGATTGGCACTTAAAAGGGTCCATAAACATCTCTTGAATAAACAAATGGCTACAAAGACTCGTCAAACACTTCACTTTCTGACTTGCCTCATACCTGCTCTTGGGCAAAAAGCCCAGTGCCAGCTAATTCCTTAAATATGAGGATGGGAAAGTAGAAAATATTAGAAGAAGAAAATCTTAATAACTAAAAAAATTATCCAGTTACATGCTACAATAGCCAAAGGATATATTTCCAAAATAAACCAAAATCACGTATCAATAGGCAACTCAAATGATTTACTAATGTGTTAAAACAAGTTATAGTCTTTTTTCTTAGATGTGAGATAGGAATTTTAAATATGTGCTGTCTCATTTAATATTAAGACTTAGAGGCTTTTCAGAAAGTCATTAGAGAAATCATTAACTAGATACCTCTGAATAGCTAAAGTTGGCCTCCTGAAACATGTCAGCCTACAATAAAGATATACTTGACGCTGGAATAATCTGACTCAGTGGTTGAATTCTGTACAACATGTATTATAGCTTAGAACTGAGAAAAAGAGAATAATCTTATTTTCAAAAATCACTTTAGCAGGCATAATGTCAAATTAAAGACGCAGGGGTAAGTGTTAACAAAAAATACAGAGAAATCTTCAGCTGTAAGGAACAAACAAACATAGCCCGCCAGAGCTCTTCCTTCAGTAGCTGAGCACACTGGCAAGTCAACACCTTCCCCCAGTGGGCGTGGTCCTCCTTCCCAAGGTTTTCTGCCTCACCCAGGTTCCTCACTGCTGCCACCTCCATTAGTTATCAGTACTAGAAATTATCCTATTCTATGTATTACTTTATGTATTCTCTATGTATTCATCTGTCTCATCTGGAGATGAGGAACTGTCTTTTTCACTGCTGAATGTCTAATGCTTTAAATTATACCTAACACATAGTAGTTGCTCAGTAAATCTTTGTCAAGATTGACTTTAGTCAATCTTTAGTCAGATTGACTAAAATATTCAGTAGAATGTTTCTTAACGTGGAAATCATGGACCCAAAAGAGATTAATAGAAGAGTTTTAAGAATATCCCATCCAAAGAAAGAATGAAAATCTGAATTGTTTGCACACAGTGGGCTACAAGCTATATGATAAATGAAGTGAGATACAGTTCAAAGAGTAATTTGAACACAGTGTTATTTGAAAATTGCAATTCTTAGAATAGAAACGGTGGAATGGGGGAAGGGCACTGTGGAGCCTTTAAAGTTTCATAGGGAGGGACTTGCCTGGTGGTGCAGTGGTTAAGACTCCACACTCCCAATGCAGGGGGCCCGGGTTTGATCCCTGGTCAGGGAACTGGATCCCACATGCATGCCACAACTAGGAGTTCCCATGCCACAACTAAGGAGTCCACATGCCACAACTAAGAAGCCCACCTGTCACGGCTAAGACCTCGTGCAACCAAATAAATAAAAAATAAATAAAAATTTTTTTAAAAGAAGTTTCATAGGGAAAGAATCTGGGAGTCACTTATTTTTCAAATACTGAAAGGTCTATGCTAAAATATTTTTATGTACCCAAGTCATTACATTTATTTTCTTTATATAACAACAACAACAACAAAGACCTGCAGGTTTTATAGAGCATAGTGAAATGCCAATATTTTTGCCATTTTACAGATGAGGAAACCAAAAGGTTAGAAAATAAATAACTGCTTAAAGTCACAAAACTAGTAAGTGTTAGAATTGGGCTTTGGACCCAGAAGATGCAAGGTAGAAAGATTAATGAAGATCTCAAAGACACTCCATGGTCAATTCTGACTCTGGTGTTCAAGAAAGTCAATATGACTCAAGAGAAAATCATCTCCCCTCTCCCAACATCTGAATTTGGGTTTGGGCTTATTACCAATTACTACAATTCCCATATTATTGCTCATAATTTTTCTAGCTCTTTTATATAGGAGGATCTCAAAGCACTTTTAGTCATTGTAAACGATCAAATTGTTAACATTTATACTTGCTGTCAGATTATAAATCAGTTTACTACAATTACCTATATCTTCACTGAACTGTTGAAAAATTACATTATGCATTATTAAATAATATCTCTCAACTTGATACTTTCTAAATCAAGCAGTGGCCTTTCTTCATGCTGCAACATAATGCACTCTTATCTTTTGAAAGACCAGAAGAAGGAAAGGACATTTTATGCCACTCTAGAAAAATAAAAACACAAAAAAAATTTAAATAAATAAATAAGAAAAGCTGTGGGAGAAATGAATATACAAAGTAAGCAGTAGTAGAGGAGACAATAACTTTTTTTCAGGGGATATAGCAAAGAACATCCAGTAAGAATGGAATATACTCGTATTAGATACATCAAATGCATAGCCTCAGATTGTCTCCACATCAGCCTGTTTCACTAAGTTACCACCTCATAGGCCAACTCAAAGACCCAGAACGCTGGATGGTTCAGCCACCTGCAGCTGACAAAGCCTGTACAGTCATCCCTCCATCAGTGTGAGAGACTGGTTCCAGAACACCACATGGATACCAAAATCCACAGATACTCAAGTCCCTATACAAAATGGCATCATATTTGCATATAACCTACACACATCCTCCCTTACAGTTTAAAACATCTCTAGATTACTCATAATACCTAATATAATGTAAATGCTGTATAAAAACAATGTAGATGCTATGTAAATAGTTGCCTGCACACAAATTCAAGTTTTCCTTTTTGAAACTTTATGGAATTTTTTTTCCAAATATTCCACGGATGCAGAACCTATGGATATGGAGGGCTGACCGTAGTCTGATTCATGAAGAACCAGCTACAGGACAACAAGTCTGGATTCCGAAGCTTCACAACCTAATGACATAACCCAAATATGAAGGGGTGTCAACTCCCCATATAGTTTACTTTGATCAAGAAGAGACTGGAGATGGCAGGGAACCCGGAGACAAATTTTCTTTGCATTTCCCCCTACAGAGGACCATTTGGGGATGCAGTGCTTCTAAACATCCTGCCAGGAGACCTCTTGTGTGGCTGGAAGACCACCTGTATCCCTCTGTGAAACAAAAGATAAACTCAGTAATGCACCACCTTATGTTTGCTTTCTTCCTTCTTTACCCAACTTCCCCTTTTTCTCACTCTCACTGCCCTGGGATTGGATTACCAATGAAGCTTTATCACCTAAGCTTTGCCCCAGGCTCTGTTTTCTGAGGACTCTAAAAACAGTCCAATGTACTATTTGAAAGTTGTCAATGCACAAGGTATAAAACTAGGTTTATAATGATCCTTCTAATTAGTAGAAAAGATAAATACTTACATGATAAACAGGGATCATGCTGCTTATTCATAAAGCCCAGCACACTTTTTGTGCTCAATACATAAGTCAACTACAAATACCCATCAACATTAGCATTTTAGGAGCATACCATGGGGTGGTTGGGGGGGGGAAGTATGTTTACATGAGGCTATTTTTCCCATCTTTGAAAAAAAAGAACATAATTACAAGTCCAATTTACACCAACAGCATTTTTTCTTATGAGGAAAAGTAATGCAACCAATTATCCAAGGTACCTATCTAAAATTTAATCATCATTTTCAAGTAAAATCTAGAAAAATAGTGTTACACATCCCTTAAAATCCATCGGCGCCCAGCAAACCCTGGACTTCATCCAGCTGCCTCCTGTTATCTAGTCACCAACCTTTAAACTGAGAATAACCAGCTGAATTTCAAAACTGAATTATGCAAGTTTGATTTCCTCCGCTTGCCTCTCATGAAAGGACATAATAGTGGAAATGGCCTGGTAGAGCTGGTAGGAACAGTCAGGTGAACGCAGCATACTGCCATCAATCTCATTGTTTCAGGAGGCAATGGGCGTGGTGGGCACAATCAGGCTTAACAGAGAAGAAAAATGATTTCAGCTGTGGCCACCGAAGAACGAGGCAGCAATTTTGCACAAGGAAGTGAATGTACTTTTTTGTGGGGCCACGCTGTTCCCTGACCAGGGATCAAACTTGGGCCCCCAGGCATTGGAAGCTCAGAGTCCTAACCACTGGACTGCCAGGGAATTCCCTGAATGTACTTTCTTTATAAAAATCTCCAAGGAAATCGGAAATTATAAGTAAAGAGATTAAGAGAAGAGCCGCTAAGAGAAACCCTTGACTTTTCTCTAACCACCATGAATTTCACCAGGACAAACTCTTCAAGCCATGAGGGTTACAATGAGGATTGCCAGGTATAAGAGCCATTTCAATAAGAGGTTTACTGATGATCTGGAAGATTTTTAAAGACAAGAAAATGAAAATAATTGCTCCTGTGGTACAAACTGTTTGTTGAGCTTTGAAGTCTTCCTCTTTGATGCATTTTGGCCAGTAGCAATTAAAACCAAATGTGGGTTAACAGCACAAGAGATAAATAAGTATATGTCCTGAAAAAATAGAAGACATAGTCAGTACTTATCCCTGGATTTGTCTCGGAAAGCTAAAATGCAGAATCCTTCCTACTGAGAGAGTCTTAGCATTATTAATACAAGGTAAGACTAATATATAAATCAATTCCCAAAAAAAAAAAAAAAGCAGCTCAGTAACTATGCAATTCCATTTACTTTTGTTGGTATTTGAAAGCTAGTCTCTTTAATTCTATGTCAGACATTCCATTCATGATTTGGGAAAAAAAATTTTTTATTAATTTATTTTATTTTATTTATTTTCTTTTTGGCTGTGTTGGGTCTTTGTTGCTGCGCGTGGGCTTTTCTCTAGCTGCTGCGAGCGGGGGATACTCTTTGTTGTGGTGCGCGGGCTTCTCACTGAGATGGCTTCCCTTGTTGTGGAGCACAGGCTCTAGGCGCATGGGCTTCAGTAGTTGTAGCTCGCGGGCTCTAGAGTGCAGGCTCAGTAGTTGTGGCGCACAGGCTTAGTTGCTCCGCGGACCAGGGCTCGAACCCGTATCCCCTGCACTGGCAAGCAGATTCTTAGCCACTGCGCCACCAGGGAAGCCCCAGAAGATTCTTTATCTTTAAGGCTTTTCCTTCAATGTCACATCTACTATGCTCTAGCCACACATCCTATCTGTGGTCATCTTCTCTCCTAGGATAAACTTATTCTTAATAAGCTGTACCTATTCCTACCTTCTTCTCATGGTAACATTAGCAATGGGATGTATGCCAAGATCTGTAAGGATTTCCAACCATCAAGAAGAGATGATCTTTTAATGATAGTGCCATCCTCAGACCTTTCTCTTGCTTCATCAGAACTGAAATATTTTGTTTCCTTTTTCTTTGAGGTCTTGCCTCATTTCCAGTTACAGTGGGTTATGATAGATGAGATGAATTAACTTTTGTCTAATTCTAGCTAATATATTATCCTTCCTAGAGAAACTAATAGTCTAACCATTTTAAAGACAAATATTTTCATCACTATGGAATGCAGACAGGAGGAAATTTTTGGTCAGGGGCCCTTTCTGTTCTTCTCCAAATTATAAAACATGGAAGATTACCCAGCTGACCTACTCACAGTGTCAGTCCTAGGTTAGAGAAACAGCCATGTAAACAGCCATTTAAACAGCCATGTACTGGATTTCTAGGGTCAGACTCTGGAACTCAAGTAACCGCCCAGTTATAAAAGCAAATGACTGTACAGTTACAGCATAGCTGCTTTTATTGCCAAGGCTGTTATACATAAATAGAATTCAATACATATTTTGTCCCCCTCGAATTGCCATCACATTGCTAAAGAGCAAGAACATTCAGACCAGAAAACTGAGTTATTTTTTACAAGTAAAGTTAAGTAGACAGCAGCTGCAGGATTAATACATTCCCTTGATTTATTTTTTATTTACAGATGCACATTTTCATTAGCTGGGATTTGAACAGAATGGATTTTTATAACAAAAGCAATAGCAGTCCAATTCTGACTTTTATACACAGATGGGTTTCTCGCCGTCTCCTTGGACAGTTTTGAGTGTATCTTCTTCCAGCACAACCCAGATACATCTATTTGTAATGTTCGGCTTGCAGCCTAGAGGCAGAGTACCTAATTTCCCTCCCTAATCTGCAGAGCAAATCTCAGATGCAATGTGTTTTCTGTATAGATGCAAGGAAGTCCTGGAGAGTTGGGCTGGAAATGCAAACAAAAGTTTTTTTCCCCCTTCCTCCTATGAAAATTAAGGCATTTCCTGCCTCTGTGATGATTTTTTTAGTTATCTATCTATATTTGCTACAATGATTTCCTAAATGGCTTTAGGCTGTATTACTTCCCCTTGCCTTAGAAAACAATCAAATTTTTGTTGCAAGTATCCCAGGCTGACTGTTCTGTTTGATCGCAGTTATTAGACTACCCTCTAATGCTCTGAAATGGTTACTGTTTTAGACTTGCAACTGCAATAGTTATAAATAACCACAGATTCTCAAAATTCCTTATGTGTGGTACACATGCTCACTGACCAGTCTTATTTGTGTTGGTGCCCGAGAAATGTTTGCTTACTGAATAAAGACACTGTAGATGTGGCAGAGAACTTGACCGCCTCTCATCGCACAGCCCTGCCACAGCTTTAGGAATGGTGCTGCTAGGACACCTTCAGGGGCTCTGGTTTAGAATGTTACTCAATTTTCTAACTGTGTTACAGTAGCAATACAGTATCCCATACTGTTAAGAAACATCGGATGTGGTGCTACTGAACTAGCCAAGGCAGTAAATAGTCATCAAAACAATGGATGGTGGATATCCGGAGTGCTGGATGGAGACAACAGCACCCAAAGTCTTTGTGACTTCAGGACTACAGATCGCAGAGGGCATCGGAACCCTGACCCCAAGATGCGTTCTCCCCCTTTTTCCTCATGCTTATTCCCTACTAGGCTGTCAGAGAGAACAAAGGAAGTGAAAGAACTAGAATGGCAGGTTAAGACTTGCCCACTCCATACTTTTATCCATATCTCTGTGCCTAAAAAATTAGGGAACTTCGTTGAAAAGACAGACAAGAACTACAATATTAGCCAAGCGACCAGGAGATTACATTTGCAAGCCTCCTAGCCCATTGTCTCAGGCACAGCTTGTCACTTTCCCCTGCCACATGCCTGTCCACATGTATGGATGAGTGGATTATCACTAGGCAAAGACAAATTCGTTTCAAATCTGAAACTATAAAATGTTTGTTTGCTGGATTACATTTCCCTGTTGTTTTACCAGCAGGGTGACTTGGAAAAGTAAAATAGCATTGGCTCTTTCTATGCCAAATGCAGAAAAAGAGTTAAAATGATGCTCGCCAACACTGATGGTGGTCCTTACTCCAACAAACCTGAGTGAGCAATACACTTTTTAAACTACAGTGGTGAGAAAGAAAACTCAGTTCCCTATCCAAAGTGTATTGCACAGTCAGAAGTCCCACCACCTCAAGTTTTACACATGCTTCCAGGTAAAGATGGCTGCACCCAATTTCCACCCAGAGTGTACTTGCTAACCGTTCATCTGATTTCTTGAAACCTTAAGTATCATAATATCAGTCTCAGTTTCAAGAACCTGAGTGGCTAAGTTACAATGTAAAGGTCCCTTCTTATCGAATCCTGTGGAAATCATTGTCTCTGAACTTTACCTTTATTTTAGATGCAGTATTTGTTGTGCGGACTTTATAGTCAGTGTTCGGTGCCCACGTTTTATTTGTCCAATCTTTTAACTTAGCATGAGTTCTTCTGAGATTCACCTCTGCTTAGCTGAGGCAATCATAGAATAAAAGCAAATACATAAATAAAAAGGACTTTTTTTCATAGAAATACTGACACAACCTTAACTGGAACGGAGAGAGTCATGCAGCCATAAGAATAAAAGTAGCAAACGTTAGCAATCTGCTTCATAGCAGGAAATAAAATGTGTTTTAGTAAAAACACGAGCACTGCTCCAACTGTAATTTTTCACACAGCTGTGATAAAAGAACAATGAAAGTGATAAGGCATAACAACTCCTCAGTAAACACACATATAAAATAAAGTGGAAGCTCAGATCTAAAGTGTTTTGTTTTACTTGTAGATGCTAAACATACCATGGCTGATGCTTTAATTTTTTTTTTTAACACCTATCAATTTTGTTCACTTGCACAATGTAATGGATGCTAGAGGCTTCCAACAAATATGTTGCATTAAGAAATATCCTCCCTCAGCCTGTGCATTTGACATCTTGTCACTTTGTAACACTACGTACTTTTGAATAGATATCATATCTATTGCCTCTTGATAAGAAAAAAATAGCAAAAGCAGTACCAATGAATATTTTGTATAGAAAACATGTTTTTTTCATTCCCTTAGAAATTATGTAATGCTGTCCCTGCCTCTTAAAAATCTGAGTCTTTCCCAAGGTAACAGAACACTTCTTTAATCATTAGAACAAATGGATGTTTGCCCAACAATGAGAACAGTTATTTTCTAAAATAGAAACATTCCTTCTAGAATGTTCTTGGGGCAAATAAATGATGTGTAAAGCACGTAAACAACAAAATGTACTCAGAACAAGAAAGATGACAATATTTTCCTAAGTATTCATCACGATGTCTATAAAATACTCTATGGCCTTTGGATCAAGGCATGGTTAAAGAACAGAGATAAGTCCCAAACTGATTATTTCTCCCTTTGAATAAATAGCTGCTCTCCCACTGACATTAAGTCTGTGAACTCATACACCCAGTAGCCATAAAACACATGCAAACCTGTGGCTCTCATCTAATTTCCTTTACCCTAGACCTGGTACACAATATTTATTCATTCATTTTTTTTTTTTTTAACAAACATATATCAAAGCACTTCCAATGGGCAAAGGACTGTAGAGACCTATGACCACCCGTATTGTTGTGGCAGAGCTACCTGTTCAACAAAGATCTGGGTTCCTATCCCATAGTGTCTAGGGAAGCATCTTCTAGCCAGACGCTATATTTCCTGGACTTTCTTTGCATCTGGCCATGGCCAGGTGACTACAGAGTATAAACAGAAGAGAAGTATAAACTCTTTGGGACCAACCTGGTTAAGAAGCAAACGTTCTCTCTCTAGTCTCTCTTGGCCTTACTTGGCATCCTCGGAAGCCACATGTTGCAGAGGGCAGTGCCTGAGATCGAAAGAGCCTGGTTGCCACATCACCACACAGAAGACTGCCTGCCAGAGACCACACCGAAATTTTATAAGAGTAAGAATAAACTTCAGCTGTGTTAAACTATTTTGATTTGGGAGTTATCTGTTATGATAATTAACACAATCATATATAAGAATCTTTTTCTCAGGAACTTACCTTTAATAAGAGAGATGACTACTTCGAATCTTTTTGGAGAAAAAAATCAGACACATTTATATAAGATAATAAGGGTGATAAGGCAAGTAACCCCCAATTATACTTTAGAATATCATCAGCATAGTGAGAAAGGGATCTGGGTTTCAAAAAACAGCAGGATCAGTTAAATCTACAGTTATTGGAAAAGGCCTCATGGAGAAAGAGGCCTTTTAACTTGATTTCAAAGGACGGATAGCAGTGTGACAAGTAAGAAACGAAGCTGAAAGGCATTTCAGGCTGAGGGAACTGTGTGATCAGGCAGGGAGGAAATACAGTGCAACAATTTGGGAATGGTGAGTGTCTGCATAAAGGATTATAGCCTGCCCAGAAGCAACCATGAAATGGTGAAACAGAACCTCCCAAGTTGCTATAGTTCAGAACTTACTGATAACCTGAGATGTGAACTATAAAACCATGGCTTTGGCACTGTGGAGGGATCAACATGTATTGGAGGAGGGTCATTTCATCTTAAGTTTTTCTCTTCTTTCCAAAAATCCAGGTGCTAGAATGTCTCTATTACCATTGTAGACAATGAGAGAGTGATACAAGGATTTCAACGACCTGAGAGGTCACAGAACAGAGAGGGACAAAAAGCACATACCCAGTGAGCACCACTGTAAAAATGCAAATAATTGCTCCAGAAATTGACACTTCTCAAGAAGCAAGATGAGACAGAAATCCTCCAATCCCCAAAATGCATGCATCTGTAGCGCTGTCAGCAATAATTGGGCAAATAATGCTATATTGATTAATTACAAAGCTTTCTTCAACTTTATGAATGAGATTAAAAACTCTGATTTTGGGCTTCCCTGGTGGCGCAGTGGTTGAGAATCTGCCTGCTAATGCAGGGGACACGGGTTCGAGCCCTGGTCTGGGAGGATCCCACGTGCCGCGGAGCAACTAGGCCTGTGAGCCACAACTACTGAGCCTGTGCGTCTGGAGCCTGTGCTCCACAACAAGAAAGGCCACGATAGTGAGAGGCCTGCGCACTGCGATGAAGAGTGGCCCCCGCTTGCCGCAACTAGAGAAAGCCCTTGCACAGAAACGAAGATCCAACACAGCCAAAAATAAATAAATAAATAATTTAAAAAAAAAAAAAAACACTCTGATTTTAAAATTCAAAGAACTGATAAATAAATTCTTTCCAAGATTGACATAGTTCAAAAAGAGTGACTAGAAAACCTAGATGATGAGAGAAGGGAATAATTATGGCTAAGGAGCTCCCCAACCTTATTTTGAAGGGATTGAAAATTAAGATCAGGAAAAGAATTTGGAAGATGGCAGAGGACTAAGACGTGGAGATCACCTTCCTCCCCACAAATACATCAAAAATATATCTACATGTGGAACAACTCCTACAGAACACCTACTGAACGCTGGCAGAAGACCTCAGACTTCCCAAAAGGCAAGAAAATCCCCACGTACCTGGGTAGGGCAAAAGAAAAAAGGAAAAACAGAAACAAAAGAATAGGGGCGGGACTGCACCTCTGGGAGGGAGCTGTGAAGGAGGAAAAGTTTCCACACACTAGGAAGCCCCTTCACTGGCGGAGACGGGGGGTGGGCGGGGAAGCTTCAGAGCCACAGAGGAGAGCGCAGCAACAGGGGTGCAGAGGGCAAAGTGGAGAGATTCCCACACAGAGGACTGGTGCTGACCAGCACTCACCAGCCCGAGAGGCTTGTTTGCTCACCCACTAGGGCGGGTAGGGGCTGGGAGCTGAGACTCTGGCTTTGGAGGTCAGATCCCAGGGAGAGGACTGGGGTTGGCTGCATGAACACAGCCTGAAGGGGGCTA
The DNA here is from genome assembly GCF_009873245.2 of Balaenoptera musculus. NCBI lineage: Eukaryota > Metazoa > Chordata > Mammalia > Artiodactyla > Balaenopteridae > Balaenoptera > Balaenoptera musculus. The sequence continues at coordinate 55,125,851 of NC_045793.1, forward strand.
GTGTGTCACAGCTAGCCGGGAGGGAGTCCGGGAAAAAGTCTGGACCTTACTAAGAGGTAGGAGACCATTGTTTCAGAGTGCACGAGGAGAGGGGATTCCTTCCCCGTCTGCCCACAGAAGGCAAAGCACCACCTAAACGAGCTCCAGAAATGGGCACGAGGCGCGGCTATCACCTCGGACACCAGAGACGGGCATGAAACGCTAACGCTGCTGCTACAGCCACCAAGAATCCTGTGTGCAAGCACAGGTCACTACCCGCACCCCCCTAGGAGCCTGTGCAGCACGCCACTGCCAGGGTCCCGTGATCCAGGGACAACTTCCCCAGGAGAACACACGGAGCGCCTCAGGCTGTTGCAACGTCACTCCAGCCTCTGCCACCACAGGATCGCCCTGCATTCCAATTATAACTACCATACCCCTCCCTCCCCCCAGCTTGAGTGAGCCAGAGACCCCTAATAAGCCGATGCTTCAACCCCATACTGATGGGTGGGAACAAAAGCCTGAGGACAACCTACATGCAGAGGTGGGGCCAAAATCAAAGCTGAATCCCAGGAGCTGTGTGAACAAAAAAGAGAAAGGGAAATTCCTCCATGCAGCCTCAGGAGCAGCGGATTAAATCTCCACAATCAACTTGAGGTACCCTGCATCTGTGGAATACCTGAATAGACAATAAATGAACCCAAAATTGAGGCGGTGGACTTTGGGAGCAACTGTAGATTTGGAGTTTGCTGTCTGCGACTGGCTTGTTTCTGATTTTTATTTTAGTATCGTTATTAGCACTTGTTATCACTGGTGGATGTTTATTGGTTTGGTTATTCTCTTCTTTTTTTAAATTATTTTTTTTTTATTTTAATAACTTTTATTTTAATTATTTTATTTTATTTATTATTTTTTTTCTTTCTTTTTTTCTCCCTTTTCTTCTGAGCCATGTGGCTGACACAGTCTTGGAACTCCAGCCTGGTGTCAGGCCTGAGCCTCTGAGGTGGGAGAGCTGAGTTCAGGACATTGGACCACCAGAGACCTCCTGGCCCCATGTAATATCAAACGGCGAAAGCTCTCCCAGAGATCTCCATCTCAGCACTAAGACCCAGCTCCACCCAACGGCCAGCAAGCTCCAGTGCTGGACATCCTATGCCAAACAACTAGCAAGACAGGAACACAACCCCACCCATTAGCAGAGAGGTTGCCTAAAATCATAACATGGTCGCAGACACCCCAAAACACACCATCGAATGCAGTCATGCCCACCAGAAAGACAAGATCCAGCCTCAGCCACCAGAACACAGTCACCAGTCCCCTCCACCAGGAAGCCTAAACAAGCCACTGTACCAACCTTACCGACTGGAGGCAGACACAAAAAACAACGGGAACTACGAACCAGCAGCCAGCGAAAAGGAGACCCCAAACACAGTAAGTTAAGCAAAAGGAGAACACAGAGAAATACGCAGCAGATGAAGGAGCAAGGTAAAAAACAACCAGACCAAACAAATGAAGAGGAAATAGGCAGTCTACCTGAAAAAGAATTCAGAGTAATGTTAGTAAAGATACCCAAAATCTTGGAAATAGAATGGAGAAAATAAAAGAAATGTTTAACAAGGACTTAAGAAGAACTAAAGAGCAAACAAGCAATGATGAACAACACAATAAATGCAATTAAAAATTCTCTAGAAGGAATCAATAGCAGAATAACTGAGGCTGAAGAACGGATAACTGACCTGGAAGATAAAATAGTGGAAATGACTACCACAGACCACAATAAATAAAAAAGAATGAAAAGAATTGAGGACAGTCTCAAAGACCTCTGGGAAAATATTAAACGTACCAACATTCAAATTATAGGGGTCCCAGAAGAAGAAGAGAAAAAGAAAGGGTCTGAGAAAATATTTGAAGGGATTGTAGTTGAAAACTTCCCTAATATGGGAAATGAAATAGTCAATCAGGACCAGGAAGTGCAGAGAGTCCCATACAGGATAAATCCAAGGAAAAACACGACAAGACACATACTAATCAAACTATCAAAAATTAAATACAAAGAAAAGATGTTAAAAGCAGCAAGGGAAAAGCAACAAATAACACACAAGGGAATCCCCATAAGGTTAACAGCTGATCTTTCAGCAGAAACTCTGCAAGCCAGAAGGGAGAGGCAGGACATATTTAGAGTGATGAAACGGGAAAACCTACAACCAAGATTACTCTAGCCAGCAAGGATTGCAATCAGATTAAACGGAGAAATTAAAACCTTTACAGACAAGCAAAAGTTAAGAGACTTCAGCACCACCAAACCAGCTTTACAACAAATGCTAAAGGAACTTCTCTAGGCAGGAAGCACAAGAGAAGGAAAAGACCTACAAAAACAAACCCAAAACAATTAAGAAAATGGTAATAGGAACATACATATCAATAATTACCTTAAATGTAGATGGGTTAAATGCTCCAACCAAAAGACATACACTGGCTGAATGGATACAAAAACAAGACCCGTATATATGCTCTCTACAAGAGACCCACTTCAGACCTAGGGACACATACAAACTGAAAATGAGGGGACAGAAAAAGATATTCCATGCAAATGGAAATCAAAAGAAAGCTGGAGTAGCAATTCTCATATCAGACAAAATAGACTTTAAAACAAAGACTATTACAAGAGACAAGGAAGGACACTACATAATGATCAAGGGGTCAATCCAAGAAGAAGATATAACATTTGCCTTCTGTATTGGGTGCAGAAATAGATATTTCTGCACCCAATACAGAAGGCAAATGTTAACAGCCATAGAAGAGGAAATTGACAGTAACATAATCATAGTAGGGGACTTTAACACCCCACTTTCACCAATGGACATATCATCCAAAATGAAAATAAATAAGGAAACACAAGCTTTAAATGATACATTAAATAAGATGGGTTTAATTGATATTTATAGGACATTCCTTCCAAAAACAACACAATACACTTTCTTCTCAAGTGCTCATGAAACATTCTCCAGGCTAGATCATATCTTGGGTCACAAATCAAGCCTTGGTTATTTAAGACAATTGAAATTGTATCAAGGATCTTTTCTGGCCACAACGCTCTGAGATTAGAAATCAGTTACAGGAAAAAAACTGTAAAAAATACAAACATATGGAGGCTAAACAATATGCTACTAAATAACCAAGAGATCACTGAAGAAATCAAAGAGGAAATCAAAAAATACCTAGAAACAAATGACAATGAAAAAACAATGACCAAAAACCTACAGGATACAGCAAAAGCAATTCTAAGAAGGAAGTTTATAGCAAATTGATCCTACCTCAAGAAACAAGAAAAATCTCAAATAAACAACCTAACCTTTCACCTAAAGCAATTAGAGAAAGAACAAAAAAACCCCAAAGTTAGTAGAAGGAAAGATGTCAAAAATATCAGATCAGAAATAAGTGAAAAAGAAATGAAGGAAATGATAGCAAAGATCAATAAAACTAAAAGCTGGTTCTTTGAGAAGATAAACAAAATTGATAAACCACTAGCCAGACTCATCAAAAAAAAAGGGAGAAGACTCAAAACAACAGAATTAGAAATGAAAAAGAAGAAATAAAAACTGATACTGCAGAAATACAAAAAATCATGAGGGATTACTACAAGCAACTATATGCCAATAAAATGGACAACCTGGATGAAATAGACAAATTCTTAGAAAAGCACAACCTTCTGAAACTGAACCAGGAAGAAATAGAAAATATAAACAGACCAATCACTAGCAATGAAATTGAAACTGTGATTAAAAATATTCCAACAAACAAAAGCCCAGGACCAGATGGCTTCACAGGTGAATTCTATCAAACATTTAGAGAAGAGCTACCACCTATCCTTCTCAAACTTTTCCAAGATATAGCAGAGGGAGGAACACTCCCAAACTCATACTACGAGGCCACCAGCACCCTGATACCAAAACCAGACAAAGATGTCACAAAAAAAAGAAACCTACAGACCAATATCACTGATGAACATAGATGCAAAAATCCTGAACAAAAATACCAGCAAACAGAATCCAACAGCACATTAAAAAGGTCACACACCATGATCAAGTGGGATTTATCCCAGGAATGCAAGGATTCCTCACTATATGCAAATCAATCAATGTGATACACCATATAAACGAAAAAAAGCTTTCAAAAAAATTCAACACCCATTTATGATAAAAACTCTCCAGAAAGTAGGCATACAGGGAACTTACCTCAACATAATAAAGGCCATATATGACAAACCCACAGCCTACATTGTTCTCAATGGTGAAAAACTGAAAGCATTTCCTCTAAAATCAGGAACAAGACAAGGATGCCCATTCTCACCACTATTATTCAACATAGTTTTGGAAGTTTTAGCCACAGCAATCAGAGAAGAAAAAGAAATAAAAGGAATCCAAATCAGAAAAGAAGAAGTAAAGCTGTCAGTGTTTGCAGATGACATGATACTATACATAGAGAATCCTAAAGATGTTACCTGAAAACTACTAGAGCTAATCAATGAATTTGGTAAAGTAGCAGGATACAAAATTAATGCACAGAAATCTCTTGCATTCCTATGCACTAATGATAAAAAATCTGAAAGAGAAATTAAGGAAACACTCCCATTTACCATTGTGACAAAAAAGAATAAAATACCTAGGAATAAACCTACCTAAGGAGACAAAAAACCTGTATGCAGGAATCTATAAGACACTGATGAAAGAAATTAAACATGATACAAACAGATGGAGAGATATACCATGTCCTTGGATTGGAAGAATCAACATTGTGAAAATGACTATATTACCCAAAGCAATCTACAGATTCAATGAAATCCCTATCAAACTACCAATGGCATTTTTAACAGAAGTAGAAGAAAAAATTTCACAATTTGTATGGAAACACAAAAGACCCCGAATAGTCAAAGCAATCTTGAGAAAGAAAAACGGAACTGGAGGAATCAGACTCCCTGACTTCAGACTATACTGCAAAGCTACAGTAATCGAGACAGTATGGTACTGGCACAAAAACAGAAATATAGACCAATGGAACAGGATAGGATGCCCAGAAATAAACCCATGCACATATGGTCACCTTATCTTTGATAAAGGAGGCAAGAATATATAATGGAGAAAAGACAACCTCTTCAATAAGTGGTGCTGGGAAAACTGGACAGATACACGTAAAAGAATGAAATTAGAACACTCCCTAACACCATACACAAAAATAAACTCAAAATGGATTAAAGACCTAAATGTAAGACCAGACACTATAAAACTCTTAGAGGAAAACATAGGCAGAACACTCTTTGACATAAATCACAGCAAGATCCTTTTTGACCCACCTCCTAGAGAAAGGGAATTAAAAACAAAAATAAACAAATGGGACCTAATGAAACTTAAAAGCTTTTGCACAGCAAAGGAAACCATACAAGATGAAACGACAACCCTCAGAATGGGAGAAAATATTTGCAAAAGAAACAACTGACAAAGGATTAATCTCCAAAATATACAAGCAGCTCATGCAGCTCAATATCAAAAAAACAAACAACCCAATCCAAAAATGGGAAGAAGATCTATATAGACTTTTCTCCAAAGAAGTTATACACATTGCCAACAAACACATGAAAGGATGCTCAACATCACTAATCATTAGAGAAATGCAAATCAGAACTACAATGAGGTATGACCTCACACTGGTCAGAATGGCCATCGTCAAAAAATCTACAAACAATAAATGCTGGAGAGGGTGTGGAGAAAAGGGAACCCTCTTGCACTGTTGGTGGGAATGTAAATTGATACAGCCACTATGGAGAACAGTATGGAGGTTCCTTAAAAAACTAAAAATAGAACTACCATATGACCCAGCAATCCCACTACTGGGCATATACCGTGAGAAAACCATAATTCAGAGTCATGTACCACACAATGTTCACTGCAGCTCTATTTACAATAGCCAGGACATGGAAGCCACCTAAGTGTCCATTGACAGATGAATGGATAAAGAAGATGTGGCACATATATACAATGGAATATTACTCAGCCATAAAAAGAAACGAAATTGAGTTATTTGTAGTGAGGTGGATGGACCTAGAGTCTGCCATACAGAGTGAAGGAAGTCTGAAAGAGAAAAACAAATACCATATACTAACACATATATATGGAATTAAAAAAAAAAAATGGTTCTGAAGAACCTAGGGGCAGGACAGGAATAAAGACGCAGACATAGAGAATGGACTTGAGGACATGGGGAGGGGGAAGGATAAGCTGGAACAAAGTGAGAGAGTAGCATTGACATATATACACTACCAAATGAAAAACAGATAGCTAGTGGGAAGCAGCCGCATAGCACAGGGAGATCAGCTCGGTGTTTTGTGACCACATAGAGGGGTGGAATAGCAAGGGTGTGAGGGAGACACAAGATGGAGGGGATATGGGGATATAGGTATGCATATAGCTGATTCACTTTGTTATACAGCAGAAACTAACACAACATTGTAAAGCAATTATACTCCAATAAAAATTTAAGAAAAAAAAAAAAGAATGCACATAAAAAGAAAAAAAGAAAATTAAGATCAGAACCCTACTATACAATAATTGTTCTTCAATGTTTCTTTATGCTTGAGTTGATAATTTAGAAAACTATGAATAATTTTCATTCCACAGTATAAACACACTCATTCTTTACAATGGTTCTTTTAGGAATTTTTTAATTGACAAATGAAGGATTATTGAACAAATGATGTTTATCTAGAAAACACACCTGCACTACATTTTAGTTTACATGTAGAATTGCCCATTTATAGACAAATGTCCATTGGCAAATAACTTTACTTCTCTGCAAAAGCCCAGATATGTTTTGCCTACAAAAAGAGAGAATATTCTTTCTTCAAGGTCCATTTTGTCAAGGGTGCAGAAGAGACCCACTTTTATGGACTGAATGTTTGTGTCCCACCAAGGTTCATATGTTGAAACTCTATCATATGATAGTGTTAGGAGGTAGGGCCTTTGGAAGGTAATTAGAAACAGATGAGGTCATGAGGGAAAAGCCCCCATAAATAGGATTAGTGCCCTTATAGGAGTCAGGAGAGAACTGGCTTCCAACCTGTGCTCTCTGCAATGCGAGGACACTCTGAGAAGTCAGCAGTCTGCAACCTGGAAGAGGGTTCTCACCAGAACTCGACCACGCTGACACCCTGATCTCAGACTTCCAGCCTCCAGAACTGTGAGAAATAAATTCCTGCTGTTTATAAGCCACCCAGTCTTCGGTGTTTTGTTATAACGGCCGGAACTAAGACACCTATCCAAATTTAAACCAGTTCCTACTGCCTCCTCTTTAGAAGTTTGAACACAGAGTCTGACTCTATAAAAAGAAAAATGTTTCCTTTCTTCTGTTTGCCTGTTTAAAGACATGCATAGTTTTCAAACTTTTTTTACAAACATTAGGTGTCCTAATGTTCTGTGTTGTCTGTTCAGCTTCTCTTGGGCTAGGGAATAGAGGTCAGAGGCTCATTTCCAAGAGAGCACTGTGTGAAAAAAAACTGTGAAGAAAAGGTGTGGAGTGAGCAAATGAAGCAAGCTTAACAGTTTCCTTCAACAGCTTGCCAGCAGCTCCATGTGCCCAGGACTGACCATGCCAGTCCCAAGTGCATCCTTCCTTGCTGTCCCCACTTCTTTTCCTATTATCTTGCTTCTTCCCACCCTGTACTACAATAATTTAAAAGAAGAGAAGTTTGGATAAATGTATTTATGCTTTAAAAAGAAATTTTCATTTAAATTGATGCGAACGTCAAAGGAAGACAAAAATATCCCCTTTCTACGCAGATGAGTAGCTCTTTTTCCTCTTAAAATATTTTTTCAGAAAATCTAAAATATGTGAGGCTGGAGATTCTTTTAGATAGCAAAGAAAGGAGATGTACTCTGTGCATGAATAAGGAAATTTTTCTGAAACCTCACTTCTTTCTATAATGGAAAGCAGTTGGAAAACAAATTAGCACAATGCATTTTCTGAAGAACATTTTCCTTGAAAAAAATAATAATAACTTAATTCAAAGACCTAAGCCTGAATCAAATTTTCTCTTTGATAATCTCTAATTTCACATGCTTCCCTGGGCCTTCTCTCCTATCTGAACCACTTTCCCAGGTTCATCCTCCATGGCGTCATGAGAGGGGGCTACATAAAAATATAGCCTTTATAGCACCATTCCCTGGTTAAATTAACTCAACGGTACCTAATGTCAGCTTTAGGAAAGCATACAACTCACGTCATTATCTCTTTTCTTTTTAACTTGCCAACCTCATTTGCTCTCTCTGACCTCCTTATACTCCAGCAGTAATGACTTACTTTGATCCATATTAACATACCATAGCATTTCATGCGCACCATTAATGTGTTCATTCTCTTTGCTTCGAGTGGAATGAGGCTTTCTTCCTCTGTTTACTTGGTGAGCTCCTATTGATCTTCCAAACCCTTTGTATAAGTCAGAGTTGAATTTGGGAAACAGAATTCACTCCGGGTATGTCAGACAGGAAGGCATTTAATGCAGGGAATGAAATGCCAAGGAAACTGTTGAAAGGATTAGAGAAACACAAGTCAGGGCCACCAATAAGCTTTCAGGTCACAACACTGCAGGTACGATCCAGAAATTGGGAGCTGCTGCTGACAGTCAGAGGTCAGAAAGCTACAAGAACTACTGCCTATGTCACAGCTGCCCCCACAGTCAAGGGTGATGACTTGGCAGTGAAACAAGGAGTCTGATCACCATAAAAAACAATGTTTGCTGGATCTTTGTATGTCAGCTGCCATCACTGCCAAAGGAAAAATGACTCCATTCTCTACTGCTTTGCAAATTTTTCACTAGAGCATTTCACTATACTTTTTAGCCTTCCAACCGCTATAGGGTATAGGGACATTGAAGAGGAGGAAATAGGTGCAGAGTATCAGTAGATAATAACAGGAATTGTATCCTCTGTCAAGCCCTTCTTTGGACCCTCCACCCCTAAGAGTCTTGGTTAATCATTCCCTCCACCATATTACCTGTGTTTTTTACTAAGCATGTTCTTCTATTATCTTGGTAGTCCTACCATATTACAAAATTTGGGGAAACATATATAGTTCATATATTATAAATACCTGACAATTATTTTATTCATCTTGTTTAAATCCCAAGTGACTAGCATAGTCTCTGGCACATAATATGTCTCCATATTTTATTTCAAATATTATTAAGTAGCACTTTAATTTACAAAAAATATTAACTTTGAAAAGTGAGATTTTCAGTTTCAGTCTCCTCTTCAGTAGACTCGAAAAATACAGAGTTGGAAAGTGGTGACATTGAACTCTCTTGAGATTTCAGTAAATTCTCCTTTTCATAGAAGAATAATGTCTTAGGATGTTATTCAATTAAAAGGCAAATTTGAGGATGCATTGGTTCTAGTAGATATTCTACTCATTGTACTGTCCAGTGATCAATTTGCTCTTCCCAACAGAGGACAGAAAATCAGGCATTTTATTGCACTTATTTAAATTATATTTCATTTATGCATTGGGTTAAATAACCTCTGGGCATGCTTATAAGCCTCACAAGTAAAAACACAGCAAGCAATTTGAATTTATGTTCTAATATAGATTAAATATCAAAAGAATATTCAAATAAGATTCAGAATATATTTTTATATTACACTCACAACAATTTCTTTATTAGAGTGTGGTAGGTAAGGAAGAATGTCTATGTCTAGCTTCTCACACCTCTGGAGCGGGGCAGATCGACTTTCACAATGCAGCCTATGTAAAGTCCTGTGATTCCAAAACACAAGTCATAGATTAAACAAAAAAATCCTAAAGACATACAATATTCCTCTGGACTCCATACAAACACCCAGTTGTCCACTGGAGGCTTGATTTAAGGGAAAACTAAGATATAATAAAACTAGCAATGCCTTTTTAAATACTAAGCTAGAAATGTTTTACATAAAATTATGTCACATACTAAGAGAATATTATATGGCCCAAGATGAATTTACCTTTTAGTTTCACTTAAATTCAGTAATAAGAATCAAAAGTAAAATGAGACTACTCTAGAGAAAAATTAAGAGCAGACAGTGCAGTCATCAGTAAAGAAATTAACTGCAGAGGATATAACTTTCTTCATTAGTTCTTAGGTAATTTTAAGTGCTTCCCTTGACCTTTACAAATGAAGGCAATGAGCTACCTAGAGCTTGTGCTGAGAATACAAAGAAGCAGAATTCATCAGTATTATGGTCTAGATGTTTGTGTCCACCCAAAATTCATATATTGAAACCCTAACCCCCAGTGTGGCTGTATTTGGAGATAGGGCCTCTAAAGAAGTAATTAAGGTTAAATGAGGTCATGGGGGCAGTGGGGTGGGGGAGGGGAGAGGCTGATCTGATTGGATTAGTGTCCTTATAAGAAGAGACACCAGAGAGCTCAATCTCTCTCTTCCTGCGTCACAGAGGAACAGCCATATGAGGACACAGTAAGAAGGCAGCCATCTGCAAGCCAGGAAGAGAGTCCTCTTCGAAACCAACTAAGCAGACACCATGATCTCAAACTTCCAGCTTCCAGAACTGTCATAACATACATTTCTGTTGTTTAAAACAGCCAGTCTGTGGTATTTGGTTATGGCAGCTTAAGCAGACTAATACAATCAGCAAGCCAACTAAGATCCTTCCCCACTCCTGCTGTCACCTACACACATATCGTACCTTCACTGAAAAGCTGAAGGCCTCGGTAACAGCATAGGGAAAGCAGGTGAAAAGTACTGAAGTTCTTACACACTGCTATTAAGGAAAGTACCAAACACATACTTTCTCCCTCTGACATTTCTCACTTAAGGCTACTCCTGATAATAGACATTTATATGGATAAAATTAATGTTACACTGATTTCACATGCATAAGAATGTTGCAGTAAGACCACCACAGTGTGATTTAGCCACCCAGGAAAACCCGGGGCCATACACCTTTGTTTAGAACACTGGATCACAAAAATAGAAATGGGATTCTAGGTTCATGAGAACACAAATCCCACCACATATTTGTAATTATTTTCTGTATATAATGTGTTTAAAATTGTTCTAAATCTTGGCATTGGAATTGATAATAAGAAGTAACACCTTTCAAGTCATTTAATTATAAGCTAAACCTAAGAGGTAGAAACATTCTCACCATTAATCAAATTAATACTTGAAGGCATTAGACCCACCATTTCCTGGAAAAAGAGTAATTTTGGTGTAACTAGTTAAGGCTATATCCCAATTAAATTGGTTTCCACACCCTGTCTACCTTCTGTCAAATTTTTGGCCACTTATAAGGACTGCTCTCAGACCTAAGCTATGATCTAAAGTTTAAAACTCCAAATTCAGAAATACCTTTAAATGATCATAAATATTGTGCTGGTTATAAAGCTCTTATCTCTCAGCTCCAAATCTATACTGCTATACTCTTGTAATCCTGAGACTAAGATTGTGAAAACTACTTTTGTCCTTGGTCAGCTTGCTCCCTGTTTGATGCAGCCAGTAGTGGTATTCTCTGGAAGAGACTGGAAGGCAGGAGAAGGGGAAAGGGAATTATTCCTTCCTGTTCCTCTCTCTGTTATCTAGTACTGGCTCTTCATCCCAACAACAGCCATTGGCATTCCTGGGACTAGCTTCATTGCACCCTTCTCAGACAACCAGCAGTACGTGGGTCATGACCCCTGTTCAGTAATCTGAGCCCCAATGTACAGAGTCTGTACTCTTCTAGATTTGGAAAATCCTAACCTTTTTTTGTATGCTCCAGCCATTTGGATGGTAGCTACTTTCGACAGTTGTTATGGCTGGACTTTCTCATTTTGCTCTTTCAGCTTTACTTAACCAATCCCCTAGATTAGACTTTCTTTGTTGAAATACCTAGTGTGGTTCCTGTTTTCCTGACTGGACCTTCACCAATACATATATGGAAAATGACATTTAAATTTTAGGAAGGTGCACTCAAGTAAAACTTATTTCACATTCCAACTACATTATCCAATATCCAAAACTATCTCAAGCACAAATGGATTATGTACATAAAAGACTACTTTCCTTTAGAATCATATTTTGCCTATACAGTTCAAACAAGCATAGGTCTGGGGATTTTCTAGACAGAGGTGGAATTAAACCATATATTTCATTCAGTACATGAAACAGTTAACTCTGGTGGCAACGCCTAAAAAAAAGAGTAAAAGCAAAGGAGCCTTTTACTTTTGACTTTTGACATTGACTAGTTTTTTTATTGAGCATTTTTCTTCTGCATTTTACCTTTTTAGAACTTCATGCTCTTGAGGCAGTTTTCTGTTTTCTTACATGGTTATTGATAGGATTACCAGCACTTGTCATGTTAATTGTCTGACACAGTCTCTGGCACACAGTAGGGAACCAATAGTAGGCAGACATTAACTGACCAATACTGGCCTCAAGTTTCTCCTCTCTGAGATGGTGAAAATAATGAGCTACTATGGTTCAAGCCATGCAGCAGTCTGGTCCAGGTCTTCTTTGTATTGACTGTCCATGCCTTCACGAACGTAACACAAGCTTATGCTTTGACCCACATAGTGCAGGAGAACACTGGGGTCATCCTACAGAACACGGGTCATGCCACCAAAAGTGGTTTCAAACTAAAATAACAAATCTTTTATTTATATTTATCAAACACAGTGGAAAAGAAAGAGGATCCTATCAACATCTTTTTTATCACCATTTTCCTCTTCCACTTCTGCTCTCATGAAAGGATTGTACTCCAACACACTCCTGCCCCACAACAACAACAAAAAACTTCTTCCAGAAGTGTCTGTCTAGTTTCCCTTTTCTTCCTGATTCTCCATCACAAAATCTCAAATACTGACTGTCCAACATAACCCGCTTTGGAAAGCCTAGGTGGGGAAAAAATTGAGCAAGTCAAGCCAGAATTTATTTGAAGTGAGTGGGGAGAAGAAATTCAAGGAACTTACACCACATAACTTACATCCTTCTGTTCTTGTTAACCCTGCGTAGGTTGCATGGTGCTAAAGTTCTCTGCTTCTGTAGATTGAGGGTTCCAAATGCATCTGTCCCTTACAACAGTGATATCCTCTCTGCAGAAGCAACATTTTTCTAGCACTAACAAGACAGAATGGGGATTTAGAACTTATTTTTGCGAAGAAAGTTACATCTGTTTAGAGTGGTAGCTTCCATTTGTGTGGCTCCATGGCACCTCCATGTACCACTGTAACATCTTCTGCCATCTTCCCAGGCAGTAAGTCACGAAAGATACTACTGTTTACTCACTTCACACTCAGCATCCTGTGAGTCACATTAGCTTAAATACACAGACTTAAGAATCAGGAGACAGAGTTATAATTCATTTTTTGTCAACAAATTCATGATAATTTGTAGGAAACGGTATTCGTGCTCAGTTTTACCATGAAGACTAAAAACGGAAAAAATTGCCTCTTCCACCTTTCACTAAATCACATATGTGAAATATCTAAAATATATACAATATGAAAAACAGAGTGCACATACATTAAGTAGTCATTGGTTTCTTGATTGAAATATAAGGCAAAAGTATATGGAACGTAAAGTATGGTAGAAAGAGTAAAATTCGTAGCTGTTGAGGCGAAATAAGCAACATCATTCCCAAGAGAAATGAACATGTCAAATAACCAAGAAAGAGGGCAGAGACATTATTACAGCAAGAAAAGGGGAGAAAGCACTGAAACTAAAATGTTGAATGCAAAGACACCTAGGAATAATGAAGAGGAAAAGGTTCTAATGTAGCATTGCCAGAGTAGGAGGTTTAACAGCGTTTTGTCATTTTACTTTTAACCTTTTATTGAATTACCTGTAGAAAGTTCTTATGCCAAAACAGATAAAAAATAATAATTTGTACACAAATCAAACCCATGGCAGTCAATGCCACCATCTCCAAATTCTGAGAGTCAATCTCTCCTTTTAAGAAAGAAAAACAAAATGCATTACAGCTCCTTCTGATAATCTCATACATTGGGTCATTTTTATTTTACTTTATTTTACTCTGTTTTGTTTTCATGTGAAAGTCTCTCACCAAAATTAATCACAGGACATTGTCCAGGTATATTTTAGTTCTCTCTGAAGGGATGAAACAGCTAACCCATAATAAGGCTTGGTCAAGGCCAAGCATAGCCACAAATGCTATGGCATACTTTGGAAAGCCACCTCAATCCTTGTCATTGCTCACAGACAGCAATAAAGTACAAAAACACCGTTACCTGAGTAATAGCTAGTTACTGCATCACTCTTTACTGCAGGATGTTGTCCTTCATCAGTGTCAGTCCCAAATCAATTGGTTAGGACACAGCCCCAGTTATAAGCCTCCTTTTGCTTTCTGATTCAATGTATTACAACAATTCTGTTTGTTTGTTTGCTCCTCCACCTCGATTTGCAAGATAGAACTGCAAAAATCAGTTGGAAACTTCAACTTACGCACAACTAGCTGGAAATCATTTCTTTGATGCTGATGTAGTGTCAGTGAAAATGATGGTTTAAAAAAAAAAAAAAACTACTACTCACTTCAGAGAAAAAAGAAATACCCTCAAGAGCTATGTTCAAGTACAATAGAAAGGTTGAATTATTGAAATTCTTTTGTAGATAACCTGAGAGATAGTGGAAGAATATTTATAAATCGGGCCTTAGAAAAGTGCTAATAACCTCAGCACTGTCTCACCGTGCACGAATATGAAACTCTAATTTTTAAAAGGAAAAATAAAAGTACTGAGAGCTTATCAACGACAGTAAGAGGCAATATTGGTACTTAGAATTTAACAAATCAAAGGCAAATCCAAGCCTTGAAATCCATCCCAGGCAATAACCATCAATTGGTTAAGAAAGGCATCATCAAAGTTCTAGACCCATGTCAGAGGCACACCACAAAGGGATACCCATTGTCCAACTGCCACGCTCCCTAAATCCCTTCCTCAACTTCTACTGCAGCCTATGCCACAACGTGAGGGTCCTGTTGGTTGGTATCACCATTATCTACCTAGGATTGATTCTGAGTCAACAAAATTTTATACAGGAGATTCCTGCAGACCGATTTCACTGAAGAACATTACTCCAGTTGAGTTACAAGTAGAAAAGATGCTTTTATTCATTCTGTATGATGCCAAACAAGAAAGAGAGCAATGCTGAGTCCAGGAAACCACAGCTAGGATAGGGAAACATTGCCACTGAGCAAAATACTATGGCAGGCAAATTTTGAACATCTGAATTTTTGTTCCTCCCCCTATCTTTTCCCCTCCCCCTTCCCCAACTCAAAGAGAAAGTGGAGCCTGTACTTCTTTACCTCAGGGAAGATATGTGGCATGGATTCTTTGAAAAAAGTAAGACCAACGGAGAAAAGAGAAACTTACAGGAAGTGGTAGAACTGTCTCTGAAACTAACAAAAAATGTTCTCCAAACTGGGAAAAAAGAGAAGTCAGGGGATGTCTCCAAAGATGGAAAACTGTTCACCGTTCACTAAAAATGTGGCAGGACCTCAGAGGGAAAGGCTAGTTGGTACAGGTTGTGGGGTCCAGTCTTGGTACAAAAGAACGGAGAAAAGAGCTGAGGAACTCATCTCCTTTGCCAACTGTGGCAACAGCGGTCATCCAACCTGTTTCAAGTTTCCCACTCGAACTCATGGATAGAAGTGAGGGCTTTATGGCGGCAGCACCTCGAGGGGAAACCATGCCGCTCCTGTCAAGATCAGGGCAAAAATGCAGATAACATGTTCTTTCATGACTCCTGTGACCGAGATTTTTCACGTAGAGTGTAGTGATCCGCCGCTCACTGGGATGCCAAAAGGCGTGTGGCCGTGTCAAATATGTAAACCTAGGGGAAAATGACAAATATTTCTACAGAAGGTGGCACAGATAAAACGGCACTACACTAATCCATTAGGACATTAAAAAAAAAAAAAAAGCAGGTTAAAGAAGCAAAACATGGTGTCAAAAGCTGCCTTTAGCAAAGTTCAAACAGGCCCTGGAAGGGGTCAGACACATAATATCACTCTCTCCAGCCAATCAGCATCGTCGTCAGAAGAAAGATATTTAGACTGAACAGGCAGCTTGGACGTCCACCGAGATGCCAGCGTTCCCTTGAAGTTCAACAAGAAAAGGAAAGGCCTCATAGATGGCCTGAGCAAATTCTGTGCCCCTTCCCCTGATGGTCAGAAACCTGGAGAGGGAATGGTACACTACTCTAAGCAACAGAGAATCAGGAAAAGGGGCAACAGAAAATCAAGAACATCAGATTGGCCCACAGACAATCAGGATGACAGGGATGGCAAACAAGAAAGGGAGGAATGGCTTTTGGGGAGCCAGGAAATCATGACTGAGAAAAATATGGTATTGTTTCACGATATCCAAGAACAAGCACTGCAGGTAAAGTTGGATATTCAGATTGGACAATCAAACAATTTGCTCATGGATAAGAAACAGAGGATTAATTATATTGTGGGTAAAGCAGTAGCAGCAATTTATCTATCTAATCTGATCTTCGAATCAGTGTGGGTTGTGCATATACAAAGTTCTGCTGGTTAAGGTGTTCCTTTCAAACCCATGATAACTGCTTTGGTTTTGCAAATAAACTCATTGCCTTGACTACCAGTATTAAATGAGCTTGGTTTCTTTATTTTCTGTCTTATAAGTTCAGTAAATGTGTTTCTCAGTTAAAAAAAAAAAATTATGGCAGGACCTCAGATGGGAAAGCCAACTGGTACAGGTTGTGGGGTAAGGTGCCATACCTGAGAGCATCATACACCAAGGTGGGCACTGAAGCAGGAGAGAAGTGGAGGGGAAGGCAGGAAGGACTCAGTAGATGGAGATAATACGTTCTCTGTTAGCACACAGGTGAAAAACCAATATAGTCACAATTATCCTTCACAAAGCCTTTAATTGCCCAATAGGTCCAGTCTGCAAACATAATCTCTCAGTAAATCCAATTCAGACAGCTTGGGACTTCCCTGGTGGCGCAGTGGTTAAGAATCCACCTGCTAATGCAGGGGACACGGGTTCCAGCCCTGGTCCGGGAAGATCCCACATGCCTCGGAGCAACTAAGCCCATGCACCACAACTACTAAGCCCGCGCTCTAGAGCCTGTGAGCCACAACTACTGAGCCCATGTGCCACAACTACTGAAGCCTGCGTGCCTAGAGCCCATGCTCCACAACAAGAGAAGCCACCGCAATGAGAAGCCCGTGCACTGCAACAAAGAGTAGCCCCCGCTCACCACAACTAGAGAAAAGCCCGTGCACAGCAAAGAAGACCCAATGCAGCCAAAAATAAATAAACAGATAAATTAAAAACAAACAAACAAACAAATCAGATAGCTTTCTTCCAACACTGGAACAGATCATGGTTTCTTCCACTGAGCCCCAGATTAAGGACCTGGACTGCAGCAAGGGGTAATGTTGTACAAAAAACACCCATCCAATGCACACTCAGCTCATCTAGGTGCTCACACTTGGGAAACTGAAACTGAATGATGAAGCAGCAGAAATACAACCTCTATTTCACTCTCACTCCTAGTGTCACCTTCTTGAGTTCCACAGAATTGAGAAGAATGGTTTATCTCACCTTTTCTCTGACAACAGAGAGTTGAATTTTAATGAATTACATGAAAGACTCCAACTGGATTAAAAGATAAATCCAGTAAGCAAGAACCTCAGTGGGGAGAAAATTTCCCCAATAACCTATGTTATCGTGAGGTTATTATGGGATATGCAGAATCATGGGTCATGTTTTTGTGCAGAAAGTAGAGAAGAAGGTTGAGAATTTGGAAGTGATTACATCTCAGAGACAGAATATGTTAAGAAGGGAATGAGCTTTAGAGCTAAACTAACTTAAGGTCAAATGGTAGATCTCAGTTCCCCTGTGTTCCATATGTGATTTAGGTGAGTTACTTCTTCGTTCCTCACTTACCTTATCTGTGACAATGAAATAATGGGGCAGAGAGGTGTGGGAAGGGGGATGCAGACCAGTAACAAATTTGAAAATACACAAACTAAACAAAATTGATAAACCGTTAGCCAGACTCATCAAGAAAAAAAGGAAGACTCAAATCAATAGAATTAGAAATGAAAAAGGAGAAGTAACAACTGACACTGCAGAAATACAAAGGATCATGAGAGTTCTACAAGCAACTATATACCAATAAAATGGACAACCTGGAAGGAATGGACAAATTCTTAGAAAAGCATAACCTTCCAAGAATGAACCAGGAAGAAATAGAAAATATAAACAGACCAATCAATTTCACTGACATTGAAACTAGATTAAAAATCTTCCAACAAACAAAAGCCTGGGACCAGATGGCTTCACAGGGGAATTCTATCAAACACTTAGAGAAGAGTAAACACCTATCCTTCTCAAACTCTTCCAAAATTTAGCAGAGGGAGGAACACTCCCAATCTCATTCTATGAGGCCACCATCACCCTGATACCAAAACCAGACAAAGATGTCACAAAGAAAGAAAACTACAGGTCAATATCACTGATGAACACAGATGCAAAAATCCTCAATAAAATACTAGCAAACAGCATCCAACAGCACACTGAAAGGATCATACACCATGATCAAGTGGGGTTTATCCCAGGGATGCAAGGATTCTTCAATACATGCAAATCAATCAATGTGCTAAACCATATTAACAAATTGAAGGAGAAAAACCATATGATCATCTCAATAGATGCAGAAAAAGATTTCGACAAAATTCAACACCCATTTATGATAAAAACCCTCCAGAAAGTAGGCATACAGGGAACTTACCGCAACATAATAAAGGCCATATATGACAAACCCACAGCCAACATCGGCCTCAATGGTGAAAACCAGAAACCATTTCCACTAAGATCAGGAACAAGACAAGGATGCCCACTCTCACCACTATTAGTCAACATAGTTTTGGAAGTTTTAGCCACAGCAATCAGAGAAGAAAAAGAAATAAAAGGAATACAAATTGGAAAAGAAGAAGTAAAGATATCAGTGTTTGCAGATGACATGATACTATACATAGAGAATCCTAAAGATGCTACCAGAAAACTACTAGAGCTAATCAATGATTTGGTAAAGTAGCAGGATACAAAATTAATGCACAGAAATCTCTTGTATTCCTATACATTAATGATGAAAAATCTGGAAGAGAATTTAAGGAAACACTCCCATTTACCATTGCAACAAAAAGAATAAAATATCTAGGCATGAACTTACCTAAGGAGACAAAAGACCTATATGCAGGAATCTATAAGACACTGATGAAAGAAATTAAAGATGATACAAACAGATGGAGAGATATACCATGTTCTTGGATTGGAAGAATCAACATTGTGAAAATGACTATATTACCCAAAGCAATCTACAGATTCAATGAAATCCCTGTCAAACTACCAATGGCATTTTTCACAGGACTAGAACAAAAAATTTCACAATTTGTATGGAAACAAAAAAGACCCCGAATAGCCAAAGCAATCTTGAGAAACAAAAATGGAGCTGGAGGAATCCAACTGCCTGACTTCAGACGATACTACAATGCTACAGTAATCAAGACAGTATTGTACTGGCATAAAAACAGAAATATAGATCAATGGAACAGGATAGAAAGCCCAGAGATAAGCCCATAAACATATGGTCACCTTATTTTTGATAAAGGAGGCAAGAATATACAGTGGAGAAAAGACAGCGTCTTCAATAAGTGGTGCTGGGAAAACTGGACAGCTACATGTAAAAGAATGAAATTAGAACACTCCCTAACACCTTACACAAAAATAAACTCAAAATGGATTAAAGGCCTAAATGTAAGGCCAGACACTATAAAACTCTTAAGAGGAAAACATAGGCAGAACACTCTATGACATAAATCACAGCAAGATCCTTTTTGACCCACCTCCTAGAGAAATGGAAATAAAAACAAAAATAAACAAATGGGACCTAATGAAACTTAAAACTTTGCTTTTGCACAGCAAAGGAAAACATAAACAAGACGAAAAGACACCCCTCAGAATGGGAGAAAATATTTGAAATTGAAGAAACTGACAAAGGATTAATCTCCAAAATTTACAAGCAGCTCATGCAGCTCAATATCAGAAAAACAAAAAACTCGATACAAAAATGGGCAGAAGACCTAAATAGACATTTCTCCAAAGAAGATATACAGATTGCCAACAAACACATGAAAGCATGCTCAACATCACTAATCATTAGAGAAATGCAAATCCAAACTACAGTGAGGTAACACCTCACACCAGTTAGAATGGGCATCATCAAAAAATCTACAAACAATAAATGCTGGAGAGGGTGTTGGGAAAAGGGAACCCTCTTGTACTGTTGGTGGGGATGTAAATTGATACAGCCACTATGGAGAAAAGTATGGAGGTTCCTTAAAAAACTAAAAATAGAACTACCATATGACCCAGCTATCCCACTACTGGGCATATACCCTGAGAAAACCATAATTCAAAAAGAGTCATGTACCACAATGTTCATTGCAGCACTATTTAAAATAGC
This sequence comes from Balaenoptera musculus, assembly GCF_009873245.2. Lineage (NCBI taxonomy): Eukaryota > Metazoa > Chordata > Mammalia > Artiodactyla > Balaenopteridae > Balaenoptera > Balaenoptera musculus. The sequence goes on from NC_045793.1 coordinate 55,146,372, forward strand.
CAGGACATGGAAGCCTAAGTGTCCATCGACAGATGAATGGATAAAGAAGATGTGGCACATATATACAATGGAATATTACTCAGCCATAAAAAGAAACGAAATTGAGTTATTTGTAGTGAGGTGGATGGACCTAGAGTCTGCCATACAGTCAGAAAGAGAAAATCAAATACCATATGCTAACACATACATATGGAATCTTAAAAAAAAAAAAATGGTTCTGAAGAATCTGGGGCAGGACAGGAATAAAGACGTAGAGAATGGACTTGAGGACATGGGGAGGGGAAAGGGTAAGCTGGGATGAAGTGAGAGAGTGGCATGGACGTATATACACTACCAAATGTAAAATAGATAACTAGTGGGAAGCAGCCGCATAGCACAGGGAGATCAGCTCAGTGCTTTGTGACCACCTAGAGGGGTGGGATAGGGAGGGTGGGAGGGAGACGTAGGAGGGAGGAGATATGGGGATATATGCATATGTATAGCTGCTTCACTTTGTTATAAAGCAGAAACTAACACAACATTGTAAAGCAATTATACTCTAATAAAGGTGTTAAAAAAAAAAGAAAATACACAAACTATATACCAGAGCTTAATCCCTGGAATGTATCGACTGTTGATGTTTTTCCACACTACTCTCCCCTCAGCAACTATTTCACTGCTATTCTTTTTTTATTGAAATTCAGAGAATGTCATTTTAATTTTCTAATGCTTGCTATAATGCTTGCAATGGCTTAGGCTCCATGTAAAATTTATAAAATCTTGTTATACTTTCAAGTCATGTTATATCAAAATTTTTAATTCATTTTCTTCAAAAACTTCTCAAAACCTCTTAGCTGGTAGCTATAAAGCAAATAAAAGAGGCATGGAACAAAGTAATTCAATAAAAATTGGATTTACTCTTAAAAAAAGAAAGGTTTTAATCTTCCTTAATTGGCCCTTAGATGTAGATAATTTCCAAGGACATTTTATAGACTAAAAGATCACAATAAAGTCTTTCCTTAGAGTAATCAAGATTTGGTGATCCTTTAGAAGAACAGGAATCATTAAAAACAGCAAAGAGAAAGGAGTTATTAGATGTGGAAGATCAAGGTCTCCAATATATTAAAATAAGCAATGAAGGCCTACAGATTCCAGCAAGCAGAAGATAACATTTTCACTGCACATTTCTTTAAAAGAAGATAAAGATCATTGAATCAATATATCATTGAAGAGATTATTATTTTGTACAAGCTGAAGGTTGGTTCAGGTCATTCCCACTAAGCAAACAGAATTTGTTAATTTAATCCGACAGGCTTGGCAGTGAAACCAAACAGGAATTTAATCAGCAGGAGAAGGTGGTGAGCTTCTCTGAAAATTGAATGATGGCTGTGCAAACAGTAAATATCATCACGGAAGAGCGAGGAAAGAATAAGAGCACCCCTCTCATGGTTTTCATTGAGTTCATCAAACATAATAAATGATTCCAAATAAACCATTTCTAGGACTGCAACAATGACTTAATGTTACTTTTACTAGAAAGTTAAAATTTATAGTTTTCCAGTCTCTCACCTTAAATACTTTTTTTAAGCTGCAAGGTTAGAAAATGAAGGATTAAGTGTCTCATATTCCAAGACAGCAGCTGACTTTTCAGTGTCTCATCTCAATGTGTCAGCGCTCTGATGCCAGCGTGAAGGCTTGTTAGCACAGAGACTAATACAGAGACAAGGCTAAGATGTAACATTAGGTATTTTAGTTCAACATTAATTGCTTTAATCATCCTCAAAAGTAAGAGCACTTTTAAAGGATGTATACTGTTGCCAAATGATAAATAAAACTGACTTACTCCTTCCCCAATTCCTTGCACTTAAATGAAATTACCATCAAAGCTTATTCAGAATCTTTCCCACTTCCTGTTATCACAGAGTTTTCAACTTCGCCTTGTCCTTCTTTCTTTCCTTCTCCTTTCAGTCTCTACTCTACTTCATTTACAGGTTCTCCTTATTTCTAGTCTAGTCTCCTTGAAACCCTGTTTTGAAAGCATAACCTTTTGGAAGTCTCATGTTGAATAGGGCGTGTAAGTATACAGTATATCCAAAACAAACAAAAAAAAAACTGTCTCAATGGTGTTTTTTCTCTCTAGCTATGAAAACATAGTGTTTTCATTAAACCAGTAAATTCATTATCTCATGGAACCTCAACAAACAAATGTCAATTGGTGTTTCCCAAGAGTGACTAACAAAAATAAATCATATGATAAGTGGCCAAAAAAGACATGGAAGATAATTTTAATGTTCAATTATTAAAAGTAAGTGATAAACTTATTTAGAAACTCTAGAAGAAGGTTCTCTAGCTTCATGGAAAACTAGACCAAGAGATAATGAGATAATGAAGAACCATATTATGTTAAGCTATTGAGAAGAAAGAGAATGATTGGAAAAAATCAGGAACTACTATTTCAAAGGTATGTAGTAAGAGGATAGATTGAAAATCTTAGCTTTAGGGGAAAAGGAGTGATACTTTTTCATAATTTTCTGTCTAAAAATGGACAGTTAGATACATGCTCATTTGTTTCTAGCACAGTTTTTATACTGCCTTGAATCACTTATCTCCATATTTCATCACCCAAAGGAACAGAATATACTCTTTTTTATGTGTCTACACTTGCACTGTCATCTCTTCACAGTTATCATTTATACAGTGTATGTCATTTATACAGTGGTAGACTGTATAAATCATAATAAATGTATAATATGATAAATCATAATAGTAATAGTAAAACCATACCACTGCATGATAAAAAATACAATAACTTGAAAGTTAGAAAATGTGCCTAATGAACTTATTGGTCTGGCTGAAGAGATCACTAGTCAGCATGTCGAAAGTCAGAACATCGAGTGTTTCTAATTTCACATAACAAGTCAGTGGGGGAGAAAAAAGAAAGAATGTAAGAAGGAACTTATTGTTTGCAAGCAGAATTTAAAGAAAGTTTCTAGGTTGGAAATAAGCCTATTTCTTATCCCCAGGCTATCCAGTTGGCAAAAGATACCAAAATTAAGAAATAGCCTCAAGCAAAGATCAAATCAAAGGTGTGGGTATAAAACCCTTTCTTTGACCTCAGAAAGATGGAACCTGATAGACTCTCTCAGATAGACAAAGAACTTCTAACAACATTAAGGGCACTGACCCACAACATGCTGACACACAGAAATAGAGATCTGTCTGAAAAAGAATTATGGTGTGACTTGGCGAGGTTGGGGGTGGGGGGTAAACCCTGATAAGATTTATAGGAAATGCACAGTTTTTAAGACAGTTGTAGTAGCAAAAGCATCTCCTGCTTGTACTAAAAAGGACTAAGTAATTCAAATGAAAAGGGACTAATGGGCTTCCAGCTTTTTATGGGCAAGAAGCAGGCTGAGAAAACAACTCAGCTACAAACACAGACTATTTCTTGTAAAAAAGAAAAGATCTCACAGGATTGAACCAAGAGCTGAGAACAACGGACTAGGGAATCAATTCACTGGGGTTAACCTAGTCTCTAATCAAGGAACATTCTTGGCTCCTGAAATAGAGAAAACAGGCAACATGTCCTTAGTTAGATTTCAGAATTTCCATGGGCAGATGACTGCTGTGTGTTTCCATTCTTCACCTTTTTGAATGCAAATGTCTACTGCAGTTATCCTTGTCCAGTCTTACCACTGTATGTTGTGTATAGAGTTAAAAAATACTTATCCTCTTATATCACATATTTCTGTGTCAAGAAGAGTCATAACCAAGGAGCTGCAGTGAACAAATCTCACCCACATCTGGACTTGATGTAGATGATGAAATCCTGGACTTCAAGGATGATATAAGACTTCTGTGGGAGGAGTGAGTGTATTTTCACGTGGAAGAGATGTGAATTATTGTTGCCGGAGAGCAGATTATGGTAGGTTGTAGCAAAGATGGCTACAAAAATTCCTCAAACCTCTGTATGCATGTTCCTTTGTAATGTGACTTTGTTGATCCTCCCAACTAGAGATGGAGTTTATTTTCCCAACCCATGAGTCTGGGCAGGCCTAGTGGGAGCTCCAAATCCTAAGCATCAAGAGATTTTCCAGCTTCTTTTCTTGCCCTCTTGGAATGCTGCCCTGAGATTGCCACAAAGAAGCCCAGTATAGTCAATTAGAGGATAAGAGACCACATGGAGCAGAAATGAGTCATCTCAACTAAGACCCCTAGCCAACCAGCTGATAGCCAGTAGCAACTGCCAGACATGTCAGTGAAGCCATCTTATACTATGTAGTCCCACTAGAAATATAGAATGTAGCCATATGAGTGAACCCAAGAGAGATCAGCAGAAGAAACACCCAGCTGAGCCCAGCCCAAAATATTTACCCACAAAGGGAAAAATGACTATTGCTTCAGGTGGTTTCTTACACAGTAATAAATGATGCAGTGAGTACCATTATTTCCTAATTTTCTAATACACTCCAGATTGTAAATATTCTGTCCTGTTATTACATGATAATGTCAAATAGATGCCTTTTTGTTGTTATTGGAAATATGGTTCTATAAGAAAGCAAGTACTAAAATGTGTGTTACAGTGATGGCTGACCTGAATGAACACTGCTCACCTTTTAGAAGGGCAAATGTTATTATAATCTAGTATTAAAATAAAGTCCTTTTAATCCTGAACACAGCTAGCTTTGCTTCCAGGGATGCAAATCAAAAGGAGAGGGAGAATATTCAAATTCAAATCCCTTCTCTCTACAGAGGTGTTGTAGATACTACTCAGGGACATTTAAGTCCAATAAATTCCTTGAACATTGTCTCATGGCCGCTCTTCCTGCCACATGCACCCATGAAAAGGCATAGACACATAAAAGATAAAGTGAGGAGAGGAGTGAGAAAACTGTAGATTAAGGGACAAAGATGAATAACTGTTATAATGACACACTGAACAATCACATTTCTGTAATATATTTTTGTTTGAATTGCTTCCCTGCTAGACCTCCCCTTTGGGAGACGCTGTGTAATTTTTCTGGTTATGTGATAGAAGCAAGATGAAAGATAAGTCACAAGCTCCTGTGGCTTAAAATATAATGGTTGAAAATTGGTGGGTTATTTTTAAAGGTTTTTTTTCCTCCTGTTTGAGAAAGAAAGGCAGAACTATACTCACCAGTCCCACCCCCGTCCTTCTCCAAAATAAAAGGTCAAATTGCCTCTTCTCTGTTTTTAAAGACATTGCTTAAAAAAAAAATTCTGATGCAAATGCATAATGACTGTTAATATAATGGCCTAAATAGCACCCTCCTCCACTCCTTCTCTACAATGAAAAGCAAAAGATCTAAAATTTCTTAAAATAAAGTATATTCAGATGCTGAAGAAACCAACTTTAAAAATCATCTATAATTGAGTATCTATAATTGCAAAAACTGTCACTGTAATATCATATACTTCATGGAATAGTCATTTGGATTATGTGATCATTTATTTTAACTCCCACTCTCCTTGGAATAGATAAAATTCAAGAATTTATACATCCAGAATCTCATCTCTTAGGATCACTCATTCTACCAAAGTTAGAACTTATTTAAATATTGATTATAAATTTAAATTAAATTATTCTAAACCTTCTAGATTAATTTAGCCCTGGTAGCACCTCTGTTCAAATATATAAATTATTTGAGGGCTTTTTTCTTAGTATACATGCTAGACATATGCAAAGATTTTTTTTTCCTTTAATGAAAAGCTAAAATCATAGACTCAGTTCTAAAAAGGGACCATAGTTAAACTTAACTATATATGAGAAAACTAAAGGTCAGAGAGCTAAAATGATATGCCTGAAAATAGCAGGGCTTATTAGTGGTGATGCTTGTTTAAGAATCAGGTTTCCTGGACCCTCAGGCCAGTGATCTCCCCCACTTTACCACGTGGACTCACACAGGGCTTTGGGTCTGCTGTGGATGGGGGGCCCTGGCTTCTCCCAATACTGAATCCAGGAGCTGCCACGCCTAAGCACAGAACTTCGATCATCTTTCGGCCTCAGCCCTATCCCCCCCCCTTTTTTTTTTTTAATTAATTTATTTATTTATTTATTTATGGCTGCGTTGGGTCTTCGTTTCTGTGCGAGGGTTTTCTCTAGCGTGGCAAGCGGGGGCCACTCTTCATCGCGGTGCGCGGACCTCTCACTATCGCGGCCTCTCTTGTTGCGGAGCACAGGCTCCAGACGCGCAGGCTCAGTAGTTGTGGCTCACGGGCCTAGTTGCTCCGCGGCATGTGGGATCTTCCCAGACCGGGGCATGAACCCGTGTCCCCTGCATTGGCAGGCAGATTCTCAACCACTGCGCCACCAGGGAAGCCCCCCCCGCCCAACTTCTTAATTCAGACTCTCTGGGGATACGCACAGCACCAGCAAGCAATGTTTAAAAGTGCCCCCAGGAGATTCTAATCTGCAGCCAGGGCTGAGAACCACTGAAGTAGTTTCTCACCCTCATTCTTTTAAATGGCTTAGGCTACCAGGCTGGCGGTCCCAGCCTCACTTCCCAGTGTTTCTGGCTCTCTTTGGCCCTTCGATACCCTAGACATCAAGAACCTAATTCTGAGAGCCTAGACTCTTGGAAAGGGATAAATAAAAAAGAGAAGCTAGAGAATATGAAAGTACACGGTCTTAGCGACATGTTATTGTCAGCAACACATCTTACAGACACACGAGAACTAACACTAGAAAACCATACAAAGAAAACTCAGTTTAGCTGTATAAAAGTAGTATTTCCTACAGGCATTAGTTTAAACAGCTAACCAAGTCTGCAATAATATGTATCAGACTGTTGATTGGTTCATTTCATTATATTACTCAACCACCCTCGTAAAGTCATGGTCATCCGTTGAGCAGCTCATGAAATTAGAGGCAGCATGGCTTAAATAGATTCTTAGACATTATGGCAATGGAGAGAAACAGAGGTAGAAATTTTCATATAAAAAAGGTCTAAATCAGTCAGAATCCAGTTTAGCCAGACCACAACAACTATTAGCAATCCAAGCGTCAATTTAATCAACTGACCCTCAATTCCAAACCAGGCCTCAAGAAGCAAAGCTAAATCTGGGTTATTCTGAACCTCAGAGGTGAAAAAGATAAAATTTACTTGTTGGAATAAGATTATAAGCAAGGATGGCTTCCTTGTCTCTTGCAACTCTTGCAGCCATGGTGGATTAACTGAAAATCCTGTGGACTGAGCCGGCAGGACATTGACACTTCCAGGGGAAGCATGAACATAGCTCGGCCAGCAGCAGTGCCACGTGCTTCAGTCTGCCTCCTTGCACAGGTAGAACTGACTTGGGTCAAATATTAATTAAAATCATATTTAATACTAAATATCAGATATTCTAAATCTGAACGACCTAATCAAGAAAGGCCATATCTGTGAAGTTGCTTGACTCAGAAGAGTCCAATACTCCAGAAACAAGCATGTTCCTTAAGCCTTAAACAGGTCTAAAAAAGAAAAAGTTAAAATTTGTCTGGTTTTATCTTAATGTTCTCGCTGAAGGCATATTTTATGGAACTGATTGTTTTGTTTTTCTGCCTCTGTCACCAATTCTTCTCCACTACATTAAATCCCACACATGGCAAACACGAGTTAATTAAGCATTATATTACAGAGTATCAATATAAACGTTTCAGCTGCTCCTCCTAAACCTCTATGGCATAATTACTATTGCCCTGAAGGAGAAATGAATTTACATTGTTAACAGAAATACTTAGAAACAAACATATTTAAATGGTTAACCATCAGTACTAAAAGAACAAATTAAAGGAAGCAATAGTTAAATCATAACATTAACATTTAGATGGTCCAGGGAGGTAATGTGAAAAGAGAATACTATATATACGTCTTGCCATTTCAGTCATACTGAAAGAGCTTTTCAAATAACCTCATTTGCTTTCACTCCAAGAACCAAATACGAGTGTTGTCAACATTACTCTTTACCTTCTTCCAGGCTAATCATGAATATCATCAAGAAAGCATTTCTTCCAGCTCATCAAGCTCCCGCCCTTCAATAGATGAAGACAACTTCATAAGCATCAACAAACAGAGCCAATATAAAATAATATCAGGGTTGAAATTACAGGGCTGCAAGTGACTTTCAGCTATTATACGGGGCATTCTCCTCCTCTGATATAATCATTTAAACCAGTGGTTCTCAACTTTGGCTGCACATTGAAATCATCTGAGAAGCTTTTTAAAATTCTGCTGCCCAGCCCTAAACCCCAGAAATTCTAATTTAATTGGTCTGGAGTACAGCCCGAATGTCAAGCGGTTTAAAAGCTCTCCGGGTGATTTTAATGTGCAGCCAAGTGTCAAAGCCCATCAAACAAAGACCACCAAGAAAACACCTGTAGTCAATCAAGAAAAGTCAGGTTTACTTAGCTTGCTGCTGTATGGGAGACCCTTATGAAAATCTCGGGAAGTTGGAAGAGCTTCAAACTGGGTGATTTTAAGGAAAGCTGAGGGAAGCAGGAGACCATTCTGGATTGGATGACATCAAGAAATGGGGGAAATTCAGTGATTCGGTATCTCAATTATCTTCATCCAACAGGCAGAAAGATTAGAGCTGAGCCATCATTGCTAAAGAATCGAGACCACTCAGAAGGCAAGGTTGTTAGCAATGAGAGCAGGGTGTTAATCATTTTCAGGGTTAAGGTGTTGGCCTACTCATTGCCCCGTTCTAAACATGGTGTATTTATGTTTTTTGGCAAACACTGTGGTCTGGTTTTTCAGTAAGGCCAATTTTCCCTTTCTCTGTTTATTTAATAGGACCTGTTTTCATATTCTCACAAGGTTGAAAACCACTGATTTAAACAAACTTAAAAGCCCAGCTGAATATGAGTCTATCTGGTTGTAATATCTGTCATTCTTTTGAGTTCCAGGGTTAAAATTAGCTGATCTAGTTTATTAAACGTGCATTTGATTGCTCCCCAATTTTTCCAAGTAAAACCTTCCCAAAGCTGGACCTCCCAGATAATACTCTGTTCCCATTCCCTAGATAAAGTATCCAGTTATGATCACAAGTTTAATTTGCAAAAGAATGCATGCTACATTCTAAAGAAAAATCTTATATGAAATAGCCCATTTTGATAGCATCACCATTAAAACACTAGTTCTGCTGTATTACAAAGTCATGTTCTATTTATTCTATTTTCAGTGGAAGCCAATGTTAATTTTTCACAATTACTAACTCAGCACTACCTTGGTATGGCACTACACATGAAGGATAGGGATTCTTTACAGAAGTGTTTTTCACACTATTTTGATGATTCACCTAATGTTCTGTTTATAAGAAATCAGAATAGTGACAACCATTTATGCTTTAAGCCAAGAATGAATATATATGAATATACATATGAATACTTATACTTATATATATGAATACTTATATATGTGAATACTTATTCATATATATATGAATATATATATGAATACTTCTATTGTATTCAATAGAAATTGGGGTTATTTAACTCTTCTTGGGTAATATGGAATATTTACTTTCTCTCTTGGGAAACCCATGTAACCATAAACTAGATTTCATGTCTCTCTGAAAATAAGGCTGTTTCACTCTGTTTTACATGTGTCAGTAGAGGAAGTCACATTATAAGAGTCAGAAAATATATTAACCTCTGATGGTATATCCAGAGTGTCAGTTACTCATAGGAAATTCCACTCAGGGCCACCTAATATCATCCATATTATCTACTCCTCTAAGCTACACAGAGATGGGATAAAAGTTTTCCTCACCTAGACTGAGTTATTTCTACTGCTGGATCCTAAGGGAGCCTGGAAACGGCACCATTGCTTCCCTACTTGAGCTCTGAACCAGCTAAGAAAACCAAAAATTAAGGCAGAAAGATATTTAAAACCTTTATAACCAAACGATGCCATGTCACAGGTTGAATTCTCCAAGTGCAGACACTGAGATAGAATTTGAGTTCAAGGTATATATAAGGGATTAAAGGAAGGGGAGGAAGCAGGATTGAGCAGAGGAAAAAGTCACACTGTGATGCAGACCCAAAGAAAATGTGGCCAACCTGGCAGGAAACTGTGGAGTAAACATTGCCCATGAGAGTCATCCCAGAGTGGGTTGAAAGATCTGGGTCTTTAAACGCCCTCCTAGCTCACTCACCAAATGTGGGCTTCCCTGGGAAGAGCATGGCTGTGAGCAAGGCATCTGGCTCCACGCAGCTGAGGCAGACCCTAAAAGAACAGGCAGCTGGAGGCACCCTGCCCATTGCCCCCTTCACAGCTGGACAGCAAGTCCTTCCTCGCAGGGGCTCTGGGGAGCACATCTTCATGTCTACCCCAGACCAAGTTGGAGAGCGTGGCTAAGACGCTTAGCAACAACAGACTTCCCAATAGGACATCCAGACACAGACAGCACTAACTAATCACAGACCTCGTTTACAGAATGAAAACTGAGAACTCGTAGTACAGAGATACTGACCCAGAATATGCAATTTTCACTAGCAGCTGGCCTTTAAAGAAGAAATAAAGGAAGAGAATGAGCTTTGTATGCCCATCTCTGCTCCCACATTCAACAAAAAAGAGGGAGTTGGGAACGGAGATATAGAGACAGGCCAGAGATGATGTGCTAATGGTGACCCTCCACACGAAAGGAGGTGAGCAGTCCCCTCTGTCCTCCACCAATCGAGTCACAGAACTTGACAGTCAGTTAAAGGCAGTACAGCTAGGCTTATTAAACTTTTTAGGTCTCTGGATTATAATAATAACTCAAAATGCTCATGTATATAGTAATCATTATTCTCCATACTTACATTATTCCATTTGAAAGGTTGGTGACTGGGGAGTTGGTTTGTTTAGTTGTTTGAGGAATTGGAGTTTGAATGTTTATTCTTGTAGTTGCATGTAAAAGAACAGGTTTATTTACCAAGTCCTAAATAACATTAATATTTTTTTTAGATTTTCTGTACTCTTTTCTGTGTTAATGCAAAAGTCACAGAGGAAATTTTAATCACTCAGTGACAAAGTGATATATGCTGCAAGTGGCAATTCCCACCAGCCAGAGTGCTTACCCTCATTCCCCTTTCAGGCACGCACCTCTTGACACTAACAGCATGATGCCACAGAAGGGAGGCTGCCTTGTTAGCTACTTAGGATAGAAAGCACCGAGGAACTCGGATCCGGAAGTCCCAGTAAGACCCAGAGAGCACAGGAAGCAAATGCAACCATGGAGACCCCACTTCTTCAGCAAAATGTTGAGGGTAACTCCAGCCGTGACCACAAGGTGCAAACCACAGATTTTTATGGCAGGAGCATTGATCTGTCAAAGGCATGTCAGTATTTTCTTAGCCAGCCAGCCAGTTTCTTTTATGTAGTTGGCTAGTCCTTCCTCTATGAGAATATGATAATGAAATGTTGCTAAGGAATTTTATTTTTAAAACAACGGTCACCTGTTTCATCAGGTAGATTTGATGTCACGGAGATTTACTCCTGACAAGATTATATGACAGGCCGCTCATTTCTACTCCAGCAACTGAGACAGGACAGTCTTTGAGAACTCATTCTAGACTGATGATTGAAAGACCACCCTAAGACCATTTCCTAAAACCAGCCATCTGGAATAGCTGCCTGAAATAGGTAGAGCCTAGCCAAGTTAAGGAAAACACAGATCTAAGTTGATCTGCCTGAGTTTTCCTGAACCTACACTTTGAACAGTGTTTTACGATGTGTGGTCCTATGACCACCTACTACGCAAACACTCCAAGAAGTTGCTAAGAATGTGGATGGCTAGAGACCCCACACCTAGTTAAGGAGACTATCTATGTGGTGTGACCCAAGAGGCTGCATGTTCAACAAGTTCACCAGGTGATTCTAATGCACACTAGGGTTTGAGAAACCCTGTTAGAAATTTAACTCTGGAACAAGGTCAGAGACATAGTCCAGAATTCAAGCTCAAAGGAAAAATTCTACAAAATTCATTTGACCTTTATTTGGGAATAGTATTTTTCACAAGAGAAAACTACAACTCTTATTCATTCAGTAAATATCTTATGCTCCTGCCACATCCAGACCCTGTGCTAAATACAGTAGATTCGAAATAAAATGCATAGAATATTATAAGAATGGGTCTAGTACTGCCACACATTATAACTCCTTTCACACTGAATTCAGATCTTACAATATGCATATCACTAGGAATTAAAACGAGAATTCAGAAAAGAATTAAACTTCTGCTCAAGTGGAGCTATCCTAAGAAAAGACAAACATTAAAAAGTGTACATAGGGTATGATTACATCAATCTAGTTCTCTTCAGGGAAAAGAGCGGTGTGGAGGGTGGAGAGACAAGCACATGACTATTTTAAAATAAAAAGATCTCTTAAAATAAGAGATCAGAGCTTAGAGATGACTCCCATCCCAACTGGAGTCAGTTCTTTATACTAGAATCAGAGAGTCGATGAACTTTTGATCTGTCCCTTCTTTCTTTGGAAGCGTAGATCTAAAAGCTGTTATCAAACAAGACTATGAAGACAGGATAAAAGGATAATATATGAATTATGATTGATTTTCCATAAAGTATCCACGAACTCAGCTGAAACATTAAAACTGCTCCACACATACCACCTGCTATGGTCTGAGTGTTTGTGTCCCCCCCAAATTCATATGTTGAGATCCTAATGCCCATTGTGATGGTATTAGCAGACGAGGTCTTTGGGAGGTGATTAGGTCATGAGGGCAGGGCCCTCATAAATGAAATTAATACCCGTATATAAGAGACCCCAGAGAGCTCCCTTGCCTCCTGCCACCATGTGAGGACACAAGAAGGCTCTGAGCCAGGAAGAGGCCCCTCACTCGATCACACTGGCACCTTGATCTTGGACTTTCCAAACTCCAGAACTGTGAGAAATAAATTTCTGTTGTTTATAAGCCTCCCAGCCTATGGTATTTTGTTATATCAGCCCAAAAGGACTAAGACATTACCAGAACAGACTAGAAAATTCCTCCTTGCTTGCTACAATAAGCTAAACTTGCTCAAGATTGAGCACACGAGAGTTTCTATAAAGCTTTATGCAAACATGGTTATGCTATGAGAAACAACTTAAATATAGCTCCATTTGACCCTCATAGCTTTTGTTTACAAAAAGATTTTACAAAGTATTTGTATTTATAAACTTTGTCCTATGATCAAATAAAATCTAATTAGATGGTTTTATCAACATCTCGCCAAAGTCAAAATAAAGAAAAGCATGCAATGAAGAAAACTGGAAAGAATATATTATGTTAAAATTAAATGGTGGAACTATGGTTGATTTTCCTGCATTTCCCGGATGTTTAAAAATGAGAATATATTACTTTATAATGAAAATATTTAAAATTAATTTCTTAGGGAGTTTTTTATGACAATAGAATTTTTTAAGTAAAAATAAGTCTACAAGTTAGCGCTGTCAAACCTGAGTTTGTGGGCCTGACGCACATTGAGGCCAAACCAACCAAAATGTCGGAGTTTGGAGCAGAGAAAGGTTTATTAGTTGAGGAGGTACCAACCCAGAAGATGGGTGACCTAGACTCTTCTGAAATCCATCTTGCTGGCTGGCCGGGGTGCAAGGTTTTTAAAAACAAAAAAGGTAAAGGGGAGGGTGTCTTTGTGGTCTTAGCTTCCTGATAAGACCTCATTTGCAGACAACCCAGCACCATCTTGTGCCGATGCATCATTGGTGATTGTGATTGATCTGTGTGTTCCCGCAAAGCAAACTAGTAAATCATGGTCTTGTGATCCCTCCCTTCTTTCTAGGAGAGAGCAAAAGCAACGGTTGAGGCATTTTATTATTTACTTAGAGCCTTCGTAATGGTTCAGGAGTTTCAGTTCTTAATTGATTCTCCCAGTGCCATCAATTTTAAGTGGCTTGGGGCCAGCTGGTTGAAACCACAGGACATTATCTCAACAGTTTGGGGTCATAAACCAAGACATTAGTTTAAGCTAACAATCATGAAAAAGATTGTGCTGGGTTTGCTTTTCCTTTGTTTCTGTGTTCCCTCACTTTCCTAGTTAGTAACTATTTGAATCTGCTCTTTGGAACTCGGGGAACATCTAGGAGACGAAAGCCTTTTTTACAAACAAGAGGCAGGCAGAGGACATGGCGTGTATGGGGGGACCCCCATAGGGTCCTGATCAGTTACATTAAGAGTCTTCAGTGGTCATTGTTTCTTTTTACCTTTATTCCCTTTCTTCTTTTCTAAAAATGTGTTTTAACCTGCAGGCCAGATCGTCTCTATTCTTTATTTTCTAACATTTATAAGCCTCAACATTTTTGCTATAAGACAAAGTTCTGACTTTCCTTTTTCTTTTTTATTACAAGCCCATAAATTCTAACCACAGCTGTCCAGTCCACCTCCCATTATTCTCAATAATCTTGACTAACTGACTTTGAAAGCATATTGCTTTAGCACATTAACTTCCGCTGGGGCACCTTCTATCCACACCTGACTCTCCTACCCTGCAATTTTACATCTATTCTAACTAACAGTTTTCTAGGTAATAAATTATACATGACATCTGTCTTGTCCTAGTTTTTAAAATCCCTGTAGCCTCCTAAAAGTCTTTTTTAATGTCCTTATCCTCAAGTCCAGGCCATCTCTGGTATTTCCTTTATGTGATAATTTTCTGATTATCTTTTCTTTAGTCTTTGCCTTTATGCCCTACTCCACTACCTTCATCAGCATTTCTTTCCAGTAGCTTTTTTTTTTTTAATCCCTTTTTTGTTTCTTAAATTCTTCTTCTTTGTGGCTCACTCCACCAAGCCTTGGGCTAGTGAAATGTGAACGCTTCTAATTCGCCAAAATTGCAACCCTTCTACTTACTTAAAATTTTAAATTTAAATTCCCTGGTGGCACAGTGGATAAGACTCCGAGCTCCCAATGCAGGGGGCCCAGGTTCGATCCCTGGTCAGGGAACTAGATCCCACATGTATGCCACAACTAAGAGTTCTCATGCCACAACTAAGGAGCCCACATGCTGCAACTAAGGAGCCAGAATCTGCCATGCATCACACCCAGTTCCTGCCAGGAATAAAGGACCACTCCCACCAAGTCCCTCAGAATGTTGCCTTGATTGGAACATGCCATATTGTCATTTCTTGTTTTTTTTCATTTATTTTTCCCTCTAAACCTTGAAATACAAATGGAGGAGAAAGGGTTCCTATTCATGCCTGTAACATCAGTATTTATCACAGCAACTAGCACGGGGCAAATGCTGAATAATTATCTATTAGATAGATACAGGATCCACTTTTCACAACACATGAATTCAGAAGCAGGTATGGGAACCCAGATGTCTTCAACTAAGCCAAACATAAAGAGATTTGATAAAATGTAAAACACAAAAGCATACAAAAAAACAAGCCCAATTTTTTTTACTATTAAATTCAACAGACATCAAATTACTCATTCAAAATGCTATAAGAGTTTCTAACCACTTACTTTCGATTTTTGTACTTATCATGGGCTAATGACAGTTTGCCATCCAGAGATCACACTTTGAGTAGCGCTGCACTGAGGCACAGGACAGCCAGGACCTGCTCAGCATCCATCCATGAAATTCAGGAGGTGAACACCTCATGGGGTGACCTTCAACCACTAGAAGATAAGAGCTGACAGATAAGGTCCTGAGACAGGTCGTGCATCTCTTCCAATGGTCCCATGGGATGGAGCAACAGCCACCCACAGCCATGGCTCATTTTATAGTGCATCTTCCTTCCTGCTTTGCTGACCCTGTACCTGCCAATTCTACTCCCTAGGATAACGTTCCCCAATAAAGCACTCACTTTAGCTTTTACCTGAAAATCTGCTTTCTGGGAAGCCCAGAAAACAAAAGTCAACATACTCTTTGCAACTCACCTAAAGTCAGGGGGAAACACAGGGCACAGAACGTGCAAAATTCATTATCCTCCCTCTAATGCTGCACGTAGCTGTGCTTCTATTAGGTTTCCTCTTTCCCTACCTTTTGGTCGGCCTGCTGCAGCTGCTACAGATTTAATCACCCAACCTGTGAGAAATCCCTCTATTCAACCTCAAGTCCAGGCACTATGTTTTCTTCGTCCTGAGATAAACCATTCAGTCACAGGCAAGGCTCATTTGATCCCTACAACTGACCCTTAAAATTGGCTAGTGTGGTGAATAGGACATTTATCATAATCCTTGTGGATGAGGAAACTGAGAAACAGAAAGGGTAAGTGATTTGTCCATGGACAGTCAATAATTTTGTGACAGAGTGATGAATAAAGCTCAATTACACTGTTTCCTTTTCATGTGTTTTTACATCACTTTATATTCTGACAAGAGCAGGCAGATCTTCCTGGCCAAGGTGGCCAAGTGGCTAATATTTCAACAGATAAACGAATATGCTGGTAAAAATATCAGTTACTTGCAGAGAGAGGTCATGAATTCCCCCTTACAGAATGCATTACTTTGAACACAGGTCGGTACCCCATAAATGTATGATAAATGAAAGAATAAATAAATGTATAATCAATCTAAACTTGGTATTTTTACAATCTACAAGGCTTTAAAATTATTCTGCTAGAATAAAATCACACACAGATTTCAAGCATACAGACACCTAGAATCCCCTGGATCAAAGGAGATTGTTTTAGTTTAAAGAAAGTGCAAAGTTTAAAACACACACATACATACACACGCACATACATACACACGCACACAAATTCCCTCAGTCAACAATCAACATGACGGGTAGATTGGACTCATTTCAGAATAATGGTACAAACGTACAAAGTAAATTTCACACTAAATCTCCATCAGTACATGTGCATTCATTATAAGTAAATGTATCAAAAAGCCTGAAGGCTTGAGAAATGCCATCTGTAAAAATTATCTAACACTGGCCTTTTAAAGTCTTCTGGAAATTCTGAGTATGCAATTGACACCAGAATACATAAGCAAACAGTGCAAGCATGTATGCATCCAAATTGGGAGCATAACTAGTCATCTAGTGAGTAGATGAAAATGTCATTCCCTAGGATAAGTACAGTTTCATGGGCAATTGATAGTGTATGCCAGCTCTATGAATGCATTTTCAGATGGTGACTTGAAGGACCCTGAAACTATAAAGGCAAAGACCATAATGCTGCTTGAACCAGAGTGTGATCATTCTGACTTGAAATTACTTGAAAGGAAAAGTGATATTACACACCAAATAAGTAAAAGGAAAAAATATATACATAGAAGTTAAAATCTTGCTAGGAAAACAATAGGTGAAGTTGTACAGAATTATAGCAAACCCTCCAAACCTGCACTGTCCAATACTGTAGGTACCAGTCTCCTGTGGGTATTGAGATATGGTTGTGCAACTGAGAACTTAATGTTTCATTTTATTTAATTTTAATTAATGTAAAGTTACATTTAATTCTAATTAACTTTAAATTACATTTAATTTAATTAATTTAATTTGAATTTAAAAAACCAATTCTCAATACAGTTATTAGAAAATTTTATATGTATTTGGAACAACTTTGGTGTGTGAATTTATTTTTTCAACTAGAAATTCCATGAAAGCTAAATAAGTATTTAGTGTTTTTCTGGTGAAAATTTAGTGTCCAAACGAAGGTTTGCTGATCCACTCAGTTGTTAGCTACTTGCAGAACACATCAAAGGCAAGTAAATAATTAAGTTTCTCAAGCACAGCATACCCTACTAAGTACTTCCTTAGATTCAGAAATAACTAAAACCATGACAATTAAATACCAACTGCATAAAAATTTCCCCCTCAAAAATAACAAAACAGTGCAGATAAACAAGAAAATGTCTTGAAAGAAACTAGCTATATCTTTCATTGTCTTGGATTAGATATCAGAATGAGTATCAAAATATCAAGAAATTACCAGGGTTTTCAACATTATTAAGTCACACAATTAAATTGGACATGAGTTCAAAATGCAGCAAGCCAAGTCATAATGATAGAGCAGTCAACCACACCATTACTCAAAACCTTAAAACACGTTACCAGGACTGGAGATGGAGATACTGGTTGAGAATGGGTGAAAAAATACCCACTTGGTGTTACAGATCAAAAGATACATATTCAAACAAACATTTCTTTTAAGATTCCACTTTAAATATTTCTCAAAACTAACTATTTGTATGATAATACACAAAATTCTAGACTTAATTGCTAACTACATTGCAGTAGATGGCAACTACCACAAAGTTTGAAAGAAAAATTAGGTTAAAAGTGTTGTCCAGAACATATAACCTAGTTTCATATACACCATCATAAATAAACATGATTTGGAATGTTCTTTGAGTGCAGGTAGTAGGGCACTAAGCATAATTAAATCCACATATTTTGAGCATCATTATGAAAGTTTAGAAGCAAAATCTTTATACAGAAGAGCCGCATACCCAAGCTGAAATAATGCGTTCAATTCTGTTTGCTATTGACACGTCAAGACAGATATAAGAAACCAAAAAGAGATGAGAAGTTCAACCAACATAGCCAAAACCAGAGGGAAAAATCAGAGATTAGGCACCTCCAGGTAAAAAGGTAAGAGATGATTAGAATGTTTCAGTCTATTTGTAAAATACTAATAAACAACAAACAGTAAACACCATTTTGTTTAAAAAATACATTTTAAGCCAATTAGATAATTCATTCATTCAATAAATATTTACCAAGGACCCACTTCATCTTAGACACTGTAAAAGGCAGGCTCCAGCACAGAGATGAGAAAGGCAAAGCAACTGCCTTCAAAACGGCCACAGTATGGGAAGAACAACATAAGAATTACAACAGAATGTAGTAAATATTTTAATATAAAGCATGGCCATCTTGTCTGGAAACAGATATTATTTTATATGTATATGAATATTTTATTGATAAATGTTTATGTATATTGCCTGTGTTTGCAGACTTTAAGGCCACCCTTGTATATGTACTAGGTGCTATGGGACCATTAGGAAGGATGTTCACAGCTCTTGAGGAGGGAAAAAGGGAAAATGTCAGGGAATATTTTACAAAGGATATAATGCTTGAACTCAAGTATGATAGAGGGATTTGGAAAATAGACAATGGAGGGAACATTTCCTGATTGAAAGGACGATATAACGACAGAGATAAAAGAATGTACCAAGCATCTGGGAACTGGCTAGAAGTTATATTCTGTATAGCCTGAGCAAAGACTGGGTACACTGACATTTCCTGCCTGCTGTCTTTAGTAGAATCACCGTTTCTTTTTCTGTGCAATTTTGTTCCAATTAACTTAAAGGTGTAAAAAATTTAGAAAATAATGAAATAAAGAAAAACATTAATTACCCATATTTCTACCACCCAGAAATAGTCACTTTTGGTTACTTTTCTATGAATATAAATATTTTTATGGATGGATGGAGATATATATATATATAAAGCCCACTAAAATTAATGGCTAACATTTATGTCATCCTTACCTATGCCAGGCCCTATTCCAAGCACTTTACATGTATTTATTCAATCAACCTTATGAAATAGGTTTCATTACCCATTTTATAAAGGAGAATAACAGTGAATTTAGGTAACTTTCCCAAGATTCCATAACCAGTATTTGGCAGAGACCCTGTTAGAAGTCTACCAAACTCAGGAGTCTTATTTTATCTCTTGCTTCCCTCAGATCTGTGTGCTTCAGGCACATTTACCTTCTTTTCATTCCTGGATTATCCCCAGTACATTTCCACCCCAGAATCTTAGAACATGCTGTGTCCTCAGCCTAGACAGTTTTTTAAACAGATCATAGAAATCAATATCCTGAGCTTTAATATCATATGGACTTAGATTTATATCTCAGTCCAGCTATCTACTAGTTTATATATGATCGTGATGGTCAGTTTTATGTGTCAACTGAGCCAGATTAAATCAAACTAGGGGTTGCTGTGAAAGTATACTGTAGATGTGATTAAAGTCTATAATCAGTTTACTTTAATAAAGAAGATTATTCTAGATAATCTCAGTGATCCAGCTTCAACTAATTGAAAAGCCTTAAGAGCAGAACTGAGGTTTCCCCAAGGAACAAGAAATTCTGCTTATGGACTGCAGCTTCAGCCAATGCCCAAAAGTTCTGGCCTGTCCTTCCTGATGGTCTCCCTACAGAGATTTAGGACTTACCTTGCCAATCCCTGCAATCTATCTATCTAATCGGTATATGAATACACATGTATATACACACATATAAATCCTATTGGATCTGTTTCTCTGATGAAATTCTAATCTGAGACAAATTGTCTCTCTGGGTCTCAATTTCCTCATGTGGGAAATGGGGATAGAGTTAGTACATAGCTCATATAGTGCCTGTAAGAACTGAATGAAATACTATGTTTAAACACTTAGCACAGTGCCTGACCTGTGATTAATTTTTCATCAATGTTGCCATCAAATGTGTACTAATATTTGTAAACAGAGTCCATATCAAATAATAAGCTTTAATTTTCTTTTCATTTGAACTGAGGCAACTCCCTTAAATATTAATAAGACATTTATCATCAAGACTTTGCCATGCAACAGAGCACGATTCAATTCTGTTCTCATGGATAAGAAGAACAAATGTCCATCAGAGTGGAATGGAAAAATTATGAAACTACTCCATTGGTACAGTTGGAAAATGGAATACAATACAGCAATGAGAACAAATTACTACCGACAACAAGTTGGATGAATTGTGCATACTGAGTGAGAGAGTCACAACAAAGTACATACTGTACAATTTTATTCATATATAAAATATAAAAGCAGACAAAGCTAGTCTATGATGAAGGAAGTCAGAATAGTGGTTAATTGGGGAGAGGTCAGGAGAGAAGTCACTGGGAGGGACCAGAAGGGGGCTTCCAAGATGCTGGGAATGTCTTTTTATCTCTTGATCTGGGAGCTTTTTACACTGGTGTCTTGCTTTGAGAACATTAATTAATGAGTACACTTAAGATTTGTGTGCATTACTTTCAGTATGTTATTCTTCAATAAATAATTTATTAAATTTTTTACTTTCACTTCCAAAGGAGAAACCACTTCTTCATAGTTTGAAAGAGAAACTATCCTTAGAAAAAGGAGCTCAGGTAACCTTTTTTTTCTATGTAAATTAGATCATGTCACCTCGGATTAAACTACCATCAATGGTTTTCCATTGCATTCAAAGTAAAATCTAATCTCCTTACATTGTCTTCAAGGTCCTGGCAACCCCTCCACTCTCACATCCTGCTCGCTCTCTCCTTGCCCACCGAGTCTGGTCATTTCCCAGGACACGCTGAGTTCTTTCCCCATCTCAGGGCCTTTGCTCTTTCTGTGTCCCCAACAGAACGTTCTTCCTTGGGTCCCCATGTTGCTGGCTCCAGCCCATCTTCTTAAATATCACTTTCCCAGAGATGCCTTCCTGACCCCTTCATTTAAAAACACTTTGCCTTTCTCTGCTTATTTCCTTAATATTATTGACCACAATCCGTATTCATTTTGTGGTACTGTTGTTTTGTTTATATTCTGACCCACAGTGGTTGCTCAAAAAATATACAGTGAATAAAAGACTGCATCCAATCAACCCATAAACACCACTGAGGCAAAGCAGTGGGCATGTGCTTTAATAATTTTATGACTTCTTTCCCATCTCAAAGCTTTTCTGGGTATTAATTTTTCCCAGAATTTATCTGAGGAGTGTGGTGAAGAGTACTAGACACAGACAGTATCGTTGTCGTTAATCACAGACATTCCTGGGATTAGCCAGGATTGAAGGTCAGGTCTTCTGTCCTTACTACACTTTGACCTTTAGAAAGGATGGTGGGGTCTAAATAACACCTTGTATGGGTAACTTGGAAGCCTACAAGCATCCAGTGTCTTTCCTTTACTATGCAGATACAGTCTGCATGATAAACATTAACAGGGGATAAACAGATAATTTTGTGGTGTAGTGAGGAGACTGAGAGCCATATTTCCTGGGTTTGAAGCCTCCTGCTCTACTCCTTATCAACAGTTCCCTTGAAAAACATAACAACTTTTTTTGATCCCCGGTTTTGTCAGCGATAAAGTGGAGCTAATATAGCAACATGCATTTCTCAGGACTGTTATGGAAAGCAGATGAGCAAATCTATGTGAAAAGCTCTTTGCAAACTTTCTGTACACTGTACACTGTAAGTTGTCAGAATTATTTCAATGTAAGCTTTTCCCCTTGCCTAAGCATAATTTGTATCCTTCATTTCTGCTTGGAATGCAATTATGGCAAGCTAGATAAATGGAAAGGTTTAATCATCACATAATGGGGCACATTAACGTGACAAGGATGGTTATGCTGCCACAATTACTGTACCTTATGTTGGTTTCGTCCCGGTGCCAATCAGGCCTTTTATATTCATGACTTTGTGTGTGTATATGTATGTGTTTCATAAATTTATCTTTTATACTATTAAATACTATTTGCCAAAATGAAACAGACTCTGACAAATTTATTTATCTGTGGGATATCAAATTATTCATACTTTACCTGTAAGAGTAAACTACCTGTTTTTCAGTTTCTAAATACTTTCATATATTTAACAAATGATAAAGATCAGGTCATCACCTACACTGTCTACTCATATCTCAGCAGAAGACAGCACCTGAATTAAGTTCTGCACTCCCTCTCCCAGCTATGGCTTTGACTTTAGCAGGAATTTTGTCAGGAAGATTCTCTGCTCATCTTTTTCTTTTGATTATAATATAATAAGCACTAGGATTGGAGACTAATGCTTGATTAGTCTGGAACCATGTTAAGTTGTAAAGATATCCATATTTATGGAATTTATTATACAATTAAATGTTAATTATAAGCCATAGTCAAATTCTTAAGTCTATTATTTTACCTCTATAACATAATTTACATACCTGTAGAATTTAGTCCATTTCTAACTGAAATTTTATTTACTTGAGGGAATTTTGCATCAATGTAAGTTTTTGCCTTTACAAGCAGAAAGAAGGAAAGAAGGAAGGAAGGAGGGAGGGAGGGAGAGGGAGGGAGGGGGGAGGGAGGGGGGGGAGGGAGGAAGTGTAAAGTGCCAGAAAAGCTAAACATTGTACAAAAAAGCCATGGTTTATGCAGCCACTGAAATCAGTGGCTTCAAGGAAAAGAAAGTAATCGATTCTAAAAAGTACAGAGAATAAGAAAGAAGCTAGAAGATGTTAGCAATACGGTAAAGAGACACATTCTTTTTCATCCATCAGGCGGAAAAAAAAGGAATCAGTTTCTCCAGGAATAATAGTAAAAATGATACAAGCAACACAGTTCAGACATGAAACTAATTCAAATGTGACACGATTTCGAGCAGCCAATAATAGAACATATGATAGGAGAATGTAAAGGTTATCAAGCTTGACTATGAAAAACTAAAAGTACAACTTCCAGAAACTAGGAAATGGAGGCAGAAGGAAGGCTAGACACAGAGACATCTTTATCTTACAGCTTGGGAGGCAAGAGGAACTGTTTACAGTGCATGAAAGCAGAAGACTTAAGCAACTTGTTTAAACTTATAAGTGTACCAAACAGAATCTTTTTAAGATACAGCTATTGTGAGGAGGTGGAAAGAAAGATGGAAATTTTTCCACCTTACAGACTAAATGGACTAAAGGCTCGTGTAGCATAGCAATAGATAATTCAGAAGTTGACAAATCAAGAAAGAGCAATACAGCATCATATCTGAAGATACAGACAATGGCAGTTACCACTAAAGGGGTTAACGCAGTTAAAAATGTTCATCTCTAGTGACATGGACTGAGGGTGGCGTAGATCAAGAGAATATCACCTTTTCCTACAGGCCCTTCTACACTATTTAGTTTGAAATTTGTGTGTGTAACCTCTGTTTAGCAGCTACCCAGAAGATATGGTCACCTGGATGTCCTACAGCTTTGCTCACACTTAAAATCTCCATGTTGAATTCATCATCATCATTCCCCAACAATCATGTGCCTCCTATTACATTCTTTTTAATCATTCAATAACTCATTCATTTATTCATTCATTCAAAAATTGAGTGCCTACTTTGAAGCACTGGAGGTACAATGATGGCAAGATAGACATGGAGGGAAACACACACACACACACACACACACATACACACTGACTGACTGACAATTAAAATTATTTCAAGTTATCATAAGTGCTTTTAAAAAGGGTCTGGAGATAGAATAACAGGGATGGTGTATCTTTAACTAGGATGTGGAAGGAGGTCTCTCAGAGGTGACATGTAAGCTGAGACCCAAAGAAGTGACAAGCCACGTGTAATGGAAATTTGTCATATTTGGTGCTACTTAATACCTTTTGAATACCCTTCCTATGTTTGAGGAATTTCCTATTTCATGAGTAAAGAAATGAACACTCAGTCCTACTGAAGAACAATAGCATTGTACAAGAATCTATTGCAATTAAGCAAAAGGAGCCAGTAACAAAAGACTACATACTATATGATTCCATTTATACATAATGCCCATAATAAGTAAATCTATAAAGAAATAAAGTACACTAGTGGCTGCCTAGTACACAAGGAGAAGGGTGGGGCTGGGGAAAGAGAACAGGGAATGACTGCTAATGGGTACAGGATTCTCTGTGATGATGAAAGTGTTCTAAACTTATATCGAGGTGATGGCTGCACAACTCTTGGAATATACTAAATCTGTGACATGGGTAGACACATACCCCACAAACCTTCATAGAGTTTTGTGTGTGTGCGTGTGTGTGTGTGTGTATGTGGTCATCACTGGCTTAACGAATATCGGATAAGATTTGTGGAGAAGTATTTCCCTGGGAAAGGAACAGAGTTAACCATGTGATTAGACATTTAGCATTAAGGATTATGCTGTGCCTGTGTTGAGCACCAGAGGAACTAATAAAGGAAACTTTGTGCACATTAATCAATTGATTGTGATATGTAGAGCCCTCCAAAGGGCAGGGGTGCAGGCAAAGAGCCCCACTTACCTAAGCTACGGTGCTGGCAGTAGACATGAAGAGAAGTGGAAAGACTCTAGAAATATTTTGAACTATTTAGACTTGACAGGACTCAATGACAGGTCAGACAGGAGAAGATGAGGCAAAAGCTATTAACGCCTACCCAGTTATGAATCTCCCCCACATCCTGGAAGAAGAAAAAGAAGAGAAGGAGGAAGATAAGAAGAAAGAGGAGAAGGAGGAAAAAGAGGAGAAGGGACATAGAAGAGAAATTAAATTAGAATGATTTTGTTGACTCTTGGAGCAGCCATGAGCTTCCTGGCCCCCTCCCCAACCCCAGTGGCTGAATGATGACTTGCCTAAGTTAATCAGCTTTCAAATTCCCCTAAATGAGAACTGATTTAGATATTGGCATACAATATAAAATTTTCATTGACAAAAATATATATAAGGGAATATCTTCTGGGAGATCTTCTGCTATAATTTTCCTTATTCATAAAGAAAAGAGGAAACAGTACTTTGCTGGGAAAACTATCCTTAACATATCTAGATAAGATTGATTACTTCTTCTTTGTGTCCTTAGGTTCTATTTTTTATGTCTACTACAGCTCATTTAGCACTTACCTATTTACATGTTTGGCTCTTTTTATCAAACTGTAAACCTCTCAAATGCATAGACGATATATCATTTGTCTTCATTACCCTCAGCTTCTAGAACACATATGTGCTTCTGGCACACAGTAGCTCTTATTAAATATTTGTTGGATAGTGTTTATATAAGGTTTAAAATTAAGATTAAATATTATGTGCTGCCTTGATATCTGGTGAAATCTGGAGAGACTCGAAGGCCTAACCACAAGTTCCCCTTCCCACTCTGCTCCTGTGCATAAGGTCCTTGAGCTAAACAACCCTCTTTATCAAATGAACCAGGCACAGTTCCTGCTTATCCCTGAGCAGCAAGTTTCAGCTCTCTGCCAGTCTGTGGAATTCTTCAAAGAAGCCAAGGACACCTTCTCACTGCAATCAGGAGGCACCTCACCTTCTTGGTACTACAAAGCCTGCCACCCACAGTCCCTGATTTTTCACTCTGTTCCTGAGTACAACCCCTATAAGGCCCTGTGTGACAAGGCCCTGTCCTTTTCTATCAGATTGTGGATATGTGTATATCTTCCTACCTGGCGGTTGGTGCTGGTTTTCATATGGGCCTCACCCTCCCTGTGTTTCTCCATCCTTGGGAAGGCTAGTCCAGGCTTCCTCATAACACATCACTAATTCCAAGAGTTGTCAATATCATCTGTCCAGTGTTGGGTTTTGGGTGTTCAGCCATCCCTATAAACCTAGGGCACGAATCCCTCCCTCACCAACAGGGTGAAAAGGAGGTGATTCTGTTTTCCACTTATCTCAAATTTTAGTCAGATTATGTGGATAAAGAACACTGGTAGACAACACATGCATTTTACCAGCTGACAATCTTCAGTGAAGTTCACTACAGAAATAAAGCCTTTTTCAAATGGCACTTGGTTAATGAGACTACTAACCACCGCAATCCTTTTGATCTCAATTCAACTTTGTTTTGGAAGGAATCATTATACCTATCTCTATCAAGTCAGTTTAATTCTAACTTGATTTCTCATCAGAAATGAACACATTACACAGAAGGTCTTCCTCTGTGCTGAAAATTAGAGGTATCCAATAACTCTTTTTGACTGGGAGCAGAGCTTGCCCACAACACCTTAGATATCTTGAGTTTGGAGATCAGCAACGGCTCTCACAAAGACCACCTGCCAGAGAACAAGACTAAGTGGTTTGTACTTCTGATTAAAATACACATTACAGAAGGGCTTCCCTTTGTTGTAAAAAATGCAACTTCTTTAAAAATTTGAATATTTTTTCTTCTCTTCACCTCTGGGTTTAACAGTGCCTCCCACAGATTAAGGAGTCTTAAAGACTTAAAAATAAAGGCAGAAAAGTGAAGCTCACTGTATCCTGTCAGCATGGTTCTCTCATCAGAGAGAAAAGGGTTAAGCACCAAGGTTGACCTCCCCAAAGTTAAAAGCAGTCATAGGTTTTAATGAAATTATCTTACTTTAGAAAATGGGAAAGTCTTTACAAAGGTACCTATTCAGCTGTAAATTATTATAATTTTTCACCTTGTGATTCTGATCTTATTGTATTTTCACATTTTGTAGTTTGCAACATTATTGGCTTCTGCCTTTCTCTATGATTTGATACTCTAAACTTGATTTCGTGTATTTAGTGTAGATGAACACACATTATTGGCCAATAAGGCAGGTGAATAAGCTACTACAGGTGTTGTGAGGTAAGCTTTTCAGGAAAGGTGATCACAGTATAGTACAAGTCAGACTTTAACTTCTATAGCACGTGGGCTATGTCTTCTCTCCTATCCTAATTTATTAACAAACTCAGATAATAATCACAACAACTAGCATCACTGAACATGAACTACGTGCCAGGCACTGTGGTAAGCAATTTTTTATGTCTAGGTTCATTTAATACTCTCAGCAGCTCCATGAGGGGCCCATCATCCAGCCACAGAGTTTTGGGAAAAGAGAACTTTTCCCCTGTTTAAATGTTATTTCTGAATTTTTATACCAGTGTGATTGACAATAAATGCAGTAGCCACATTTGAGTCTTCACCCTCCCACAAGAAAGTAACTTAATGATGAAAATATGAGCACAATGAAAAGCAGATAAATTACAAACTTTTCACTTTACAAAAAATTTAAGATAAGAATTTTTTATAAAATTAAACATATATTCACGAGATGACCCAGGAATTCTATTCCTAAGTACTTATCTCCCCAAAATTAAAACACAGCCATACAAGCACGTGTACACAAATGTTCATGGAAGCTTTAGTTATTATAGAGGCAAAAACTGGAAACATCCCAAAATCTATCAACAGGTGAATGAATAGGCAAACTGGTATGTTCAAACAGTGGAATACTAATAGCAATTAAAAGGAACAAACTACTGGTAAATATGAAACCATGGATGATCCTGAAAAGTATACCGAGCCAAAAAAAAAAAAAAAATCAGATATAAAAGAGTACATATTATACACATTTTACACAAAATTCTAAGGTAAGTAAAACTAATCTATCATGACAGAAAGCAGATCAGTGGTTTCCTGGGACAGGACGTAAGGAGGAATGATTACAATGGGACACAAGGAAACTTTTTGGACTACTGGAAATATTCTATATCTTAATTTGGATACAGTTGATTACTCATGCGTATCCAATTATTAAGACATACTAAACAATTAAAATAAATGCCTTTCCTTATATATTAAACTAAACCTTAATAAACTGATTAAAAGATTGCCAGAAAAGTTCATTTAAATAGTAATTTCCTTTCCCTCAGTCCTTATATATTTTTAACTACTCAGTGAGTGGTAAGGCAAAAAAACAAAGTATTAGCAACCAGAGACAAGTAAAATCATTCTGATCTGGAATGAAGATAATTTCTGAATTATGTACAATTCCACATAATTCAAAACTGATTTATTCAACATTATACAAATATATTTATTGTGTATCCCATTTCCATCTCAGTGGAATTAGTTTAAACCTTGTTCACTACTGTAGACTCATTGGAAAGAATGAGTCTTCCTCCTTTCCCAAGAAAGTAAGGCCTCTGTTCTTGAGATCTGGACTTTCTATCTGGGGTAGGTGCGGGGGGCGGGGAAGGGGGATGTAGGGAAATGGGAAGAGAGGCAGGGAGATAGTGTTAACAGAGGTTTTTATGTTTCTCAGAGAAATGTTATCTAGATATTTGTTCATTTGTTCCTAAAATGGCCTTTATTTTTTTTCTAAGCTATAGGACAAGAGTCACAAATTCAAATACTTACAAAGAGTTAGGCAGGAAATGTAAAGGAGTGAAACAGACTTATGCAAGATGATATGGAATGATGGAGATGGTGATGAACTGGACAGCACATGCTACATTTCATTCATTCATTCAACAAATATTTAATGAGGACCTACTATTTGCCAGGCACTACTTTAGGCACTGAAACCTAAGCAGGAACAGAACAGACAATTCTCGATAAAAAATGTAGCTTAAATTCTAATGGAGGAAAAACTGACAATAAATAAATGAAGAACTAAACAAAAACTCATCATATGTTAAAGCTACAGGTGAATGGGATAAGGAATGAAAGCAGAAGTTTAAATAAGTTTATCAGGGAAGTTCTCTCTGATAGAGTGACCTTTGAACAGAGACCTGAGGAAGAAAAGAGCAAGCCATGTGGATACAGGGGTGAGAGGGAGATCATTCCAAGAGAGGAAACAAGAGGCCCCAGAGCAGAAGTGCAATCAGATCACTGAAGAAACGGCAAGGCTATCGGAGGAGCTGGAGTGGAGGGAGGAAGGGACCTGGGGCAGGGAGAGGAGGGCCTGTTATTGTAAAATGTTTCAAAGCCTCCATAGCAACCACGCTCTGGCCTTGAAACCTTTGTTTTTACTGTGAGATGGAGAGCCCCTGGAGGATTAAAGCAGGGAAGTGATCTGACCACTGCAGCTGTGTGAACAATAGACTGTAGAGGAGGCTGTGGGGGGAGGGGTTGACCACAAGCCAGGAGAGAGGATGATGGCCTAGAAAAGAATGGCTTCTGTAGAACTGGTGGGAAGTAGTCAGAATCTGAGTATATTTTTCAAGATTGAGCCAACCGGAACTGTTGATGGCTTGGAGATGAGGTGAGACAGAAGAAGAGGAGTTGAGGAAGCTCCCTCACCCTGAAGGCCCCTGCATAAAGATTCAGCATGAGAGATGCCTCACACAGATGACAATCGGTTGAGACAAACTGATGAAAATGGCACCTCCTCATTTAGCAGCAGCTTCTGTGAGCTCAAAGACTATGAGGATACAATTCATGGTAGATGTTAACTGTAGGCTTCCCATCAAGGAATAACTTATCTCAAGACTCAATCAGGCCGTCATCACTGGAAGTCATCCCTGCTAATGCTTGTTCTTCTCAATTTGGAGGTAAGTTCACTCAAGATTGTATTAAGCATCTCATAGGGGGAAGACTTTTATCTCAAAAACAAATGGACCATGGTGAAGTATCCAGTGTCTCTGTTAACACTGCTCATAACATAACTGCTCAAAACCTGCCTCTTCAGCCAACTAATAACCAGAATCAGGGCAACTTCCTTTCCTACTTTCCTAAGCAAGTATAGGCAAGGATCAGAGGTGAGGTCAAGGGGGACCACCCAAGACAGCACTTACCAGGGCTTTGGGGTGCACAATCTACAAAAGTCTAGCCCCAACGAGAACCCTGACAGTATACTAGACATGGTGCCCCAAGATAGAACACCCATCTAGTACCAATTCTCTTGGATATATGGGCACCTTGTATGCTAAGAATTAGCTCTAGTTACAAAGTTCCTTCTGTGGTGCCTGGTAATATGCTGTAAGAGCATATGGGAAAACTCAAATTTTAGAATTGGGTAATGTGGCATACATTTACATGATTGAAGGCTTACCTGACTAAAAAAGTTATGATGGTAGGGTTCCCATAATTAGTGTTAGAATATAGGAGGGGCTTCCCTGGTGGTGCAGTGGTTAAGAATCTGCCTGCCAATGCAGGGGACATGGGTTAGAGCCCTGGTCCAGGAAGATCCCACATGCCACAGAGCAACTAAGCCAGTGCGCCACAACTACTGAGCCTGCGCTCTAGAGCTCACGAGCCACAACTACTGAGCCCGTGTGCCACAACTACTGAAGCCTGCACACCTAGAGCCCGTGCTTAGCAACAAGAGAAGCCACCACAATGAGAAGCCCGCGCACCACAACGAAGAGTAGCCCCCGCTCGCCGCAACTAGAGAAAGCCCGCAAGCAGCAATGAAGACCCAACGCAGCCAAAAATAAATAATTAAAAAAAAAAAAGAATATAGGAGTGCCCCTGGATTCTGAGCCAAATGTGGAAGTATTTTCAGGTTGAGGAATAAAGCAAGCATTCATGATGCCCAAATACAGGAAGAGAAGCATGAGTTCTACAAGAAGGAAAATGTGACAATCCTGGCAGACTCTACCTTTCCACCTGACCTAGGAAACAAGCTTATTCTCCCTTCTTTCTCTTGACCTCAAATTGTCAATAAGTGCCTTCCTCCCATTTTTCCATCCATTCTGTGCTGCCAGTGGCTCTAGCTATAATCTTTTTCTTTCTCAGGCCCCTATCAGGGAGACAATAGCATCTTGGCACCAGTAGGACCCAGGTTCCCCCTCACTCCTAACCCACAGTATAGGATTTCCCATCCCCTTGCATAGCCCACAGGCTGGGGAAAAGTATTGGCTGGACAAGACAATTATCTGCTTCCAATCTAAAGGTGTTCATCCCTGGTTATGAGGTATCTTCCTCACTGTAATCAAGGTTAATAACAACTCCCATAGTCATCCAAAGCCTCTCATAAACTGTCTAAGCAATTCTGGAGGAAAATACATTTTAAACTTTGAAGGTAACTAAATTGTATCTGAATTAGCATTTGAATGAACTGGGCCCACATCTAGGGCAGCTACATCTAACCCCTCATGTCCCCACTGTGTCAGTCACTGTTAGGAAATCAGTCTCTTGCTGTTCTATGTTGCTATGTGCACTGTATTCCCCTGCCTATGCCCTCTTCCTAGAGGCAATCTCTGGGTTTGTTTGACTCCCATGATTGCTTCAGCTAGGAATAGAGTCCTGCTTTTGTAAGGATAGCATGTGAATTCCTAGTTGATCTTTTAACATTGCATTTACATGACACCTATTTTCAGAATGTAATAAGGTAGATGGAAAACCCAGGCAACATTATGTATTTTTTCCCAGTCCTAGATGTCTCTGGCCATGGCATGAGTCCCCCTAGTCACTGATGATGATGCTGGAACACACACTTGTGATTGGTTAGAGACATAATAGTGGTGTCTGCTGCCACTCCAAATCATAAGTTGGCATCCATTGTGATCAAGACATATTATTTACTCAGGCCTATAGATAAGGATCCAATATAGTCCACTTGTCAACTGTATGCTGCATATCTTCCCCACATTGGTATCATAGAAGATGGTGGCCTTGTAGGCATATAGGGCTGTGGCTACCATGATTTCACTTTTTAATCAATCTTATTTTTAAATTAATAATTTAACTTCACCAGCTAAATTGGGAAAGTAAAATAGTAAAATTTGTATTATTTATTTTACAACCTAATTGAAGGATGGCAAAACAAACTCTGCCACTGGACTTTTTTTTCCAGAAAAGATTCACCTTTTCTGAATATGGCAGTAATAGTAAACTAAATGACAGTGATAGTTTTCCTCGGAAGTCTGATCCCTCACACACTGAATTCAGTTTTGTACTTGTGTCTTTATGTTTTGTATGTAAATGCAGCTTCAGTTTCGATGGCTTCATTGCTTCCTTAACCTCTGTATCACAGCAACATAACACGCTACGATTTCAGCACTTCTCCCCCCTTGTCAGTGGTTTCAAGCTCACATCAACATAAACTTCCAGCAACACTTCAGATTGTGACATAATACCCCCTGGATGTAACGTCTATGTTAAATTTTTTTCTCTTCTTATGTTTTAATTCTGTCCGGTAACCACTATAAGCATGCTAACATAGCACTGATGGATATTGCTGAGTTCTTTCAAAAAACACAACTGTGTTTTTTTTTAATTCAAAATAGAGTAATTGAAAGAGCACTCTAGTATGGCAGACTTCATAAACCTGAAGTCTTTAGTATTCATAAATTCCAAAGAGACTACTCCCTGATTTCTGGGCAATGATTTTAAGGGAATCTCACTCATATTTAGACATATAATATATGTGATGCTACCCAACCATTCAGCAGAGTCTAAAACAAACAGAAGCACAGTCCCTATTGCCTTGCATAACGGGTACCTGAGCAAGAGCTACTGCACACCTGCTCCTTGGCTTTTTGGCCCCAGCTTCACTCTGACTGATTTCCAGCCCCAGAACGGCTGACATGCAGGCGTCCTGCCAGTGACAGGAATTAGAAGAAATTCCATCCTTCACTCTAGCCAGAACATTTTTCCTTTTCCCATCACCAGTTGGCTGCCAAAAGTTTTGGCTTGTAGCTGGCGTCTGACAGTATTTTCAAGTTCTGAAGATACGTAGAGCAGAGCATCACCTCGTGAAGAGTGATTTAAAGAACAGAAACAGGTACTGAATAATTCAATCCGTCTCTTTGTCCTTCAGAGAACTCTTCCCAACATCCTCCACCATGACCCTTCCAATCTTTTTCCCAAGAGAAAAGAATGTCTCACTGCAACACTTATTTCACCTTTCTTTAACTGCTTACATAAACTTAGCTTTCCAATGAACTGTTGACACAGTACTCAAAACGCAATCAATGTGATTTTTAGTAGACAGTACAGGTGTCTTCATGACTAAGATAAAAAAGCTAAAGAAAATGAAGCATATTTTCAAGACTAAAATAATGTGATGCAGTGTCACAAAGAGTGGAACAGTAAGATGTTTACAAAACTTTTAATAAATTTATTCTTTATACAAAAAAGGCAGTTTAAGTAGGTCATGTGGAATTAACAACTCCTCAAAGCTTCCAGAGTTCACATCTTGGAAATACTTACAGGTAACTTCTGAAACTAACCATTGGTTAAATGGAATCAAAATAAATAAAAAATAGTACAATGCAATTGTTTTTGTAATTGAAAATTGTCTCTGCAAATGTGCACTGAGGACCCCAGAAGATATCCATCCAGCTTATACAGCTTACCATTTAGACTGTGATTATCCAAGAATGCCACAAATAAGTAGCTTTCCTGAGGCATTTCTGCATACTACTGCATTAGTAAATGCTATTTATTTTGAGAATCATTTCCTCAGAGTTCTGTCTGAAATCTTTACTTGAACTCCCTTTTTTTTTTTAATATGTATCTTACTGCCACCTTGTGGTTAAAATGTTTTTCTTTCTTTTTTCTTTACACATGTGTGTCTGTGTGTGTATGTATGTGGATGTCATTTCAATGAAAATGTAAATTTCTGCTCCAGAGTAACTTTTAGTGATACTACCCATATGGCTACCAATGGTAGCCACTTTAGATCAAACAACCCTCTTCCTTTTTTATCTCTAAATTAAACTACAAGTCTTTAAGTGAACCATATTTCCAAACACACTTGCTTATCTATGTTTTTAAAAGGTTTTCCTCTAAATCCTGATATCATTCCACAAAATAATCATAGAATGAGACAGAACATGACTCTGGATCTATATATACAAAGACAAAAAAAAGGCCATCATTCACATAGCTTAGAGGAGAAAATGGTAACTTTAAGACCAGTAAGAGTCTTCAGCCTTATTTAAATGCTGCAGGGTATGGGGTCCCACTATTAGCATATAAGATCTTTGACAAAATACCAAGAAGGCCAGAGGCAAATCAGAGAATCAAACAAAAGAGTCAGATAGTCAAATTCTCTAGGAGTTAGCTTCTTTCTACTCAATGTGAACCCCAAACCTGGAGCTTCAGCGGCATCTGAGAGCTTATTAGAAACTCAGAGTTTCAGGGCCAGCTGCAGACCTATGAATCATAACATCTGCATTTTAACAGGATTCCCAGGTGATTCATATGCACAGTACGGTTTAGAAGTACTGCTCTATCCCTTGTGCTCAAGACAAGATGTTGTTTAGACTGACTGAATCTGTTACCTCTAAAGATCTAGCAGATATGGTCAATAAACTTCATGTGCCTAAAGCCTTCAGAATGTGGTCAGTTTTTTCAAATTTCCTACCCACTTGTGCTGAGAACTGCCCATATATAAGTACAAAGAGTTCCTATAAAAGATTCATCAGAGACTACAGTCTCTGTTTTGATAAGTAAATTAACACCGAACACAAGAGAAAGGCATATGATGATGCTGGCTTTCAGTTTTCCTTTAGTTTTTCTTTTTTTAATGGGAGGAGAGAGCTTTTTAATTTACAAAGAGCAATGGAACAATGAAGATTTGCAACTACTATTAGGCCCTGTCTATTCGGTGCAAGTAAAGTCAGAATGTTTTCTTAAACTATTAGGTATTCATTCATCATTTCAAAAACATTTATTGCCCACCTCTTTTCCATTAGTTGCCACGCCAGGCATTTTCAAAGGCATGATGTGATGAATAGCAGTAGACTCACAATTAGTCTTATCTCTGCCCTGACTAGCTGTATTAGTCAGTGTTCTACAGAGAAACAGAACCAATAGGATATACAATAGGATATACATAAATATATAAGGAATCAGCTTACACAATTATAGAGGCTTAGAAGTCCCATGATCTGCCAGTTGCAAGACGGAGACCCAGGAAAGCCTTTGGTATAGTCCAGTCCAAGTTGAAAGGCCTGAGATCCAGGAATGCCGATGATGTAAGCCCCGGTCCAAGGGCAGAGGACCAATGTCTGAGCTCAAGAGTCAGGAAGAAAGAGCAAATTCTTCCCTTCCTCTGCCTTTTTGTTTTATTCAGCCATCAACAGATTGGATAATGCCCACTCACATTGGGGAAGGCCATCTCCTCTACTCCTCATCTGGGAACACCCTCACAGACACATCCAAAATTATGTTTAGCCAAATATCTGTGCACCCCATGATCTAGTCAAGTTGACACATAAAATCAACAATCATACTAGCTTGTTCTGAACAACCTACTTTATGTCTCTCTGGAACTACTGAGCTTTGTACAATTAGAGTGTGGGGCATAAATGCTATTTGATAGACATAAAAAAACAATTTAAAGCTCTGTGTTTCTCTGGCCATTAGCTCTGTTCCTGCCCAACATTAAACCAAGCCAACAGAGCATATATCTATACTTGAGAATCAAACTCAGAAAATAAGCAATATAGGCAACATAAAAAGCAAACGTAGAGAACGGAAATATTATGGAGAATCAGCTACCAAAACATGTGTCTGCTTAGCAGTCTCCACACTTTAAATAGAGAGCAGGACCTAAACACGGAGGAAGTGAAGAAAGTTCTACGTCTACTTACTGGCACTTCATAAGTATAGATCAAAGACAACTCACTTGCATTATATAGTATCACACATTACAAATTTTGATCCACAACGGTTCTGTACATCCAAAGTGCAACTAAAAGGGGAGACTTCTTTTCTGTCAATGTCAATATAAAATCTTTTCCATTTCAAAAGCAGCACTTTAGACTCCCACAGTCCCCAAACCCAGACAATGTCCTAGCCTTCTCTAAAAGTCAGGAGTTCTGAGGACTAAATGGCATTGCACCGGATTTTAAATTATCGAATTCCTGGTCAAGCTACTTACTCTGAGGAAGGAAGAAGTGCATCATTGGTCTAGCTAGCAGAGGAAGCATGAAACTATTCTAACTAGAAAGTCGTATCTGAATACCTCAACTAAACCAATAAAAGTGGGATATTTTTGTATTAAAAAATGGAATCATTCTGCTACTATTTTGATCCATTTAGGCTACACTTATACGTACAAGCAAGTTTACTTGAATTCATATTCTTTAAGCTGAGTTCAGCAAAAGCAAGAATTTTTCATGTCTCCATAATATAATTTGTTCAACTGAATTTTCACCCTTTTTAACCAGTCATTTTGTCTCTATATAGACACAGCCAAGCAGAACTTCAATTTTCACTTGACGTTTTGCTTGTTGTATTTGATTACAGCGTCACATAAATGTTGGACTTGCCATCAGATGACATTCCTGCTCCCTTGCTGTTAGGTCATTTTTCGTCTATCGTAAGACACCAGAAGTGGCCTCTATCAAAGGTCTTCAAAGACACTTTACAAAGAAAATTTCCTTTCCAATTCCATGGTTTAATATTTTATGAACTGAAGTATGATCTTATGACCTAAAGCATAAAGCTCTGAAATCACTTGCTTTACTATATAAATGTATTGGTTACAAAAATTCTCCCAACCTCATTTTGAATCCAGCTGTTATAACTGACTTGATGACCTCCTGTGGTAATAAACTCCACAGACTGAATAAAGGTAATCTGGGAAGCATTTCGGTCTACTGTATTACTTTTACTTACTGAGGCTGATGTGAACATGGGAGAGAAGAACAAGGGCTCAAGTTTTTTAGAAGAGAAAATTGAACTAATTACTTTCCAGTGACTATAGCTAATAACTGTAGAACACCATACTAAGTATCATTCTTCTCTGTGTTTTTATTAATTGAGAAAATTCATTATATAAAAAAGGACGGTTATCAGCTCCTACTGTATGTTAATTACTTCCTTTCAAAAACACATACTAAAATATATCAAGTGCATTTTTAGTATGCATTTTTAACCTGGAATATATAATTTAGGTTGGGCGTTGGTTTTTTTTTTTTTTTTTTTAATTTTTTAATTAATTAATTAATTTTTTTTTTTTTTTGGCTGTGTTGGGTCCTCGTTTCTGTGTGAGGGCTTTCTCCAGTTGCAGCGAGTGGGGGCCACTCCTCATAGCGGTGCACGGGCCTCTCACTATCGCGGCCTCTCTTGTTGCGGAGCAGAGGCTCCAGACACTCAGGCTCAGTAGTTGTGGCTCACGGGCCCAGTTGCTCCGCGGCATGTGAGATCTTCCCAGACCAGGGCTCGAACCCGTGTCCCCTGCATTGGCAGGCAGATTCTCAACCACTGCGCCACCAGGGAAGCCCCTGGGCGTTGGTTTAAGATATACACATCTTTCAACTTGTCCGTCTACTTTGGCTTTTACCTTGGCAACACAAGCATCAGATGTGTAGCTCACAAAATTTTCTATTTTGTTCTTTATTATTAAAAGTACTTTTTCCCATATTGTTTGTCCAAAATATAATTTTTAAGATATGCAATCTTATACCTAAAAAGGGATCAAGGATTTGCTCTTGATTCTTCCACCAAAAAAAGTAAAACTGGGGGGAAAGAAAGCAAGTATAAGAATAATTTAGATCCAAAATCCTTTTACTGAAAAATGAAATAATACAACAGGACAGCCTGAGTTAATTTAATTTCTTGTCTACATTGATCAAATCCATAGCAAAAAGTGTTGATTTCTGTTCTAATTGGCCCATGTAGACACAATTAAAAGTAGCCTTCTTGTAAATCTCCGTCTCCTTACTCTACTCTTTGATCTCCAGTGGGAAAAATTAAAATACCCTATAATTCTGCTGAATTTCTCTTCCATGTAACTTCAGACATTCCACAATATCACCTCATTAATCTTGACCATATTACTTCAGGTAAATAAAGGGAAAATATCACTATGTGCATTCATGAACATGTGTTAAAACACAGAAAAAGGTAATTAACTTGCCAGAAGTCATACAACCAGTCAGCCTGAACCACATCCATTGCCTCCTGTCTCCTAAGGTCTCATGTTCCACATTCTCTGCTTGGCCTCACTGCTCCCTGACTCCACATGGGGAAGTGAGCCTCTCCTACACTTAGGAAACCTAAGCAATTTTACGATTCAGCTTTGGTTTTCATTTTATCATTGTGCTTTTTCTTCTAAGATTTGTATAGCTACATGTTTGGGTTGGAGGGGTTTTTTTATTTTAACTTTGAGGTGTGAGTTTTTTCACCTCTAAAAAAAGTTTTGCAACAGTGCTCTCTCAATTCATCAATGAGTCAAAAAAAGTGCTTTGTTTTCTTCTATTTTATATCAATGCAAAACATTGAAATCCAGCCATCAGTTTGGAATGCTACTCATAACTCGGAGATTCTGTTATTCTGTGGCTATTTCTTAAATAGATTCTACTTGCCTAGAATTATAGTAGGCACTGAATTGTGGAATATAATGAAGGAAGAAAATATTTGTGACTCTTACTATATTAGGTGAGGGAGTCAGAAAAGGCTATCTGGGGAGTACCTGGAAAGAGGTTTGAAAAAATGGGGGGATCAGAATAGATTATGAATGATCTTAGTAATGAGTCTGAGGGGTTCCAACTTGATTGGTAACTTTGGACAAAAAGTTAACAAAATCCTTCCCCTTCTGCATGAGATGCTAACCCTCAATTAACATGCTATCACTATTCCTCTGATAACCTAATAAAGGTAGAATGTTCACTATATTACTGCATAACAGTGCTTACAGCAAGGTGCCTAGCCTGGACCAGGAGGAAATATAAATGAACTATAAAGAACTGGTGTAGATGCCATATTTTGGATTTCCCTGAATGTGGTGACTATTTTAACTGATATGTCCTTGCAAGGACCCTGGAAGCTACGACTGTGGGGTTATTGCAAGAGCAATTTGCACCTGTAGGGCATAAGACTTCTCGACCAGACAGCTCCCTTGCCCCTGAGCTTTTGGATTGCTACAACTGCCTTTGAAGAGGAAGACCTCCTGCTGCCCTATGGCAATCTGTATCTTGCTCCTCTTGAGTAGGCTGGTGTTAACGTAGCCTCTGATGGCCAAAGTGAATCTGAATGTTTAGTTGGGCCTAAGAAGACCACGTAGGGCATGTTGTAATAACCAGTGCAGATTGACCATGGTTTCTTGTGTGGGAGGATGACATAAAAGCACTGGATGAGTTGGGTGTTAGAGGCAAAAGTGGTGGTAAGATCCATTGTAAATTAGGGAGAAGAGGGTTGGGATGTACGGTTGATTAAAGCCAAGGAATACCAGAGGCATGGAATAGAATTAGGTGGCCCTTAAGGTGTTGAGGGCCTAGATCAGGGTGGTGGTCAGAGAGAAAAAAATACAACAAAAAGGACAAATCTAAGAGATAGCTTGAAGAAAAAATAACTTGATAACAGATAAAATAAAAATATAAAAACAGAAATTATGAAGAAGGATTCCAACATTTCTAACCTGAAAAATGAGCATAACGGAGAGGTCACTGGCAGAGAAAGACAAGTAAAGAGGGAGCATTACTGTACTTATGAAGAACTGACTGACGTCAGTTCCTGTCTTTATGATAATGGCAGAGGCTCAACTGTAGCTACTGTATGGGCAGGACTATGGTAGATCTTGGCTACAGACATACCCATAAGTGGTGGTGAAACCATGAAAGTGGATAAGGACTTCAAGATATTAACTGCATAGACAGAAGAACCAGGGCTTAAGCTTTTAATATTGGAGGAATTCCCAGAATTAAGGGGTAGAAAAAAGAACCAGCAAAAAAATAAAAAAACATATTAGTAGGAAGTGAGCACTAATGCACAT
The DNA here is from genome assembly GCF_009873245.2 of Balaenoptera musculus. Classification (NCBI taxonomy): domain Eukaryota; kingdom Metazoa; phylum Chordata; class Mammalia; order Artiodactyla; family Balaenopteridae; genus Balaenoptera; species Balaenoptera musculus. The sequence goes on from NC_045793.1 coordinate 55,186,408, forward strand.
GGAAAATAAAGGAGGGAAAGATTTGTCATAGTTATCAGAGAGGTCAAAAAAGATACATAGGGGGCTTCCCTGGTGGTGCAGTGGTTGAGAATCTGCCTGCTAATGCAGGGGACACGGGTTCACGCCCTGGTCTGGGAAGATCCCACATGCCGCGGAGCAACTGGGCCCGTGAGCCACAACTACTGAGCCTGCGCGTCTGGAGCCTGTGCTCCGCAACAAGAGAGGCACGAGAGCCTGCGCGTCTGGAGCCTGTGCTCCGCAACAAGACAGGCCGCGATAGCGAGAGGCCCGCGCACCGCGATGAAGAGTGGCCCCCACTTGCCACAACTAGAGAAAGCCCTCGCACAGAAACGAAGACCCAACACAGCCAAAAATAAATAAATAAATAATTAAAATTAAAAAAAAAAAAGATACATAGAAAGAGATCAATAGGGACCTTTGAAAAAGAAAAGCCAATACTATAGAACAGAAGTAACATGTGAAGGAGTTAAGAGGTCATGAGATGAAGAAAATTAGAACCACCTATGGAGATCACTCACTCCCCAAGTTATTTGGCAGGAAAAGAGAGAGAGAAATAGGATGGTAGCTAAGAGAAACAACAGGATAGTGCAAAGTTCAGTTGAGTATATGATAGAATCATATTTGAAAGCCAGTTCATAGAAATAAGTAAGCTATTAGTGAGAGATTGGGCAATCATCAATCATTTGAGCAATCAGAAAAAAACACTTATTGAGGACTACTGTAAATCAAGCAATGCACTAGATGCTGGAGGTTCACAAATATGACATCATTACATCCCCAAGTAGCTCACAGCTGGATAGGAAGATAGGCAATATAATATATATATAAATAATGTGGCAAGTACTGCCTATGAAAAGAGGCAACCTAGCCTGGAGGGCTGGGGCAAGGCTTTGCATAGGAGATGACATTAAAAGTGAGTTCACAGAGATAGGGAGGAGTTGAACAGACGAGTGAAAGTGGACCATGTTGGCAGGGAACACAGTGTGTGCAAAAGAACAAGGGCATGGAAAAGCTGGCAACTTTGGAAAACAGCAATACTTTCGTATGCGTGGCACATACGATGGAAATTAGGGAATCAAAATAGATGAGACCCTTAATTAATGGTCCTCATAGACTAGAGAGCCTGATGTTCTTCTGAAAGCAATGGAGGTTAATTGAAGGATGCAGAGCAGAGGATTAATAAGGCCTTTAAGAGAGGCTTTCAGTGAACGCTGTAGTAGCTTCCTATTGCTGCTATAACAAATGACCTCAAACTTAGTAGTTTAAAGCAACACAAATCCATTATCTTACAGTTACGGAGGTCAGAAATCCAGAACACCAGACACTGGGGCTATAGGTGCCGCTGCAGTGGGCTGCCCGGGGCTCGCCTTCCCTCCGCTGCCTCCGCCGAGGCCGGGACGCTGCTGGTGGCGGCGGCGCTGGTGGGCGGCTGGACTGCCGTCTACGTGACACACTTGGCGCTGAAAGTGACGGCCTCGGGGCTAAGGCGCAAGCCCACGGGACCCAGGGTCCGGGCGCAAGGCCCGAGGCCTCTTCTCTTCCCCCGCCTGCACTGGAGGCGGGCGGGCGGTTCCCGCGTGCGGCCTGCCGCTGGGCGCCGGGCCCGTGGAGTAAATTAAGCAGAGCCGGTCGCAGGCGGGCTGTGGCCGGTCCCACCCCGGAGGCAGGCGCCGCCAGCGGGCTCGGAGGGCCGGGACGCTGCCAAACCCCGCTCTGCACCTGGGAGGAAAATCAAATGTCCGCCTGGAAAGGCATTGTTTGCCTTCGTTGTCCGCCTTCGCTGTCGGTCTTCGTTGTCTTTAAGGCCGCAGCCCTCCAGAGACTCTGGTATTGGAAAGAATCTAAATCAAGTTGGGATGTAGATCAGTGGTCTCAAACTTTGAAGTGCATACCATCATCTGCGGTTCCGGCTAAAATGCACATTCTGATTCCGCAGGTGGGGGGCGGGGCGGGGGGAGGGGCACTTAAGATTCTGCATTTCTAACCAGTTCCCAAGGGCTAGCGAGGCTGCTCGTCTACAGACCATACTTCAAAGTAGCATACTCAAGTAGCAAGGATTTAGATAACTAGTTTCTGACTACTAGAATTCTAATTTGTACCCTAGACCCCGATTCATCACACTAACCCCCTTTAAACCACCACACACACACACACGCAGCCCGGACACGCACACACCCTGGGTGCACCGTCCATTCTTAAGTTATTTGGGAAGTGTAGCAGATATTATGAACAACTGTCTGACCACATGCTTCAAGCAGCCTTTTAAAATTGCATATTGGGGGTGGGGGTATTGCATGCATGGAATAAAATCATATAAATTCTCAAATGTTCAATAAAAATTCCAATTATGACTAGTAAGACTTTCATGTTATGAATACTGTTTTAAATAGAACACTGTGGTTTAGTATTGTGTGTTTTAGGTTTAATAGTAAAATGAAATAATACTTACCCTGCTTTGTTGCATTTAAACTTGCAAAGTGAGATTATACGGTGGAATCCTTAGAACAAGGGCTGCGTTCTGCACTTCCTAGCCATTGTAACCCTGGGCAAGTTACTCTCTGTACCTCCATTTCTTCATCTTTAAAATAGGGGTAATAATCGTAAAGATCTCCTGAGATTATAGAAAGGATTACTTTAATTCATCTACAGAGAACCTTGCTACTCAACCTGAGATTCCAGGACCAGCAGCACTTGCATCATCTGGGAGCTTGTCAGAAATGTAGAATCTCAGGCCTCATTCCTGACCCACAGAATCCAAATCTGCCTCCTCGTAAGATCCCCAGATGCCTCCTCTGCACATACGTGGCACGGTGCTTAGCATGTCATGAGCAGTACAGGCCACTGCTTGTTTAAGTAGTGCTTTGGTTGTTTGGAAAATGTCTCGTTGAGTCCTTCTCACATCTCATCAATGTGACACTTAACACTTCTACCTGCCACTTCCATATTTAAGGACCCTTGTGACTACATTGGGTCCACCCCAGATAATCCAAGATAATCTCCCCATCTCAAAATCCTCAATTTAATCACATCTGCAAAGTCCCTTTTGCCTCATAAAGTAACATATTCACAGGTCCCAAGGATTAGGATATGGACATCTTTGAGAGACCATTTTTCTGGTCCATCACAAGTGGCATGATTTTATATTTTTTTTATTCCCTTTAATATCTGGCTTAACCAAAGGCATCTAGATTTTCTGCATTCAATCTACTGCAACATCATACATCAAGTAGCCTCTGGAAAACTCTATGTACACTTGAGAGAGAATGGAAGTGAAGAAGGGAAATAATATTTAAGTATTATAATAAAAATAATTTTGATCTCATTAACTGCCTGAAAGGGTCTCAAAAACTCAGGGATCCCAAGCCACACTTTGAAATCGAGCTGAATGAGCACTTTACAGGCCACAAGAATCTGAGCATTACATAACTTAGCTGAGTAATTTACAGAACTGTTGCAGCAGGATGGAAGACATTATTATTATCTCTTCTGAGAATGAGTTTTTTTCACTTTGAATGTAAAGTTAAAATTATAAATATTTAACTGCCCACCATTGCTGGCTATTTATACTGAAAAATACATGCTGTATATATATTCTCACCAAATCTATTACATTTGTACCAATCAGGAAATATCTCCCTCCTAAATCCTATATGTATTTTCTCAATTCTTTTCAAAGCACTCTATGTAGAAAGGCTTTTGAGAAATCTACAGTTTGAAAACTAGGTAAAATGAGTACACCACTGTATAAGAAAACAACTGAAATCACAGGTATTTTTAATGGTTTCCTTGAAATACTCAACCCTAAAAATATGAGTAAAACTCAGAAGGCAAAGCTCTGGATGAGAGAGAGAATGTACAAGAAGGCAGGGCATCTTGGTGGAATATGCATTTGCTGGTGATAATGGGAAAAACAAAGGCCATTATCATTTTTCCCAAATCCAATTCAAAGGATTGGCAAAAGAGAAAACATCAATTCAGAATCTCTCACAATCCCAAAGACCTCTCTGCCTTAATATATGAAATGATATAAGCGTAAGATTCCCAGAAGATTATATATTAGTCAAAAGATCACATTTAGAAAATAAAGCATTATTTGCAAAACTAACTACTGGACATACTAATTAAAAATGTCACTTGACTTTCATTCCCTGATGTAATCTGTTACCCTTTCTATTAGAAATACCAAAAAAAAAAAAAAAAAGATGAAAAACAACAAAATTAAGACTGATAGTCAACCTATTGCCAGAAACCAGAACTTTTCCGTAACTATACCTTACCAATATCACTGATCAAATTTATTGAGAAACACAATTTATGACACATGAATTGCAGACATTGTATTTTGAAGCAGCCAGAGTTGTGGATCTTAACTCTGCCTTCAGTTTATCTTTCTGCAGACACAGACCAGATCTCAATTCCAACTGCAATAAACAGCAGCTCAAAAACAGAGAAGGAAGCCCTATGTTGTCATATGCCTCTGCGGTAATGTAAACCCCACTAGTAAAGTACTTCAGGTAGAAATAAATAAAAAGTCCAGGCAGCTATACAGGTCCTGCATTCCTTCCTAGTGTTAAATTTTTAAAGCAGAAATGGTAAGAGAATAACCCACACTTCATTCAACCAGCAAAGACAGATGACTGCTGAACACTGGGAATTAGAACTACACAGCCACCCTGTTTCTGGGGGGAATTTATGTGGACTTCAACTAACATCACATTAGCAGATTGTAATCCAAACACTCTGACTGTTTATAAACATCCTATATAGAAAGAACTCTCTTCATTTCAGAGATGGTAGAGAAAGCACAGTCTTTCAATCCACATGGAATGCGCTTTAATCCTAGCTTCTGCACTCTAAGCCTCAGCTTCTTCACCCATTAAATGGAAATAATAATCAATGACATATAAAAATATCCAGCACAGTGTCTAAGCTGGAGTGGGCACTCAATAAAAGACAGCTATTATGATCAGAAACAATAAAGGGAGGACAATTAGAAAATAGCTTAAGCAAAAATAATGAAGATCAAGTAAAAGAGTATCAACACAACATACAAAAAGGTAAAGCATACCTCTAAATATTATTAACTACAGGAATTGGAGGAAAATGTTTAAATACGATTCCACCTTCTCAAACAAATTAAAAGGCACAACCGCTAAGAAAAAGAAACAGAAATCCAAGGGGACAACAAAATGGAGTTAAAAATAAAATAGCCAAAAGGGATCTGAAGGATAAAATTTAAATGTTAGTATTAAAGGACTATTAAGACAAAAATAGAAATAAAACATTATTTTAGTTATAATAAAAATTGCAGAATTGAAACTGAGGAAAATAGAATAAGTGATAAGTGCAAATTTGAAATGATCTCACAAAAAGCAGAGGGAGAAAGTTAAGAAATAAAAGGATGAGAGTGAAAGGAAGGAAAATGGAGATTAAAACTAAAATTGATTTTTCTGAAAAAGAAATAAGAATTATTAGATCAGATGCAATTTATCAAAGATGAGATTGAAGAAAACTTCCCTAAGCTAAGCCAAACCAACATATAAAGAACACATAGGGCTTCCCTGGTGGCGCAGTGGTTGAGAATCTGCCTGCTAGTGCAGGCGACAGGGGTTCGAGCCCTGGTCTGGGAAGATCCCACATGCCGCGGAGCAACTAGGCCCGTGAGCCACAACTACTGAGCCTGCGCGTCTGGAGCCTGTGTTCCGCAACAAGAGAGGCCGCGACAGTGAGAGGCCCGCGCACCGCGATGAAGAGTGGTCCCCGCTTGCCGCAACTAGAGAAAGCCCTCGCACAGAAACGAAGACCCAACACAGCCAAAAATAAATATAAAAATAAATAAATAAATAAATAAAATATTACCATAAAAAAAAAAAAAAAAAAAAAAAAGAACACATAGCACCTGGATACCCTTTTTGAGGAAGTTACTCAAGAAAGTATTCCAACTATATGGAAATAAGATCAGAATGAGGATTTCAAGAGAGAAAAGATGAAAATTGGTGTTGAATGAAGACCTTACCGCAGGCTTAAGCTACTACAAATTATACATAATACAAAAAATGTGCCTGCGGACCAGAGAGTGAACAAAAGTAGACAGATCCTGGTAGGGAGCACGTTAAAGGAGAGAGAAAAGGGGAGCTGTAGGAAGTAAATTCCTTGATTTTGTGATGTTTACACTCAAACTAAGTGCAGTTTACATACACATTGGAATCAGCAGGTAAGGGCACAAGAGGAAAAATGCAGTCCTTCTTATATAAACATACATGTTTAGAAAGTGAAAATACTTTCTGGCTAGGTCTCACTGACCAGGATGAAGTTATCTCTGATCCAGAACACATTCCAAACTAAAATATATTAGTGTAATATTTAATACATAGGCAATATGATTTTAACTCTCTCAAAGGGAATGTAATTACAATAATAATTTGTGGGATATTCCTACCCAAAAAGGACACTGCTTTTTCTTTCTTTATCTTGAGATAAAATAAGCAGAAATTTAAGAAATCATCTATACAGTTATAATTTTACATTTTTAGTTATTATTTTTAACCAGAAAGAGCATAATTATTCTTCAATTTAGTTTATAGTCAAAATATTACAACTAAATGTTCAGTGACCATCCATGCTCAGGGATTCAGAGATTATGGTTACAAAAAAATCACCAAGAAAATGTCAAGCAACCTCCCTGTCTCCAGAGAAGTTTCTTCTGAGATTATATTTACCATAATGTTCCAGCATTACAGGCATTTTTTAAGTTACATTTCCTTACAGCTCAAGCAAATAAAGGAAATGTTTAACATATGAGGCATAATTAGATTTCCTAAGATGTTCTATCAGAGGTAAGGTAAGTATGTAAAAATCAAATTGCTTTTTTTAAAGCATTATAGTAAAATCACAATATATATGTTTTATAAGCAACATTTAAAGAAGTAAACCACTTTATAATATGACAGATGTAATAAAAAAATCCTTAAGACTATATAAAACCATTTATTTTCCACTTACAATGTCCCATTTCCTTGCATCATCAGATATAAGCATTTATCACTAAAAGCAGTTTTAAATCATTTTATGAACAATTTATCTGAAGTATAAAGTGATATAATTATCTTTTCAGTACATTTTGCAATAAAGTGAACCGTTTTTATGGTTTCCTGGAGATAAAAAGAAAACATTCGCGTTAGAACATTTTACCTGATTTATTATAATGGAAGATTATATAAACCAAAAAACTAATCTAATAAATCAAGTCCAATCATGAAATTCTATAGAAATATGATGTTAAAGAGGAAAACCATTCATGCTATTTCATGTGCTTTGAAGAACTACATTTCATTACTTTGGGGAAAAATTACTTTTGCGTTGGTAAATATTTTCCCCCAAATTGCAGTTGTTCGTTTGTCTGTTCTTACCTATAACCTGGGTTTCTCTCTTCGGCAGCTGAAGTGATGTCACAGCAAAGAGGACAGCTGTGGCAGAAAATTATAAGGAAAATTTCAACAGCACTGTGGTCCACCAGTGGCACAGACCTTCCAACACACTTATACACAAAGATTTATATGCAGATCTAAAGAATCATTCTGTGCCAAGAATGCATCCCCATAGTATTCTCCACTGTTATTACTGGTACAGTAGTGGAGAATTGCTCTAAAGGAGCAATTAAAAGGGAGAAAAACATTCTAAAATCTGTTAATAATATACAACATTGCTTAATATACATTATAGCACAGTAGAACTATCTGAGATGCTCTTAAAACAATACAGATACCTAAACCCCACCCCAGACTTACCAAATGAAAATTTCTGATGTGGTTCCCATATATTTGCATTTTTTTTCACTTTTTTCACTTGTTCTGATTTGCATCCACTGGGAACCCTCCAATATACAAGATTACTCCAATACAAATCCAATGCTCAAGAAACCCATCAAAGTGTCAAGTGACATTTACTTACAGTTTTTATTTTTTGTCATTTCATGGTTACTATATATTTTAACTTGTGTAAGAACATTCTTATCTCCTTGACAGAGGCTGAAAAGTTCAAACCAAAATGTTTAGCTTCATTCTAATTCCTTGGGTAAGCATTACTTCACAGACAAAAATCCAAAACAACAAAACTGAATTCAAAATGGAATATTTTATATCTTCTTTGTATATTTTGAATCTGAAATATGGCTTTTTTTTTTTTTTTTAGCTGCATTGGGTCTCATCATCCACTTTGAATATGGTGGCATAGTGTCCAATTTTTCCTTTCCCCCTCTTGGAAATCCCAAAAAGTAACAAGGAAAACAAGAGTAGAAATGGAAATTCTTTGTTTAGCTACATCAAAAAGACAGCTAAAAAGAACCCATATAAACGTAAATAAATTTCCTTTAAAGCAGACCAAACAAATGAAACATTGCTATTGTTAAAAGATACAATGCAAGAAAAAAATACAACAGTTCTGAATCCATACATCAAAGGGCAGATGACTCTCCAGGAAAAAAAAAATAAACTCAAACAATCAACATCAGTTCATAGATTTGTAAACCTGTAAAAATTCAAAAATAAAGAAGGAATATATTGGAAATACAAGGGGAAAAAAGATCAAGTCATCCACTGGGAAAAAACAAAATCACTCTCAATTTGTTTTTGAGATGGGCTCAAACATCTCCGTAGTAACATTCAACATTTAACAAGGCTAGGGACTTCGCTGGTGGCACAATGATTAAGAATCCGCCTGCCAATGCAGGGTACATGGGTTTGATCCTTGGTCCGGGAAGATCCCACAGGCCATGGAGCAACTAAGCTCATATGCCACAACTACTGAGCCTGCGCTCTAGGGTCCGCGAGCCACAACTACTGAGCCCAAGTGCTGTAACTACTGAAGCACGCAGGCCTAGAGCCCGTGCTCCACAAGAAGAGAAGCCACCGGAAAGAGAACTCCGCGCACTGCAACAAAGAGCAGCCCCTGCTCGCCGCAACTAGAGAAAAGCCCGCATGCAGCAACGAAGACCCAATGCAGCCAAAAATAAAAAGAAAAATAAAAAAATAAAGAGCATTTAACAAGGCTAGTGGAGCAATTATAAAAATTGTAACCCAAGATATAAATATGGCCAAATGTTTGTTTGAAAATAAAGGCAACATTCAACTGATTTTAACATGGAGAAAAATCTCATTTCCCATTCCCAAATTCTTTCTATGTGGAGGGAGCACTACTAGTACAACATTCTTCTGCAAAGTCCCAACCTCCTCGTTCTCTCCTGAGAACTGCCTTAGCTTCTTATCAATGCAGTGGAATTAAGATCTTGACATCCTGTCCCAGCCCCTTCCTCTCTACCATTGCTCTGGATAGTTGCCTGAATACAGAGAATATAAGATCTCAGCCATTCTCAACCATGTATCATACTATAACACAGCATGAGATAGTTCCTGCCTACTTGCCACACTCATTTTACTCCATACTCTACCTTTTTCCTCTGATCCTTCTCCTCTCTAAAAATTTTTTAAAAATAAATTAAAAAAAAAAACATACATTAGGTCTAGTACAGCATTCCTTAATGTGAGCATTTTTGAGATTTTGGGAGGGATAATTCTTCATGCATTACAGGACTTTATAGCCTGTTCCCTACCCACTGAACACCAGAAGTACTTCCTAGAAATACAAAGGACTCTTGTGTAAAAGAAAAGGTGCTGACGTTCCCTATGCCTCAGATGACCCTGCTGCATTATTCTTTATCCCATAAACACCCCAGCCTCATGTCTTCTGGGAGCCAGATTTGAGATCTGTTCTCCTGTCTTCTCCTTGGCTGCCTTGTGAATAAGCCCTGTCTTTGCTGCAAACCTCAGATGTCTCAGCGTTTTGGCTTCCTGTGTTTCTGACAAAGGGAACCTGGCTTGGATAGATCACCCAGCAAAGAAAATCCAAGATACCAGTCAGATTTTTACCACAGTTGTCTACGCTGTGTGGCTGACAGGGTCTTGGTGCTCTGGCCGATTCTCAGGCCAGAGCCTCTGAGGTGGGAGAGCGAGTTCAGGACGTTGGACTACCAGAGACCTCCTGGCCCCACATAATATCAATTAGCAAGAGCTCTCCCAGAGATCTCTGTCTCAACATTAAGACCCAGCTCCACTCAACGACAAGCAAGCTCCAGTGCTAGACACCCCATGCCAAACAACTAGCAAGACAGGAACACAACCCCACCCATTAGCAGAGAGGCTGCCTAAAATCATACTAAGTTCACAGACACCACAATACACACCACCGGACGCGGTCCTGCCCACAAGAAAGACAAGATCCAGCTTCATCCACCAGAACTCAAAACACCAGTCCCCTCCACCAAGAAGCCTACACAACCCACTGAACCAACCATACCCACTGGGGGCAGACACCAAAAGCAACGGGAACTACGAACTTGCAGCCAGCGAAAAGGAGACCCCAAACACAGTAAGTTATGCAAAATGAGAAGACAGAGAAATACACAGCAGATGAAGGAGCAAGGAAAAAACCCACCAGATGAAACAAATGAAGAGGAAATAGGCAGTCTACCTGAAAAAGAATTCAGAGTAATGATAGTAAAGATGATCCAAAATCTTGGAAATAGAATGGAGAAAATACAAGAAACATTTAACAAGGACCTAGAAGAACTGAAGAGCAAAAAATAATGATGAACAACACAATAAATGAAGTTTAAAATTCTCTAGAAGGAATCAATAGCAGAATAACTGAGGCAGAAGAACAGATAAGTGACCTGGAAGATAAAATAGTGGAAATAACCACCACAGAGCAGAATAAAGAAAAAAGAATGAAAAGAATTGAGGACAGTCTCAGACCTCTGGGACAACATTAAATGCACCAACATTCGAATTATAGGGGCCCCAGAAGAAGAAGAGAAAAAGAAAGGGACTGAGAAAATATTTGAAGAGATTATAGCTGAAAACTTCCCTAATATGGGAAAGGAAATAGTCAAGTCCAGGAAGCGCAGAGAGTCCAATACAGGATAAATCCAAGGAGAAACACACCAAGACATATTAATCAAACAGTCAAAAATTAAATACAAGGAAAAAATATGAAAACAACAAGGGAAAAGCAACAAATAACATACAAGGGAATCTCCATAAGGTTAACAGCTGATCTTTCAGCAGAAACTCTGCAAGCCAGAAAGGAGTGTCGGGACATATTTAAAGTGCTGAAAGGGAAAAACCTACAACCAAGATTACTCTACCCAGCAAGGATCTCATTCAGATTTGATGGAAAAAGTAAAATCTTTACAGACAAGAAAAGCTAAGAGAATTCAGCACCACCAAACCAGCTTTACAACAAATGCTAAAGGGACTTCTCTAGGCAGGAAGCACAAGAGAAGGAAAAGACCTACAGTAACAAACCAAAAACAATTAAGAAAATGATAATAGGAACCTACATATCAATAACTACCTTACATGTAAATGGATTAATGCTCCAACCAAAAGACATAGACTGGCTGAATGGATTAACAAACCAGACCCATATATATGCTGTCTACAAGAGACCTACTTCAGACCTAGGGACACATACAGACTGAAGGTGAGGGAATGGAAAAAGATATTCCATGCAAACGGAAATCAAAAGAAAGCTGGAGTTGCAATTCTCATATCAAACAAAATAGACTTAAAAATAAAGACTATTACAAGAGACAAAGAAGGACACTATATAATGATCATAGGATCAATCCAAGAAAAAGATATAACAATTGTAAATATTTATGCACCCAACATAGGAACACCTCAATACATAAGGCAAATGCTAACAGACATAAGAGGGGAAATCAACAGTAACACAACAATAGTAGAGGACTTTTTTTTTTTTTTTAACAATAGTAGGGGACTTTAACAACCCACTTTCAACAATGGACAGATCAACCAAAATGAAAATAAATAAGGAGACACAAGCTTTAAATGATACATTAAATAAGATGGGCTTAATTGATATTTATAGGACATTCCATCCATAAACAACAGAATACACTTTCTTCTCAAGTGCTCATGGAACATTCTCCATGCTAGATCATATCTTGGGTCACAAATCAAGCCTTGGTAAATGTAAGAAAAGTGAAATCATATCAAGTATCTTTTCTGACCACAACACTATGAGACTAGGTATCCATTACAGGAAAAAAACTGTAAAAAATACAAACATATGGAGGCTAAATAATATGCTACTAAATAACCAAGAGATCACTGAAGAAATCAAAGAGGAAGTCAAAAAATACCTAGAAACAAATGACAATGGAAACACAATGATCCAAAACCTATGGGATGTAGCAAAAGCAGTTCTAAGAGGGAAGTTTATAGCAATACAATCCTACCTCAAGAAACAGGAAACAACTCAAATAAAAAACCTAACCTTACACCTAAAGCAATTAGAGAAAGAACAAAAAAACCCCAAAGTTAGCAGAAGGAAAGAAATCATAAAGATCAGATCAGAAATAAATGAAAAAGAAATGAAAGAAACAATAGCAAAGATCAATAAAACTAAAAGCTGATTCTTTGTAAACAAACTGATAAACAATTAGCCAGACTCATCAAGAAAAAAAGGGAGAAGACTCAAATCAATAGAATTAGAAGTGAAAAATGAGAAGTAACAACTGACACTGCAGAAATACAAAGGCTCATGAGAGATTACTACAAGCAACCACATGCCAATAAAATGGACAACCTGGAAGAAATGGACAAATTCTTAGAAAAGCACAACCTTCCGAGACTAAACGAGGAAGAAATAGAAAATATAAACAGACCAATCACAAGCACTGAAACTGAAACTGTCATTAAAAATCTTCCAACAAAAAAAAGCCCAGGACCAAATGGCTTCACAGGCAAATTCTATCAAACATTTAAAGAGCTAACACCTATCCTTCTCAAACTCTTCCAAAATATAGCAGAGGGAGGAAGACTCCCAAACTCATTCTACGAGGCCACCATCACCCTGATACCAAAACCAGACAAAGATGTTACACAAAAAGAAAACTACAGGCCAATATCACTGATGAACATAGATGCAAAAATCCTCAACAAAATACTAGCAAACAGAATCCAGCAGCACATAAAAAGGATCATACACCATGATCAAGTGGAGTTTACCCCAGGAATGCAAGGATTCTTCAATATACACAAATCAATCCATGTGATATACCATAGTAACAAATTGAAGGAGAAAAACCATATGATCATTTCAATAGATGCAGAAAAAACTTTTGACAAAATTCCACACCCATTTATAATAAAAACTCTCCAAAAGGTTGGCAGAGAGGGAACCTACCTCAACATAATAAAGGCCATATATGACAAACCCACAGCCAACATCATTCTCAATGGTGAAAAACTGAAACCGTTTCCACTATGATCAGGAACAAGACAAGGTTGCCCACTCTCACCACTATTATTTTTTGGAAGATTTGGAAGCTTTAGCCACAGCAATCAGAGAAGAAAAAGAAATAAAAGGAATCCAAATCAGAAGAGAAGAAGTAAAACTGTCACTGTTTGCAGATGACATAACACTACACATAGAGAATCCTAAAGATGCTACCAGAAAACTACTAGAGCTAATCAATGTATTTGGTAAAGTTGCAGGATACAAAATTAATTCACAGAAATCTCTTGCATTCCTATACACTAATGATGAAAAATTTGAAAGAGAAATTAAGGAAACGCTCTCATTTACCATTGCAACAAAAAGAATAAAATACCTAGGAATAAACATACCTAAGGAGACAAAAGACCTGTATGCAGAAAACTATAAGACTAATAGAAAGAAAATAAAGATGATACAAACAGATGGAGAGATATACCATGTTCTTGGATTGGAAGAATCAACATTGTGAAAATGACTATACTACCCAAAGCAATCTACACATTCAATGCAATCCCTATCAAACTACCACTGGCATTTTTCACAGAACTAAAACAAGAAATTTCACAATTTGTATGGAAACACAAAAGACCCTGAATAGCCAAAGCAATCTTGAGAAACAAAAATGGAGCTGGAGGAGTCAGGCGGACTTCAGACTATACTACAGTAATCAAAACAGTATGGTACTGTCACAGAAACAGAAATATAGATCAATGGAATAGGATAGAAAGCCCAGAGATAAACCCACACACATATGGTCACCTTATCTTTGACAAAGGAGGCAAGAATATACAATGGAAAAAAGACAACCTCTTCAATAAGTGATGCTGGGAAAACTGGACAGATACATGTAAAAGAATGAAATTAGAACATTCCCTAACACCATACACAAAAATAAACTCAAAATGGATTAAAGACCTAAATGTAAGACCAGACACTCTAAAACTCTTAGAGGAAAACATAGGCAGAACACTCTATGACAAAAATCACAGCACGATCCTTTTTGACCCAGCTCCTAGAGAAAGGGAAATAAAAAACAAAAATAAACAAATGGGACCTAATGAAACTTAAAAACTTTTGCACAGCAAAGGAAACCATAAACAAGACAAAAAGACAGCCCTCAGAATGGGAGAAAATATTTGCAAATGAAGCAACTGACAGAGGATTAATCTCCAAAATATACAAACAGCTCATGCAGCTCAATATCAAAAAAACAAACAACCCAATCCAAAAATGGGCAGAAGACCTAAATAGACATTTCTCCAAAGAATATATACAGACTGCCAACAAACGCATGAAAGGATGCTCAACACCACTGATCATTAGAGAAATGCAAATCAAAACTACAATGAGGTATCACCTCACACTGGTCAGAAAGGCCATCATCAAAAAATCAACAAACAATAAATACTGGAGCAGGTATGGAGAAAAGGGACCCCTCTTGCACTGTTGGTGGGAAAGTAAATTGATACAGCCACTATGGAAAAAAGTATGGAGGTTCCTTAAAAAACTAAAAATAGAACTACCATATGTCCCAGCAATCCCACTACTGGGCATATACCCTGAGAAAACCATAACTCAAAAAGAGTCATGTACCACAATGTTCATTGCAGCTCTGTTTACAATAGCCAGGACATCGAAGCAACCTAAGTGTCCATCGACAGATGAATGGATAAAGAAGATGTGGCACATATATACAATGGAATATTACTCAGCCATAAAAAGAAATGAAATTGAGTTATTTGTAGTGAGGTGGATGGACCTAGAGTCTGTCATACAGACTGAAGTAAGTCAGAAAGAGAAAAACAAATACTGTATGCTAACACATATATATGGCATCTAAAAAAAAAAATGGTTCTGAAGAACTTAGATGCAGGATAGGAATAAAGACACAGACGTAGAGAATGGACTTGAGGACACAAGGAGGGGGAAGGGTAAGCTGAGACGAAGTGAGAGAGTGGCATTGACCTATATACACTACCAAATGTAAAAGAGAAAGCTAGTGGGAAGCAGCCGCATAGCACAGGGAGATCAGCTCGGTGTTTTGTAACCACCTAGAAGGGTGGGATCAGGAAGGTGGGAGGGAGACCCAAGAGGGAGGGAATTTGGGGATATATGTATAGTATAGCTGATTCACTTTGTTTTACAGCAGCAACTAACACAACAATGTAAAGCAATTATACCTCAATAAAAATGTTATAAAAAAAAAGGTGCTGACCTTCTCACCAAGGAGAAATGCCACTTAAAACTACAATGAGATGCCATTTTTACCTTATCAGGATGGCAAGAATTATAAAGTGTGATCATATATTGTGTGAGGGAAAAAAGCTCTTTCATATATTATTGATGGAATAATTAATTGTTATAATCTCTATGATGAGAAATTTATCAATATCTATCAAAATTACAAAAGCACATAGTCTTGACCCAGTAAATTTGCTTCTAGAAATTATTTAATAGATATAGCTGCATAGGAGCAAAATGGTGTATATACATTGTTATTCATTGCAGCATTGTTTATAAAGACAAAAGAATGGAAGGGACCTGCATTTACATCAAAAGCGGTCTATTTAAATAATTTATGGTGTATCTATACATTGGACTATTATGTAGCAGTGGAAAAGAATTAAGTTTAACTTTATGTACTAATAGGGAAGCTTTTCAGTATATATTATACTGATGGGAAAAAAAAGGAAATTGCAGAAGAAAATCTACAGTATGATACCACTTATGCAAAAAATGTATGTGTGTATTTATGCAAATAGAGAGGAAAAGATCTGGTTAAACAAAAAACAAAAGTACTTCCTAGTTATTGGGACAACCTAAGTTGCCTATTCAACCTATAGGGAAGAACTCCCCCCACCCCACTCTGTTGCTGACTTGAAGAAAAGGCCCTTTCACAGAAGAGTCACCCTCTGGCCTGCTCATGACCTGGACTGATATACCTGTCTAAATCTTGTGTTTGGTATTAGTAAGCCCATCTTAGACCTTCTTGCCTATAGATAATAATAAATAATGGCTAACATTTACTGAGTGCATACTATCCCAAGCACAATTCCAAGCATTTTAAATGTACAGAACATAAATTAAATACTGCCATTTTCCCCATTGCCTAGTAGACGCACAAAGAGATCATGATCCTATCACTAAGTAAATGGGCAAGAAACACTGAAAAAAAGAGTCAGATATAGGAGAGTTAAATATTACATGCAGATTACATTTTATGATGCAACCAGGAAATGGCTTTAAACTCAGGTAATATTTTACTAAGTACAGACCAAGAAAGCCCTTGACCTCTACAAAACAAGTACTATGGACTAAATGTTTGTTTCCCACAAAATTCATCTGTTAAAGTCCTAATCCCCAGTGTGATGGTATTAGGTGGGGCCTTTGGAAGGTAATTAGGTTCAGATGAAGTCATGAGGGTAGAGCCCCTATGATGGGATTAGTGCCCTTATAAGAAGAGGACGAGACCAGAGAGCACTTGTCACTTCTCTCTCCCTTCCTCTCTCTCCCTTCTCCAACCGTGTATCTTGTATGTAAAGATACATAGCAAGAAAGCAGCTGTCTACAAACCAGGAAGAGGGCTTTTACCAGACACTGAGTCCATAGGCACCTTGATCTTGGACTGCCCAGCCTCCAGGATTGTGAGAAATAAATGTTTGTGGTTTAAGCCATTCAGTCTATGGTGTTTTGCTATAGCAGCAAGAACTGACTATGACAGCTAGTGAAGGAGCATGAGAAAGAGAAAACGTGAAAGTCGCCGAGTGTATGGTGTCCTGCAAACCAAGCGAAGAAAGTTTTTCAAGGATGAAAGATAAACCATGTTAAAACCTGCCAATAAGTCAAGTAACACGAGGACTGAGAATTAATGACTGGTGATGTGGAGGTTACAATGACCTTGAGAAGACAGTTTCAATAGAATTGTCTGTGTGTGTGAAGGGGCAAAAGTATGATTAGTGGGCCCATAAGACAACTGGGCAGAATATAAACAACTCTTTTTGGGGAATTTTGCTATAACAGAGAGCAGAAAAATGGGGCAGTAGTTGACAGCAGGAGTGGGGGTCAAGAGAGGTATTTTTTTTAAGATAGAAGAAATAATAGCATGGTTTTTTAATAGCATATTTTTATGCTGATAGGGATGATCTGGTTGAGGTGGAAAAAATGATGATGGAGGAGAGAAAGGGAGAATAGGTGGAGTGAAGTCCTTAAACAGGCAAGAGGTAGGTACATAAAGGAAGAAGTTGGGGACTTCTCTGGTGGTCCGGTGGTTAAGACTTTGCCTTCCAATGCAGGGGGTGTGGGTTCGATCCCTGGTTGGGGAGCTTAGATCCCACATGACTCGCAGCCAAAAAGCCAAAACATAAAAAACCAGAAATTCAGTAAATACTTTAAAAATTGTCCACATCGGGCTTCCCTGGTGGCGCAGTGGTTAAGAATCCGCCTGCCAATGCAGGGGACACAGGTTCGAGTGCTGGTCCGGGAAGATCCCACATGCCGTGGAGCAACTAAGCCCATGTGCCACAAGTACTAAGCCTGCGCTCTAGAGCCTGCGAGCCACAACTACTGAGCCGAGCCCGTGTGCCACAACTACTGAAGCCCATGTGCCTAGAGCCCGTGCTCCACAACAAGAGAAGCCACCACAGTGAGAAGCCCACGCACCGCAACAAAGAGTAGCCCCCGCTCGCTGCAACTAGAAGAAAGCCCGTGCGCAGCAACAAAGACCCAACGCAGCCAAAAATAAATAAATAGAACATTTAAAAAAAATTTTTTTTTAAAAAGGAAGAGGTTGGACTTAGATTGGAACACAGATAGTTCATTAATGGTACCTTAAGAGGAGACAAAGTATATAAAACTGATGCTTGTAGGTAGGTAAATCAGATGGGGGGCTTGTGAAAATTCTCCTCCGCTTGTTTTCTTTTCTCAGTGAAATATGAAGTAATTTATAACTAGAAGTGAGGCTAGGGAAAGAGGTAATACAAGTTCAAAGTGTCCAAAATTGAACTCCTCACTTCCCACCACTGTATTAGAGTTTGTTATGTAACAAACTACCGCAAAACATGCTAGCTTAAGAATTGTGTCCCCTAAAAAGAGACTGTTGATGTCCTAACCTCCAGGACCTATGAATATGACCTTATTTGGAAACATATTTTTGCAAATGTTTTAGTTAAAACATTTACTCCAGTAACTACTGCTATTGAGTATAAGAAGTTCATACGAAGACACAGAGAAACATACAAGAAGGCCATGTGGTGATGGAGGCACCGTTGAGGGTGATTTCTTGCTATATGCCAAGGAATGCCAAGAATTGCCAGCAGCCACCAGAAACTCTTACTAGAGTCAGAAAAGGATTCTTCCCTAAAGCACTAAGAGGGGGCATAGCCCTGCATATACCCCAATCTTAGACCTCTAGCCTCCTGTGGAAGACTAAATTTCTGTTTTAAGTCACCCAATGACTTAAACTCATGATTTTGTGTGTCAGCTGTGTAGTTCTTCTAGTCTAGGCCAGCTTGCTTGGTATCTGCTGAGCTTTCTTATGACCTGTCTGGACATCTGGCAGCTGGATGATCTCATGCATCTGTGGTCCGTTGGCCTCTCCCGCATGTCTGGAGGATGGCAGGCTGTCGGCCAAGATGCCTCAAATGTCAAGGGGTGAAGAAAGAGTGTTGATGCAATGTCACATTGTAAAGGAATTCATGCAAGGGGGAAAAGAATTTGTGGCCATTTTTATAATCTATCACAACACCTAAATCTGATCTACCTGAAGCCTTCTCCATCTCCATGGACAGCAACTCCATCCTTCCATGTATTCAGCCCAAAACCTTGTAGCCATCTTTGACTACTTTCTATCTCTCACATGCAAATGCAAACTACCAGCTAAGCCTATAGGCTCTAACTTTAAAATATATCCAGAATCTACTATTTCTCCTTACCTTTACTACTAGCACCCTAGGCTAAACCAGTATCATCTCTCACCCGGATTACTACAATAACTTCCCAAGAGGACTCTCTGCTTCTACTTTCACCTTGCTACCATCTATTATTCTCAACACAACTGCCATAGTGATACTTTTAAAACGTAAGTCAGATCACATCAGTCTTCTGCTTAAAACCCTGAAAGATCCCCATTTTACTCAGAATAAAAGCTTACATTCTTGAAATATTTCATGAGGCCTCACACAATCTGGCTTCCCTTTTCCTCCCTAACTTTATCACCTCCTGTTTTAGTCACTTAGGCTACCATAACAAAAATACCATAGACTGAGTGGCTTATAAACAACAGAAATGTATTTCTCACAGTTCTGGAGCCTGGAAAGTCCAAGATCAAGTTTCCAGCAGATTAAGTATCTAGGCAGGGCTCAATTCCTGGTTCATAGATGGCCATCTTCTTGCGCTAACCTCACATGGTGAAAGGGGAGGTATCTCTCTGAGGTCTCTACTCCTATTCATGAGTGCTCCAGCTTCAGGACCTAATCACCTCCCAAAGACCTCACCTCATAATTCCATCACATTGGTTGTTAAGATTTAACATATGAATTGTGGGGGCAAAAATAAATATTCAGTCTACAGCATTCTACCCCTGGCCCCCCAAAATTCAGTCCCTTCTCACGTGCAAAATATATTCATTTCATCCCAACAGCCCCCAAAAGTCTTAACTCATTCCAGGATCAACTCAAAAGTCTAATCTAGATATCATCTAAATCAGATATTATAAGCACATAGGGTAGGGAGTCCCCAGAGAAAAAGAACCAGGCATGGCTTTCTTGACATAAGAGAAGCCATTTTTGGCCTAAGCCATTTTTTCTGATCTAAGCCTGGCCACAATGCTTGCCCTTGAATAGGTCTCAGTGATTAATCATCTTAAGGGAATGCAAGAACAAAGGAAAAGCGGTCAAGAAACAATAGTTAGGTAACAAAACAGAGTCCTAATTCCTCCTCAAGGGATATACATAACAATCTGATACATATCTTTGAGTTCTGCAGGAACTAAGGCCCCCACTCAGGTGGAGGGTGGTAACTAAATGCCGAGATCTCAGACTGCTTGGAACCTAAGAGTGAAGATGCTGACATTTTCTGACCCTCATGACTTCAATCAACTAAAGCTTGGATTCTGGCAACCTTTGCCCCAGTTCTATGCTGGATTTTCTTCTGCTCAAGCCCCTTCATGAATATGCATATACCACCCAACCCCCTTCATGAATATGCATATACCGCCCACCCCCACCCCCCCCTTCATGAATATGCATGTACCCTTAGCTTAAAACTTCCCACTTTTGCTGTTTGGGAAGACACTGCTTTGGGCAATATCCTCAGTGTTCTCCTTACTCACAGCAAGTAATAAATCCTTCTTTCTCCCACTCTTTGGCTTGGTTGTGCCTTTTGGCTTCACACCCACCAAGAGACGAACCCAGTTTTCCAGTAACAATATGGGTGAGACTAAAATTATGATTCATCCTCAGGCAAATTGCTGTCCAGTCATCACACAAGTTAGGTACTTCTAAAATGCAGTGGTTGGACAGGCATAGGATAGACATTCCCATTCCAAAAGGGAGGAATCAGAAAGAAGAAAGGAGTAACAGGTCCCGAGCAAGTCCAAAATGCAACAGGGCAAATTCCATTAGAACTTAAGGCTCAAGAATAATCCTCTTTGGCTCAATGATCTGCCTCCCAGGTACACTGGGGTGGAGGTCTTGCCTTCTGAACACATTGGAGCAGAGAATCCCACCTTCTAGATTGATTGAGGCCTGATCCTACACCTTTGGGTGACCCTGCCCCCCACGGTGTTTCTCTCCCTGGGCCCCTCCCTCCAGATCTCTGAGGCTAGGGTCCCAAACTGGTAAACCTGCTGGGAACTCCTGTCCTTTGAAATCTAGGTAGAGGCAGCCATATCCCCATGGCTTTGCTGGGCACAGCCCAGGCCCCTCCAGGGTCCACCAGAGTGGCACCTGGGGCAACTGAGGAACCACAGCACCAAAGTGTAGAAATGAAGCCCCAAGATGTGAGGTGGTGCCAGGCCACATGAACTAAAATCCCAAAGGTGCCAGCGACCACTCCTTTGAAACCACTCTGCCTCCCAGGCCTTTGAAGGCCCTTCCCCCACAGACACCCCCCTCACCTGTGATGAGCACGAGAGCTCTGATGATCTCTGAATTGCCTTCAGAATCATTCTTCCATTTTCTTGGACAGCAGCTCCCAGCTTCTGTTGAGATAGTCGATCCATACCAATCTTATCAAATGGTCATTTGGCCACACCCTTAGTATTCTCTTCCAACCGTGCTTTCTCATTTTTTGCAATATGAATAGGCCGAGAATTTCCAAATCTTTAAGTCCTGCTTCTCTTTTGACTAACAACTCTGTCTTTAAACCATTTCTCTCTTCTCACATTTTATTGTAAGCCGTCAAGAGGAGCCACGCTGCTCCTTCAACGCTATCAATACTGAAACTATTAGAAATAACTCCAGCTAAATATCCAGTTTCATCATTTCCAAGTTCTACCCTTCAGAAAGCACTAGAACATGAACACAATTCAGCCAAGTTCTTTGTCACTTCAGAACAGGGATGGCCTCTTCTCTCTTGTCCAATAATATG